>NC_044042.1:85293094-85893094 GCF_901765095.1 Microcaecilia unicolor | reverse complement strand
ACCGGAGGATGTGATAACAGTGGTTAGCATATCTGGGTTTAAAGAAAGGTTTGGACAAGTTTCTGGAGGAAAAGTCCATAGTCTACTATTGAGACAGACATGGGGAAGCAACTGCTTACCCTGGGATTTGTAGCATAGAATATTGCCATGAATTGGGTTTCTGCCAGGTACTTATGACCTAGCTTGGCCACTGTTGGAAACAGGGTACTGGGTTAGATGGACCATTGGTCTGACCCAATATGGCTACTCATATGTTCCTGATCAGTCTTTGCCGTTTACAGGACCCAGACCATTAAAGTCTGTCTGGCATTGGTCTTACTTCCCAGTCTCTGAAGCTGCTGTCAAAGCTCACTCCAGCTATGAAATCATTTAAGTTTTCTTTTAATTTGATTCTCTCTTTTTTCTGTATAGTGATCCTCTGTGTTTATCCTATGCATTCTTGAATTCTGTCACTGTTTTTGTCTTCACAGTGTCTCCTGGGAGGGCATTCCAGACATTCACCACCCTTTCTATGAAAAAGTAGTTCCTGATATTGCTTCTAAGTCTCCCACCAATTCAACCTGAACTCATGACCTCTAGTTCTACCACTTCCCCATCTCTGAAAAAGATCCAACTTAAATGCCTAATCTCTGCAACACAACCAAACTAAAGCACGTAATGGACATAACACAACTCTTCCGTTCTCCGATTCCCTAATGTGGCTGTGCCACATGAACTTGATCTTACCACAACATCACCCTTTATTTGTTCACACTGGAGCCTGCAAAGGCCTCTCCGGTACTATGTTAGCCACATTGAGCCTACAAATAGGTGGGAAAATGTGGGATACAAATATAACAAATAAATAAATTAGTCTGCATATTACTATCTTTTAAATATTTAAACATCTGTATCATATCCCCTCTACTCTTCCTTTCCTCTAGGGTATACATATTAGAGGTCTTCTAGTCTCTTTTCATATGTCTTTTGGCACAAGCCTCATATCATTTTTGTCACCCTCCTCTGAAGCACATCTAGTCTTTTGATGTCCTTAGCAAGATATGGCCTCCAAATTTCAACACAGTACTCATCAAATGGGGTCTCACCAACGACTTGCACAAAGGCATTAACACCTCCTTTCTTTGACTGGATATGCCTCTCTCTATGCAGCCTAGCATCCTTCTGGTTACAGTAACTGCCTTGACACATTGTTTCACAGCCTTAAGATCCTCCAACACTATCACCCCAAGGTCCCTCTACTAGTCTGTGCATATCAGCCTCTCACCCCCTAGCAAATACAACACCTCACATGCCTCCCCGGCACATATGTATAGAAAGATACTCCTTCCTTGAAGCTGGTGTAACCTTATACCAGAGCTTTCCAGGAGGTTGTTTAATAAAGGCACCTAACAGAACAGAACATTGATATTTATATACTGCTATAACCGAGAAGTTCTAAGCAGTTCACAAGTCAATCAAGAAACCAGAATAAACTCCCAGGAGTTACAGAAATCCCTAAATAATCTAGTCAATAACAAATTTCTGAAAGAGACGAGTTTTAAGACACCTCCTCAATAAAGGACAAGCGTTAGAGTGAATGAAACATACTCAGAATTCTTGCCAGCATTTAGGGGCTTGGTATGCTAACAACATTTCATGTATTTTCAGTCTTTTATAGCCTTTAACAGAAGGAAAACTAAAAGGCACAATGGAGAGATTCAAGATGGCTACCACTGCAGAAGCACAGTTGCTAAGCTCCTGAAGTTTGTCATATTATCTTGTACCTTCTAAGATGAATCAAGGGAAGCAACATCTGACAGAATCCAAATTAGATGTTACTGGACTTCTAGAAACATCTGGAGAGTTTGAGGGTCTTTTACCAAATGGTGGTAAAGGTGGCTCGCGGTAGCATCAGCGCATCGGATTGCTGTGCACCTCGGCCACCTTTTCCCATCGCTGGTAAAAAGGCCTTTTTTATTAAAGGGCCTAAAAAAATTGCCACACGACCTTTTACTATTGGAGCTGTTACGGAGGCGGTAAGAGCTCAGGTGTACCGCCGGGCATTCCTCCCAGTGATAGAAAATACAAAGGTATTATCTAAAGCCAGAAATGGCACGCAGGAAAAGAGGACCTACCACTGGGCTCCTGGCCAATCCTGGCGGTAGAGTTGATTTGCTGCATGCCAAGCTGACGGTAGCCATACCGCCCTTTGGTAAAAAGGCCCCTTTGTGACTGGAAGAGCAACTCTGATGGTATCGTTTATTT
Organism: Microcaecilia unicolor; assembly: GCF_901765095.1. Taxonomy (NCBI): domain Eukaryota; kingdom Metazoa; phylum Chordata; class Amphibia; order Gymnophiona; family Siphonopidae; genus Microcaecilia; species Microcaecilia unicolor. The sequence continues at coordinate 85,890,850 of NC_044042.1, read as the reverse complement.
TTGCTCAGGATACCCCTTTGAGGAAAACTACATTGGCTACCAATCAAAGAACGCATCACCTTCAAAATCTGCACTATGGTTCACAAGATCATCTATGCTGAAGCACCGGGATATATGACGAACTTGATCGACCTATCAACCAGAAACACATCCGCATCAGCACGACAATACCTAAACCTCAACTACCCAAGCTGCAAAGGACTAAAATACAAATCAACCTACGCATCCAGTTTTTCCTACATCAGCACACAACTATGGAACGCACTACCAAAAACCGTGAAAACCACGTACGACCACTTCCAATTCAGGAAAAAACTAAAAGCCCACCTGTAACAAAAGGCTTACCCCACCGACCCAACTTAAATACCTGAACTCCGTGACACTTTTAACACCACAGTCCGTACTGATCACCAAACAATCTCATCTGTTCTTGCTATCCTCTTTATGGTCCCACCACATGTTCTTTCATGTGGTCCCTACCCTTCCTACTTCAACTTAACCATTATTTGTATTTGTTTTACTCCGGAGTCTATCAACACCTCTCCGGTACCATGTAAGCCACATTGAGCCTGCAAATAGGTGGGAAATGTGGGGTACAAATGTAACTAATCCTATATAATAAAACGCACCTCCAACGTTCTGAAGCCGAGAAAGTGAAGCCTTCAAGCCTTGAAGCATTCCTGCAATGTTCTGGAACTACGGCTTCAGGGTAGATAGGACAATCGCTGGGTGGCTGGAGGGGGAGCAGGAGACAGAGGAGACTCGCTGGGTGACTGAAGGGGGACAGGGGACAGAGGAGACTCGCTGGGTGGCTGGAGGGGGCCAGGGGACAGAGGAGACTCGCTGGGTGGCTGGAGGGGGGCAGGGGAGAGAAGAGCGTCGGTGGATGGCTGGAGGGGGGGCAAAGGAAAAAGTAGAATCGCTGGGTGGCTGGAGGGGGAGCAGGGGAGAGAGGAGAATCGCTGGGTGGCTGGAGGGGGAACAGAGGAGACACACTCTCACCCAGCAGTCTCACTCTCTCTCTCTGAAACACACACACACTCACACATTCACTCTCTCTCTCACACACACAGTCAATCTCACACATACTCTCTCAAACATACACACTCTAAGGAAAACCTTGCTAGTGCCTGTTTCATTTATGTCAGAAACGGGCCTGTTTTACTAGTAATAATAATAAGGACGTCATCATTTGTATATTTTTTTTATATCAAAACTCTGAATTTTTTGGTTCTAAAGTTAGAATATTTCCTGATATTTGTAAGAGAATCCAAGAGCGCAGGAAATTGTTTCTTGCTTTGAAAACAAGTGGCCTTTGCTCTAAGGGCAATTTTTTTTTTTTTTTTTTAGAATATCCATGATTCAATTGTGAGAAGCCTCCTTTATATTTTATGAGCCAACTCAGTTGCAAACATTCATTCAGAGAAAGAAATCAAGGGCTTCTTTAACTAAACTGCGCTAATTACTAATGCACGCTTAGCTCCGGGTTAAAAAGCACTCCAGTGGGGTGTGCTCAGGTGACCTGCAGTGGTTTTGGAATTGGTGCTCACTACGCACGTGCTAAAAAATAGAATACATTTTTTTGTGCTGGGGACGTGACGGGGGGGGGGGGGGCAGGGAATAGGCATGTTCTGTGTAATTGGTTAGCGTAACTACATCGCTGTGTGCATGATTAGTGCGTGAGCCCTTACCGCCTGCAAAATAGGCGGCTGTAAGGGCTCATGCGCTAATGGCCATGAGCTAATGGGGAAATTAGGGTGTGGCCATTAGGAAAAATGAGGCTGTTTTACTGCCGCACCAAGAGGTCCTTTTACTAAGCTGCAGTAAAAAGGGCCTGCGGTAGCGGTGGGGGACATTTTTGCCATGTACCAGGGTCCTTTTTACCACAGCAGGTAGGGGTAGCTCTTACCGCCACCCATTCAGATGGCGGTAAGGGCTCCCATGGTAACCCGGTGGTAACCGGGCAGTGTGCGGCACTGTCTAATTACCACCAGGTTAGTACCATGCTAGAAATTACGGTAATAATTTTCTGTACCTCTGGAAATGGCTTGCGCTCGAGGCAGAACCACCCCCGGCGGCTGCGTTGGGCCAGTGGTAGTTCTGGGTTGCCACGTGGCAACCCTTTAGTAAAAGGATTCCTAAAAGTGGTCTTAGCGTGTGGGAAAGACCCACGCTGGGGATAGTGCAGGCCACATTTTAGCATGGCGCAGTGAAAGGGTCTCTAAACATGGCATCGCCTGCCTCTACGGTTTGCATTTAGGAGATTTATGCATATGGACTGGTTTTAATCTCACATTTTCTTTTTTCGATATCTGTTTCCTATGGATTTATTATTAGATCTGGCTTTTTTTTTCTTGAATCTTGGATCTTTCTTATTGTGCTCTACAATTTTCTTCATTTTGTGATGTAAGAGCTTTGTGTTACTTGCTATATGTTTATTTCTTGTTTATAATATGTCTTAAATTTGGATAATTGCTTTTCTAGACGGAATTGTCTTGATGTAATAATTGAAAATTTTAAAAAAGCAAAAAAAAAAAAAGAAAGAGGAATAGCAAATGCACCTATGTGCCTTCAAGCATTATATACTGAGCTATAATGTTTCCCTTTTAGATTGTTTTGTTATTTTATTTCCCATAATATACAAAAATACATGTCAAGCACATCTTGACATTGATATAGAAGACAACAGCAACAGAATGTCAGGAGACACCAAACTGAGGTACAGTATCTTTCTATCAGATTATGAGGGATAACAAAGGAAAAACCGATAAACAGAACAGGCGGGAGGTACCAGGCTGCCGCCCCGCATAACGCCATCTCCTAGACTGCAAGCCTGGAACTTGCCTTCAGCTTCGATTTAGAGCAGGCGAGTAATTAAAAAAAAAGAAAAAAAGAAAATCTAAACCAATCCAGTTCTCAAAGGGCAAATATACACAGGAGAACTGGTGCAGGGCTGTCAAACAACAGTTTTAATTAAGGGAGGCCAGTGGCTGGCAGAACCTTTAAACTGGCAATATAATGGCTGGGAATCCCAGGCCATCTGACTCCCTTGGCTCCCTGCATGCCCCCCCTCCCCCAAATCATCTTTCCAAAGCAGCTCAGAGGAGCTGTGTGGTCTGATCCTGAGGAAGCAGCAGGTTGTGAGTGAGAGCAGGGATTAAACCAGTGCACATTTACCAGTTCACATCATGGCCTCCCACCCTGCTCCAAGCTCGAAGTGTGTTACAAATTCAGGTACAAAGGGTTTACAATATATTTATTTATTTTGTTACATTTGTACCCCACATTTTCCCACCTGTTTGCAGGCTCAATGTGGCTTACATGGTGCCGGAGAGGTGTTGGTAAACTCCGGAGTAAACAAATACAAATAATAGGTTAAGTAGTGGTAGGAAAAGGTTCAAGGTTCATGTGGTGGGGCCACATGAAGGAGAACAGGAATAGATGGAATAGTTTAGTGATCATTACGAGCTGTAGTGTTGTGGTGTCGCGAAGATCAGGCATTTATGTTGGGTCGGGAGGGTATGCCTTTTCAAACAGGCAAGTTTTTAGTTTTTTCCTGAATTGGAGGTGATTGTACGTGGTTTTCACGGCTTTTGGTAGAGCGTTCCACAGTTCTGTGCTGATGTAGGAAAAACTGGATGCGTAAGTAGATTTGTATTTTAGTCCTTTGCAACTTGGGAAGTTGAGATTTACGTATTTTCGAGCTGATGCGGTTGTGTTTCTGGTTGGTAGGTCGATTAAGTCTGTCATGTATACCAGTGCTTCGCCGTAGATGATTTTGTGAACCATAGTGCAGATTTTGAAGGTGATGCGTTCTTTGATTGGGAGCCAGTGTAGTTTTTTGCGTAAGGGTGTTGCGCTTTCAAATCATGTTTTTCTGAAGATGAGTCTGGGAAAATGGTGACCTTTTAAATGAATTGATAGGAGATCGATCTATGGCTGCATCTTCTGAGCATTATTGAGTCATGGTTAGGTCAACATGACTGTGTAATATTTAATCATTTGTGTCCAAAGCTGGTTAGAGGTTTTTGTTATTCTTCTGACCATAAAAGAGGAGGGTGAGAAGGAGTATTTCAGTCTAGGGAAGCAGTACAATTGCTCACAGTATTGGGGGTGGAATATTTGTTGGTAAGAATGGGGAGAGTGCACATAATTGGTATTTTGATGATCTATCCAGTGCGTAATGGTTTAAGGAAAAGGATGATTAAACCTTTTTTGGGTTTCAGTTGAAACTATAACTGCCACTGAGAACATCTGAACGTTTTCAGCTAAAATTGAAACTTCAGCCAAAATGCATCAGCTGGTTTACGCTGAAGTATAAGGACTAGATTCACTAACGTGCATAACGTTGTTAGCATGTGCAAGTGCCCTTAACAAGCCTCCCTGCAAGAAACGGGACCCACACTAAATAAAATTCAATGTTCAGGGTTAATAAATATTTAATTTATTACCCATTGGAAGCCCTTCTAAGTGGTTTACCTTCATTGAATTAAAATAAATCAAGTAACATGCATTAGCACTTTTCAGTAAATCTAGTGTGGAATAATGGAGGATGAAAATGAATTGTCTAGGTCACAAGGAGCATCAGCAAGAAACATGGGATCTGAACTCTGGTTCTGCTGCTCTTTCCACAAGGCTACTGCTCCATTCCAAGCACAGCCTAGTTTAATTTACTTGATAGATGGCCAGTCAGTCTTACACATTCTCACAGGCATCCTGCTGCTGGCCACTATACCCAGAACCGGCCTGTATGTTTATCCAAGCCGCTTCAGGAATGGTGAACTGGAAAGACATAAATAAAGAAGTGGCAGTGTAGCTCAGTTGCTAGGAAAACAGGGAAAGGAGGGTTCAAACCCTGCTTCTCTCACTGACATGCATAAGTCAAGTCACTTAACCCTCCACTGCCTCAGAGACAAAAGTGCCTCGGGTGCAGGGACTGTCTACAGTGTTGCCAGATGGAAAAAATTTTCCACGCCCAAAAACCGCACAAAGTCATTTGCATATGAATGACATCATTAATAAATATTGAGTCCATTTGCATACAAATGATGTCATTAAGCTCGCCTCCGTGGGGCTTCTATTGGCAGCGGCCGCAGAAAAACCAGCCAACCTGCGGCTGTGTGAAAAAACTGCAGCTGGCAAAAAAATCGTGGTGGGGCAAAAAAAAAGCTGCCCAAAATCCCGCAACCCGCACGCAGCGGGAAAAAGCCGCAGCGGGTCGCGGAAAGGAGCCCAATTGGGCGAGAAACCCGCAGCCCTGGCAACTTTGACTGTCTACTGAACCTGCATGCAAATACAAAATGAGTGAAACCCAGGGAGGGGCCATTAAAAGACTGAAGGGAGTGGAGAGATAGGAAATAGATGAAGCTCTCTGGTGGGGCTCTGCACAAAGCTTTGCTTAGGGTGAAGTGTAATGTTAATTCTGCCCTGTGTCTCAGTAGCAAAGTCCTACCTAGGGTAGACAGCAGTATAGTGAAAGCAAGAGAAGTGGTGGATTGGGCACGCAGTTAGCAGAAAGGGAAATGGGACTTGATATACTGTCATTCTGAGGTTTGTGCAACTACATTCAAAGCGGTTTACATATATTCAGGTACTTATTTTGTACCAGGGGCAATGGAGTGTTAAGTGACTTGCCCAGAATCACAAGGAGCTGCAGTGGGAATTGAACTCAGTTCCTCAGGATCAAAGTCCACTGCACTAACCATTAGGCTACTCCTCCACTAGCAACATTCTATGTAGAATCACCAATAATAGCAACATTTCATGTAGAATCTCAAATAGTAGCAACGTTCGATGTTCCACTGCACTAACCACTAGGCTACTCCTCCACTAGCAACATTCCATGTAGAAGCCTGCCCTTGCAGATCAGCAATGCGGCCGCGCAGGCTTCTGTTTCTGTGAGTCTGATGTCCTGCACATACGTGCAGGACGTCAGACTCACAGAAACAGAAGCCTGCGTGGCTGATCTGCAAGGGCAGGCTTCTACATGGAATGTTGCTAGTAGAATAGCAACATTCCATGTAGAATCTCCAATAGTAGCAACATTCCATGTAGAATCTCAAATAGGGAAAGGGAAATGGGACTTGATATACTGCCTTTCTGAGGTTTTTGCAACTACATTCAAAGTGGTTTACATATATTCAGGTACTTATTTTGTGCCAGGGGCAATGGAGGGTTACGTGACTTCCCAGAGTCACAAGGAGCTGCAGTGGGATTCGAATCCTGTTCCCCAGGATCAAAGTCCGCTGCACTAACCACTAGGCTACTCCTCAAAGCTGCCTTGCCTCTGGACATATAGAACAACAGGACTGGAGGAGGAGGAGTCTACTAGTTAGGGGGACTGGCTTCAATTCCCACTGCAGCTCGTGACTCTGGGCAAGTCACTTAGGGCCCCTTTTACTAAACAGCGGTTAAAGGGGCCCTGTATTTGCCACGTGCCGAGGCCCCTTTTATCGCAGAGGGGTAAAAAAACAAACAAAAAAAAAGCAAATGGCTGTGCGGTAAGTGCACTCTTGCTGCGTGGCCTTTTTCAGGGTGGGGGGGAGTAGCCCTTACCGCCAACTATTTAGGAGGTGTTAAGGGCTCCTGCACTAATCCAGCGGTAAAACAAATTTCTGTCATGCCAGAAATGGTGCACGCTGGGGTTGGCAGTACCACCGGTTCCTGTGGAAGGCCGATGGTGGCGCCAGATTGGCGCACGACAACACTACGGTAACTCTACTGTGGCGTTGTAAAAATGCCCCTTAATCCTCCATTGCCTCAGATACAAAATGAGTACCTGTATCTAATATGTAAACTGCTTTGATTGTAACCAGAAAAAGGTGGTATATCAAATCCCATCCTCTTTCTTTCTTGTCTGTTTCTGGATCTGGGGAACTGTATGTGCGGAGGAGTGTGTGTGTGTGTGTGTGTGGGGGGGGGGGGGCTGTTGGTCTCTATCTGCTGTGGATATTTAGCTAGGACTAAGGAACAGCAGGTGTCAAATGAGCTGCTGTAAGCAAACCCAGTGGGGTTTAAATGTTCTGTTCAGAGAAAAGCTGGGGAGGGAAGAAAGCAGAGAATCAGTGAGCTCTCCTCACACAGCAAGACCTCAAGCAAGAGCTGCAATCAGCCTCGCAGGCCAATGCTCAGAATGCCCACAGTAAGCCAGCAGCGCAGCAACCTAGCTTCCCAATGCTCAAAGCAAATTATTTTCAAATTCTATGTGTACTGTCAAAAGCAAAAGGGGGAACGTGCTTGGAGTACGCGCAGAAGGGTTTCGCGGTAAGTTCAGCTCTTGTGCACATGCACCTGGCGTACCTGAATGTCTGTTTTCAGCACCTTTAAATGTGTGCTTCACTTTTAGATTTGCTCTGACTCGCACACAATTCGTTTCTCACTACCAGTGCTTAAGGGCTTGTACGGGCTTCCTTCAGCTTCCAAATTATATAAAACCCATTAGATTTTAAAGAAGAATCATGAGAAGTCCTCTCTTCAAACACCCTAATGCCTGCTCCAAGCTGGCATAATTTTTTTCAGCAGTAAGGTGGCTTTGTTTTGTGTGCTGTTCTCTGAGCATTGGGAGGGAATAGGAAATGACCTTATTAACATCCGTTTTAGTGCATTACAATGCTACTTGCACTAATCTTTGGCGTGCACGTTGTCTCCCATGCTAGAGCCTCTGAGCATTCTGCGCTCACTAATGTGGGTGCTAATCTGGCGCTAATCACCTCTAGCACTTGCGTTTGGCTCTGAGCATTGGTCTGTCAGTGAATGAGAGGAACCAACCAGGCTCATATATCACAGCGGCGTAGCCAGACTTCGGCGGGAGGGGGGGTCCAGAGCCCGAGATGAGGGGGCACATTTTAGCCCCCCCCCCGGCGCCACCGCCCCCCACCACCTTTGACTCCCCCCAGCGCCAACCCTTTCAACCCCCCTGCCGCCGTCAGATACCTTTGCTGGCGGGGGTCCCCAACCCCCGCAGCCGAAGTCCTCTTCTCTGGCATGGCCATGTTGCTGATCTGCAAGGGCAGGCTTCTGTTTCTGTGAGTCTGACATCCTGCATGTACAACGTGCAGGACGTCAGACTCATAGAAACAGAAGCCTGCCCTTGCAGATCAGCAACGCGGCCGCACCAGTGTACCAGGATGTCAGACTCACAGAAACAGAAGCCTGTCCTTGCAGATCAGCAACGTGGCCGCACCGGTGTACATGCAGGACGTCAGACTCACAGAAACAGAAGCCTGCCCTTGCAGATCAGCAACGTGGCCGCACCGGTGTACATGCAGGATGTCAGACTCACAGAAACAGAAGCCTGCCCTTGCAGATCAGCAACGCGGCTGCACCAGTGTACCAGGACATCAGACTCACAGAAACAGAAGCCTGTCCTTGCAGATCAGCAACGTGGCCGCACCGGTGTACATGCAGGACGTCAGACTCACAGAAACAGAAGCCTGCCTTTGCAGATCAGCAACGCAGCCGCACCGGTGTACGTGCAAGACGTCAGACTCACAGAAACAGAAGCCTGCCCTTGCAGATCAGCAACGTGGCCGCACCAGTGTACATGCAGGATGTCAGACTCACAGAAACAGAAGCCTGCCTTTGCAGATCAGCAACGCAGCCGCGCCGGTGTACGTGCAAGACGTCAGACTCACAGAAACAGAAGCCTGCCCTTGCAGATCAGCAACGCGGCTGCGCCGGTGTACGTGCAAGACGTCAGACTCACAGAAACAGAAGCCTGCCCTTGCAGATCGGCAATGCGGCCGCACCGGTGTACATGCAGGACGTCAGACTCATAGAAACAGAAGCCTGCCCTTGCAGATCAGCAATGTGGCCGCACCGGTGTACATGCAGGATGTCAGACTCACAGAAACAGAAGCCTGCCTTTGCAGATCAGCAATGCAGCCACGCCGGTGTACGTGCAGGACATCAGACTCATAGAAACAGAAGCCTGCGCTTGCAGATCAGCAATGCGGCTGCGCTGGAGAAGAGGACTTTGGCTGGAGGGGGTTGGGGAGCCCCGCCAGCAAAGGTACCTGATGGCGATGGGAGGGGGGGGTTGAAGGGGTTGGCGACGGCAGCGGGAGGGGGGGTTGAAGGGGTTGGCGACGGTGGGGAGGCCAGGACCAAATCTACGGGGGCCCATGCCCTCGTGGCCCCACGTAGCTATGCCCCTGATAATCACATAATGCGCAGAGCTGCCAGGTTACCCAATTCCAGGAGTGACATTTTGTAGCCAGTCCTGATTTTAAACTTATATCCCAAAGCAGCACAAAATCTTTTATTTATTTATCTATCAATTTAAAATATTTACAGCCTGCACTTTTCACAGCTCAAGGCAGGATACAATATACATAATATTTTAGACAATACCAACCTAAAATGCAATACAAAGTGAAATAAAATGTCCTTGATCAAAGCTACTGCACAGACTCAAATTATCAGTGCTGCAGGTCCCATAATGCACCTGGGAGGCTGTCAGAAATCCTGACTTGGCTTAGAAGCTCCCTCCTGGATGTAGTAACTTAGCAGCTCTGTGGGTGAGGTTAGGATAACTATGATTCTGTCTGATCATACACAGTGATACTGCAGTTCTGTCTGTGGCTACAAACACTGATGTGACCAGCTAGCATTGTTGATGAAACTGGAATGAGGGTGAAGTGCGTTCTTTGGTCCCTGCACAAACAAGTGGAATGAGACTCCGATGCCGCAACATTTCCCATGCACAAACTGCTAGTCAATCAGTCCAGCCAACTGGAGACTCTCACATGATGTCACTATGGGATCTTTACCCATTGCATCTTGCAGAGCAGTTTAAAGGTTATGGACGTGTGAACTTGTTCATGATAGAACTGATAAAGCTGGATTTCAGCCTGGGTTTCATTCAGCTGGTATTAGAAGCAAAAGCTCATTTGATTTTCTTTTCTTTTACATACATCTGAGGTGGTAAGATCTGCAGCTGGCTCATGCCATAACTATTATTATTATAAAAAAAAATCTTAGGTTTTCAGATAAAAATGAGTTTAACAGATGTACTTTCCCAGAGATCTGAACATCCTTATTTAAAAGCATGACTCACTATTAAAATAAGATCTACCTTGTAGAAATGTAAAACAAATACTCCTGGGAATGTTACATGTAGGGTTCTTTTTCAGACTCCCTTGTAATTTTTCCCTCTGAGGAATCCAGAGAAGAATCCGATGCAATTTGTGACATAACAGTTCATGTAGACCGATGGGATCTGTTGTGATGAGATGATAATGTCTTTATTCCCCATTTTCAGTGCAATACATTTAATGCAGTCTTAAGACCACATTTTTGCACTGAGTGCCTCGTTTTCTTTTTGGGGATCATTTTTATCATGGATACAGATTCTGGAGGTTGGACTGGCAGAGGAAAAAGGAGCAGAGGGCAGGTTGCCTCTCCCAGAGTATCAGCTGGAAATCCCATCCCAAAGTCTGGCTTGGAAGTCCTCTTCCAATGGTTGCTTTTGACCCCTGTGCTGATGCAGCAGTGCTGGAGCAGTTACTGGAGATCACTTCTACCTAAAGCAATGAAATTGAGCTGCTGACAGCCTTGCATATAACCAGAGCTGCTTTCCATAAGCAATTGACTATTGGTAAATCCACCCTTCATGGGTCTTCCACAGTTGGCCTTCAGAGAGCTGGTAAGGCAGTTTCGCCTCTGGTTACCAGTGCACTCACTGCTCTGGTGCTTCAAGGTTTCCAGGTAGAGGGAACGGGAACTGCTGCAGGGCATGCACTTTGAGAAGTCCGCATTGGCTTTCCTCCTATACCTGTCCCAGCAGGGCAGTCTTGGGGCCCTCCGCACTGGCTCTTTGAGTGGAATTTATGCTACTGTTGACAGACATACTGTGTTAATTTAACTTTCAGACCCATTTTTGTCTGAGCCCCTTTTGTTGCCACATGGCTTATCCCTGCCTGTGTCCAGCACAGTGTACAAGCATGCAAGATGATGTTTTGGAGGTCAAATTTAGATTTCTAGTTAGGAGAATGAAGTCTAGAATCTCCTGGGCAGGATTTTCAGCTGTGTTCCCAGTTCCTTATGCAGGGACCCAGAAGCAGAACTTCAGGTGCAGTCCTGTCCTCCTTCTCACAACCTAGCCCTGTCAGTCTCCTATTGCACTTATCTTTACCGCCTGTTGTAGGGCTTTCCCAGCCCAGTGAAGATGGAATTTCTGATCGCCTCCTGCCAGACAGTGGCTGTTTATGGCTCCCATGGGAGGGAGATAGATTGGGATGGATAGCTTGGCCCCCCTGGCTGTCTGTTGAGGCAGCAGGCAGCATTTGTCTTTGACTGGCGGGGCCTAGGGAACCCTTCCAGCCATGTTGTTCCAATGACTGGTTCCTCTCTTTATTCTTTGATTGATAAGTCTGAGAAACCTTGCCAGTCATGCTCTGGTGACTGGTGGCTGTCTTCTCCCATTCTGCAGTTTTCTTTCTGTGTTGTCTTTTATCTGTCCTTCTGTGGAAACAATCATGCAACTTTTTGCTGCCAGAAACGTTATGTGTATAAGATCCTGCAGCTGGGCAGATGAAAAAAAAAAGAACACTGCAGCTAGACTCGTATTCGGCAAAACAAAATATGAAAGTGCTAAGCCACTAGGAGAAAAACTACACTGGCTCCCACTTAAAGAACGCATCACGTTCAAAATATGCTCCCTAGTCCAAAAAATCATTCACAGAGAAGCACCAGCCTACATGTCAGACCTGATAGACTTACCATCCCGCACATTCCTCAATCTAAACTTCCCTAACTGCAAAGGTCTAAAATACAAAGTAATGCACGCGTCAAACTTTACCTACTTAAGTACACAGTTATGGAATGCACCGCCACGCAACTTAAAAACGATTTACCAACTAACGAACTTCCGCAAACTACTGAAGACCCATCTCTTTAACAAGGCTTACCACAAAGATCAACCAATGTGATTATACATAACTCCTCCACACATAGTTAGAACTGCCTTATAATATCTGCTTGTTATACTACTATCATGACTGTTCATTATCATATTGCCAAAGATTCTTCTGTAACACTAAATGTCTATTTTTATTATATTTCCATTACTCATGATGTATTGTAAGCCACATTGAGCCTGCAAAGAGGTGGGAAAATGTGGGATACAAATCAATAAATAAAAATTACAGACACACAGATCATCAGAGAGATAAGTAAAGGTGCCTAAAAAAGAGAGAAAGTAGTTTAAAACTAGATGCTAGGTGACAGTTGCTGATGAGCGTATGATTTGCAGTGATATATCTTCAAATGATACCGATAAAATAGAGTATCCTGATAGAGAGGATTTAAAAGATGCCAGGAGAGCTCAGATGTATGTAAATGCAAAACAGACTAACTAAAATGATTCTAAGATTTCTGTATCAGCTTCTAATAAGGAACAAAGTGTGAAAAAGAATTATAAAAATACATTTAGGTGTTTATATGCAATTACCAAAAGTCTAAAAACAAGATGGGAGGGTTAGAATATATGATACCGGATCTGATGTATTTTCTTCCCCAAGTTGTCTCTGTAGAGATATATAGCAGCCATTACAGCTTACTATATTGAAGAGAGTGTGATCCAGTGGAATGCCACTAAGTGGCGCTATTCCATTAGAAAGGTTCAACTAAGAGTGGAAAATCGTTCTTTCGCTGTCTCTCCTATATATTTTTTGCTGGTACTGATTTTAATTATCTTTTTCTGAGGTGACTTTGCTCACTCCCTATCTCATACTGTGTTTAAGTATGTTAAACTAGCATACACTGTAACAGTGTCTATGGGGAAAATGCTTAGTGTGGCCTCCTAAATAATGATGCAGACAGAATAAGCACCTCAGATACCTGGCTGGAAAGAAGATAAACGATAGGACACTGTGATACCAGGGTACAAACAGTGTCCAATTGATAAAGCAGATCAGACTGATGTTGGGGTAGTCCTATATATAGGACTAAAGTTCCACAGGAAACTGTATTTGGAAATCTACATGGACAGAAATTTCATGCATTGCAGGGAAAAGTATAGATATATGCATATAGCGTTATCCCTCTGACCAGGATAGTGAGAGACTGCTAGCAGTATTTAGACAGTCCATTAAAGTCAGAAACAAAATAAGAATGAGGGATTTTAATTACTCTAATATCAGCTGAGTGAATATCTCCTCGGGGCATGCTAAGGAGTTAAAGTTTCTGGAAACAGATGAGAGGAAGAACTAAATAAAATGAAATGAAACTTTAGATATAGTTCTCAGTGGACCACTGGAATTGGTACAAGGTATAATGATAGTTGGAGCTACTTGGCAATAATGATCACAATGTAATAAAATTTGGAATCATTACTGGAGGGAAAATGATAAATACAAATACCATAGGAGCATTTAATTAAAAAAAAGAGAGAGACTTTGATTAAATGAGGAAATTAACAAGGTCACTAAAAGGAATAGTTGTGATGGGGGGGGGGGGGGGGCTGTGGGGTGCATGGATTTTTAAAGAACTCCATCTTGGAAGCCCAGATAAAATATATTCCATATGTTAACAAAGGGCCTCTTTTACTATGCCACGCTAGCGATTCCTGGTGCAGATAATGAGAGGAAGCCCATTCAATTCCTATGGGCTTCCTCTCATTTGCCATGTGGGAATTGCTAGCACGACTTAGTAAAAGAAGCCTAACAGTAGAAAGACGATCAAACAAGTCCCAGCATGGCTAAATGGAGCTGTGAAAGAGGGCTGTTCAAGCCAAAAAAGGTATTTTTTTTTTAATAGAAAGGTGGTTCTAATAAGGAAAATAGGAAAGAATAAATTAGAATGAGGCCATTAGAGTTTAATAATGTAATGTAGTATTTATATACTGTCAACTCCAAGGTTCAAAGCGGATTACAAAAAACTAAGCGCTTCTTTAGCTAAGCCACAGTAGTGATTCTCTGCATGGCAAATGCAATGAAGCTCATTCAATTCCTATGGGTTTTGTCACATTTGCCATACGGGAATCACTACCGCAGCTTAGTAAAAGGAGCCCTAAAATAATATCAAATTAAATAGTAGCAAATCAGTGGGACCAGATGATATTAACCCTAGAATTCTGAAAGAATTGAACTATGAACTCAAATGTCTATTATTGGTAATATGTGGCTGTCATTTAAGTTTGCCAATGTCAATTTCTCAAGAGGGCTCTGGGATGACCATTAAATTATAGATCAGTGAGGCTGATATTGGTGCAGCACAAAAGGAGTGGCGGAGTAGTGGTTAGTGCAGGGGACTTTGATCCTGGGAAACAATTCCCTCTGCAGCTCCTTGTGATTCTGGGCAAGTCACTTAACCCTCCATTGCCCCTGGTACAAAATAAGTACCTGAATGTAGTTGCAAAAACCTCAGAAAGGCGGTATATCAAGTTCCATTTCCCTTTTTCTGTTTGAGATTCTACATGGAATGTTGCTACTATTTGAGATTCTATTGCTACTATTTGAGATTCTACATGGAATGTTGCTATTCCACTAGCAACATTCCAAGTAGAAGTCTGCCCTTGCAGATCAGCAACGCGGCCGCGCAGGCTTCTGTTTCTGTGAGTCTGATGTCCTGCACATACATGCAGGATGACAGACTCACAGAAACAGAAGCCTGCGCGGCTGCATTGCTGATCTGCAAGGGCAGGCTTCTACATGGAATGTTGCTAGTGGAGGAGTAGGCTAGTGGTTAGTGCAGGGGACTTTGATCCTGGGGAACAATTCCCTCTGCAGCGCCTTGTGATTCTGGGCAAGTCACTTAACCCTCCATTGCCCCAGGTACAAAATAAATACCTGTATATAATACGTAAACCACTTAGATTATAACCACAGAAAGGCAGTATATCAAGTCCTTCTCCCCCAAACCACAGAAAGGTGGTAGATCAAATCATATCAACATGGTTGGAAGAGGGATCTTGTGCTTTACTAGTTTAAGACTTAATAAACGCTCTTTGTAAATACTGTACAAGAAAGTAGTTTACAACATATACAGTAAGTACAATAAATAAACAAGAAATGAGACAATAATAAAAAGGCCAACAAAGAAAAAAACATGCAGACTAAAACTCTGACTATACAAAAATGAATTCTAAAATGAAAGTAGACATCAAACAGTATAGTCACATCATATGAATTACAAAAAGCTTGTGTAAAGAATACAGATTGCAAACTATTTTTAACTCTTCAATATGATTTTCTTCCCAAAGAGAAAGAAGAAGTGAATTCCAAAGGGTTGGTCCTAGATACAAGAAAGTAGTTTGATGAGCGTCTTCTAAGCCAACCTGAGAGTGAAGAGACCTCAAGGGGCAATAACATGTTCAAGTCTTAGTCAAATAACAGGGATTGACTATATAGAAAGATTTATGCTTTAACAACAATTGTTTACATTTTATCCTAAGGGACTCGAACCAATTTGATTGCAGCATTCTGAATCACCAGAAGAAGATGGATAGAAGTCTACGGTGGATTACGGAATTATAGTAATCCAACCTACTGATTCAGAAGCAGCATATCCTTGAGTTCCAAGATAGGTTTCATAGATCTAATTTGTATAAGTGCAAAAAAGAATTTTTCATAACTGTAGAGATTTGCTGATGGAATATTAACTGGGAATCCAAAATACTACAAGTTTCTAATGTAAAAAGGTAGCTAGAAAGTGGAGCAAGACTGGGTCAAGCATAAGCCATTGTCTGATAGGCACTTTTACATAGTGGTGGTAGGGCTACTGCAGATGTAGCGTATACCAAATCAAAACTACTGCCTAGTTGGTGTGCTCACCCGGCAGTAATTTCGAAGTTGGCGTGTGCTGTTTCCAGGAGTAGAAAATATTTTTCTATTTTCTACCACAAAGGGGCGTTCCCAGTGGTAATCGGCTACATTGGTGTTGCTGCATTAGTACCCTGAGTGTAGCACGTTAGCCCTTACTGCTAGGTCAATGGGTGGCAGTAAGGGCTCAGGCAGTAAATAGCCATGCACTACTTTAATTTTAGCACACAGCCATTTACTGCCCCCATTAAAAAATTGGATTGACAACTGCTAAACTTAAAGTTGTGTTTACACTGAGGGGGATAATCGAACAGCGCTGGCCATCTCCAAGTACGGCACTGCAAAGGGGCAGAGCCAACCGTATTTTCGAAAAAGATGGCCAGCCATCTTCTTTTTTTCGATAATACAGTTGTCAGAGATGGCCGAGTTTGAGATGGTCAGCCTCAGTTTTTGCCCATAATGGAAGCCGAAGCCGGCAATCTCAAACCCGACCAAATCCAAGGCATTTGGTCTTGGGAGGGGCCAGGATTCATAGTGCACTGGTCCCCCTTACATGCCAGGACACCAACCGGGCACCCTAGTGGGCACTTCTAAAAATTAAAAAAAAAAATTTAAAAAGCTTCCAGGTGCATAGCTCCCTTACCTTGGGTGCTGAGCCCCCCAAATCCCCCCCCCAAAACCCACTCCCCACAACTCTACACCATTACCATAGCCCTTATGGGTGAAGGGGGGCACCTACATGTGGGTACAGTGGATTTGGGGGGGGGGGGGTTGGAGGGTTCCCATTTACCACCACAAGTGTAACAGGTGGGGGGGGGGGATGGGCCTGGGTCCACCTGCCTGAAGTCCACTGCACCCACAAAAAACTGCTCCAGGGACCTGCATAGTGCTGTGATGGAGCTGGGTATGACATTTGAGGCTGGCAAAAAAAGTTTTTAAAGTTGTTTTTTTGAGGGTGAGAGGGGGTTAGTGACCACTGGGGGAGTCAGGGGAGGTGATCCCCGATTCCTTCTGGTGGTCATTTGGTCAGTTCGGGCACTTTTTTGGGACTTGGACCTGAAAAAAAGGGTCCAAATAAAGCTGACCAAATTCTCGTGAAGCCTGGCTTTCTTTTTACCATTATTGGGCGAAGCCGGCCATCTCAACGCACGCCCCCGTCCCACCTTCGCTACCATGCCAACATGCCCCCTTGAACTTTCGCCAGCCCCACGACGGAACGCAGTTGAAGCCGGCCAAAATCGGCTTTCGATTATACCGATTTGGCTGCCTTCAGGAGATCACCGGCCATCTCCCGATTTGTGTCGGAAGATGGCCGGCGATCTCGTTTGAAAATCAGGCCCACTGGGTACTTAAACAATACTTTCTTCATAAAGATCAACTTTTTTTGGACTGTAAAATAAGAGTTTACCCAGATATCTCGAGAACAACACAGAAGAAAAGACAAGAGTTTCTCAAATTGCGCCCGAAAGCTTTGCAATTGGGGGCCTTATTTTGGTTGAACTTTCCATGCAAATGTGTTTTAAAATTCAACTCTGCTAAATATGTTTTCTTTGAATTAAAACAGTTAAATTCTTTTTTGGAAGCTAAACTGGCTAAACTACCTATGATACATCCAAGGATTGTAACAACTTTGACTCCGTAATAGTATATGCAGGGCTTTCTTTGAGAGGGTACTTGGGGGGTACTGAGTACCAGCACCTTTTCCATTGTCTGCTAAAATTGACCCACGGTCCCCAAGTTTTAATGAAAGATCTCAGGCTCTACACACCAATTCTGCCTTGTCATAGATTCTGTGACTGGTTGCAGGGGGCCTGGCTATTGTGGGGAGGGTCCCTCAGTGATCACCCCACCCCTGAAGGGTGGCCTGGCATTTGAGTACCGGCACCTTTTTCGTTAGATAAAATGCACTGAGTATATGCAACCCGGTAGCTCTTCTCGGCCGTCTTTTTCTTACTTGGTGTTAGATGTTATTAATCTAATCTAAGTTTTGATTTCCGTATGTATTGTGTAATGCCTCCAATTGTTGGACTAAAGATGAGCGATAGATCATTCCTTTGATTAAGAAATGTATAATTATTATTTTCAATGTATATATTTTGACTTAAAATCATCTTTTCAAATTTCAAGTGATATGTTGAAATTAAAATGAAAATTTTAATTAAAAAAAAAAAGCCTTTTTCCCAGCCGTGTTAAAAAAATGGCCCAGCGTACGCCAAAAACATGCACCTCACAACCGCAGGCCACTTTTTTTTACTGCGGCTTTGTAAAAGGACCCCTGGGAAACCCAATTCAGACAAGCATTAAAGGCAGTGTGAGGTTGGGAGCAGAAGGTTCATAAAATGCCACAATCTGAAAGTCATCAGCACAGAAAATGCACTGAAGCCTACAACTTTGAATAATGGTGCCTAGTGGAGCCAAAAACAGATTAAATAGGATTGGTGCCAAAATGGATTCCTGAAGAACCCGTATTCTTTCTGTTTATGTTTATTTAGACTTTATTCAGGTTAAAATCAAAGCAGTGTACAATTTTTAAAAAACCATAAATAAAATTACAACAAAGTAAAAAAGGAAAGAAAAGTAACGTAAACAGTGCTGTCAATCATTAAAGAAAGCGGTCAGCCTCTGATCAAGATTAGGACCATCTTATGTTGCCTTTAAAAAACAGTTTAAAACCAGGCTTTTCAGTCAAACTTCTTGTATTGGATATTTTTGTATTTTAATTTTTTTTCTCTTTCTCACTCTGATTTTTTAATGTAAACTGCTAAGCTGCATTTTCAAGGCGATTTGTGGTATATTAGGTTTTAATAAATAAATACTGCTCCACCTGAGACGCCAAAATAAAAAGGTGGGTCTTAAGGACTGCCCTAAATTTGGTATAGGATTGTTCGGATCGAATACAAATCTGGAGGGAGTTTCATAAGGAAGCACGACAGAAAAGAAGGCCGAGTGTTGGGTTGACTCCAACCATAAACACAAAACTGGGGGGAGACTGAGACTGTGCTGAGAGGCAGAATGAAGAGCACAGGGAGATGTGTAAGGGGTAAAAGAGGAGAGAAATGAAATGGGGAACCAGAGTGTAAAGCCTTGAGGGTCGAGGTTAAAATCTAGTGCTGGATGCGATAGAGAACAGGAAGCCAATAATGGTGGGACAGGAGCCGATAAGTGTAGATAAGAGTATGCTGGTTGATATTATATATTTGAATAATCAGAAAACATTTGATAAATATTCATGAAAGACTCTTAGGGGTAATTGTATAAAGTGAGCACTGACATCTCCATGATGATTGCACACGTAAATGATTCGAATAATGGAATGTACGCCTGCATGTGTGAAAAAATTCCACCTAAACACTCTTTTGTAAATACATGCATATCTTAGATGGAGACTGGGTGGAGTATTGGTTGACTTACACACAAAACTTACTATCTCCAGCATTTAGGTCTCAGGACGTACACCAGTTTCATGGCTGGTAGAAGTGCTGAAACCTAATTTAAAGGCACCTGTTTCCCCTGTTAAGCTAGTATTCTACAGAGTAGGTGCTTACTTTCCTTTAGGAGTAGCCTAGTGGTTATTGCAGTGGACTTTGATCCTGGGAAACTGAGTTCGATTCCCACTGCAGCTCCTTGTGACTCTGGGCAAGTCACTTAACCCTCCATTGCCCCTGGTACAAAATAAGGACCTGAATATATGTAAACCGCTTTGAATGTAGTTGCAAAAAAAACCTCAGAAAGGCGGTATGTCAAGTCCCATTTCCCTTTCCCTATTTGAGATTCTACATGGAATGTTGCTATTCCACTAGCAACATTCCATGTAGAAGCCTGCCCTTGCAGATCAGCCACACAGGCTTCTGTTTCTGTGAGTCTGATGTCCTTCACGTACCTGCACCACGTCAGACTCACAGAAACAAAAGCCTGCAGGGCCGCGTTGCTGATCTGCAAGGGCAGGCTTCTACATGGAATGTTGCTAGGGGAGGAGTAGCCTAGTGGCTAGTACAGCAGACTTTGGTCCTGAGGAACTGAGTTCAATTCCCACTGCAGCTCCTTGTGACTCTGGGCAAGTCACTTAACCCTCCATTGCTCCTGGTACAAAATAAGTACCTGAATATATGTAAACCACTTTGAATGTAGTTGCAAAAACGTCAGAAAGACAGCATATCAAAGTCCCATTTCCCTTTCCCTTATACTTGGAGAACAGGGTGCCACATAGGCACATGGTTATATGATTACCCTCTAAGGACTAAAAAGACATGGGATTAGAGGTAAAGTCCCATTTTGCAGGATTCTATATAGAGCGCCTAGTGTTCTGTGCTGAAATCTAAGCATAATCCATAACAACATGCGTAACTTAATTGGCTTAACAAGCTAATCAGCACTGACAACAGCACATAATGAGCACTAATTGACAATAATTAGAATTTATACGCACAACTCACTAAGCGTATTCTGTAATGAACTGCGTTTCAATTCTAATGCGCGTAGTTCAAAAGGGGCACGGTCATGGGGAGGGAGAAATGGGCATTCCCAAATGAAAATGCATAGTTATAGAACATGGCCCAGTGCGAGTAAATCTACATGCAAGGATTTACGCCATGTTTACTTTGGTGTAAATGGAGGCATCTAGTTTCAGGCACTGGGATATCAACTAAGCATATTTTATATACCGTGCTTAAATCTTATAGAAGACACTTAGGCAGAAA
The DNA here is from genome assembly GCF_901765095.1 of Microcaecilia unicolor. Classification (NCBI taxonomy): domain Eukaryota; kingdom Metazoa; phylum Chordata; class Amphibia; order Gymnophiona; family Siphonopidae; genus Microcaecilia; species Microcaecilia unicolor. The sequence continues at coordinate 85,870,392 of NC_044042.1, read as the reverse complement.
TGTTTTCTGCGTGGATTTTTAAAGTGCCATATATAGAATCTGGCCCATTGAACTTAACTGGGAAAAGGATATGAAGCAAAGAATGGGGTTACAATAGTCTGTTTTCTGAGTAGAGTACCTCAGGCAGACTTGGTGCAAGGACATCATGTGGTCTGTTTTACTAAAGATTTTCTCCCATTTTGAAATTGTGTGGAAAATGCTTAATAAACAGGGCCCTAGGTGTCCTAGGCAAACCTTCAACTTTGTGCCCCCAGGATCAATTAACTTTGATGCCCCAGCACTCCCTCTGCGATTTTGGTAATTCAAGTCAACAATCATGATCATCCCAACATCATTTTCCCTAGAATGATCCTATAACAAGGCATAATTGTCTATCATGCTCTTAAGTATGAAACTTTGCTTTGTGTACTGCGTGTTCACGCTTTCCAAAAATACTAGGACTAGGGGGCATGCGATGAAACTACAGTGTAGTAAATTTAAAACAAATCGGAGAAAATTTTTCTTTACCCAACGCATAATTAAACTCTGGAATTTGTTGCCGGAGAACGTGGTGAAGGCGGTTAGCTTAGCAGAGTTTATAAAGGGGTTAGATGGTTTCCTAAAGAACAAGTCCATAAACCACTACTAAATGGACTGGGGAAAAATCCACAATTCCAGGAATAACAAGTATAGAATGTTTGTACGTTTGGGAAGCTCGCCAGTTGTCCTTGGCCTGGATAGGCCGCTGTCGTGGACAGGATGCTGAGCTCGATGGACCCTTGGTCTTTTCCCAGTGTGGCATTACTTATGTACTTATGGACATATACACATAGGGGTCCTTTTACAGAGCAGCGGTAAGTCCAATGCGGGCTTACCACTCGCTCTTCCGGGACTACTGTCATCCCAACACAGCTGCCGGTGGTAATCCTTCCCTGAGTGCTCGCCATTTCCGGAGGAAAAAGAAAACCTCTGGAAACAGCTTGCACAGTGGTAAAGGTCTAAAATACAGATTAACACATGCGTCTAGCTTTTCCTACATGAGCACGCAGTTGTGGAATGCATTGCCACTTGACCTGAAAACAATCTACGACCTAATGAACTTTCATAAATCACTGAAGACTTATCTCTTCAACAAGGCATACCACAACGAGCCATAATAGGAACTGCAGCGCATCACCATTTACCTGATATTCCGAATGTTATCTCTCTATACCTGATTGCTTAATTCTATTATGTCGTCCATGTTCTTTATGTAATACCAATTGTATCTTTTACTCTGGAATGGTGTGGTAGCCTTGTTAGTCCACTCTTAAGGTTATCAATAGAAATCAAACAAAATAAAACATGGAAAAGAAAATAAGATGATACCTTTTTTATTGGACATAACTTAATACATTTCTTGATTAGCTTTCGAAGGTTGCCCTTCTTCGTCAGATCAGAAATAAGCAAATGTGGTAGCAGATAGTATATATAAGTGAAGCATCCAAGCATTACTTTGACAGTCTGACAGGGTGGGAGGGTGGGGGTGGGTAGGAGGTATGCATGGGGACATCAAAGCATTTCAGGCCAGATGCTTAAGACAAGATTCAATCTGCACAGACATCACATGAAGATAGCCAGTGCCAGTCAGGTTCCCACCCAGGTGGGCCAGCATTTTACAAGACCAGGACACTGCACCAGTGATTTCATAGTTAGAATCCTGAAAGGTAACTTTAAAACAATATAGTCACATAAGACCTTTGAAGTCAGAATATTGTGACACCCAACAGACAAGACTTAACAAGGATCTGGGTTTTCTAGCCCATTATAAACCATAAAATTGTATTTCTCTGTTTATCACCCCCCTCTCACCTATCCACACCCATCCTGTTAGAATATCAATGAAATGCTTTGATGTCCCCATGCATACCTCCTACCCACCCCCACCCTCCCACCCTGTCAGACTGTCAAAGTCATGCTTGAATGTTTCACTTATATACACTGTCAGCTACCAGATTTGCTTATTTCCAATCTGACGAAGAAGGGCAACCTTCGAAAGCTAATCAAGAAATGTATTAAGTTATGTCCAATAAAAAGGTATCATCTTATTTTCTTTTCCATGTTTTCTTTTGTTTGATTTCTATTGATACTCTGGAATGGCAAATGCCATAATGGAACATTGTAAGCCACATTGAGCCTGCAAATAGATGGGAAAATGTGGGATACAAATGCAACAAATAAATAAATAACCCGGCAGTGATCAGACATTGCTGCGCGCAGTCCAGTTGCTGCCGGGTTAGCGTGGAAGCCCTTATTTCCACCTCAATGGATGGAGGTAAGAGCTCCCCGTCACATGGCCACGTGGTAAGAGCTCTCTTACCGCATGGCCATGTGTGCCTGGGGTCTTTTTACCCGCTGTGGTAAAAAGGGGCCTGGCACACGGGAAAAACAGCACCTGCCACTAGCACAGGGCCCTTTTCCCACAGCTTGGTAAAAGGACCCCATAATGAGGGCCTGGATAGTGCCTGTGTATATCAGGTCAGTGGTACTGAAACAGATACCAGATGCTGCTATCTGGATCAACACTTTTGTACTGTGAGCTCCTGAATTTAGGTAGCTAAGTTGCATGCCTGAATTTGTGTCCTAATTGCAGACAAACTTAGGCATATAAATTCTTAGCTGAAAATTCACCTAAATATAGGAGCTTAGAAGTTCTGCTGCTCAGTTTCGGTCTACCATTCATTGGTCTAGATTTAAGAGTTTAATTTAGATCCCTAGCTTTTTTAACTTCCTGAAATCTACCCCCACTGCCACCTACTTTTAAAGGCTCCTAAATTTAGGAGTTTAGTGAAACCAAGTGCATAAATTCAAGCACTCATTTCTAGATTTTTAAGACGCCAGTAGGAGCCCTAAACCCTTTAGAAATCGATCCCAGTGTTGTCCCTTAACCGCAACTGCTGTTTGCTACCCCACAGAAGCTGCCACCCTGGTCATCTGTCTGTAGGTCAGTGGTTTCCAAACCTGGTCCTGGAGGCACCCCAGCCAGTCAGGTTTTCAGGATATCCACAATGAATATTCATGAGATAGATTTGCATGCAGTGGAGGCAATACATGCAAATCTCTCTCATGAATATTCATTGTGGATATCCTGAAAACCTGACTGGCTGGGGTGCCTCCAGGACCAGGTTTGGGAACCCTGGTCTAGGTGTTAAACCAACCCTGACTGCATGGATCTTTAGTGGGATGAGTATTAACATAATTATCAATAATATGGAAAGGAAAGAAACTAGTGAGGTTATCAAATCTGTAGATACACAAAGTTATTCAAAGGAGTTACAAAACAATTAAGATCCAAGGAATTGCAAGAAAACTTTGCAAAATGGTGAGCAAAGGTTTAGATCCAAAATGTTGAGAATGGGTGATATTTCGTGTTATGGGTCCATAAACAGTGTGAAAAGTTACGTTTGAACTTCTGTAACTTGTTTTATTTTTCACATAAAAGGATAGGGTTTGTACTGTTATATTACAAATTGTTTGCTCTAACAGAATTAATTACAACCTCATGTTTTGTTCCTGTTGACGTTAGTCATGTTTTCCCAGAGAAGTTCGCAATTGAGGAACAGGGTGCCTAAACAGCAGAATAAATTTAATATGGACAAGTATAAAGTGATGCCCATAAGGAGACGTGGAGGGGCATTTTCAAAAAGGACGTCCAAGTTTCGATTTGGATGTCCTTGCAAAACGTCCCAATCCAGGGGCAGGGAAACCTGTATTTTCGAAACAAGATGAATGTCCATCTTTCGTTTCGAAAATACTGTCAGGGAAGTCCAAATCCTTAAATTTCTCCATCCCTAGACTTGGACGTCCCTAGACATGGACGTTTCTGATTTTTGGCGATTTTCGAAACGCCCATGTCAAAAATGACCAAATGCAAGCCATTTGGTCATGGGAGGAGCCAGCATTTGTAGTGCACTGGTCCCCCTGACATGCCAGGACATCAACCGGGCACCCTAGGGGGCACTGCAGTGGACTTCATAAAATTCTCCCAGGAATATAGCTCCCTTACCTTGTGTGCTGAGCCCCCAACCCCCCCCCCCCCAAAACCTACTACCCACAACTGTACACCACTACCATAGCCCTTATGGGTGAAGGGGGGCACCTAGATGTGGGTACAGTGGGTTTGTGGTGGGTTTTGGAGAGCTCGCTGTTTCCTCCACAAACGTAACAGGTGAAAGGGGGGATGGTGCTGGGTCCACCTGTCTGAAGTGCACTCACCCACTAAAACTGATCCAGGGACCTGCATACTGCTGTCATGGACCTGAGTATGACATCTGAGGCTGGCACAGAGGCTGGCATGACATATTTTTAAAGGTGTTTTTTGAGGGTGGGAGGGGGTTAGTGACCACTGGAGGAGTAACGGGAGGTCATCCTCAATTCTCTCCAGTGGTCATCTGGTCATTTTGGGCACCTTTTGTGCCTTAGTCGTAAGAAAAACAGGTCCAGGTGAAAATGTCCAAGTGCTCATCAGGGATGTCCTTATTTTTTTCGATTATGGGTCAAGGACATCCAAGTGTTAGGCATGCCCAAGTCCCGCCTTCGCTACGCCTCCGATACGCCACCTTGAACTTTGGCCGTCCCTGCAACGGAGTGCAGTTGGGGACGTCCAAAATCGGCTTTCGATTATACCGATTTGGACGTTTCTGTGAGAAGGATGTCCATCTTCTGCTTGATGTCGAAAGATGGGCATCCTTCTCTTTTGAAAATGAGCCCAATAATCTCAACTTTAAAAATGGCATGCAGAATTCCTTATACTGAGGTTGATTTTATAACTCTTTATCTAGTTTAGCAGGTCAAGTGGATGCCTATTTTCAGCTTATTTTAGGTGCCTACATATCCTTCTAAAATTGCCCCCCAAAAGATGAAGAAATCACAGCTCAAATGAAGCTGTGGATGTTTATGCCTGCTAAGGACAGGTGTTCACACGTAAAGAACATGGCAATGTGTATATCTTATAAAACAGGTGTGTAAGTTAAGAGTCTGGCCACACGCCACCAAAACCCACCCTCAAACATGCCTACAACTGAGTCATATAAAACACATTCTTGTCACTTTACATGCATATACAGTCATGTGCAAAGTTGCTTTTGTAAATTTTTCAATGGCCCATGGGGCTTTTTGGATCTTGGGTTTACTTGCTTATTTTCCTAAGAAAAATCCAGTCAGACTTTCCATTTGAAAACGGAGGCCTGCATAGACTCTGCAGGCACAAAGTTCCTGGCTGAAATGAGCACTTTTTGAAACCTTATACGTGCATCTGAGCATATGTAAATCTCAATATGAAATTTTTTGTTTATTTCAGCTTACTGAAAAAGTGTGTTCTTAAATTTATTTAAAATGCACCTGTAAATTGTAGTCCCTTCCAAACCATACCCAGACTACGTCCCCTTGAATTGTCCGTGTGATGTGGATCGCCACCTTTAAATAGCCCTTCCTGACATCACTATTTACAGCATGGCAATACTGACTTTCATTTTTGATTTATAGCCTGGCAAAAACGTCCGTAGATTACTGCAAAACACTGGCCGACATCGGGGAGACCTGATCTGCTCAAAAGCTAAGTTTATATATATGGAAAGAAAATGAAATGTTTAGAGAAGGGAAATAAAAATGATGAAAACTATGAACATGGACTAAAATGGTTAAGGGCTCAGCTTGCAGAAGAGAACTGAGAAGGGCTATAATCGAAATTTATGAACTTGGGAATAGTGGAGATTGAGTAAATACAGAGAATGGTCATTTCAAATATTACTAGGATGAAAAGACAATCCATGAATTAACTGGTAGCAGATTTAAAATAAATTTAAGAACACACTTTTTCAGTAAGCTGTAGAATTTCTTACTGGAGGATGTGAGCAAAGCTACTGCTATAGCTGGGTGTGAAGAAGGTTGGACAAATTTTTGAAGAAGAAATACATCGACAACTGCTAGAAGTCAAAGCTTGGGAAAAGCAATGTCTCTCTGCCAGGAGCTGGGAATAAACTAGACTGAATATTTCTTGCAGTGACCCGGATCAGCCACTGTCAGGGGCAGAATTTTGGACTCAGTGGCATTGCTTTTGTGTGAACATGACAATGTATAAAATTGCTTAAAATGTGAACTACAATAGCAGAAGATGAAGGCAGGGAGAACCACAATCATTTCTGCTCATCTGTTCTGGAAGTTACAATAGCCAAACATTAAGGAAATGCTGACAGGGTTCCAGCCTCTTGTCCACAGTGTTCCCTGAGCACCTACTAATTGCCAGTTCTCCATTTTTCCTGTGGCTTCTTGGTCCTTTTTGATCCCGCACTCACTATTATCCAAAGGCTTTCTCCTCCATTTTTAAGGAATCCTCCCCCACTCCCCTGCCTGTGCATCTCACCATTGCAGCAGCACCAGTTTGTGGCCAGGAGCCATTGTAGACCATGGGCTCCCTCTGATATCTAGTGCACAGCCTTTTTGATTGTGGCAACCAGGTGCTGCTGTCACATGATGGTGGAGGACCTTCCCCCCAAGGAGCTGTCCATGGTGCTGCTGCAGCATGTCAAGCCTCATTGAACCTGAGGGACAGAGATTCAAACTCTGCTATCCTGAGGGCTAGCACTTTACAAAAGCCAGCTAGGGAGTGGAAGCAGGAGCCAGAGGCAGGCAGCCATATTGCTGGTTTTCATTTTATTTAACTTTTCTTATGGGAAAGGGCTTTTTACAAGAAACAGATTTCTTTATTACCTTAGTTAAGTTATGCTTTAGAGCCTTAGCTTTTTTTACCTGCCTGAAATCTTCCCTGTTTGGCAGTTAATAAGAGACATTAATATAAACTGTGGATTAACTAAAAAAAAAAAAAAAATCACATAATTTTCCAGTTAACCTGAGGTTGTCTGCATTATGACAATGATTTCTCTTTCTTACATTACAATGTCTCATTTGGATAGAGAAGCCCAGGGCCAAGTACCATGACCCTTCCTGCTCCATCTGGGAGCTCAGTTCAGGCCTCTTACAGCACTTTCTTCACATCACTAGGCTAAGCTGCTTCCTGGAGCCCTAACATTATTGTCTGAGTTGCACACAGCTGTAAGAGGGTTCAAAAAGTGATTTGGTTTCTGTATTTTTGAGACTTGATTAAGTCAATGAACTGAAATCTATAGTGTCTACACACCTCTGATATCTTGACTGCACTACATGCACTTCTCACCCTACATACAATTCCCAAACTCTGAGCCACCATTCCCCAAATCTCTGACACCTCTGTTTCTCAGCTCCTGAGCCAAATACTTCCCCCATTCCTGACCCCTGTCTTCCCTGCCCTTACACAGTTACACACCCCTCTGTCTCTGACCTGTTGGCCTCCTCTCATTTTTGTAGTGGGAAGAGATCTACTCACAAGTTAGAAACCCCCCAAAATTTGGAGTTTCCCCAGCAGATCCCCAGCCTTCCTCACAGCAGATCCAGGCACTCACAGTCTCACCCCTCTCACCTTTCTCTAGTGATTCCCAGTCACTTAAAGCGCCAGCAATGAGTCTTCTGCAGAAGTTATGTTTCTGTTGGGATCATTTCCTACAGACTCTTGAACTTGCCACGTTATGTTTGGAGCCACTTGTTATTCTAGGATCCTATAAACCTGCGATCTGACTCACCAGATAAATGCTGCCCTGGACCAGGAAGATGAAGCAGCAGTGAGTCAGCTGCATGGTCCTGCTCTCTGCTCTCCTCCTCCTCCTCTCCCGATGTCTGGTGCTGATGCTGCCGATGCTACCTCACACGCTGCTTCCCTGCATCCTCAAAGTCCTCCAAGCAATCCTCTGTTGGCTGCTGGGCTGCAGGAGGGTCAGGTACCAGGCACTGGGGAGTGGAGACCGGACACACAGCCCAGGCAGGTGTGGGTCTCCTCAGCTCTCTACTCCCTGCTAGCAAAAGAAACTGAAGGCGATCTGTTGCTCAGATGTTGCTGCTGCACAGTCAGCTCCTCTGCCTCTGATCTCCCCCCCTAGCAGGCAGCAGCAGGTAGATGTTCCTGGATGTTTACAGATTACCTCTGCTTTTAACGCTTTCCTGTCACAGAATAGCAAAAGGCTTCTGGCAGGGCTGCTGCTGCTGCTTTTGGCTGTGGCAGTCGTTTTCCCTCTGGAGGGGAGGGGCAGTGAATCCCTTACCAGCTGCTGCTCGGTATCTACACACTGCCTGACATTAGCCCCTTGCCAATAGCGGGCTCATTGAGTGAGTAAATTCCCCCCCCCCCCAATCCCACAGAACACAATTTAAGAACTACCAGGTCCATCTTGCCTTTGTCATGACTCTGGCAGACGGGGGGGGGGGGGGGGGGGGGCATCCTGTAAGTTTCTCTAATTCCTGTTTTAGATGCTTTTATAGGGACAATTTTTAAAGTATATGTGAGGCCTGTAAGCTCATTTTCAAAGTAAGAACATAAGAATAGGCATACCGGGTCAGACCGATGGTCCATCGAGCCCAATATCCTGCTTTGAACAGTGGCCAATCCAGGTCACAAGTACCTGGCAGAACTCAAATAGCAGCAACATTCCATGCTACCGATCCCAGGGCAAGCAATTGCTTCCCCATATGTTTCAATAGCAGACTTTTCCTCCAGGAATTTGTCCAAACCTTTTTTAAACCCAGATACGCTAACAGTTGTTACCACATCCTCTGGCAAAGAGTTCCAGAGCTTAAATATTCGTTGAGTTAAGGGGTCCTTTTACTATGCTGCAGGAAAAAAAGGCCCTGTGCTGGCAGCCAGGGCCCTTTTTCCCCACAGCCAGTAAAACCAGAAAAAAAATGGCCACGCCGTGAGATAACTCTCACCATGTGGCCATGCAGCGGGGAGCCCTTAAGGGTTCTGGCGCTAACCTAGAGGTAACTGGGCCAGCATGTGGTGATGCCCGATTACCGCCAGGTTATTGGTACGCTAACCATTTCTGGAGGGGGGGGGGTCTTTTTTCCCTGGAAATGGTACGTGTTCAGGCCGGGACTATCGCTGATGGCTATGTTGGGCAGGCGGTAGTCCCGAAAGAGCGAGCGGTAAACCCCCATTGGGCTTACGGCCGCTCTGTCAAAGGGCCCCTGAGTGTCCCCAAGTATATCTACTTTTTTTGAAAGAGTAAAAAATTGATTCACGTTTACCCATTCTATACCACTCAAGATTTTATAGACCTCTATCGTATACCCCCTCCACTGTCTCTTTTCCAAGCCAAAGAGCCCTAACCTCATAAGCTTTTCCTGACATGAGAGGAGTTTCCATCCCCTCAATCATTTTGTTCACCCTTCTTTGAACCTTTTCTAATTCTGCTATATCTTTCTTGATACAACGACCAGAACTGCACACAACACTCAGGGTGATACAGAGACAATATAGTGTTCTTTGCCTTATTTTCTAGTCCTTTCCTAATAATTCTTAACATTCTGGTTGCTTTTTTGGCTGCCACTGCACACTGGGCAGAAGATTTCAGGGTATTGTCCACGATAACACTTAGATCTTCTTCTTGGGTGCTGATTCCTTAGCATTAGGTAGCTATGATTTGCATTTTTTCCACATTAAAATTTCACCTACCTAGATGGCCGTCAGTGTTCGACCTAAGATTCCTTGCTCATTTCTCAAGTTTTGCCACACAACTATTGGTTAGATGCCGAAAAGGAGAGGGAAAGTAAGGGCAAGCTTACCTATTACTCTCCCGCTGGTCAAGTGCCGATTCTACACTATGGAGTTACTTTTTGAGACCGAGATAGAGGCGTCCTTGCTGCCTTGCCGGGACAGAGAACGTTGGGGCTTGAAGAGACCATTTTGCTCAGTACGTATGCCTGAATGCTTCCACAACCTTTGGTGTGTAGCTCTCCTACTCCTGTGGAAGCAGCTGAAGCAAAGGCCAGTGGCTGTGAATAACAATGCTGTAAATGGAGCATTAGGAGCCCTGAAGGGAGGCAGAGATAATGTCCCCCACCAGATTGGATCTGGAGTAGGTGAGCTGTTAGTAGGATGACTGCAGGAGGAGGTCCTAGTGGATGCTTGGACCTTAGCTGGGGAGCTATCATTGGAGTTTGAGCCATTGGAAGGTGTGGTTTGAGCTCACCCTTGCTTCTATTCTGAAGGTGATTACTACGCTGACTAAAACAGTGAGTAAAAGGATGGACCAAATGTACGGATCAGCTGAGTCTGTGCTTGCACGGGTTTTAAAAGAGGAGAATACTAGGAATATCAAGGGAATAGAGGGTAGTACGAAAGACAATAAGGAGATTCAAGTTAAATTAATTAAGACCTCTATGGACACTCAATATAAACTGGGGCAACTATAAAACCATCTAAGAGCTTGCAACATTAGGTTTCTGAATTTTCCTAAGTTTGATTTGAGGTCACCGAGAAAGTTGATTAAGAAGTATTTGATTGAAATACTATGGGTGTCCAATGATTCTCCGATTAATAAGATCTATTGCCTACCATGTAAAAAAAAAGACAAAGTATGATGCTTAATGTAGGACACCTGGATTGGGTTAGAGTGTAAGCTCTTTTGAGCAGGGACTGTCTTTTCTTCATGTTCAATTGTAAAGCGCTGCGTACGACTGGTAGCGCTATAGAAATGATTTGTAGTAGTAGTAGGATTATGTATCTCCGGACAGTTTGAATATAACTGAATTTTTAGAAACATCTCAAGAAGTGGCAGAGACCAGTACTACCCTGTTAATTTCATTTGTGTTCGAGTCTGATAAAAATATAGTTTTGAAAATGTTTTCCCGAAATCATAAAGTGCTTAGAAAGGATATTTGGGCGTTAACTGATGTCTGCAGCTTAGTCCCTTTTGGATTATGTTTTTCTTTAATAGATTCTCTCTGTTAGGGCCATGTTTACTAAGCCGTGCTAGTGTTTTTCGCACGTGCTAAAATTAGTGCGAGCTAAACGCTAGAGTTGCCCACATATTCCTATGGGTGCCTTAGCATTTAGCGCATGCTAATCATTAGTATGCACTAAAAACGCTAACATGCCCTTAGTGCTGCTTATTAAACAGGGCCCTAAGGTTACTAATGGCCCCTTTTACAAAGCTGCAGTAAATGCGGCCCCGAGGTAGCATCGGCATGTGGATTTTCCACGTGCCAAGGCCAGCTTTTACTGCAACAAGTAAAAGGGTTTATTTTTAAAAAAGGACATGGCCGTGTGGTAAGTGAACCACTTCCCACACGGCCGTTTTCCGGAGGGATACTACGCTAACCTGGCAGTAACTGGCCAGCGCGCGGGGCTGCCAGATTACTGCTGGGTAAGCCCCCAGCGCTAAAAAAAAAAATATAAACTAATTGTTTAAGTGCCTGAAATGGCGCGTGCTGGGGGATTAGATGATTTCGTTTCTTTCTATTTTGATTGAAATGATTCTTAATGATGTTTCTAGGGATGTTATCCATATTTTCTGATGCAAGGATTATTATTATTGCTTGCAAATTTGTTGAAATAGTTAATAAAGAGAAAGATAAAAAATGTCATCTGCCACTTGGATGCCCAATCTTCCAATTTCCGAGGGTCTTCCTGCAAGTTTTCACAGTCTGCATGAGTTTTAACAGCTTTAAATAGTTTTGTGTCATCTGCAAATTTAATCACCTCATTCATCATTCCCAGTGCCAGATCATTTACAGTATGTTAAATAGTACCGGTCCCAGTGCAAATCCCAGTACGGACTCCACAATACATCCTCCTCTACTGAGAGAAATGGCCAATTAACCCTACCCTCTGTTTTCGATCAATTAACCAGTTCCTAATCCACAGCAGATCATTGCCTCCTATCCCATGGCTTTTTCAATTTCTCAGGAGTCTCTCATGAGGGACTTTGTCAAAATCTTTCTGAAAATCTACATCAACTGGCTCACCTTTATCCATATTTATTCATACCTTCAAAGAAATGAAGCAAATTGGTGAGGCAAGACTTCACTTGGTTAAATCCATGTTGACTGTGCCCCATTAAACCAAGTTTGTCTATGTATTCAGTAATTTTATTCTTTATAATATTTTCCATTATTTTGCCAGCACTGAGGTCAGGTTTACTGGTCTATAATTTCTCAGCTCACCCCAGATCCCTTTTTAAAAATCAGCGTTACATTTGTCACCCTCCAATCTTCAAGTACTATAGTCAATTTTGGTGACAGGTTATAGATCACTAATAGCATATCAACAATTTCATGTTTAAGTTTTTTTTACTACCTTGTGGTGTGTACAATCTGGTCTTTAATTTGTCGATTTGGCTCAGTACATCACCCTTGAAAACTATTTCTGGTATAGGTGGATCTCTAATAATTCACTCAAGCTCCAATATTCAATTTGAAAATCTGAACACAGCCTCACACTTGACTGTGTATCTTTAATGTAGAACACTCGCTCTGCTCAGAAACCTATAAATACTGTTTTCAACCAATGATGGAGAAAAAAGCCTCAGAGTCGCCGCCCAGCCAGCCCAACTCAGCAGGCTATAAAGCATAAGCTTGGCGTGCCATCATGTAGCTTTAAAAAAACTCCATCAAATCATACTCATTTCAGTATCAAATAGCAAGTTACTGTCTGAATAGTCTTTTAATTTGCAGTCGTATGTGCCTACCTTCTATAGATCAATGATAGTTTATATGGTATATATTTCCAACGTTCAAATGCGGAGAACACTCCAGAAATCACTTAGTTCAATCCTTATGTTCCAGTGATCCGGACCCAACGGTGTTACCCGCTTCTAAACCCGACAGGGAATCCCCGTTTCGCTATTGCTGCGTCAGGGTTTTTTTTACTCTGTTGTCCACAATGTCTCCAAATTTCATAACATCGAATCTATATAATACTGCATCTTAAGGAATGGCTGTTCACAGATCGCAGGTAGATCTCTTACATCCTCCAAAGAATTCATACAGTATCTCCGCTGTCCTCCCTGATTCCCCTTTTACACCTTAATGATATAACGGTCCCACAAATTCCCTCACAGGTTTTCTGCTTCTGATATACCTGAAAAAGTTATTAGCATGAATTTTCACCTCTTTGGCAAGTTTCTCTTCATTTCTTTATCAGCGCTTTGCATCTAACTTTTTAGTGCTTATGTTGCTTCTTGTTTTCTTCATTTTAGATCCTTTTTCCATTTTTTGAAAGATGCTGATTTGGTTCTAGCAGCCTCTTTCACTTCACCCTTTAACCATGCTGGCTGCTGTTTGCTCTTCTTTCCACGTTTATTACTACATAGAATACATCTGGTCTGGGCTGAATAACATCCATGCCTGATTTAAAGTCCTAACTTTTGTGGCTGATCCTTTTAGCTTTTTATTAAGCATTTTCCTCATCTTTTCATTGTTGCTCTTTCAAAAATTAAATGCTGCTACAGTAGATCTCCTTGGTGACTTTTATTAAGTCAAATTTGATCACGCTATGATCACTGTTTCCCAGTGGACCCAAGATTTTCATACTAAGTCTTACATTCCACTAAGAACTAGATCTAAAATATCTTCCCCTCTTGTTGGTTCCTGGACCAGTTGCTCCAAGAAGCCGTCATTTATTACATCTAGGAATTTGAAATCACAGAAAATCCAACAAACAAGATCCAACCAATTGTTCAATGTGGGAGTCAGCAGTATTAAAAAATAAGAATAAACAAGTGGGGGAAAAAAGATCTCGGTTAAATAGGAGCCCTGTGCCCGCAGTGAAACACTGTCAACAAAAGGCACACTTTCTATCCATGGTCAAGAAAAAACTCCACTTTGTTTCAAGAATTGTATCAAATGTTAAAAATCCCAACTTCATTTATTTATTTATTGCATTTGTATCCCACATTTATCCCACCTCTTTGCAGGCTCAATGTGGCTTACAATTCTTCAAGGGTGATGGAGGTAGAATCACATTGAAACATACAAAATACCAAAAATAGCAACTAGGTTGGACATGCTCTGTTATAAAATACAACAGCAGTGGAGGAGTGGCCTAGTGGTTAGAACACTGGTCTTGCAATCCAGAGGTGGCTGGTTTAAATCCCACTGCTGCTCCTTGTGATTTTGGGCAAGTCACTTAACCCTCTATATTGCCTCAGGTACAAACTTAGATTGTGAGCCCTCCTGGGACAGAGAAATATCCAATGTACCTGAATGTAACTCACCTTGAGCTACTACTGTGAGCAAAATCTACATAAATAAATAAACAGCTCCACCATAAAAAGGTCAAAACAAAATAACTTAATCTATTCATCTTCCACAATAACCACAATGGGCTCCCATAGTAAATGACAGCATATAAAGACCTATATGGTCCATCCAGTCTGCCCAACAAGATAAACTCATTTTACATGGTATGTAATACTTTATATGTATACCTGAGTTTGATTTGTCCTTGCCTTTCTCAGGGCACAGACCGTAGAAGTCTACCCAGTACTGTTCTTGTACTAAGTTCTGAAGCTAACATCAAAGCCCCTTAAAATTTACACTCCAGCCCATCCCTATCTATTCAGTCACAATCAAGGCATAGACCTTAGAAGTCTGCCCAGTTCCCTTTTTGTTTTCAATTACTTGTGTCACCACCCAATCTCCGCTAAGATTCCACAGAACCATTCAGTCTAAACAGGATTCCTTTGTGTTTATCCCATGCATGTTTGAATTCCATTACCATTTTCATCTCCACCACCTCCCGCGGGAGGGCATTCCACATATCCACCACCCTCTCTGTGAAAAACTATTTCCTGACATTAGTCCTGAGTCTGCCCCCCTTCAACTCAGTCTCTCAAATCCTAACAGGGATTTCCTGCTTTGCTGCATGTTGTTTCAAGGGATGACCAGAGCTAACTCCATCTGTACTTCAAGCTTTAAAATTATACTGTTGCCAAATTTGCTAGCTTTCCTAATTTCTGTTAACATTTCTTCATCTGTCTGTTTATTATGGTCTGGCAGATGGTAGTATAGCACTACCAGCATACTCTTTTCTTTCACACCTGGAATTTCTATCCATAAGGATTTCACGTTGTTATCTGTTTCCTGCAGAATTTTTATTTTGTTTGATTCAAATCCCACTTTAACATATAGCACAATCTCCCTCCAATTTGATCCACCTTATCATTCTTGTACCCTGGTAACAAAGAGGGGCATAATAGAACGGGGGCACCCATCTCTAAGGGCGGCCATCTCTGGGTTCAGCCCCGGGAAGGGGCGGAGCCAACCGTATTATTGAACAAGATGGGCGGCCATCTTTCATTTCAATAATACGATCAGGGCCGGCCAAATCTCAACATTTAGGTCAACCTTAGAGATAGTCAACCTAAGTGTTGAGATCGCTGGACTTAGAGATGGCCGGCCTCAGTTTTCGGCGATAATGGAAACCAAGCCCGGCCATCTAAAAAATGGCAATTCCAAGCCATTTGGTTGTGGGAGGAGCCAGCATTTGTAGTGCACTGGTCCCCCTGACATGCCAGGACACCAACCTGGCACCCTAGGGGGCACTACAGTGGACTTCAGAAATTGCTCACAGGTGCATAGCTCCCTTATCTTGGGTACTGAGCCCCCCAAAACCCACTCCCCACAACTGTACACCACTACCATAGCCCTTACGGGTGATGGGGGGCACCTAGATGTGGGTACAGTGGGTTTTGGGTGGGTTTTGGAGGGCTCCCATTTACCACCACAAGTGTAACAGGTAGGGGGGATGGGCCTGGGTCCGCCTGCCTGAAGTGCACTGCAGTACCCACTGAAAACTGCTCCAGGGACCTGCATAGTGCTGTGATGGAGCTGGGTAGGACATTTGAGGCTGGCATAGAGGCTGGAAAAAATGTTTTTTAATTTTATTTTTGGGTAGGAGGGGGCTGGTGACCACTGGAGGAGTAAGGGGAGGTCATCCCCGATTCCCTCCGGTGGTCATCTGGTCAGTTCAGACACCTTTTTGAAGCTTGGTCCTGAAAATAAATGGACCAAGTAAAGTCGGCCAAGTGCTCGTCAGGGCCGCCCTTCTGTTTTCCATTATCGGCCAAGGGTGCCCATGTGTTAACCACGCCCATCCCTACCTTCGCTACGCTCATGTCATGCCCCCTTAAACTTTGGCTGGCCCTGCGACGGAAAGCAGTTGAAGCCGGCCAAAATTGGCTTTTGATTATACCGATTTGGCTGGCCTTAGGAGAAGGCCGGCCATCTCCCGATTTGTGTCAGAAGATGGCCGCCCTTCTCCTTCGAAAATAAGCAGAAAAGTGTCCTATTGATTGCCGTTCTACCAGGTCTCTGAGATGCCTATTATATCTACCCCTTTGTTTAGTGCTATATACTATAACTCTAACTCAGATGAGGGATTACTTCAAGGAATTGTTGTCTGGATGGGAAGATCTGGAAGATGTTGGAAAAAGTGGGCAAAACTGAAAGGAACTATTGTAATGGAGACAAACCTTTTTGTAAGAAAAGTACATAAAGTAAGAGGAAAAGGAGCTGAAAAGGTAAGGAAAAAGAGTTAATAGCCTTTATAATGTAAGCCCCGCCCCCTGGGAGCTGAACCACACCTATTACCCTTTTAATGTAGTCAGTGGCCAATACCTCAGGTGTGGCTCTTCCCCAGAGGACAAGATCATGTGTACAAAACAAAAATAAAACAGAAATAAACGTGAATAGGGATTGGTGAATACCGATGAGAGAAAATTCAAAATTTACTCTTAGATCAACAATATAAAAATAATGCTTCAAGACAGAAGGAACTATAATTAAATATACTTTTATCTTTCTTTTATGGTACCCTACAGGAGCCATTTTTTAAAAAAATTGCCAACAAGGTACCACGGTCAAGAATGAATACTTTGTGTTAATTTCTTTTTCAACAGGTATTGCAACATTTTCAAAACAAGACTTCTCTCCACCCGGGTAAGTATATATATATACAGTCTTTAAGCTTATCTCTTTCTTTTATTTATGTGTAGTCTGTGTCATGTTACTTCAGGCTAGAGAAAAATTCCGGTAACGGAATTCAAACATGCATGGGATAAACATAAAGGAATCCTGTGCATAAGGAAGGGATCCTCAGGAGCTTAGCCTAGAATGGGTGGCAGAGCTGGTGGTTGGGAGGCGGGGCTAGTGCTGGGCAGACTTATACGGTTTGTGCTAGGGCTGGTGGTTGGGAGGCGGGACTAGTGCTGGGCAGACTTATACGGTCTGTGCCGGGGCTGGTGGTTGGGCGGCGGGGATAGTGCTGGGCAGACTTATACGGTCTGTGCCAGAGCCGGTGGTGGGAGGCAGGGATAGTGCTGGGCAGACTTATACGGTCTGTGCCAGAGCTGGTGGTTGGGAGGCGGGGATGGGGCTGGCCAGACTTGTATGGTCTGTGCACTGAAGAGGTCAGTACAAATAAAAAAGTAGCACATATGAATTTATCTTCTTGGGCAGACTGGATGGACCGTGCAGGTCTTTTTCTGCCGTCATCTACTATGTTACTATGGGGCTCATTTTCAAAGCACTTAGCCTCCCAAAGTTCCATAGAAACCTATGGAACTTAGCCTCCCAAAGTGCTTTGAAAATATGCCTCCACGTAACTCACCTTAAACTACTGAAAAAGGTGTGGGCAAAATCCAAATAAATAAATATTCTCTCTTTCTTTTCTTTCTTCACCTTTCTTTAGTTGGAGCTCATGCGATTCTTCAGGATTCTCCACAGAGAGGTACCTACTGCCTAACTTTAATAAATAATAATAATAATAATAATAAAAAACAATACCCTATGGCTATGCTGAGTTTATTACAAACTTTACTTACAACTTTCCTAACACTAACTAAAGGAAAACAAAAATGAATTAAAATCCCTACTAACCCACCCATTAGATTACCCACATACAACTATTTAATCTGTTTTCACTGCTTGTCCTGTTTCTGAAATATAACACTACCAAGCCTTGGCAATAATATCACTTATGGAAAAAGTGATAAACCACTCAAAAATTATTAGCTCATTGTTAATTTCAGTTGGCAACAATTTCTTAAATCAGTGATTTACCATTTAAACATCACTGTTTGTTTCGCTGCTAGCCAAAGCCACTCACAAATTTAGCAAGGCTAGACAATGATTTCAATCATGAGGGGTCTGCCACTCAGAAATTATATAATGCTCTCGCAAACCTTGACAGAAAATTAGCAGTTTCTTTTGTCAATTTCCTTCAGAATAATATCTCCCAGCACATCTTTTCCCCCACCAGTCCTGGCACTAAGGATATTTCAACTTAAGTCTGTCAGCATTCTTTCCCATTTATCAGGACTAGTGTCACTTGACAGCTTAAACAGTGAAAAATTATTTTATTAGTTTCCCAGAGCCTTTCCTTTACATTTAAGGACAACCCAAAGAAAAATGGATTTTGTCCCCCAAATTTCTCACTTTTACACAATCAAACTCACTTCCCCGAAGCCATAAACTACACGAGGCTTCTAAAATTATCTTAAACCATTCACAGCCCTATCACAGAGACCAAACCTTGGTTGAAAATCACCAAAATGACCAAGAAAAACCCTTTTCTTTCTCAGCACCTTTTTCACATAACAACTTTTACAAACACTTCCCTCCCAACTGCCAGCCTGAGCCATTTGGAACTCTCCTGGAAGTTCTGACAGCTCAAGAACTGCACGTTCTGCATACAGCATTCCCTTCACACACACATACACACAAAATCATTTCTTGTAAAGAAACCCCATTTAAATACATTCCCCACAATTTCCCTTAACTGCACAGGATCTTTTCTTGCAATGTTCCCATGTTTCCAATGCACTTGAACACTCTCCGCTGCACGAGCCTGCAGCTCTTCGGACACACACTTCTCCCACTCTGCTCTTCCTCTCTCCAATATCTTTGGTGCACATGCGTGTATGCCCAATGAACCGAGTCCGACGACCCAATATCTTCAGGAGACTCTTCCCATCCTGCCCCGATCACCCTGCAGCAGTGCCATGTCACCGGAACCAGCCCAGCACTTCAATTCTACACGAGTCTCAACCAGGATTTCGGACAGATCAGAGCACTGAAACTGTTCTAGTGTCTGCAATGAACTCATTCAAACAAGCAATTGCAACTGGCAACAACATACTCCTCTTACAATTCGACTTGTCCAGTGCCTTCGACATGGTAAACCATGGAATACTATTACATATACTAGAATACTTCGGAGTAGGAGGCACAGTTCTCAAATGGTTCAGAGGATTCCTGACCACAAGATCATACCAAGTAACAACAAACATGGACAGATCAGCCCCATGGATACCTGAATGCAGAGTTCCCCAAGGATCCCCCCTCTCACCAACCCTCTTTAACCTAATGATGATACCTTTAGCTAAACTACTAGCCAATCATAACCTCAACCCCTATATATATGCAGACGATGTCACGATCTATATCCCGTTTAAACATGACCTGAATGAAATCACCAACGAGATCAACCAGAGCCTCCAAATCATGTACTCCTGGGTGGATGAATTCCAGCTAAAACTTAACGCAGAAAAAACACAATGTCTTGTACTCACTTCACAACATAGCACAAGCAACTTCACCACCATAACCACACCATATTGTTCTCTTCCAGTCTCACAAAATCTGAAAATTCTTGGAGTTACTATCAATCAAAACCTCACACTCGATACTCACGTGAAGAATACGACGAAAAAGATGTTCTTTTCCATATGGAAACTCAAAAGAGTAAAACCTTTCTTCCCGAGATACATCTTCCATACCCTAGTACAGTCAATGGTAATAAGTTACTTGGACTACTGCAACGCAGTATACGCTGGTTGCAAAGAACAGACCATCAAAAATCTCCAAACAGCCCAGAATATCGCCGCCAGACTCATATTTGGAAAAACTAAATATGAAAGTGCAAAACCCCTAAGAGAGAAACTTCACTGGTTCCCACTCAAGGAACGCATCGCGTTCAAGATATGCACGATTGTACACAAAATCATCCACGCAGACGCCCCAACTTACATGCTAAACCTAGTGGACTTGCCTCCCAGAAACGCCAAAAGATCAGCCCGCAAATTCCTCAATTTGCACTTCCCCAGCTGTAAAGGACTAAAATACAAGCAGCTACATGCCACTACCTTCTCCTACATGAGCACGCAACTGTGGAACGCATTACCGAAGGATTTGAAATCTATTGACAAAACAACCAATTTTCATAAATCTCTGAAGACCTATCTCTTCAACAAGGCCTTCAAAAAATACCCATAGCCTCAATAAATTACTTTGCCAACCCAACCCAGTTAAGAAAGTCTACCTTCTATACTCACCCACCTAACTCTTTTCTTTTCCCCTACTTAATCTTAGTACATCACTAACTGTATCTGATATCCTGGAATGACAATGCCATAACAAGACTCTGTAAGCCACATTGAGCCTGCAAATAGGTGGGAAAATGTGGGATACAAATGCAATAAATAAATAAATAAATAAATATGCAGGCATAATCCTCTCAGTGTTGCTGCACATGCGGAAACCCATGCATTTGCACAGATGGCCCAATGCACTGTCTGTCCTATTTTTTGCCAGGGATGTGGCCCTTTCTCTGCAGACATGCCCCGATGGACTTTCCGCTCCTTCCCAGGAACAACATTCCTCGCAGCCAGAACAGCGCTGCCCGACCCTGCAGCATCTCCACAAATGCTGCCCGAAACTGCTGCCTCCCAGCACAACCACAGTGCAACCAACTTTCCCAGCACCCAAGGTCACCCCAGCCATTGCTGCACCTGCGCAAAATGCAGCATTCTCCTGGTCACCCGTTGGCTGCGACCCTGGCCTCCCGGCACAGTAGACCAGCAGCTCTTGCTGTCCGGTGTAGGGCTCCAACACATGGCCTTCCAGCCCCCCAGGTATTTTATTTTATATTTTTTTCAAATTTTAACCTTACTGGGTTACAATAAACTACAGAAGATCACAAAAAAAAAGGAAGAGAGGTGATAATATCTGGAAAGTTAAAAGAAACTGGTAGAGTAGTCAAGAAAGCAAAGATCCAAATGGAAGAAAAAAAAAATAGCCAATATGGTAAAATGGGGGAGGGGGAACAAGCTATTTTTAGGATATATTAGTGATAGGAGGAAGTGCAAAAGCGGCATCGTGAAACTCAAAGGTGAAGGGGAGGAATATGTGGAAGATGATAAAGATAAGGAGAAATTGCTTAACAAATATTTCTGTTCTGCGTTCAGAACTGAAGGGTTTGGAGCAGGACAACAGAAGACACACAGATAGGAATGGAGGGGTGATAGTCCCTGAACGATTTTCTGAGGACTGTGTTCGTGAGCTAAAGGTGGACAAATTGATGGAACTTAGGTAAGTTCTAGCAGCACTGCTGGCTGACCTTTCAATGCTTCTGTAAAGTCAAGAGTGGTCCCAGAGGACTGGAGAAGAGCAAATGTGGTCCCTCTCCACAAAAGCAGAAGTAAGGAAGAGGTTGGGAACTACAGACATTAAGTCTGTCTTCTCTGGTAAGTAAATTAATGGAATATAGTAAAGTTTTTGGAATCCAGTGGATTACATGACCCGAGGCAACATGGTTTCACTAGAGGTAGGTCTTGTCAGATAAATCTGATTCATTTATTTGACTGGGTGACCAGAGAGTTTGATCAAAGGAGAGCGCTAGATATGGTGTATTTGGATTTTAACAAATCCTTTGACATGGTTCCACATAGATGACTAATAAATAAACTGAGTGCTCTCAGTATGGGCATTAAAGTGACTGACTGGGGGTTAGGAACTGGTTGAGTGGAAGGTGACAGAGAGAAGTGATAAATGGAGCTCTTTCTGAGGACAAGGATGTTGCCAGTGGAGTGCCGCAAGGTTTGGTTCTTGGGCTGCTTCTTTTTAACATTTAGGGCCCTCTTTACTATACATGTTAGTGCTGGTCTGGCGATAGCCTAATCAGTACATTGTAAGCCACTTTAAGCCTGCTCAAATGTGGAAAAAATGTGGGATATAAATGTGCTAAAATAAATAAATAAATAAAAACACACACACTAACCGTGTAGGCACCTATAGGGATATTGTAGACATGTACCTGGTTAACGTGTTAAAAATGCTAACATGCCTATGATGCGGCTTAGAAAACAGGGCCCTTATGTTTTGTTATTATTATTAAGAATTTTTATTATTACAAAGAAATTATTAATTCAGAAATATGCAAGAAGTAAACAATAAAAAGAAGAACAATTACATTCCATATTAATGCAAATAAGTTCATATCAAGGAGAACTGAATAGAAATGCTAAGGTATTATTGTACAAAGCAAACATGTCTATATTTTAAAACCACAAATATAGGCCTGAAGAACATTAAACTCAAACCCAACTTCAACCTGTTTTTAACTCTGAAACTAAAGGGGAAGCTTCCACACTAGATGGAGGAAAACTTTCCAGATGCATCGGGTCTAGAAAAATATAGGAATTGTTTCCTAATGTGACCAGGCACTTACAGAGAAATTTAAAAAAGAAGGTCCCTCCCACAACCAAGACCTTAGGCCTTAGCTGTAGGAAAGCCTTACGCCTCAACTGAGTAGGCCTGGCCACATCTGGGAACATATACATATGATCTGTCCACAGAAAGATATATTTTTCTTAGGAAAATAAGACTTCAAAATCTTCATTTTTTTGCACCACCAAGCCCATTGACACCAATAAGGTAGCTCTTTTAACCACATGTTCCTGAGATGACTCAAACAATTTGGTCAAATCCAAACTATCCAAACTAGGATTTACACAAGTGATCAATTCTCCAACCCACGAAAAGGGTCACATACTAGACCTGGTATTCTACAAAGGGGTGGATATCCCAGAATTCTGGGATAACAGTATTGAAATAACACCCCTATCATGGTCAGACCATTTTCTAATTAAATTCTCCCTAAGTAACCACCTGAAACAAATGGCACCTCCTAGAGTTTGGAAGGCGATCAGAGACAAAAAAAAGCTGACCGCTGAGAATATCCTAGAGGCCTTGGACTATCCGCTTGTAGATGAAAAGACAACAGTGGCAGACCAAGTTGACATCTGGAATACACACTTAGCCAAGACCTTAGAAAAAACAGCACCACTAAAAAAGGTTTTATGCCCCACTCACAAACGCTCACCTTGGTTTTCTCCAAAACTTCAGATCCTTAAACAAGAAGGACGAAAACTGGAAAGGAGATGGCGCAAATCTCACCTGGATGATGACAGGCTAAACTGCAGGAAGCACATGGCAAAGTACCGCCAAGCCTTAACAGCAACTAAAAAACAGTATTTCTCTCAATGCATTGCACAGGCTGCCAATTCAACCAAGCAGCTGTTCAGTATAGTAAACAACCTACTGCAACCCCCACAACAAAACCAGCCTGCCCAGTCTAAACTGAACTGCAATGATTTTGCTGCATACATTGCCAACAAAATTAAAAGTCTCCACCAGGATTTGCAGGCAATCCCACCCAGTCCCCAACCAGTCAGCCAGGGGGGTGCACAAACTCAACCCCTCTTGACAGACAGATGGGACACTTTTAACCTAATGACAGAGGACAGCCTTAACAATCCTAAGAGACCTTCGACCAACTACCTGCTCCCTCGATCCCTGCCAATCAAAGATAGTGCAGCAGGCAAGTATGGGCCTTATAGAAGACACCACAAAAATTGTGAACACCTCTCTTTCTAATGGGCAACTACCAACAGCATTAAAAAGGGCAGTCATTCGCCCTCTCCTGAAGAAAAACAACCTTGACCAGGACAAACTTGAAAGTTACAGGCCAGTATCCAACATCCCGTTTCTAGGGAAACTCATAGAACAGTCTGTGTTCAACTTAATGAATGGCTAGAAAAGAGTAACTGGCTAGATCCATGTCAATCTGGATTCAGACCTGGTTATGGAACAGAAATGGTCCTCGTATCCCTGCTAGATGATCTTCACAGAAACCGAGACAAGGGATTTGCCTCAATGTTAGTACTGCTAGATTTCTCAGCAGCTTTTGACACTGTGGATCATGATATCTTGCTAGCACGACTGACAGAAACAGGTATCAATGGAACAGTACTTGCTGGTTCAGATTCTATCTATCAGACAGGCAACAATCCATAATGATTGGCAGCAACTCATCACCACCATGGACACTGACCTGTGGGGTACCACAAGGATCGATACTGTCACCTATTCTGTTCAATATCTACCTCAAGCCACTAGCTGAGCTGATTTGGTCAATGGACACTCAGTTCTACATCTATGCGGATGATGTGCAGCTACTCATACCCATTGAACCTGACTTACCTACAGCCTTGAATAAACTGATCACTTGTCTAACATCAATTCAAGAATGGGCTAAACACAACAAACTTTGCCTGAACCCAAGTAAAACTGAGCTTCTCTGGGTCCCTACCACAAGTGGATACATACCTGACATCAAAAATCCCTTTTGGGAAGTATGAACTCCCCCTCAAATCACAAGTCAGGAACCTTGGAATACAGTTAGATTCAACACTTACTCTGATTCCACAAATCCAAGCAACCTTCAAGAGCTGCTTCTACTATTTGCGACAGCTACGCTGCCTCTCTCCTTACATCGAGAAGGTAAATCTTATCTCAGTTGTACATGCCATGGTAACATCAAAACTAGATTACTGCAATGCACTATACAATTGTCTGACTACAAAGGGCCTGCACCAGCTCCAGTTGATTCAGAATGCAGTAGCAAGACTCATAGAAGGTTGCAAGCGACGTGACCACATCAAACCATTTTTGCAAAAACTTCATTGGCTACCAGTACAATACAGGGCTAAATTTAAAATTCTATGTCTGATCTTCAAGGCCCTGAAAGGAAATGGCCCCGAGTATCTGAAGAATAGGATGATGCTCCACACACCGCCAAGGACACTAAGGTCCTCCCAAGGACTTTCACTAAGTACACCCTCTCCAAAAGATATTACACGATGTGATACCCGCAAGCAAGCCTTCTCCGGAGTAGCCCCCACACTCTGGAATGCATTGCCTGAAAGACTCCGCTTAACACAAGACTACCTCTACTTCAGGAAGCAGGAGAAAGCTTGGCTCTTCAACCAAGCCTTTAATGGAAGAAGTAACTAACTTGTTAGTCTCACTCACACACGCAAGGATTGACTCGGGCTGCACATACTGCAGCGGGACATGTTTACCCACTCCTACCCTAGCTGAGATAAAATTTAACCATCTCTCTGACCTCACGTGCAACTTTCTTCAAATCAATCACCTTACTTTCTAATTCTTCCTATTTTCTTACTCATCTATATGTTATAACTTTGCCTTACCCTTCACTACCAATTATAATGTTCTCGTACATACTGTTTTGTCATTGCAAGTAGTATACCATGCCATACTTTGTACTGTTGTTCAAATATTTTTACTGCTCTAATTGCCTATTGCTCATGTTTGATCTATTCTTACTGTACACCGCCTTGAGTGAATTCCTTCAAAAAGGCAGTAAATAAATCCTAATAAATAATAAAACATCATCGTCCCCTTCTTGGTGAACTATCTTAGTACTCCTGGGAAGGTGGTAGAGATTTTTAAATTCAAAAAATTCAAAAGCATGTGCAAAACATCTCTAAGATACATCTTAAACAATTCCAAGGTGGATAAGTAATGGGTAACTGGAAAGTTTAATAGTCTCAGATTGCAAACTCGAGAAGCATTTTCCAATATTTCCATCTGTAGATGTAATGAAAGCCTATCCTTAGTCGATGTGGTCAAAGCTGATTGACAAACAGCAATTTGAGATTCAACCTTCTTGATGTTTTTTTCAGCAGTAGTCAACTTTGTATCATGCTCATCAAACTTAATTTACTATAAAGTAAAAGATTATCTTTATTTATTTATTTATTGCATTTGTATCCCACATTTTCCCACCTTTTTGCGGGTTCAGTGTGGCTTACAATATGAGTTAAATGTTGGAGATACAATTTGTTACAGATTGGTTATGGATTACATTGTGCAGAGTTATGCGAAACAATTGAGGTGTCGTTAAAGAATGTAACAATGGAGCACAAACATTGAAACTTTGGAAGGAAACAATGGGAGCTTAGAGGGCGATAAAAAGGCATGAAGACATATGGTATATATCTTTCTGTGATTAAAGGTATGAATGATGTGATAATACGGGAATGAGAGTTAAGAGGTGAATGTATGATGCATTAGTGAACAGTAAGTGTGGACTTTATGTGTTTTGGTTCTTTCCGTAAATCTTTTCAAAAAGATGGGTCTTCAGTGATCTGCAGAAGGAAGCTTGCTCGTTGATTGTTCTTAAGTTGCGCGGCAGTGTGTTCCAATACTGCGTGCTCATGTGAGAAAAGGTTGACGCGTGTAGCGCTTTGTATTTCAAGCCCTTGCAATTGGGGAAGTGGAGGTTAAGGAAGGTTCGGGATGATCTTTTGGCGTTTCTGGGTGGTAAGTCTATTAACTCAGACATGTAGGCTGGGGCTTCGCCGTGAATGATTTTGTGGACTAATGTGCATACTTTAAAGGTGACGCGTTCCTTGAGTGGAAGCCAGTGCAGTTTCTCTCGTAATGGTTTTGCACTCTCATATTTTGGCTTTCCAAAGATGAGTCTGGCTGCCGTATTCTTATCCATTTTAGTAATTGCCTCAAAGACATCTTTCAAGAAAATATTCTGCTTACCAATTGTTAATACCGAGTAGACCTTCAGGTCCTCTTTTACCAAACTGCGGCAAAAGGGGGCCTGCGCTAGCATTGAGACGTGTTTTTCACATGCGCTGAGGTCCCCTTTTACTGCAGCGGGTAAAAGGGAATTCTCTCTTTCCTTCAGGAAATGGCCATGTGGCAAGTAAAGCACTTGACGCCATAGACGCCAAGGGAGGGGGGGCAGGGGGACAAAATTTCCCGGGCCCGGGCCTCCAAGGGGGGCCCGGCACCGCAGTCCCACCTGCCCTCCGTCGTTGACCATCTGCCTCCTGCATTGAAATCGCAATCTCACCTCCGTGAAAGCAGCGCTGCAGGCAGCAGAATGCCTCCCTTCAGCCCTCTTTCCCTCTCTGTGTCCTGCCCTCGCCTGATGTAACTTCCGCGAGGGCGGGACATAAGGAGGGAAGGAGGGCCGAAGGGAGGCATTCTGCTGCCTGCAGCGCTGCTTTCACGGAGGTGAGACTGTGATTTCAATGCAGGGGGCCTGGCCCGGTGGTGGACAGAGGGGGGAGCGGCAGTGGCGGCGACCTCGGGGGGGGGGGGTGGAGGGGGGAGCAGTGGAGCGGCGACCTCAGGGGGGTGAAGGGGGAGTGGCGGCGGCGGCGGCAGCGGCAACCTCGGGGGGCATGGCCCCGGGCCCAGCCCAGTCTCTCAGCAGCCCTGCTTGACGCACGGCCATTTTGGGGGAGAGCCCTTATCGCCATCCATTGAGGTGGCAGTAAGGGCACCTGCGGTAACCCAGTGGTAACCAGGCAGCGCGTAGCATTGCCCGATTACCGCTGGGCACACTCCAGCGCTACAAAATTAAATATATTTAAATATACTTCCTGTTTAGCAAGTGGTAAGCCCTCAATGTCTTATGTACTCGGTAACAAAGCAGGCAAAGGAGCCCTTACTGTAGAAAAACAAAATGGAGAAGACAAGGATCATCTAACAGGGAATCCCTAGAGGATACCATGCCCACTTGACTGGGAGCATGAACCAACTCTCGCTGCACAACAGGTTGTGGCGGTGGGGTTCTACCCCCAGAAGAGAGAGAAACATCCAGAGAGGGAGTAGTGCTCACGGTAGATGGTAATAACATTGTTGTAGGCTGAAAATGGTAATGCATAGGTCCCTTCACTACAACAGGAACTGGAGTCTTCTTTTTCCCTCCTTTTCATTTCCCCATTGAAGCGGAGTAGAGTCCCATGCTCCACACTCCTCAGCTGCTCCAAAGGGGCACATGCCAGTGGTCACATGCACACGGCCGCGTCCCGCAGCTAGGACACACCAATAAGATATGATCAAAGGACACTCTGGTGTCACTGGCAGGCTAGGCATCCACTCTAGTGCCTGCAGGAAAACCTACGGCACTCCCAAACAGTTCTCATGAGTCCCACAGCTAGGATGCACTAAAAACAGATGATCCAAAGGTCTCGCTCTGATGTCACTGGTGGGCTAGACATCCACTCCAGTGCCTACAGGAACACCTACAGCACTCTCAAGCAGTTCTCCCTTTTTAACATTTTTGTAAGCTATATTGTTGAAGGGCTGTCCGGTAAGGTTTGCCTCTTTGCAGAGAATACCAAAATCTGCAATAGAGTAGATAGCCCTGATGATGTGGATAACATGAGGAAGGACTTAGCAAATCTAGAGGAATGGTCTGGAATTTGGCAGCTAAGATTTAAAGCTAGAAAATGCAGGGTAATGCATTTGGGCTGCAAAAAACCCAAGGGAATGGTATCATTTAGTTTTATTTGTTGTTTAGGTACAGTTTAGGGGATGAAGAACTTTTGTATACAAAAGAGGAGCAGGACTTGGGTGTGGTCATATGTGATGATCTTAAGATGGCCAAACAGGTAGAAAAGGTGATGTTGAAAGCTAGTTGGATGCTTGGGTGCATAGGGAACGGAATGGCCAGTAGGAGAAAGGAGGTGATGCCCTCTGGTGAGAAAAGGGGAAGTGAAAAAAAATATGACGCAGTAAGAAAAACCTTGTAGCAACAGAGAAAGTGTTCTCAGGAAGTATCAAAAAAAAAAAGGGACTACGCAGGAGAAATAGAGATAAGATTTAGTATCGAGAACTCCTCTATTAAGGGAAAAGAAGCAAACTTTTAAAACTTTATAACCACATTGTGGAACACGATAAGATCTACCAGGCTGTCTCTTGCAGCATAAAAACAAAAAAAAACCTGTCTCTGAGTTTTAACGAAACCAGGCAACAGATTAGATTGCCAAATAATTCTGAAAGTCTCAGAAACAGTTTTAGAAAGAGACTAGAAAGCAAAAATAAAACAGCAGTTTATAAATTCAGCCAAAAATTATGCTAGTAAGGGCAACAATCAATTGGAAGATAAAACAACAGAATTTTAGTCAAGAGCTATAATCAACACCCACTTTGACAAAAATTCTGGTAGCGTGTTTAAATCTAACGCTGGGTCACCAATGTTGTGAATTGAGGGGTCCCGAGCCCCCCAAGAAGGCTGGAGTGACATTAAATCTGAATCCATCTCTAAATAGCACTAGTACTGGGTTAATCAAGGAGTTGTGAAGTTCTAAAAGGAATTGCCACTAAGGGAGATGTTAGGTCTAAGGAAAAGGTACCAGCCTTATGACAAACTGGATTTATGTCACAGGTTATACAATGCAGTGAGAGATAGCCTGATACAGCAAAAGCATTTATACTTACAGCCTTTCATCATTAAGTGAAGCCCACAAATCATCATTTGGGATGAGGAGTTTATTTACCAAGATACAAGTCAAATCAGTGATTGACAACAGGCACGTACAATCAATTAATTATAGGAATATAATAATTCAGCTGCAAACAGGTGTTAATTCCTAATCTTTTATAATTTCTTTTACCAATTAGAGGTTTTACAAGGGAAAGCAATTAGGTAATTTGTCAATTCTGCTGGACACATTGGTTTCCCTTGGAGAGAGAGAGTGGCAACCCTTTTCTCTCTAACTTAAACCAGGAAATACCCTGATTTTTATAGGTGCCCTCAGGATATGGATAATATGACAGTAGATATACCTGATTGGATCTATGCTAATGTCATGGTTGTCACTGATTGGCTCATGCTAATGAGTAGCTTCTATCTTGTTAACATGGTTTTGTCTTTAGCTCGCTTGACCACAAATCTTAAGCAAGACCCTGCATCCAGCTACACCTTTCCTTTCTCACACCATGGCTGACCACAATCCTGCTCACAGGAAAGTCTCATTTCTCAACTTGTTTTTCTAACTTACATTAGAGAAAATTCCACTCTGTAACAGATACAGCTTCCATTTTGTGCTGAAATCCTCCATTTTGTTTCCATATCTATTGACCTAACTTTTCCTAATTTAGCGTATTTAGGCCTCAATCCAGGCTACAAACTAGGCCATACTTTTCCAGTAAGCTCCCAGTTATGTCAGCCATCAGATTTCTGACTCAGCCAAGGTCTGTAATAGCCTGAGCTCTATGACTGGCCCCGCCACCATTCCAGTGGGGGGTCTCTGGCTGTACCATAATTATACAGACCTCATTTAGAATACTGAGTACAATTCTGGAGATCACACCTTCAAAAAGATACAAACAGGATGGAGTTGGTCCAGAGGATGGCTACTAAAATGGTCAGGGGTCTTCATCATAAAGCGTTTGGGGACAGACTTAAAGATCTTAATATGTGTACTTTGGAAGAAAGGCGAGAGAGGGGAGATATGATAGAGACATTTAAATACCTCCTGTCATGGCCACCCCAGACCTACCTCTCAAGGCGGAGGGGGCCCTGATTCACCCGCCACTGATCGCTGGAACCACTGGTAGGACAGGAGCCGACACAGATGGACTCTCGCACGTTGAAGCATGCTGTGCTCCCACGCACCTGATTGGTAGAGCTCTACTGGGTGCCCCAGATGGCATCACTCTGGGGTGCTAATTTAGCCCGCCTGTGGCGGCATTCCCTACCTTCACAAAGCCTCTGTAAGCTCTTCAATTCTGCTCCAGCCACGCTTCAGCCTTGCTCCAGCCTCTCTTCAGCCAATCTACAGCCAAGCTTCTGCCTAGCATCAGCTCTTCCTCTCCGCTCCTGCCAAGTCCTGCCCCTGTGCACGGGGCTACATACACGGTGCAGGACGTAAGGCGTCAGAAACAGATGATCCTACAATGAAGGCGCCAGAGTCAACCGGCGCTGAAGAAAACTCTTCGGCTGGCGGGGATTGGGGACCCCTGCCAGCAAACAAGGTACCTGATGCGGCGGTGGGGTGGTCAAATGTAGAGGGGGTCAGGGCGTAATATGTGGGGGCCCATGCCCCCGTGGCCCCACATAGCTACGCCCCTGGGCTGTAACAGTTAAGTTTCAACCTCTTGCAGAAGGTTCAAGTTTTAAACTATGTGGGAAAGGTGTTACACTATTTATAACTAGTTAATAAAGGGTCTCTTTTACAAAACCACACTAGCAATCTTGGCATGGAGTGCCAACAAAGTCCATTCACTTTGAACGGGCTTCTTTGGCATTTCCACGTGGGAATTGCTAGCACAGGTTGGTAAAAGTGGCCCTAAGTTTGCTATTGTAAATTTAAACTGTTTTTAAAAAAACAAAACAGTAAACCTACCATTTCTCTCTTATCCCAAGCTTTAAGTCACCAAAGCACTGAGCAAAATAATCTTCACTTACCCAGAGAGATGTCCCCTTCTCTTAGAAAAGAATTCCTACAGAGTTTCCCTCTGAGAATCTGGACTGGTATGGAAATGTGGCTAATTTGAATCCCTATACTTTGCACCTGTGTGTGGATTGTATCCTACTGATTATCAGCACAACTGTTTGGGATTGGATATGAGTCTTGTATACTGCTGCAAGACCAAAAGGTAGGGAAGCAGTGTACATTCAGGTAGAATAGCTATTTTACTATCCCTGAAAGGTTCACAGTGCAGGTTTATACCTCATACATACATTATTCCAGATCCTTGATGATCTCTTTCAACCTTCCCTGCACATTTTTTAGGGATACTCTGGCTTTTCTCTGATGTGACAAGCACTGCACACAATATAATAAAGTAATTCTTCCCCCCCCCCCCCCCCCCCCCATATTCTAGCACTATCTGACTTCTTGGTTGTCACAGCACATTGGAGCAATGTCTATAAAGAACTACACACAGTGACCCTTGTTTGGATTGTAATGGCAAGAAAAGAACTTGCTACTTTGAGTGAAAAGTTAAATGTTTCTCACGGGAGCAATATCTCCAAAAGGGTCAGTTTCACATTTCATTCATTTAAAGTTAGCACAACCCTTTTTAGTAGTTGCTCGAGCACAGGAGCCGTAGATATTTCCCTGTCCCCAGAGAGCTTACTATGCTATAAATTATAGCCTCAGCTTAGGTGCCACAAAGGAATGCACTTAACGCCAATTCAATAATGGCTTAAAGGTACACTTAACCCAGCAACAAGTTACAACTAATTCAGAATACCACAGCTTATAAGATGAAAACTTTTGATAGCATTTCACCAGGTCTGCTCGAGCTACATTGGCTTCCAATTCATAAAAGAATTTTGTAAAAAAAAATCAGTTTGTTTATTGTTTCAAATGATTTATGATCTTACCTCTGAACTATTATTTATTCCCCTTTTTACTACTACTTATTATCATTTTTATAGCGCTACTAGACGTACGCAGTGCTGTACACTTGAACATGACGAGACAGTCCCTGCTCAACAGAGCTTACAATCTAATTAGGACAAAAAGGACAAACAAGAGATAAGGGAATATTAAAGTGAGGATGATAAAATAAGAGTTCTGAACAAGTGAATAAGGGTTAGGAGTTAAAAGCAGCATCAAAAAGGTGGGCTTTTAGCTTAGATTTGAAGACAGCCAGAGATGGAGCTTGATGTACCGGCTCAGAAGTCTATTCCAGGCATATGGTGCAGCAAGATAAAAGGAACGGAGTCTGGAGTTAGCGGTGGAGGAGAAGGGTGCAGATAGAGATTTACCCAGTGAATGGAGTTCCCGGGGAGGAATGTAGAGAGAGATGAGAGTGGAGAGGTACCAAGGAGCTGCAGAGTGAATGCACTTATAAGACAATAAGAGGAGTTTGAACTGTATGCAGAAACGGATAGGAAGCCAGTGAAGTGACTTGAGGAGAGGGCTAATATGAGCATAACGACCCTGGTGGAATATTAGTCATGCAGCAGAATTTTGAACAGATTGAAGAGGAGAGAGATGGCTAAGTGGGAGACCCTGTGAGACGCAAGTTGCAATAGTCTAGCGAGAGGTGATAAGAGTGTCGATGAGGATTCTGGTAGTGTGCTCAGAAAGGAAAGGGCGAATTTTGGTGATATTATAGAGAAAGAAACGACAGGTTTTAGCAGTCTGCTGAATATGTGCAGAGGAGAGGGAGGAGTTGAAGATGACCCCAAGGTTACGAGCTGATGAGACAGGAAGGATGAGAGTGTTATCCACGGAAATAGAGAATGGGGGAGGAGGAGAGGTTGGTTTAGGTGGAAAGATAAGAAGCTCAGTCTTGGTCATGTTTAGTTTCAGATGGCACTGAGACATCCAGGCAGCAATGTCAGACAGGCAGGCTGATTCTTTAGCCTGGATTTCGGCTGAGATTTCTACTAAACTGCTCTAGCAGCTGCCATTCACTAATGCTGACACAGTCCATTCACTTTGAATGGGCTGGGTTGGTATTGCCACGCAGAAGCTAGCATGGTTTAGTAAACAGTGGGGTTAGTTTGTTTAGCACTTCTCTCTTTGGCCATTCTTCTCACCTACGTGGTGCGCTAATCTTTCAACTCCCATGTAGAGGAGGTGTTCACTTTTCAAGAATTTTTAGTTTATTATTTTCTTTTGCTGCAATTTCCTTCTGGAATTCTCTACCTTCATTGGTTAGACTGGAAACTAATTATTTATCTTCTCACAAGAAAATGAAGACATTTTTATTTGATAATTGCTAATGATTTGATTTGATGGGGTCAAACTCTGGGAGCCACAATGGACATAAGCCAGTCAACCACTTCACTGTATACTGCTCCATTTCTGAGGGCTTTTCACAGAAGAACCAATAAATATATTATATCCCCTGTAGTTAAGATTACATTACATTCCCTGAAGGTATCAGAAGGTGCTCCCCCTCCCCCCGAGGAGGAGACAGCAATTCATGATAGGTTTTAATGCATTGCTCAGTTTCCATCAGTTTGGGGGCTACTGGTTGCACACACTTTACAATAAGGCAACCTGAAGAGAGTGAAGGCAGCTAGATAAACCTCATGACCTTTCTCTCCCTCAACATGCAGGTGGTCTGCAACACCACAGTTGATGTGTTTCCATACTACTCAGGATCTTGCTATTATGCCCATATGCCTAAGGGTAGCAGGGGTATAAATCAGCTCTTGGGGGTAGAGAGAAAGTAAGGAGGGTGGTTGAATGTTGAGAACTGGTGAAGGTGGGGAAGATGGCTAGGGATGGGTGAGGATGGTGGGGGGGGGGGGCTGAGGGGTACTATGCATCAGTATTGTGAGAATGACTGGGCGCTGACCACTGGAAGATGGGGTGTAAATATGTATCTCTGCCTTGAGCACTAAAATGCTTCATTATGGCACTGCTGGTGATCTCTCTTCTGGTGATACAACTGTCACCATCATTAATCCAGCAGTGACAACAGTCTCAGTACCACAACCATCTGTAAGGCTGGATGGAGGTCAGGAGGCCATATTCTCTTCAACAGCTTCTCTTCCCCATTTTGCCACATTCCTTATATGTATCCCAGTAGGGCTTCCTTGTGTTTTGCACTGGGAGCAGGGGAGGAAGGTATTAAGATCACGCTTCATTTGGAAGAGGTCCCCCTGTCAGGACTGCAAAAAAAAAAAAAAAAAGAAGAAAAATCCAGGCAGGGACTTATGATAGTTCCTCACTCCCAATATTGATAGTGGATATTGTATACTGTTGGTATTTTCCCTATCGAGAGGTTTTTGAGGTTCCATTTGTTCAAAATTCTTCTAGGGATTTCCTGGTTGAAATCCGAAGGTCACAGGAGGGTGAGATACAAAGATATTTTCAAACTTCTTAGTGGTTTTGTATTAATACTTCAAGTTTGAAATTCCCTTCTCATGTT
This sequence comes from Microcaecilia unicolor, assembly GCF_901765095.1. Lineage (NCBI taxonomy): Eukaryota > Metazoa > Chordata > Amphibia > Gymnophiona > Siphonopidae > Microcaecilia > Microcaecilia unicolor. Next base: position 85,835,706 of record NC_044042.1, on the reverse strand, counting down.
TATAGTATAATACTTGCAATGTCAACACGATATGTAATGTGGAAAAGTCTAAAGGTAGATATGTCCTCAAATATTTTAATCCCTCGGCTTCCCAGAGTCTGTACTGACCCTCTGGTAACACTGGAAACACCTTGATTTTAGAAAGATCTATCATAAATCCCGAAATACTCCCAAACTCTTGAAATAACTCTAACAGGTGAGACAAGGAGGGGTGAGGGTCAGTAAGGAGCCCAAAAAGGTCATCCGCTTATGCCACTACTTTGAGCTCAGTCCCCACCACCTGAATCCCCTTCCCCACCCAATTAACTGGGATGTTCCCATTCCCACCAATAAAAAGTGTAAAAAAACAGACATTGTGGTAAAAGTGAAAAGCACAAGAACAGCATTAATAGAAGTGGCAGAACCAAGTAATTATTCTGTACTATCTGTGGAGAAAGAAGTACCGACAAATGCAATCAGAGAGTGTGAAAGTGTAGCAGAAGGATCAGAAATTGTCCTAATGATATTGAGTGCAACTGACTCAATGAAAAAGAATTTCCAAGTGCAGCCGATGTGTTGCCTCTACGCCTTATGAACATCATAGGGAGGCTTTCTGTGGCATAGTGAAAGTGTTCAGACAAGCATCAGCTTTACATTTGAGTGTGAAATAAGTTGATTTCTGTCATGGTGCATTCAAAATGAACTCATTAGGAGAAATTACTCTGTAAGGGACCTGTTTTTTTTAGAAGCTCCCTCACGTTCATAGAGAGCTGAAAGGAAGCTTTTGGCAACGAGAGCTGTGGCAGACAATATTAGCAGCAGTGATGAAGTTGAGGAGTGATAGGATTAGCAGCAGTAGTCTCTGGCTAAGATTGAGTATATTTTTTTTAAAGAGAGAAACATCAGCTAGACATGCAGGGTTGACTGAAAAGAAACCCTGCTTCTATCTCCACTACTGTATTGATTCAGGGCCAGGAGGAAGCAATACCGTGCAAGGTTTGGAGAAGCTGGTTACAAGCACGATATCCATTGATTCACAATGGATTTGTCAAGGAGACTGCACAAGAAAACATCCAGGCCTATTTTAATGAAACCGACTGGGCAAAGACCCAAGAGGCAAATGGATTATTTTAACTTACTAATCATATCAGCAACTGCCTTCTCACCCAGCCTTCTGAATGAGGTCCATCAATGAGAGGCTCATCAGTCCTCCTGATCTTAAAGAAACTGAAGGGAAGGAGCTGTCTAGCTCAGGTGCCATCTACATCAAGGAGCTATCACTAACTGAAATCTACTGTGAGGTTCCCAATCCATTATGAATTTGCGTGATCTTAGCCTGTCAATTCAGGTTTAGCTCTGTTGGATGTTCAGAAGATCCCAGTCCTCTCTCTCCTGGAGGAGAGCTCAAGCCACGAATGATAGAAAAGTGTTCTTTTGGTTAATTCATAGATTCATGGATGCTCAATGTATAATATCATCTCTACTAGACACCAATACTCCTTTAGCAACCCATGCGAAACATTGCAAAAAGATTAGTGCAACTTCTGCCATTTTCTTTCTGTTTGATGTAAGTTCCTCTTAGCATTTACCAACTCAATCGAGAACCAAGGAACCTTTTGCTTTTCAGATTAGCCCTTTTCTGCAATAAGGCAACCACCTCCAGGGATGGAAGATCGTGAATCCATCAATAACTTCCATTTAAACCCCTTTTAGAAACCCAAGTTGTTTCCCTGCCTGTTAGCCTGCACGGTAGCCAATCCTGAGCCCAAAAGCCCCTTGTGCTCAGCTCCCGTCTCTATCTCCAAATCACCTCAATTAGAAACTCTCCCCAATTACAATAAACAACAGACAAAACTCCAAAAGAACCTTCAGCTATCTACTTAAACTTCCTCAATCACCCAACCCTTGTGCAAAATTGTTGCATGAAGGAGAACCTCCAGGCATATGGCACAGGATCAGCAACTTCTTAAACCTGGAAGCAGCAGACAATGACGATGTTAGTCAAGGAGGTGGAACTCACAGTGTTTAGCCAGTTCAGATTGAATACAACTTCATCAGCATACTTCTATGAACAAATCGGTGTTCTGGCAGGGTAAAATTGAACATTTAAATGTTTTGTTCCATGAGAGTGTGAATTTTCCTCCAGACTGGTGGGTTATAAATAATTTTAATTTAAATCTGGTGAATGAGGTAACCCTGAGCTACCCTAGGTTACTGATTATGGGAGACTTTAACCTACCCATTGAAACTCCAGACACCACTACTGCTGCCTTCTTTGATATGATTGCAATCGATAATGTGATCTCAAAGATAATTTTATAAATTGATACTCATAAAGAAACAACCCACTATATATAAGAGAATCCCATTATTTCCAATCAATATCCCCCCCAAATTTTTTTTAAAGAACCATCAGAAGGTGAGTAACATTGCTCTATATCACAAGTTCAAAGCTCTTGACATCATATGCAATATCCTCATTAGTCCAAGGGTACTCAAAGAACTCAAGGATGAAATTGTTGATCTGCTATTATTAATATGTAACCTGTCGTTAAAATCATCCTAGTACTTGAAGATCGGAGGGTGACCAATGTGACGCCGATTTTTAAAAAAGGTTCCAGGGCTGATCCAGGAAATTACAGACCAGTAAGCCTGACGTCAATGCCGAGCAAAATAGTGGAAACTACTATAAAGAATAAAATTATGGAACACATAGACAAACACGGTTTAATGGGACAGAGTCAGCATGGGTATAGCCAAGGAAAGTCTTGCTTCACTAATTTGCTTCATTTCTTTGAAGGCATGAACAAACAAGTGGATAAAGGTGAGCTGGTGGATGTGGAGGGGCATAATCGTACACGGCGCCCAAGTTTTCCTGAGGACGTCCTTGCAGAACGTCCCGGTGAAGGGGCGGGGAAACCTGTAGTATCAAAACAAGATGGGCGTCCATCTTTCGTTTCGATAATACGGTCTGGGGCGCCCAAATCTCAATATTTAGGTTGACCTTAGAGATGGTCGTCCCCGGTTTTCGGTGATAATGGAAACCAAGGACGCCCATCTCAGAAACGACCAAATGCAAGCCCTTTGGTCATGGGAGGAGCCAGCATTCATAGTGCACTGGTCCCCTCACATGCCAGGACACCAACCGGACACCCTCGGGGGCACTGCAATGGACTTCACAAATTGCTCCCAGGTGCATAGCTCCCTTACCTTGTGTGCTGAGCCCCCCCCCAAAAAACCAAAACCCACTCCCCACAACTGTACAACACTACCATAGCCCTAAGGGGTGAAGGGGGGCACCTAGATGTGGGTACAGTGGGTTTGTGGTGGGTTTTGAAGGGCTCATATTTACCACCACAAGTGTAACAGGTGGGGGGGGGGATGGGCCTGGGTCTGCCTGCCTGAAGTGCACTGCAGTACCCAGTAAAACTACTCCAGGGACCTGCATACTGCTGTCAGGGAGCTGGGTATGACATTTGAGGCTGGCAAAAAATATTTTTAAAGTTCTTTTTAGGGTGAGTGTGGGTTAGTGACCACTGGGGGAGTAAGGGGAGGTCATCCCCGATTCCCTCTGGTGGTCATCTGGTCAGTTCGGGCACCTTTTTGAGGCTTGGTCGCAAGAAAAAACGGACCAAGTAAAGTCGACCAAGTGCTCGTCAGGGACGCCCTTCTTTTTTCCATTATCGGCCGAGGACGCCCATGTGTTAAGCATGCCCCAGTCCTGTCTTCGCTATGCTTCCAATACGCCCCCAGGAATTTTGGTCTTCCCCGCGACGGAAAGCAGTTGGGGACGCCCAAAATCAGCTTTCGATTATGCCGATTTGGGCGACCCTGGGAGAAGAACGCCCATCTCCCGATTTGTGTCGAAAGATGGGCGCCCTTCTCTTTCGAAAATAAGCCTGATAGTGTATCTAGATTTTCAGAAAGCTTTTGATAAAGTTTCTTATGAGAGACTCCTGAGAAAATTAAAGAATCATGGGATAGGAGGCAAGGTTCTGGTGTGGATTAGGAATTGGTTTTTGGACAGAAAAGAGAGGATAGGGTTAAATGGTCAGTTCTCTCAATGGAGGCAGGTGAACAGTGGAGTGCCGCAGGGATCGGTACTGGGACCGGTGCTATTTAACATATTTATAAATGATATGGAAATCAGAACGGTGAGTGATGTGATTAAATTTGCAGATGATACAAAACTATTCAAGGTTGTTAAAACACATGTGGACTGTGAAATATTGCAGGAAGACCTTAGGAAATTGGAAGACTGGGCATCCAAATGGCAGATGAAATTTAATGTGGATAAATGCAAGGTGATGCACATTGGAAAGAATAATCTAATCATAGTTACCTGATGCTAGAGTCCACCTTGGGGGTCAGCACTCAAGAAAAAGATCTAAGTGTGGTTGTAGATAATACGCTGAAATCTTCTGCTTAGTGTGTGGTGGCAGCCAAAAAAGCAAACAGGATGCTAGGAATTATTAGGAAAGGGATGGTGAATAAAAATACTCTAATGCCTCTGTATCACTCCATGGTATGACTGTGCCTTTAGTATTGCATTCAGTTCTGGTCTCTATATCTCAAAAAAGATATAGCGGAATTAGAAATGATTCAAATAAGAGTAACCAAAATGATAAAAGAGATGGAACTCCTCTCGTATGAGGAATGGCTAAAGAGATTAGGGCTCTTCAGCTTGGAAAAGAGATGGATGAGGGGAGATATGATTGAGGTCTACAAAATCCTGAGTGTTGTAGAATGAGTAGAAGTAAATCAATTTTTTTTATTTGTTCCAAAAGTACAAAGAATAGGGGACACTCAAGGAAGTTACATGGAAATATTTTTAAAACAAATAGGAGGAAATATGTTTTCATTCAATGAATAGTTAAGCTTTGGAACTCTTTGCCAGAGGATGTGGTAACAGCGGTTATTGTATCTGGGTATAAAAAAAAGTTTGGCCAAGTTCCCGGAGGAAAAGTCCTTAGTCTGCTAGTGAGACAGACATGGGGAAGAAACCGCTTGCCCTGGGATTTGTAGCATGGAATGTTGTCATGATTTGGGTTTCTGCCAGGTACTTGTGACCTGCCTTGGCCACTGTTTGGAAACAGGATACTGGGCTAGATGGACCATTGGTCTGACCCAGTATGGCTACTCTTATGTTCTTATGTCCAATTTTTTCTTTGTTTTCTTATGACCTTCTCTTTTCCAAAATTTTTATATAAAAACACTTTTAATTTTTTCTTTTCTTAACATCAATTTCCAATAAATCAAAACACACTTATCTTGGATAATCAGCTTCTCATTTTCAAAATCTGTTATACAGAACCCCATCCAACATAGCGCTATATTTTGCTAGTCCAGCTGCATCAGGGAAAGGTTTCTATTCTGCAAACAGTTTCTGGCATGTTGCATAAAGCAGAAATCTTGCGATATTGCTAGATACATCACTCACTCTGATCTCACAAATTCAAACAACCTTCAAAAATTGTCCCTATCACCTGTGGCAGCTACGCTCTCTCTCTCCATATATTGATAAGATGAGGCTGACCACAGTGTTCCAAGCCATGATAACATCACAACCAGGGGCGTAGCTATGTGGGGCCATGGGGGCTGGGCCCCCGTAGATTTGGCCCTGGACCCCCTGCCGATGACCCTGTCGACCCCCCTCCCACCGCCAACCCGCCGTCGCCTACCTTTGCTGGCGGGGGACCCCAACCCCCACCAGCCGAGGCCCTCTTCCTCCTTCGTTCTGTTTCTGAGTCTGATGTCCTGCACGTACAATTAGTGGAACTAGTGTTCTTAATACGGTAAATCTATACAAAACAAGTGGTTGACACTAGGAAAAATGGCTAATCAACCTGAATGTATTTTTTTGTGAGGAGAGAATCCCTCAGAAACCTGTCGGACGTTCAGTCCTAGGTTTACAACGGGTAATTTAAGAACCGTTGATAAGTTTCTCTCATGGGGATTTGTATGCTCTCCTTGTTTTTTGTTTTTCTGAGTGCTCAATGCTATACTACTTCAATATCATTTAAATTTGACTTGAATCTGGATGGACAGGCTTAAAGGAAAGCGCCAATTGTATATTGAGCAACACTTATCAACGGTTCTTAAATTACCCGTTGTAAACCTAGGACTGAATGTCCGACAGGTTTCTGAGGGATTCTCTCCTCACAAAAAAATACATTCAGGTTGATTAGCCATTTTTCCTAGTGTCAACCACTTGTTTTGTATAGATTTACCGTATTAAGGACACTATTTCCACTAAATTTAAAATTCTATGTTTAATTTTCAAGGTCCTCAGACAAAATGAGCCAGTGTACTTAAAGAGAAAGCTAGCCCTTTAGACACCTTTGACACCACTAAAGCCCTCTCAAGGAGCATCACTATTTGTACCCTCATCAAAAGAAATTGTACAATGTGATACCCACCAGTGAGCCATCTCAGGAGTAATCCCCACAGGCTTGAATAACTCTCAGAGGGGCTCTGTGTAACTTGAGACTACCTGCTCTTCAGGAAGCAGGTGAAAGCCTGGCTTTTCTCCCAAGACTTTAATACATAGGGTGACTGACTATACACTACTCTGCAGCAGCTTGCTGCACACACTGTAATTTATTTATTTGCTCACACCTTTGTCAGTAGTAGCTCAAGGTGAGTTACATTCTGGATATTTCTCTGTCCCAGGTGGGCTCACAATCTAAGCTTGTACCTGAGGTAATGGAGGGTTAAGTGACTTGCCCAAGGAGCAGCGATGGGATTTGAACTGGCCACCTCTGGGTTTCAAGACCGGTGCTCTAATAACTAGGCCACTCCTCCACTCCTTAGACCAGTTCCTTATACCTTGTTTAACTGTACAAAGAACTTGCCTAGAGTTTAGCCACCTATCTATCTGTTCCAGCTGACTCTGCACCACCCGTCTTGTCCCTGTCTATATATCTGCACTTGCCCCTCGGCTATATGGTAAGTTGTGTTGTAGAAAAGCATTAGTATCATAGCCATGTCATTTGGAGGGGCATAATCGAATGGCGCTGGCCAAATAGATGGCCAGCCAACTATGTGGCCGGCGCTGTAAAGGGGCAGAGCCAACCGTATTATCGAAAAAGATGGCCGGCCATCTTTTTGTTCGATAATACGGTTGGCGCCAGCTAAATCTCTATCCAACAAAACAGAAGAAACTAATCCTCGCAAAAAAATCAAACAATTGAACAACAACAGCAAAGATGACACAAAAAAAAAATGAAAAAACAAGACGACACTTCAAATACAAAAATTTTTTTAAAACGTTGAATTTTATTGAAAGGTGATATGACTCGACACAGCTGTGTTTCGGCCCAACTGGCCTGCGTCAGGAGTCTTTACACCATATATGTATTTTCTTGTCTTTTTGAACCTTAATGTACAGAATGTTCTGGAAAACAGAACTTTATTTGAGCAACGGAGTCTTAATACAGATTCTGTAGGTATCGACTTCGAACGGTCTCCGTATAAAATTACTAATCTCAACAGATACGGAGCTATCTGTAGCTGCGTCTCTCACTCCAAAAAATGTTGAGATCACCGGGTTTAGAGATGGCCGGATTTGGTTTTTGGCCATAATGGAAACCGGGCCCGGCCATCTCAAACCCGGCGAAATGCAAGCCTTTTGGTCGTGGGAGGAGCCAGCATTCGTAGTGCAGTGGCCCCCCTGACATGCCAGGACACCAACCGGGCACCCTAGGGGGCACTGCAGTGGACTTCAAAAATTGATCCTAGGTGCATACCTCCCTTTCCTTGTGTGCTGAGCCCCCCAAATCCCCCCCAAACCCCACTCCCCACAACTCTACACCACTACCATAGCCCTAAGGGGTGAAGGGGGTACCTACATGTGGGTAGAGTGGGGTTTTTTTTTTGGGGGGGGGGGTTTGGAGGGCTCAACATTTACCACCATAAGTGTAACAGGTAGGGGGGGGGGGAATGGGCCTGGGTCCACCTGCCTGAAGTGCACTGCACCCACTAAAAGTGCTCCATGGACCTGCATACTGCTGTCATGGAGCTGGGTATGACATTTCAGGCTGGCAAAAAAATGTTTATATATATATATATTTTTTTTTTGGGTGGGACGGGGTTGGTGACCACTGGGGGAGTAAGGACAGGTGATCCCCGATTCCCTCCGGTGGTCATATGGTCAATTGGGGCAGTTTTTTGATACTTGGTCCTAAAAATAAATGGACCAAGTGCAGCCGGCGAAATGCTCGGGTGAAGCTGGCCATCTTGTAACCACGCCCCTGCCCCCACCCCACCCCACCCCCGCCCTGTCCCGTCCCGCTTTCTATACCCTGCCTTGAAGATTGGCCGGCTCCGCGACGGAAAGCAGTTGGCGCCGGCCAAAATTATACTGATTTGGCCAGGTTCAGGAGATTGCCGGCCATCTCCCGATTTGTGTCAGAAGATGGCCAGCGATCTCTTTCAAAAATAAGCTGGTTGGTGTTTCATTAGTATTGTGCTGACATCGTGTTTTATCACTGTTATTTGAATTTCAGCACTGTTAAATGTGTATATTTTTGATCCTGTTTTATGATAATAGTCCTATTATTAGGTTTTAATTTGCTGTTCTCAACTTTACCTCATTTACTGTATTCATGTTTATATTTGGCCATTTTTACTGTTGTTATGCTGTTAGCAAAATTGGAAGTTTTATGTTAAACTGTACCTGCTGTACACTGCCTTGGGTCAATCTTTTCATAAAGGCAGTTAATACATCTCAATAAATAAGTATATTTTATAAAGCATATGCATGCAGATAATACAATCACAAAGGAACAACTGCAAGGATTAGATATAATTTTGTTCTTCTAAATTTGAGTGGGTTTTTAGGCTTATTTTATAAGTCCTGTTTTATTATTATTATTATTACTACTATTTATCATTTCTATAGCGCTACAAGGCATACGCAGCGCTGTACACCATACACAAAAAGACAGTCCCTGCTCAAAGAGCTTACAAATTATTATTATTACTATTATTATTATTATTATTCTAGAAGTGATGCCTGCATTTCTCATCAGTGGATGCAAATTTCAAGCCTTGTTTGAAGCTGTCTTATTGCTTGTCACTTCCTACTTTATTAGTAAATGGGGGGGGTCTTTTACTAAGGTGCGTTCACGTTTTTGGCGTGTGCTAAAATTATAGGCGTGTTAAAAGTTAGAGACGCCAATGCATTCCTATGGGTGGCTCTAACATTTATGCGCCCACAATTTTAGTGCAAGCTAAAAATATGAGCGCGTCCTTTTTAAAAGATGCCCTGTATTAGTAATGTAAGGAAGTGCAAAGTGATACTGTAGGGAAGAACAACACAAATTATAGCTACATAAGTGATTTAAGAATAAAGGCTCCTTTTACAGAGCAGCGCTACTGATTGTATTGCCATACTGGGACAGACCAAAGGTCCATCAAGCCCAGCATCCTGTTTCCAACAGTGGCCAATCCAGGTCACAAATACCTGGCAAGATCCCCCAAAAACTGCAAAACATTTTATGCTGCTTATCCCAGAAACAGTGGATTTTCCCCAAGTGCAATTTAATAATGGTCTATGGACTTTTCCTTTCGGAAGCTGTCCAAACCTTTTTAAAACTCTGCTAAGCTAACCTCCTTTACCACATTTTCTGGAAACGAATTCCAAAGTTGAATTACATGTTGAGTGAAGAAACATTCTCTCCAATTCATTTTAAATTTACTACATTGTAGCTTCATCGCATGCCCCCTAGTCCTAGTATTTTTGGAAAGGGTAAACAGAGGCTTCACGTCTACACATTCCACTCCACTCATTATTTTATAGACCTCTATCATATCTCCCATCAGCCGTCTTTTCTCCAAGCTGAAGAACCCCAGCCGCTTTAGCCTTTCCTCATAGGGAAATCGTCCCATCCCCTTTATCATTTTCTTCGCCCATGGATCTCTTCGCATTCAGGGGTCCTTTTACTAAGCTGTGATAAAAGGAGGCCTACACTAGCATCGGTGGCTGAGGCCCCCTTTTACTGCAGTGGGTAAAAGGCTGTCTTTTTTTTCTCAAAAAGAAGTGGCTGTGCGGTAAGTGAACCACTTACCGCTCGGACATTTCGGGGGGAGCACTTACCACCACCCACTGAGAAGGCAGTAAGGGCTCCTCTATTAACCCGGCGGTAACTGAGCAAGGCGCAGTGCTGCCCAATTACTGCAGGGTAAGCACTGGTGCTAGAAATATAGAAAATATTTTTGTAGCGCCGGAAATGGCGCACGCTGGGGCTGGGAACTACCGCTGGGTTCCTATGGTAGCCCGGCACTAGTTCCGGATTGGCACGCAGCAAGCCTGATTCCACAAGCCAACCCTTTAGTAAAATGCCCCCCCCCCCCCCCCCCACTCAGCACACACTAATCGGTAGCACTGCTATGTAAAAGGAACCCTAAGACTTTACACCTTCTATTGGTTGGGGGGGGGGGGGCAGATTCAGGACTAATGTCAGGAAGTATTTTTTCACGGAAAGGGTGGTGGATATGTGGAATGCCCTCCCACGGGAGTTGGTGGAGATGAAAACGGTAATGGAATTCAAACATGCTTGGGATAAAGCACATCCCCTTCATTCCTAAATCTCCACTATCCTACCTGTAATGGCCTCAAATATAAATCCACCTACGCTTCCTCCTTTTCCTTTATCAGCACCCAATTATGGAATGCATTGCCAAAAGCAGTCAAAACTACTCAAAACCATCTCAGCTTTAGGAAATTACTCAAGACCAGCCTATTCCAGAAGGCCTACTCCCAGGAACCAACATAAAACATAAACTCCTTGAAAACAGCATATAAACGGATCATTTTGGACTATCTTACCTTTACCCTTTTTTTTTTTTTTTTTTTTAAATTTGTAAAGTTTATTGAGAGCAAAATATCACAACTGCGTTATATCTTGTCATAACATTACATTTCACGTAATAGTGTAACAATGCTCATCTACATTTTAAACAATTTTCCCCTCGTCCCTCTACCACCCTCCTCCCTCTCCCCTCAACCCCCCCACCCTCCTTTAATCCTCAGGATGTCATACCGTTTTCTTCTTTCCCTTTATCTCTCAGTATTTCCTGCACCCGTACCCATTCTTTTGCCTCTGAGTTGTATCTCCCTATTCTTTTATCTGTTAATTTGTCCAGTTCTATGAGTTCTCTCAACTTAACCTTCCAATCATTATTTGTGGGCCCCAGATTGCTTTTCCAATGGCGTGCTATAACCCTTTTCGCTGCTGCTAGCCCCATCCGTTTGACTCTTTGTTGCCATTTTTGCCCTCTATGATTTCCCCATCCAAGTAAACACCATTTAGATTCATGTGGGAAGGGAATTTCCAAAACTATTGATAGTTCTTTCACTATCTCTCTCCAATATTCTTGTATCTGGGTACACTCCCACCATATATGATAAAATGTACCCTTCCCTTTCCCGCACCGCCAACATTCCGCAGAGGCCCCAGGGTACATTTTATTAATTTTGTCTGGTGTATTCCATCTGCTCAATATTTTATAAGCATTTTCTTTGATCAAAACACAAATTGATGTTTTCTTAACTTCTATACACACCCTCCTCCATTCGGCCTCGCTTAAAGTCTGACCCATGTCTTGTTCCCATGCTTCCATAAAAGCATGTTTTCTAAAATCTTGGCCCCGAAGGTGTCCATATATCTTAGAAATTCCCTTGCCTGTCACATCTATCTCTCCCCACAAGTTTTCAAATTTCTCTTGGTCTGCTGGTGGGTGTTTTGTCCATTTCTCTGATACAATGAAGTGTTTAACTTGCAGGTATGCATATTTATCTGACTCTTGTAAATCATATTTCTCTTGGAGCTCCCCAAATGTCCTTATGTGACCTCCATCCAGAAAATCACGAAATCTGATTAAACCTTTCTGAAACCATGTGGAGAAGACCCCCGATTCTTTCCCCGCCGGGAATCCCTCCTCCTGCGTAATCCACGCATAAGAGGATCTCTGCTGTCTCCCCTGTAGTTTAGTTTTTAGGGTTCCCCAGAGAGTCAATAGGTGTGTTATAAACGGGTTTAATGTCATTTTCCCATATTTCTGTTCTGGGATGGAGGCCCACAGGAGACCCTCCAGGTATCCCTCTCTGACAAACACTTGCTGTAATGTGGTTATGTGTGACAAGTCTACCTTACACCATTCTGCTATTTGTGTGATTTGTCCTGCCCAGTAATACCATTGCATGTTTGGCATTTCTCTCCCCCCCTCCTGTACTCTTCCCCACATTATCTTCTTTGATAACCTAGCCGGTTTCCGACCCCAGGCAAATTTCCCTAGTTCTGATTGTAATCTTGTCAGCTCCCTATTCGGTACTAATATGGGTAATGTTTGAAACAGAAAGAGAAGTCTCGGTAGTATATTCATTTTTATTACTGCTATCCGCCCCCACCACGACAACCACCCTGACCCCCATCTGTTCAAATCCCTCCTCACTGAACTAAGCAGGGGTTCATAATTCCAGGCATATAGATTCTTTAAATCTTTGGGAATTTTTATTCCTAGGTACCGGAATCCCAATTCCGTTATTTTAAAATTGCACCTTTCCTTCAAATAGGTGTATTCTGCCTCTGTTGTTGTAATGCCCATTATTTCGGATTTATCGTAATTTACTTTAAATCCTGCTTGCCTCCCGTAAGTTTCGAGTTCTTTAATTATGATAGGTAATGTGTGTATCGGTTGGCCCACATAGAATAGAATGTCATCTGCGAATAATGCGATTTTATGTTCCTTTCCTCCTAGTCTAACTCCCCTCACCGCACTCAAGGTTCGTATTCTCTGTGCCAGGGGTTCAATGGATAACGCAAACAACAGGGGTGAAAGCGGGCACCCCTGGCGTGTCCCCCTCTGAATGTGAAAAGCTTCGGAGTATCCCCCATTTATCTTTAATCTTGCAATCGGTGATGAATGTAACCCTTTTATCCATTCTATAAACGGTATTCCCATGCCCATTGACCTCATTACCTCCCATAGGTATTCCCACTCCACTCTATCAAACGCTTTCTCGGCGTCTATTGCCAACAGCGTCAATGAATCTCCTCTTCTCTGCGCCCCCCATATAATATTCAATGTACGTCTAATATTATCAGCAACCTTTCTATTTAGTATAAATCCAGATTGGTCTGTGTGTATAAGTTGTGGCATTATACGGGCTAGACGATCAGCCATAACCTTTGCAAGAATTCTAACATCTATATTTAATAATGATATAGGTCTATATGATCCACAACATGTTGGGTCCCTTCCCGGTTTTGGTAATACTGTAATACCCGCTATTTTCATACTGCTAGGGAGCTCATTTCCTCCAAAATTCGCATTTCCAACCCTCACCAATAATGGGGCTAAGTCCCTTCCAAATATTTTATAAAATTTCCCGGTGTATCCATCTAAGCCCGGTGCTTTCCCTCCTTTTAGCCCCTTGATCACCTCTAATACTTCTTGCAACGTTATGGCCTTCTCCAGTTCCAATTTCTGGGCCTCCGTTACTTTGTGCAGTCCTAAATCTCTTAATTGTCTTTGTATATCCTCTTTGGAGGCTTTTTCCCCTGCCTCATATAATTTAGAATAGTATTGCACAAAGGCTTTCCTAATATCCTTATCTTGGTATACCAGTCTGTCCCCCTGTGTTTTTAGTTTAGTTATTAAACTCCTTGTCTGTTTTTGTCTTAAACTGCGTGCCAACATGGTTCCAGCTTTATTACTGAATTCAAAAAATTTTTGTTGCATCAGGATCCTATGAAATTCCATCTTACTCATCTGTATTTTTTGGAGTTCCCCTCTACATTGTACTAATTCCCTGAGGGTTTTTGCATCTCTATCTAGTTGATGCTACGTTTCTAATTGGGTTAATTTTTTCCTAATTGACAATTCTGTTTCTTCTCTTTTTCTTTTCTTGTATGTGCCCTTTGCTATCAGATGCCCTCGAATCACCGCCTTCAGTGCATCCCACAATATACCCTCTGACACTTCTCCCTTATCATTAATTTGGAGGTAGTCTATTATTATTTTACGTATATCTTGACAATCTTTTTCATCTGCTATCAGAGATTCGTTTAGCCTCCATACCGTTTCCTTTCTCTCTATCTCTATTTTTCCCACCAAGACCCACACTGGTGCGTGGTCTGATGTATGTATACTTTCTATGTCTGAGTCTTTCATGTCCCCCCATATTGATCTACTCCCCCAAATCGCATCTATCCGTGAGTATGATTTTTGGGCATGCGAATAAAAAGAAAATGTTTTTTGACCGGGGTGTTGTATCCTCCATATATCGACCAAGTCTAAATCCTTCATTAATTTGAGAAATTTCCCCCTGTGTGCTCGTGCTCCCCTTTCTCTCCCCTCGGAGTGATCCAATCTAGAGGCAGTCATGTTGTAGTCCCCTCCCATAATTATCTGTCCCCTGACAAATTTACTTAGGCCTAAGCCTAGTTTTGTAAAGAATGTTCCCTGCCCCTCATTTGGTGCATATACGTTGATGAAGGTAATTAAGTGGTTTCCTATCCTCCCTTTAATTGCTAAGCTTCTCCCATCCTCTCCTTTGTATACATCTTCTTGTACAAATCTTAAATGTTCATTAATGTAGATCGCCAACCCACCCGTCTTCCCTCCTTTGGGATTTGCCAACCTGGTTCCCTGCCCCAGTGTCTTATAGCTGATCAAATGTTCATCTTGTCTTTGGATATGAGTTTCCTGTAGCATTATCACATCCCACTTCAATCTTTTTAGTTCTTTAAGAACTATGCTTCTTTTCCCGGGATTATTCAAACCGTTAACGTTCCAAGATCCTACCTTTATCCCCCTCCCCCCACCCTCCCCCTCTGTTCCCCTCACCCCCAGTGGGCTCCTGATTTTGGCCCTGGACTCTTCTGGCCAGTGCTACCCTGGAGGTAGTGCATCTGCGCCAGAGAGCTGCCCCCATACATTTACATCCTCTTTACCTTCCCCCTCCCCCATTTACATCTCCATATATACCCTCACCAAGCATCATTTGTCATTTAACCAACCATATAACTCTTATGTATCAAACTACCACAGTTTCATTTAGCAGTCCTCTGGTTAACATTTCAGTCTTTTCCTCTCAGTTCTGCCTCTAGGCTGGCTTTTTTCGGGGATCTGTTTTTCTTCTCTCTCCGATTTTCCTCCAGCCTTGTTTTTCCGGGGTCTGCTGTCTTTGTTGTTGCCTTTGTACTCCTTCCTTATCCTGTGGAATGTCCGTGCAACCCATGTCTCTCAAGCTTTTCCAGGCTCCTTCCACTGTCTGAATTCGTCTCGACTTGGCTCCCACCGTTACCAGGATTCCTCTTGGATATAACCACCTGTACCGCAATCCTTTTTTTTGTAAATAAGCTGTAATGTCTTTAAATTCTCTCCGTGTTTGCAGGGTTTTTTTAGCCAAGTCTTGGAATATTTGTATTTTATTGTTTTCCCAGGTAATCTCTCCCATGGCACGTGCTTTGCGCCACACAGCTTCCTTGGTATTATAATCATGAAAGCAGGCTACTATGTCTCGAGGCCCCTCAGCTCTCTGCGGCCCTAGAGTCCGATGTGCTCTATCAATTCTATGTTTGGCTGGGTTTGGTGGGTCTTCGCTTTCGCTGTCCAGGTCCAGGATGAAGGCACAGATTGCTTGTATTACTTTTGACGCATCTTTATGTGACTCATCTTCTGGTACACCTTTGAAACGAAGATTGCATCGTCTAGACCTGTTTTCCAGGTCCTCTAGTTGCATTTCCAATGCTTCTCTGCTTTGGTTCTCTTTTTGTAGAGCTTGCTGCAACTCCTTTACCTCCTCCTCCATTCCGTCCACTCTCTCCTCAGTTTCTGCAACTCGTTTCCCAATGTCTCTCAATTCCTCCCGCAGCTCTCCTATTGCCGCTTGTATTCCTTTTCTGGTATTCACCATTTCCGCTTTAAGTTCCTGAAACCAGCGTGAAACATCCAGTTTATCCATCTCTGGATTTTCTTCCATCAATTCTTCGTGCTCTGGGTCCGATTCGGAAACTCCGTCCGCCATTTTGAAACTTCGCGACGCTACTCTCGCGCCCGCGCTTTTCCCCGTTCCGGGGTTCTCTGTGGAGTATTTAAATTTGGCGAGTTTTTTCCGAGCTGCCATTGCTTCTAGCGTTTAGATTTCTGCTTGGTGAGGTTTTTCGCCGCGTTTTCGGGGTGGTAGGTACTGCTTTTTACTCTGGCTATATCAGAGCTCGTTCTTTAGGCAGCCATTCAGCAGCGCTGACGTCACTTCCTCCTCTTACCTTTACCCTTTTCCCTTTATACCTTGTTCTTTCTATCCTCTCTGATTACCACAATCTATTGTATTTGTATAACTGCTGGAAGGAATCCTGCTTAGAAGGAATGGTTCCGTGGAATCTTAGCGGAGATTGGGTGGCGATGCCAGTAATTGGGAAACAAAACAGGAGCTGGGCAGACTTCTACGGTCTACGCCCTGATCGCGACTGAATAGATAGGGATGGACTGGAGTGTAAATTTTAAGGGGCTTCAACGTTAGCTTCAGAACTTTTAGTAAAAGAGTGCTGGGTAGACTTTTACAGTCTGTGCCCTGAGAATGGCAAGGACAAATCAAACTCGGGTTATGCATATAAAGTATCACATACCACGTAAAATGAGTTTATCTTGTTGGGCAGACTGGATGGACTGTACAGGTCTTTATCTGCCATCATTTACTATGTTACTATGGTTGCTGCATGTATGCACAGAAATGCCTATTGCCTTGGGACAGTGACACTTTGTGGATAAACTGTAAAATTCATCCTTTGAAATTTGTTGACATCTAACGGTTAGATATAACACAGAGGGGCCCTTTTACTAAGCCGCGTAGGAGCCTATGTGTGCCCGTGTGTCAATTTGCAGTTACCGCCTGGCTACCGTGTGGCCCTTACGGTAATTCCATTTTTGATGTGCGTCCGCTACGTGCTCAGGAAAATAATTTTTATTGGTGTACGGCAGAAACCGTGCAGGAATCGTCATTCTACGCATGTAGACGATTACCGCACGGTTAATGCGTCAGACCTTGCTGCTAAGTCAATGGCTGGCAGTAAGATCTCAGACCCCAAATGGACGTGCGCCAATTTTTATTTTTCCGCACGTCCATTTTTTTACAGGTGCACTGAACGCACGTCTACACTAGCGCAGCCCATTTTTCGGCACACCTTAGTAAAAGGGCCCATTACTTCTATTTTATTATTCTTCCCAAGCCAATAGAATGTTTGGGAATCACTGCTTTCAAATTGTCCCTCCTTCCCTCTCCTCTCCGAGTCAGAAACACACAAAGGGACACTATATAAATAGAGATAAAACATATGCACCCACATATGCAGACACAGATAGACAGACACACAAATACAGAGGGATTGGAAAGAATTTCATAAGCCGTGCTCTGTGTGCTTTCCCCACTTGTTATTAATTGGACTAAATACATATCTTGGCTAGCTTTCAGGCTTCTCAGTTCTCAATATATATGGGGAATTATCATCAGTGAACACTGGAGGCGAACTAGCTACAGGTACACAGACCTGATTGTGAAGAGCTGCCATGTTTTTGGATGACACTATTCACCGTTCACACATAAGCAGAACCATTTATTCATCGGGGAGCCTCTGTGCCCTTGTGATGTGAGAAAGTTGCTGGGTTATGGATGCATTGGGTTTTGATGAGATTATCCCTGGTATGAGACTGTGTCTCTGATATGGATTCAGCCATTTATAGTCTCCTTGATGCTTGTGTTACTTAGAGAGCAGCTGTGAAGTTACCTTATTATAAACTGAGGACTGCCTCTCAGGAGACTGAGCATCTCCAGACTCTGTGCTTGTTTTTATGAGATTGCAAATCCCACAGAGGCAGGATCAAGTTATGGAAAATATAAAATGCTCACTCTCCTTTGTATTTCACACAATTAATTCCCTCTTTGAGCAATACTATATCCAGGGTATATTTATATATCCCTTATAAACTGTAACTATTGACACTAGGGGTGGGTGGAAATTTCAAGCCTTATTGCTTGCCACTTCCTATTGGA
This sequence comes from Microcaecilia unicolor, assembly GCF_901765095.1. Classification (NCBI taxonomy): domain Eukaryota; kingdom Metazoa; phylum Chordata; class Amphibia; order Gymnophiona; family Siphonopidae; genus Microcaecilia; species Microcaecilia unicolor. The sequence continues at coordinate 85,817,669 of NC_044042.1, read as the reverse complement.
CTAGTAAATATATTAGTAATGTGAGAGAATGCAAAGTGATGCATGTAGAGAAGAGCAACCCAAACTATAGCTACATAAGACAAGGTTCCACATTAGGAGTCAAAATGCCTAACAGATTCTCTGCTGACTGTACTAGATAATCTCAATGACTATGAAGCAGATATTGAGTTGCACATGAGGGAAAAGTCTCAACTACTATGGCTATTATTGCACATGAGTGTTCATTGTATAGCACATAGAAAAAGTCATCATAGACTTGAAAACCCTCTAGTGTATAAAAATTTTTTTTAGATTTTATATATCAATATGTGTGTGTGTCTACTTAGACTTGAAACTATGTGATCATATCAAAATATATCAAAAAAATGGTAATATCAAAAATATATCCGAACACCATCACTTATCTTATCCAGAATATTGGAACGATGTCGTTCTAATGAGGCAGTGGATCCGAAAAAATATATGTATGCATTGGTTCCACATTAGGAGTCACCATCCAGGAAAAGGATATAGATGTCATTATTGATGATATGTTGAAACCCTTTGCTCAGTGTGCAGTGGCAGCCAAGAAAGCAAGTCGAATGTTAGGAATTATTTAAATGTTTGTTGCGTATTGTGTTGACACTGTCATGTAGCATATTATGTCATACTTTGTATTATTTGAATATTTTTTTACTGATATAAGTACAAAAGTACATAAATATTGCCATATTGGGACAGACCAAAGGTCCATCAAGCTCAGCATCCTGTTTCCAACAGTGGCCAATCCAGGTCACAAATACCTGGCAAGATCCCAAAAAAGTACAAAACATTTTATGCTGCTTATCCCAGAAATAGTGGATTTTCCCCAAGTCCAATTTAATAATGGTCTATGGACTTTTCCTTTAGGAAGCCATCCAAACCTTTTTTTAAATCCTGCTAAGCTAACCTCCTTTACCACCATTTTCTGGCAACAAATTCCAAAGTTGAATTACACGTTGAGTGAAGAAACATTTTCTCTGATTTGTTTTACATTTACTACTTTGTAGCTTCAATGCATGCTCCCTAGTCCTAGTATTTTTGAAAAGTGTAAACAGACGCTTCACGTCCACCCATTCCACTCCACTCATTATTTTATAGACCTCTATCATATCTCCCTTCAGCCATCTTTTCTCCAAACTGAAGAGCCCCAGCCGCTTTAGCCTTTCCTCATAGGGAAGTCATCCCATCCCCTTTATCATTTTTGTCGCCCTTCTCTGCACCTCTTGTCTATTGCTTATGTTTGACCTATGTTTGACTTAAGTACATAAGTACTTAAGTCTTTTGTTTCAAAAATACCGTCAGAGACGTCCAAATCCTTAAATTTGGATGTCCCTAGATTTGGACATCCCTAGACATGGATTTTTCTGACTTTCGGCGATTTTCGAAACCAAAGATGTCCATGTCAAAAACGTCCAAATGCAAGCCATTTGGGTGTGGGAGGAGCCAGCATTTGTAGTGCGCTGGTCCCCCTGACATGCCAGGACACCAACCGGGCACCCTAGGGGGCACTGCAGTGGACTTCATAAAATGCTCCCAGGAACATAGCTCCCTTACCTTGTGTGCTGAGCCCCCCCCAAAAAAAACCAAAACCCACTACCCACAATTGTTCACCACTACCATAGTCCTTACGGAGGAAGGGGGGCACCTATATATAGGTACAGTTGGTTTGTGGTGGGTTTTGGAGAGCTCGTTGTTTCCTCCACAAATGTAATAGGTAGGAGGGGTATGGGCCTGGGTCCGCCTGTCTGAAGTACATTGCAGTACTCACTAAAATTGCTCCTGGGACCTGCATGCGCTGTCATGGACCTGAGTATGACATCTGAGGCTGGCACGACATATTTTTAAAGATGTTTTTTGAGGGTGGGAGGGGGTTAGGGACCACTGGGGGAGTAATCGGGGGGGTCATCCTCGATTCCCTCCAGTGGTCATCTGGTCATTTCGGGCACCTTTTTGTGCCTTATTTGTACTAAAGACATGTCCGTGTGAAAACGTCCAAGTTTAGTGCTTAACGTCTTGCCTTTTTCCATTATGGCTCAAAGACGTCCTAGGCACGCCCAAGTCCCGCCTTCGCCACGCCTCCGATACGCCCCCTTGAGATTTGGACGTCCTTGCGACAGACTTCAGCTAGAGATGTCCAAAATCGGGTTTCGATTATACCAATTTGGACATCTCTTGGAGATGGACGTCCATGTGCCTATTTATGTCACCTTTTGGATGTCCATCTCTTTTGAAAATGAGCCTGTTGGTAACCTATGGAACTTTGCAAGTCTAAGTGCTTTGAAAATGAGCCCCTTAGTAGTTCAGGATAAATTCACGCCTTATAAAACCAGAGGCAAGATTGATACCATTCTGTTCTGATCTAACATTTACAATAGTCATTATCTCCCCCAAGCAGACACGAAAGAATTCATGTCAAAATGAGATAAAATAAGCAAATGTATTCTTGATGATTTGGCTTCTCAAAGTCAAAGAGTATTGTTCTGGTTCAACCAAGCTACCCTTCTCATCAGAAGGCAGTGCCAAAAACTAGAGGAAGTGGTCAAAACTGAAATCGAATGATGATAAATTACTTTGGAAAAAGGCTATGAAAGTTTATAAATCTAAAATAAAAGAACCTAAAATTCTTTATTATAATGAACAAGTAGGAGGCATCTCTTTGAATATCAAAAAACTATACAACCTAATAAATAGTCTCTTAAACACCAAGGCTATATCTAAAGTCAACAAGGCAGCCCCCTCTGTGAACAGCTTGCCACTTACTCCGAACAAAAAATTCTAAAGATTAGAATCTTAATGCTAATCCTACAATCAATTTTGGTGCATCAACAAACTCATATGGAGGAATAATAGCTGATAGAATTTGGTCCTCCTTCATATTATCTTCTCAGGAAACAGATCATTCTTATTAAAATACTCTTCCTCACATTGTACCTTAGATACCTGCCCAAGTTATCTCTTAAAAGCTGCCCCTTCCCTTTGTACATTTGGGAAGCTTGCCAGGTGCCCTTGGCCTGGATTGGCCGCTCTCATGGACAGGATGCTGGGCTCGATGGACCCTTGGTCTTTTCCCAGTGTGACATTACTTATGTACTTATGTAATACATTCATTGAACTCTTCAAAGCAAATATATAATTTTTGTTGACTTGTGGTTTATTCCTGGAGAATAAACTGAGATTAGGTGGCAGAGCCGGTGGTAGGAGGCGGGGCTGGTGGTTGGGAGGCGAGGATATTGCTGGCCAGACTTATATAGTCTGTGCCCTGAAAATGACAGATACAAATCAAGGTAAGGTATACACAAAAAGTAGCACATATGAGTTTATCTTGTTGGGCAGACTGGATGGACCATGCAGGTCTTTTTCTGCCGTCATCTACTCCTATTCCTAAGAATCCATTGGCTTCAACAAGTGATGTCACTAACTACAGGACAAGTAGCATCCATTCCCCCTATTGACCAAGGTCATAGAATATATAGTCGTAGCATAACTTATGGACTATCTCTCTTCCTTCTCCCTTCTGCATAAATCCCAATCTGGTTTCAGACACTGTAATAGCACTGAAATGGTCCTAACCACATTAATATCTAACTTTGGAAAGAAATTAGTTTGGGTAAAAAGATTACACTGATGCAATTTGATATGTCTAGTGTTTGACGCGGTGGTTCATGACATATTGCTAAATTTACTTGATTACTTTGGTTTAAGTGGAAAAGTACTCCAGTAGGTCCAATGCTTTTTAAAAGCTAGATCTTACCAGGTAAAAATGGCAAGTTTCATATCATCTCCATGGTCCTCTGACTGCAGTGTACCATAGGGTTCTCCGCTCTCCCCAATATTGCTTAATGTTATGATAGCTCCATTGGGTAGACTTGAGGCCACAGAGTTTCATACTTTTATCTATGCGGATGACATCACCATCTATATTCCTTTTAAAAATGACATTCATTAAATTTTAAACTCAATTAAATTGGGACTTGAGACCTGATGGAATCCTGGACCTCTGAATTCAGACTGAAACTAAACAGAGACAAAACCAAATTCCTGGCAATAACCAATCCCTTCGATCACACTCCTTATAATAACTTCATAATAGATCAAACCCTTACCCTTTGGAACCCACACTAAAAATTCTAGGTGTGGCTGTCGACTGTCAACTAGCATTTGAACATCATGTATCTTCAGTAATAGCAAAATCTTTTTTAACCCTCTGGAAATTGTAGCGAGTCAGGTCATATTTTCCTTCTGATATCTTAAGACTCCTTGTACAGTCCCTGTTTTTTGTCACAAATGGACTATTGCAATGTCATCTATGCAGGCTGCAAGGAGCTGATCCTGAAAAGGCTCCAAATAGCACAAAATACAGTGGCTCGATTTATTTATAGTCCCGTGCTTTGAAAGAGCCTCACCTTTATTGATTAAGTTGCTTTGAAAATATGCCTCTTTGGCTCCCCATCAAATCTAGGGTCACCTCCAAGCTCTGTGTTTTCATTTCCCAATTTTTACATGGCTTGGCCCCAGATTACTTGCACCATCTTGATGAACTTCCCCTGCCAGGGATTACCTAATACTCTGCTTTCCAAACTGTAAAAATGTTGTCTACAAATCAGTTCTTTCAGCAGACTTCACTTATCAGACTTCACTTATCAGGGCACTGAGTGTTGGAACATTCTCCCAAAATGTACTAGACTTTAATATAATTACATGCAGTTTCATAAGATATTAAAAAATGTTGTTTTCACAGTTTCTTATCAATGGTTTATGAATTCCAGAATTAACTTGCATGTTATCATGCATATCACTTATGAACTATGTCTTTACTTATCCAAATAATGCATATTGTATGTTCTCTTTTCAAAATGATTTGGGGTGCTAAACTCAATGGATATTCCTAAAATGAAGTAAATCTATGCATGTATCCAATGCATTTTATATGCAGTGGCGTACCAAGGGGGGGCGGTGGGGGTGGTCCGCCCCAGGTGCACGCCACTGGGGGGGGGGGGGGGGTGCCACGCGCCGGTCAGCGTTGTTGGTTTCCATGCTTCCCCTGGACACCCTCAAGGGGTTTGCACAATATTGGGGTGCTCATTCTCCCCACAGCACCCACACAACTGGCTCCTATGATATGCACCAACTTTTCGTAATGACTGGGTATGCTAAACACAGCACAAATCAGAAGAAGCCAGCTCTATGGATGCTGAGGAAGCTTGAGCATCACCAATATTGAGTGAGTTCCTTTACTGTATCCAGGGAAGTGTAAATTGTGCTGTGTTTAGCATACCCAGTCATGTTGAAGAGTTGGCACCTGTGACCTGAATTGGCCACTGTTAGAAACAGTTTAGCTCCAGGTGAGTTACAGAATACGAGGCTCAATGGACCTTTGGTAATTTTAGGTGAGAAGCCCCAAGAGGTGCCTCTGTTGTAAAGGCAATATTAGCGCTTATATACTTTATAAAATAGGCATCCAGAACCAGTTTTAATAGCTTGCAAATACACACAAATTTTGCTCCTAAAATGAAGTAAATCTATGCATGTATCCAATGCATTTTATATGCAGTGGCGTACCAAGGGGGGGCGGTGGGGTGGTCCGCCCCAGGTGCACGCCGCTGGGGGGGGGGGGGTGCCACGCGCCGGTCAGCGTTGTTGGTTTCCATGCTTCCTCTGCCCCGGAACAGGAAGTAACCTGTTCCGGGGCAGAGGGAGCATGGAAACCAACGACGCTGACTGGCGCGCGGCACCCCCCCCCCCAGCGGCGTGCACCCGGGGGTTCTTTCGCTGGGGTGGGGGGTGTCCCTTCGGCGGGGAGGGGCGCTGCACCCGGGGGGGGCGGGGTGCATTGGCGATCCGCCCCGGGTGTCAGCGCCCCTCGGAACGCCACTGTTTATATGTCAAGTGTATATTTCATCTCTGACTCTGCTGCATCCAACCATGGCCATGGAAGCATCTACACACAGAGGGGGCAAAACCTATAGGGAGCCCCTAGCTTTAGGTGGCTGGAAGATGCATAAATAATCAGTATTTATTTATTTAGATTTTGCTCACGGGTGGCTGGAAGATGCATAAATAATCAGTATTTATTTATTTAGATTTTGCTCACACCTTTTTCAGTAGTAGCTCAAGGTGAGTTACATTCAGGTACTCTGGATATTTCTTTGTCCCAGGAGGGCTCACAATCTAAGTTTGTACCTGAGGCAATGGAGGGTTAAGTGACTTGCCCAAGATCACATGGAGCAGCAGTGGGATTTGAACTGGCCACTTCTAGATTGCAAGACTTGTGCTCTAACCACTAGGCCACTCCTCCACTAGCAACATTCCATGTAGAATATCAACTATTTATTTATTTAGATTTTGCGCACACCTTTTTCAGTAGTAGCTCAAGGTGAGTTGCATTCAGGTACTCTGGATATTTTGCTGTCCCAGGATAAAAGTCATGACACCACCAGTGCTTTTTTTGTAAGAAAAAAGGTACCTATACTCATACAGGGCCAGCCTAAGGGCGGGGTCACTATCTATGGCTCCACCCCACAGTAGCCACACCCCCACCGTAACCACACCCATTTTACCAGCCATGGAGCATATAAAAAGGCATCATTGAAAATACAAGTCCTTAAGTCCAACAAAAGAACCCCTAAGAGGGACCATAAACTAATAATATGTAGACAACAAAATCAGCAGAAACCCCCCAAAACCAGACTCTGGCATGCAGGATAATGCCAGAAAACAAAAATATTTTCCCCTTGTACTGCTATAAAAATAGCAGATGTAAATTTCAAAAACTGATATATTCCATTCAGTACAGCAGTGGCGTAGCAAGGTGGGGGCGGTCCGCCCCGGGTGCACGCCGCTGGGGGGGTGTCGGCTCCGCTGGTTCCCTGCTCTCTCTGTCCTGGAACATCCTGTTCCGGGGCAGAGGGGGCAGGGAACCAGCGGAACTGACCCCCCCCCCAGCGGCGTGCACACGGCAGGCAAGAATGCAATCGGGGGGGCTTGGGTGATGCGCCAAAAAAGGTCTTGGGTGATGCGCTGAGGGGGGGTGTCATGCTGCACCCGGGGGGGTGCGCAGCGCGGCGAACCGCCTCAGGTGGCAGCCACCCTCACTACGCCACTGCAGTACAGTACAAATTAAGAACTACAAATAAAACAAAACATTTACACAACTACCACACTACTTTATCTTAAACTAAAAATAAAACTCTTTTTTTTTTACCTTTGCTGTCTGGCTACGTACTTTTTTCAGTTGTGTTGGTCCCAGTGGTCTCTGGTTTCTGTTTTCCTCGTCTTCTCTGAACTCTATTACCAAGATTTCCTGTTTGCCATTTTTCACTCTTCCTTTTTCTTTCAGCTTTCTTCGATTTTATTTTCTGCCTTGTCCACATTTAGGGGCCCTTTTACCAAGTTACGGGGGAAAGGGCACTGCGCTGGTGGCCATTTTTCCCGCAGCAGGTAAAAAGACCCCAGACAGCATCATGCGACAGGGAGCCCTTACTGTCACCCATTCAGGTGGTGATAAGGGCTCCCGTGTTAACCTGGTGGTAACCGGACAGTGTGCCGGATTATTGCTACACAAGACGTTTCTGGACGTTTTTTAATCCCCCGGAAATGGCGCGTGCTTGTAGTGGGACTACCATTGGCTGCCACATTGGGCCGGCGGTAGTCTGAAAGAGCGAGTGGTAAGACCGTGTTGAGCTTACCACTGCTCTGTAAAAGTGCCCCTTAGTTCTTTCTTACTATCCAATCTTCAATTTCCCTCTTTTCACTGTGTCTACCTACAGCTTGCCCCTCTCTCTTCTCCACTTCGATCCAGCATTTACTCCCCTTCTCCTTCCATCATCTGCCCTTCTCTATCCTCCTCACTTCCATCCAGTATTCCCCCTCTTTTGATTGTGCCTACCTACAGCTTGCCCCTCTTTCTCCCCATCTTCCATCCAGCATTTACCCCTCTCTCCTCCCATCCAACATTTGTCCTCTCTCTCTCTCCTCCTCACTCCAAACCAGCATTTCCTCTTCTCCTCACTTCCGTCCAGCATTTGCCTCCTCTCTCCTTCCCACTTCCATCCAGCATTTTCCTCTTTTCCCCTCTCTCCCCATCCAGCATCTCTCCCCATGTACCCTCTCTCCCCATCCAACATTTCTCCCCTTGACCCCTTTTTCTCTATCTGGCATTTCTCCCTTTGCCCCCTCTCTCCCCATTTGGCATTTCTCCTCTTCACCTCTCCCCATCCAGCATCTTTCCCCTCTCTCCCATCCAGCATCTTTCCCTGCCCTCTCTTTCCCATCCAGCATTTCTCCTGAGCAGCAGCAGCGGGCAAATCAAGGAGTAAAAAGTGAGCTCAGATGCGGCATCCCCTGCCCCTCTCTGACTTCAACTTCCTGTTCCGGGGCAGGGGATTGGCAGAGCCCATAGCGAGTGTGCTAGCACTGCAACTCCATACCTGCTACTCCTTGCTTTGCCCACTGCTGCTGCTCATTGGAAAAAGCAACTGTGGCCACAGAAGAGAAACAGGGAATAAGTGGGGAAGGGAAAAAAAAGGTGCTGGTACACCTGGCAGAAAAAAAGCCCTGGCAAACACTGATGCACTTGAGTGGAAATTTATACATGTTTCAGAATGTATGTATTGATGTTTCACCTTATCTTAAGGATGGTCATCGGCTCATTGTATTAACTACAAACTAATCCTGCAGAGCAACCACTGTATCTTTATCTTCATCGTATTCCTTAGATCTGCACAGCTAAACCAATTCGTTACACCAAATTATCAGGTACCTTTGCTGGCGGGGGTCCCCAACCCCCGCCAGCCAGTCCTCTTCAGCGCTGGTCTCCGGCACGTTGCTGATCTGGATTCTGTTTCTGTGAGTCCTGGCGGTGGCGGGGGAGGGTTGGTGGCAGCAGGAGGGGGGGGTCGAAAGGGGCGGGGGAGGGGCAGTGGCGCCGGGGGAGGGGTCAAAAGTGGGGTGTTGGCAGCACCAAGGGAGGCTAAAATGTGCCCCCTCACCTCGGACTCTGGACCCCCCTCCCGCCGAAGTCTGGCTATGCCCCGGATGGTACTGGCAGTTCTTTCTATCTCCTCCCCCTCTGTCCGATCATTTATTGTAGTTCTCCCCCTTCACTTTATGTCTTAATTACAATGTTTAATTTCTACTATTTTAGATTGCAGGCAGCCCTGAAGGTACCTCAAAGGGCGGGAAAGTAAAAACTAAATAAACTTGAAACTTGATTGATGATAATTGTCTAAGAAGATTATTTCTGGAGGTGTTATCCCTGGGATTCTACATATGCAACCTTAATTTTCATGTGAAAATCAAAGTGTATTCTATAACAACTAGTAAAAAAGGCCCGTTTCTGACACAAATGAAACGGGCGCTAGCAAGGTTTTCCTCGGATTGTGTATGTTTGAGAGAGTGTATGTGAGAGTGACTGTGTGTGAGAGAGAGTGAATATGCGAGTGTGTCTGTGAGAGAGACAGTGTGTGTGTGAGAATGAGAGTGTGTGCGTGAGAATGAGAGTGTGTGCAAGTGCGTATGTGAGACACAGTGTGAGAAAGAGTGTGTTTCACACAGATACAGTGTGTGCGAGAGAGAGAGAGTGTGTGTGAGACACAGACTCTGTGAGACTGAGTGTATGAGACCAAGAGAGTGTGTGAGTGACTGTGTGACACTAGAGAGTGAATGTGATACAGTGTGAGACATAGAGTGTGTGAGAGTGAGAGAGAGAAAGACATTGACTGTGAGAGAGAGAGTGTATGTGTGACAGAGATAACTCTCCCCCCCCCAGTGGCGTACCTAGGGTAGTTGACACCCGGGGCCGGTCATTTTTTAACACCCCCCCCCCCAAATCCAGTACTAGGCATGCCGAGAATACAAAACACTCAGGACCTATAGAGCAATTCTACCATACCATGAGCAGTCATTTCTACGAGTCACACAAGGAAAAGGAAAGCATCTTAAACACTACAGTGAGCACTAGAACATCAATTCACCTATTGTAAAACGAAACCAGACAGAATAGTACAGATCGTAGATCCTGCACAGTCAATGCCAACTGAAAGCCATGTCTTTTTCACAAACACAGATACACCCTAATCCAGTATAGAATAAGTAATCATAAACTTTCTATTTAGACAAAAATTAAACTGAACCCCCAATGCCAGACTCTGCATACAATGCAACACCACAGAAACAGAAACTGTCCCCTAGTACTGTGCAAAATATAAAGACAGCAGATGTAAATTTGAAAAAAAACTAACAAGTACCAATCACCACTTTACAAATTAACAAATAGAAATAAAACAAATATAGAAAGTAAAATAATACCATTTTATTGGACTAATACATTTAACTTTCAGAGGCCAAAACCTCCGTCCTCGGGTCAGTACAGTATAGTGCTGTTACAGTATCCTATCCTGACCTGAGGAAGGGGGTTTTGTTCTCCGAAAGTTAGTCAAAATGTATTAAAATTAGTCCAATAAAAAGATTACCTTATTTACGTGTTCTATTATAAACATTTAACACATCTACAATACTTTATCCTAAAGCAAAAAAAATAAAAAAATATATTTTATTTACAGTTTGTTGTCTCTGGTTTCTGCTTTCCTCATCTTCTTTTCACCGTCTTCCTTCCATCCAGCATCTGTCTTCACTCTCACTCTCTCTCTGCAATCCAGTGTCTGCCCTCTCTGCCGTCCCTTCCATCCACTGCCTGCCCTTTCTCTCTGCCCCTTCAATCCACCATTTGCCCTCCCTCTCCCATCCATCCAGGGTCTGCCCTCCCTCTCGCTCCCCCTTCCATCTAGGATCTGTCCCCTCTCTCTCTCTGCCCCTTTTTTCAGCCTCCAGTTCCAGCCCCCTTCTCCCCTCTGAACACCCCCACCCCAGTCCCCTTCTCCCCTCCCCTTCCCTTCTTCCCTCTGAGATCCCCACCCCAGTCCCCTTCTCCCCTCTGAGATCCCCACCCCAGTCCCCTTCTCCCCTCCCCTTTTCCCCTCTGAACACCCCCACCCCAGTCCCCTTCTCCCCTCTGAGATCCCCACCCCAGTCCCCTTCTCCCCTCCCCTGTCTGAGACCCCCACCCCAGTCCCCTTCTCCCCTCTGAACACCCCTACCCGAGTCCCTTTCGCCCCTCTCCTTCCCCACCTCAGTCCCGTTAAAACCGGCGAAGCAGCGTCGGAGGCAGCACCTCGTGCCCTGCTTGTAAAAAAAAAATCAAATCTCCTTCCTTCTCCTCATCTTGACGTCGACTCGGGCCTTCCAATCAAATTGATTGGAAGGCCCGAGTCGACGTCAAGACGTCAAGACGAGGAGGAGAAGGAAGGAGATTTGATTTTTTTTTTAACAAGCAGGGCGCGAGGCGCTGCCTGCGACGCTGCTTCGCCGGTTTTTTTAATGTGCGGCGCCGCGGGAACGGCCACGGGAGGCGGCGGGAGCGGAGCACACCCCACCCACTGGCACCCGGGGCGGACCGCCCCCACCGCCCCCCCTTGGTACGCCACTGCTCCCCCCCTCTCTGGTGTCAGGACCCCCCTCCCTCCCTCCCTCCCTCTCTCTTGTTTCAGGCCCCCCTTCTCTCTCTTTGGTGTTTGAGTGTTACTGTGCAGGACACTGAGCTCTGGCTGTACTTCAATGAATTGGCCAATCCTATGTAATAGAATGCACCTCCAACATTCTGAAGCCGAGAAACCTCGTGTGGTTGGTCACTTCTGCTTGTGACGAACCCGGAAGTACGTGATGTCAATTCAGGAGATGTGGGTTTCACCACCATGCATTTAGAACGTTGGGAGTTGTGGAGGCTTCATAGAATGTTGGAGGTGTGTTTTATATAGAGAGATGTGCATAACTTAATTGGTTAACTAGCTAATTAGTTCTGTTAATTGGATGTTAACAAGCAATTATCAGCATTAATTGGCATTAAGAGTTATGTGCCCAACTCGCCAAGCGTATTCTGTAATGTGGTGCGCCTAAATTCTAAGTCAAATAGTTGAAAAGGGGCGTGGCCATGGGTGGGGCTTGGACATTTCTAAAATTTATGTGCATTGTTATAGAATACGCCTGCTCTGCACTCAATTTAGGCATCAGGATTTAAGCCATTTGGTCACATGGAGAGGTACTTGGTGTTATTCTATATACCTTGTGGAAATTTAAGCCTAGTCTATAAAATATAGGCATACTTTATAGAATGTGCCTAGACCTATTTTTTTCCATGCAGAATTTTCAGGCACCAAATATAGAATCTAGTCCTATATGTATATTGAGTGTCTATTTTATATTGTGTATGTTACATTGTGAGCCGCCTAGAACATTTGTGACAGTGCGGAATATAACTTTTTAAATACATAAATAATTTGAGCCCTTTACATGCATAAATAACCCCTTATACCGACTAGGAGAAAAGTGTACACCACAATTTGATGGCATGTCCTGAGTTGGTAGGTGTGTGCAAGGTTGCAGCATTGGGCAGAGCACATGGTACGGATGTAACAAAGTAACATAGTAGGTGATGGCAGAAAAAGACCTGTACGGTCCATCCAGTCTGCCCAACAAGATAAACTCATATGCATTACTTTATATATATACTAGTAAAAGAGGCCCGTTTCTGAGCAAATGAAATGGGTGCTAGCAAGGTTTTCGTCGGCGAACACCCCCCTCCGCCAACCCCTTCGTTGTTGTTGCATTGCTCCGCCCTCAATGTCATGACGTTTGATGCGAGGGCGGGGCCCGTAGCGATTTCCCATCCCCCCACCTCCCTCCCTCCCTGCCAACCCCTTCGTTGTTCTGCCCTTGCTCCACCCTCGAGGGCGGGGCCCGTAGCAATTTCCCACCCACCCCCGCCTCCCTGCCTCCCTCCCTGCCAACCCCTTCGTTGTTCTGCCATTGCTCCACCGTCGAAGGCGGAGCCCGGAGCGATTTTGGTGGCTTCACCACCACGAACCTTCGAACCTTTTTGAGGGAAGTCAGGGCTTGGCTTCACTGACGTCACTGTCTTCAGAACGTTGAGGGTGAGTTATATATATATAGATATCTGACCTTGATTTGTATCTGCCATTTTCAGGGCACAGACCATAGAAGTCTGCCCAGTACTAGCCCCACCTCCCAACCACCGGTGCTATCACCCAATCTCCGCTAAGCTTCTGAGGATCCATTCCTTCTGAACAGGATTCCTTTATGTTTATCCCATGTTTAGAATTTTATCATTTATGCATCTATGTACTTACATCTAGACATGAGCATTTACATCAGCTATAGGGGCTGATGTAAGTGTTTGCGCCCCAATAGATGTGGTTTTTCGGCCACTGGGCAAGTATTCTATAAAAGGTAGACAGAATTACCCTCAGATTGTATAAGAGTAGGTGCATCCATCCATTTGCTTACTTTTGACACCTGTATATGGCTGCATAGTGTTATAAAAGTCTTTTTTCTGAGTTTAAAACAGACTTTACCTGTGGATAAACCTTCATAATATTATTTCAGAAAACCCAGTGTTGTATAGGTCATCTAGGTAGAAAAGGAATATTCAAATAAGGGCATTTCCAATTTTCAGTGTATTTTATAAAAGGCTCACTGAGTACAGGCTTTGTGAAACACACCTAAGGCCATGAGAAAGATGTGTATATGGCACAAAAAAACATTGGTGCAAAGAAAAGTGCTATTCTTTAAGTCACGCTTAAAGCTAGGTGCGGTGTATAGAATAGCGCTTATTTATACAACTGAAACGGGGAGCGAATGTATGTGCCCACATTAGTCGCATATCCCCATTATTTTATAATGTGTGTTAATTTTAGGAACACCCCTATTTCTGCTCCCCCTCTTTCAAATTGCACATTAACTTCAAATAAATTTAATTAGTGTCAATAATTGCTTGATAAGAAGCCAATTATTGGTGCTAACTATCTTGTTATTTAATTAAACATGTGCGAATTGGGCCTGGACCCAAATTTGCATGCGCAATTTTTGGCAACTTTTACAGAATTAAGGGGGTTGGTGGTACATACAGCAGAAACAGTCGCTTTACAAAAAAGGCACAGTCAGAAAAAGAGCAGGATCTCCTGTGGTCCTGTGGATGACTTACCGGATTTTGCAAAACTGCACATCTAAGGGGAGCCAGTTATGAGCCAAGTTAAAAAGCTACTTTTTCCTCTTTTTCTTTTTTTGGAAGTGGTTTTCTGGTTTACATTTCTTTATTGATTTTATACAAAAACAAAGTACAAAATCTATGCATGAAAATACTTTAATGTGTGATGCTAATAAAAACTAACAACAAACAAGTAACACACTCTACATATATATATATATATATTGCACATTGTATATATTGAGAGAGGTGACGATCCTGCTTATTTTCGAAGGAGAAGGGCGCCCATCTTCCGACAAAAATCGGGAGATGGGCGCCCTTCTCCTAATGGCAGCTAAATCGGTATAATGGAAAGCCGATTTTGGACGCCCTCAACTGCAGTCCATCACAGGAGCGGCGAAAGTTTAAGGGGCGTGTCGGAGGCATAGCGAAGGCGGAACGGGGGCGTGGTTAACACATGGGCGCCATCGGCCGGTAATGGGCAAAAGAAGGGCGGCCCTGATGAGCATTTGGCCGACTTGGTCCATTTAGGACCAAGCCTCAAAAAGCTGCCCAAACTGACCAGATGACCACCGGAGAGAATCGGGGATGACCTCTCCGTTCTCCCCCAGTGGTCACCAACCCCCTCCCACCCTAAAAACATTTTTTAAAACATTTTTTGCCAGCCTCTATGCCAGCCTCAAATGTCATACCCAGCTCCATCACAGCAGTATGCAGGTCCCTGGAGCAGTATTTAGTGGGTGCAGTGCACTTCAGGCAGGTGGACCCAGGCCCATCCCCCCCTACCTGTTACACTTGTGGTGGTAAATGTGAGCCCTCCAAAACCCACCACAAATCCACTGTACCCACATCTAGGTGCCCCCTTCACCCCTTAGGGCTATGGTAGTGTTGTACAGTTCTGGGTGGTGGGTTTTGGGGGGGGGGGGGCTCAGCACCCAAGGTAAGGGAGCTATGCACCTGGGAGCAATTTCTGAAGTCCACTGCAGTGCCTCCTAGGGTGCCGGCTGGTGTCCTGGCATGTGAGGGGGACCAGTGCACTACGAATGCTGGCTCTTCCCATGACCAAAGGGCTTGGATTTGGTCGTTTCTGAGATGAGCGTCCTCAATTTCCATTATTGCCGAAAACCAGGGACGACTATCTCTAAGGTCGACCTAAATGTTGAGATTTGGGCATCCCCAACCGTATTATCAAAACAAAAGATGGCTGCCCATCTTGTTTCGATAATACGGGTTTCCTCGCCCCTTCGCCGGGATGTCCTGCGAGGACATCCTTAAGAAAACTTGGGCGCCCCATTCGATTATGCCCCTCTTTGTCTCATTAATCCATGCTTTTGAATATGCTCTATAATTTTGTTCGTTATAATAGTCTCTACCATTTTGCCCAGCACCGACGTCAGACTCACCGGTCTATAATTTCCCGGATTTTCTCTGGAACCTTTTTTAAAAATCGGCATTCTCTAGAGCTCAAGCTGATTGCATTAATGCTCACTACAGACCTTCATGTTAAAAGCATGGTGCAGATCCCCTTCATACCACACCATGTAATAGGAATTTCCATATCAGCCCCCAGATTCTATATAAAGCGCAGTGAGCAGGTGTTAAATTGGGTGCATGTTACTTGAGTAATGAGCCAATCAGTGATGATAGTTGGCCGATAACAACGAATTATCATCACTAATTGGCAATATTTGGAATTTACAAATGCTTCTTTTTAGGCATATTCTAAGAAGAGGTGCATGAAAATTCAAATGTGCATAGCTGAAAAGGGGATGCACGTGTTGCAGTGGCGTAGCAAGGGCGGGGCGGTGGGGGCGGTCCGCCCCGGATGCACGCTGCTGGAGGGTGCAGAGAGCAGCCACGCGCTTGTCGGCTCCGCTGGTTCCCTGCTCCCTCTACCCCAGAACACGTTACTTCCTGTTCCGGGGCAGAGGGAACAGGGAGCCAGTGGAGCCAACAGGCGCGCGGCTGCTCTCTGCACCTTCCAGCAGCCAAGAATGCACCTGGGGGGGGGGGCTTGATGTGCCGGGGAGGGGGGTGTCATTGCGCTGGGGGGGGTGTGTCGTGCTGTACCCTAGGGGGATGGACGCCGCTGCACTCGGGGGGGGGGGGAGGTGCGCAGCGGCAATCCGCCCCGGGTGGCAGCCGACCTAGGATCGCCACTGACGTGTTGTTATAGAATTCAGGGGAACGTGCCTAAATTTAGGCATGGATATTTACACCAGGACGTGTCTAGATTTTAGACGCCATTTACAGAAACTGGCTCCAGGTGTCTGACACGGCAGCACACATTAAAAGCCTTTTTAAACACCTAACACAGGGTTTCGTTTACAAAGACACAATTCTTGGTGCGGCAAATGAGAGGCAACATTCAATTCCTATGGGCTTCCTCTCATTTGCTGTGAGGAATCGGTAGCGTGATTTTGTAAAAGAAGCCCACAGTTTAGTAAACGGGATTCTTAACAGGGTACAGCCAACATGGATTTAGCACAGGGAAGTTGTGCCTTAACCAATCCACGCTATCTAATATAAACAATCTGAAATGAGGGAAATGAGTATGGTGATTAAATAAAAGGAAATTATTCAACATTGTTAAAAACGTGCTTGGATTGTGAGGAACTGCAGGAGGACCATGTCAGAATGGACAGGTACTAGAAAATGACATAAAGTTTAATGGCAAAAACTACAAAGTGATGCACATAAGGAAAAAATATCCTAAAAGTGCCCAGGGCTGGATTTTATATTAGGACTTTGCACTCAACTAAAGAACCGTGGTATCTTTGTGGGAAACATATTGAAATCCTCAGTTCAGTCTGCAGCAGCGGCCAAAAAAGCAAACAGAATTTAGGAATTATTTGGAAAGGAGCAGGAAAGAAAACAGAGAAATTTAATAATGCCTCTGTATCGATCCATGGTGCGATTGCACCTGAAGTAATGTCTGCAGCTCTGTAGCAGACTTAGAAAAAAACATGCAGAGAACTGCTGCAGAAATGATATGAGTAATGAAACGAATCCCTTCTGAGGAAAAGGCTTAGCAGGTTCCGGCTTTACAGCTTAGAGATGAGAGGACTGAAAAGGGTCTGATGGAGATTTATAAAATTATGAGTGGTATAGAATAAATAAATAGGGAAAAGTTTTTTTAGTCTATCAAATAATTCTAAGACTAGAAGACATTCCATAATACGTAACTGGTAGCAGATTGATATTACATTTTAGAAACTATATTTCAGTCTGGAAAGATGCTGTGAAATTTGTCGGCAAAGAAAGTGGTCAAAGATTGTAGCTGAATTGAATTTAAATAAAGTATAGACAAGGACAGGTTCATTAAAAAAAACACCACACATCATACTTCTGGGAGTGAACAATAGGGAATGGACCTTCCTTTTAGGATCTTCTGGGTTCTTCCAATAGCCTGAACTGGCCATTAGATGATGGGTTCGACGGACCATTGATCTACCTCAGCTTGTCATTTCTTAAGTTCTACAATCCTATATCCTCTTGAAGTTTGTCACTGTTTAGACTCTATTACCCACTCTTGGAGGGAAATCCATGTACCCACCACCCTTTCTAAGAAAAAATATATCCTGATGTTGCTCCTGAGCCTATTGCCTGAAGCATTGGCGCCGACTCCGAGGGTGCTCGAGCACCCCCAATATTTCTGCGCCAGAACCGGAAGTTCCCCAGGAGCCAGCCCGCTGCCCGACCTCTTCTGTCACTCACACAACAGTCCTTCGCCTGCCCCTCGCCTTCCTGAATGCCGCCCATAACTTAAAAGTCATCTTACCGGGGTCCCGGCGGCAGCAGTAGTGAAAGACGAGCACGAGCAGGCTCGGCGAGTTGGCGCTTCAGCCTGCCTTCCTTTCTCGTTGCTCTCAGCTCTGCCTCTGGTCCTGCCCTTGCGGAAACAGGAAATGAGGGTGGGACCAGAGGAAAAGCTGAGAGCAATGAGAAGGGAAGGCAGACTGAACTTCAAGCCTGCTCGTGCTCTCAGAGAGCAGCCGCGCGCCTGTTGGCTCCACTGGCTCCCTGTTCCCTCTGCGGCAGAACAGGAAGTAACGTGTTCTGGGGCAGAGGGAGCAGGGAACCAGCGGAGCCAACAGGCGCGTGGCTGCTCTCTGCACCCTCCAGCAGCGTGCATCCGGGGCGGACCGCCCCCACCGCCCCGCCCTTGCTACGCCACTGCAACACGTGCATCCCCTTTTCAGCTATGCACATTTGAATTTTCATGCACCTCTTCTTAGAATATGCCTAAAAAGAAGCATTCGTAAATTCCAAATATTGCCAATTAGTGATGATAATTCGTTGTTATCGGCCAACTATCATCACTGATTGGCTCATTACTCAAGTAACATGCACCCAATTTAACACCTGCTCACTGCGCTTTCACTACTGCTGCCACCGGGACCCCGGTAAGATGACTTTTAAGTTATGGGCGGCATGCAGGAAGGTGAGAGGCAGGCGAAGGCTGTTGTGGGAGTGGGAGAAGAGGTCGGGCTGGAACTCGAGTTGGAGGGAGGGAGGGGGGATCTGGAACTGGGAGGGAGGTCTGGTACTCGGAGGGAGAGAGGAGGGTCTGGAACTAGGAGGGGAGTCTGAAACTCTGAGGAAGGAGGGAGGGAGGGATTGGGGTCTGGAACTCTGAGGAGAGGGGGGCCTGGAACTCTGAGGAGGGGGGGGAGGGTAGGGGGACAAATGCACCACCTGTAAAAAAAAAATTAAGCACCCCCAATCATTTTGAAAAGTTGGCTCCTATGGCCTGAAGTCTCATTGTATGACCACCTTGTTTTACAATGTTTAAACTTGATTAACTGCCTTTCATTCTAATCAACAAGATGGTGTACAATAATGAAATAATTTAAAGAAGGACAAGACAGTACTGACACATAAGAGAACTAACAGAACAGTAAAATAAACCTAATGCAATCAGCATCATACTTGAGGAAACAGAAAAGACAAGGCATTCCCAAACCCTGTGCCAAAAGTATCAAATTGAATGTGAGGCCACTTTCCTCAGCATCTTGAATATGAAGCAGATGCCTGGTAAATACCAAGTCTTCAACAGAACCTGAAATTCCACTGAACTAATGTCTGGTGGTAAAGGCGACATCATATGAAACACTGTCTGATGTCTACATTCATACCTCATCTTAACTGGGGGGGGGGGGGGGGGGGGGGGGCGGAGGGGCAAACAAAACAAATGTAATTGCAATGATATCATTCATCATCAAGGAAACTGAGGATTTATAATGGAGGTAGGATAAGATAGAGAGACTGTATAAAAGCTTTGATGGATAAACAACAGAACTTTATGTCCACTGAAATAATTTTCCTTCCTGTGCATTACTACTACTTTTCAAGTGTTTGGATATCTCCATCGCGGCTCTCCTGTTTCTCCTCTGCTCTGGCATGTGCATATTTAACTTCTTTGGTGATTCTTTGATTTTGATGTTGTGTTTTCCCTTGTTTTATTATGCAACAATTTTATATATTTAATTTTGTATACTACTACTACTTAACATTTCTAGAGCGCTACTAGGGATACGCAGCGCTGTACAGATTAACAAAAAGGACAGTCCCTGCTCCAAGGAGCTTACAATCTAATGGGTGAAATGTCAAGTAGGGGCAGTCCAGATTTCCTGAATAGAGGTATGATGGTTAGGTGCCGAAGGCAACATTAAAGAGGTGGGCTTTGAGCAAGGCTTTGAAGATGGGCAGGGAGGGGGCCTGGCGTATGGGCTCAGGGAGTTTATTCCAGGCATTGGGTGAGGCGAGGCAGAAAGGGCGGAGCCTGGAGTTGGCGGTGGTGGAGAAGGGTACTGACAGGAGGGATTATGCTATGCATGTTTGATTTTTACCCTGCTTTGATTATTGGAAATACCAGGCTATAAATTTTGAGATAACTAAATAGGGCTTCTGCTGCAAACCTTGCACCATTTTGGTTGCCTTTCATTGAATTCCATTCTTTCTGCATAAATCTTTACATAAGAACATAAGACTAGCCATACTGGGTCAAACCAATGGTCCATCTAGCCCAATATCTTTTTTCCAACAGTGGCCAAGCCAGGTCAGCAAATACCTGGCAGAAACCCAAATAGTGGCAACATTCTATACTACCAATCCCAGGGCAAGCAGTAGCATCCTCATGTCTGTCTCAATAGCAAACTTTGAACTTTTCCTCCAGGAACTTGTCCAAACCTTTTTTAAACTCAGATATGCTAACCATTGTTGCTATATCCTCCAGCAAAGGGTTCCACAGCTTAACTATTCATTGAGTGAAAAAATATTTCCTCCTATTTGTTCTAAAAGTATTTTCATGTAACTTCTTTGAGTGTCCTTTAGTCTTTGTACTTTTGGAACGAGTAAAAAAAAATCGATCCACGCCTACTCGATCTACATCACTCAGGATTTTGTAGACTTCAATCATATCTCCCCTCATCTGTCACTTTTCCAAACTGAAGAACCCTAACCTCTTTAGCCTTTCCTCATATGAGAGGAGTTCCATCCCCTTTATTATTTTGGTCACTTTTCTTTGAACCTTTTCTAATTCCAATATATTTTTTTTTGAGATATGGCAACCAGAACTGAATGCAATACTCAAGGTGAGGTCGCACCATGAACTGTTACAGAGGCATTATAGTATTCTCAGTCTTATTTACCATCCCTTTCCTAATAATTTTTAGCATCCTGTTTGCATTTTTGGCCGCTGCTCTACAGCGACACCTAGATCTTTTTCTTGGGTGTTGGCCTCCAAGGTGGACCCCAGCATCAGGTAACTATGATCTGGATTATTCTTTCCAATGTGCACCACTTTGCATTTGTCCATATTAAATTTCATCTACCATTTGGATGCCCAGTCTTCCAATTCCCTAAGGTCTTCCTGCAATTTTTCACAGTCCGCAAGTGTTTTAACAACCTTGTGTCATCTGCAAATTTAATCACCTCACTCATCGTTCCGATTTCCACTCGCTGCTGCTGAGACTTCAAGCAGTGACCTCGCAAGACTTGGAGGTCTCAGCAATTTTGATGAAGCGGCATCAGTGAGCAGATCAGCGGCAATGGGCAGGAAAGAGTGGCAATATTTACTACCCCAAAGAGACCACTAGACTGCCAGGGTGCATTGAGGTATTCGTAGAGGGCGCTCTGAGGCTAAGGGGGGAGAAGTGGAGGGAGGGAAGGAGAGGGGAGGCTTGCCTGCACTTCTGCGGGAACCCTGCAAGACCTGGGTCCATCCCTGCGGGCTTCCCATGAAGCTGGAGGGGATTCCCATGGTAACCATGGGATTCCTGCTAACCCCATTCCCGTACAGCTTTCTAGTACTGCTCCCTTGGGTTTCTGCATCCCAGATGCATAGTTCTGTATATTAAAACCCAGTTGCCAAATAGCTGATCTCTTATTTATTTATTTATTCAGTACACTTGCTATACCGCTTAATGATCCTTAACAAGCAACTAAGCAGTTTACATAATTAAAATACAGGCCAAAGCTGATGCCCAGGCTCCTCCTCCTCTGTGAAAGCCCTTTGCATTTGCGTGCTAAGAGAGTTGCTCACATCATTTCTAGAACAGCGCTGAGTGTATACCTAGCACTTACCCACAAAAGTGTTAGTACTCTACAATACAGGCATGCAAATGATGCTTAAACGGTAAATGGAATCCGCTCGGAGGAAAGGAAGGTGAGCAGTGGAGTTCCTCAGGGGTCTGTGCTGGGGCCTATTCTGTTTAATATATTTGTGGGAGATATTGCTGAAGGGTTGGAAGGAAAGGTGTGCCTTTTTGCGGATGACACAAAAATAGCCAATAGGGTGGATACCCCGGAGAGAGTAGAAACGATGAGAAGGGATCTCCGAACCTTAGAAGAATGGTCGAGGGTCTGGCAGTTAAAATTTAATAGCACAACTCCTCCGGGGTATAAATTATTTTCCAGTTTTTCTATTCTTGAATCGATATTCTCCACAAAAAAAACAAATTAAACAAATACCATGTGTTCAAGTGTGAAAAAAATATATACAATAATTTTTTTCTTTTTTTTATGCTAATAGTGCTCAGTATCTGGGTAGCTTTTACTGGTCCGGCTGACAGTCCCACATTGTGGTTTTACCCAACTTAACATCACAGCACTCCCTACCTCCTACCAGTGGTTCCTTAATGTCATTGATATCATTAATTATGCATTCACATTAATTATGCATTCACAAACTTTGTATATTATTAAGTTCCACAATGTGAAGTGGGATACTTATCTCAATACTGAGGGATTAATTCAGCTCAGTCCAGTGCCGGCCAAGCATTTATAAAAACAAGCAGTAAAGTGAACCTTAATTCAAAGGTTGTTCCCTGTCCTTTTTGTATTTATAGTTGTCCCATCATGTTGGTAGTTCCTCGCAATAAGCGTCATCAGGAGAACATTAAGCTAAAACAAAAAAAAACCATAAAAAGTCATGATAGCATTAAATGTATTTATTTATTTACAGCATTTATATCCCACATTTTCCCACCCAAGGGCAGGCCTAATGTGGCTTACAGTAATTTACAAAAGCATACATCAAATCTTCAACAAACAGTCAACAGCATTGTAGGGAAAGGGACAAGTGAGTAATAGCAGAGGTGGGAAAATATGGATAGAAAATAGAATTCAATGGATAGCGGTGCGGGGCGGGTCAAGAGCATAAGCCTTTCCGAATAAGTAGGTCTTAAGGTATCTTTTGAAGGTCGGATGATCAGGGATAACTTTCACAAATTTAGGTAGACCATTCCACAGTTGTGCGCTAATATAGGAAAAGGTGGAGGCGTAAGCGGTTTTATACTTGAGGCCACTGTAGATTGGGTAATGCAGATTTAGGTACAAGCGAGCTGATCTGTGAGAGTTTCGAGGTGGTAAGCTGACAAGGGCATCCATATACACAGGGGCTTCACCGTAAAGAATTTTATGCACCAAAGCGCAAATTTTAAATGTTATTCAGTCCTTTACAGGGAGCCAGTGCAGTTTCTCATGCAGTGGCCTTGAGCTTTCAAACCTTGATTTACCATAAATGAGCCTAGCAGCTGTGTTCTGGGCAGTTTGTAATTTTTTCAGGAGCATATCTTTGCACCCTACATATATCCCATTACAGTAATCAAGGCGGCTAAGGACTAAAGACTGAGTTAAACCTCGAAATACTTCCCTAGGGAAATAAGGTTTTATGCGTTTTAGCTTCCAAAGAGAGAAGAACATTTGTCTGGTGGTAGAGTTCGTTTGCTGCTCCAGAGTTAAGTGTCTGTCAACAAGTACACCTAATATTTTTAGAGACTCTGAGATCGGTAAGACAAGCTCAGGCGTGATTAATGTGGAGGTCGTGAACGTTAACATTATTCCTCTAGAGCCACATTGTTACTATTTTATCACAAACTAAGCAATGTTAAAGCTCAATTTTGATGGAAGCATTTTGCGGCCAACCTGGGATGAGTACAGCTCCGTCTCCACTCCGCCGACAGGAACGCCGGTGCATGCGCAATATCTTCGTGTGAAACCTCCACCTGTCCTTTTTAAACACTCGAGAGGTGTGTTAATGTCCACCAATCAATTTCCTTGTTCAATCCATGGGGACTTAGAGTGCGCCATTGATAAATTAAGCGCTGCTCCTTCTGTATCAATGCCGACACCACATCTCCACTATAATCAGCTGGTACTATTACTACTACTACTACTTAGCATTTCTATAGCGCTGCCAGGGTTACGCAGCGTTATACAAGTTTAGACAAGGGGAAGGACAGTCCCTGCTCAAGAGAGCTTACAATCTAAAGGTAATAAGCTATGTAGTAAGTGTAGGTATCTGGAATGGGGAAGGTGGTTAGGCGCCAAACGCAAGGGAGAAGACATGGGCCTTGAGTAAGGACTTGAAAATGGGCAGGGAGGGCGCACGGCGTATGGGCTCAGGAAGTCTGTTCCAGGCATAAAGGTGAGGCGAGGCAGAAGGGGCGGAGTCTGGAGTTAACGGTGGTGGAGAAGGGTACAGATAGGAGTGATTTGTCCTGAGAGCGGAGGTTACGGGTGGGAACATACAGGGAGAGGAGGGTAGAGAGGTAATGGGGGGCTGCAGATTGAGTGCACTTGAAGGTCAATAGGAGAAGCTTGAATTGTATACGGTAGTGGATCGGGAGCCAGTGAAGCGACTTGAGGAGAGGGGTGATATGTGAGTATCGGTTCACGCGGTAGATAAGACGTGCGGCGGAGTTTTGGACAGATTGAAGGGGGGATAGGTGGCTAAGTGGGAGGCCAGCGAGGAGAAGGTTGCAATAGTCAAGACGAGAGGTAACGAGTGAGTGGACGAGAGTTCGGGTGGTCTGTTCAGAAAGGAATGGGCGAATTTTGCTAATATTATAGAGGAAGAAGCGACAGGTCTTAGCTGTCTGCTGGATATGGGCAGAGAAGGAGAGGGAGGAATCGAAAATGACTCCGAGATTGCGGGCTGAAGAGACGGGGAGGATGAGGGCATTGTCAACAGAGACGGAAAGTGGGGGAAGAGGAGAAGAGGGTTTGGGTGGGAAGACAAGGAGCTCAGTCTTAGCCATGTTCAGTTTCAGATGCCGGTTGGACATCCAGGCAGCGATGTCGGAGAGGTAGGCCGAAACTTTGGCCTGGGTTTCAACTGTGATGTCGGGAGTGGAGAGGTAAAGCTGGGTGTCATCAGCATAGAGATGGTACTGGAATCCATGTGATGAGATCAAGGAGCCCAGGGAAGAGTTGTATATCGAGAAAAGAAGCGGTCCAAGGACAGATCCTTGAGGGACCCCAACAGAGAGCGGGACGGGGGTGGAAGAAGAGCCATTAGAAAATACTCTGAAGGTGCGATGGGAAAGATACGAGGAGAACCAGGAAAGGACGGAGCCCTGGAATCCAAATGAGGACAGTGTGTCAAGAAGTAACTTATGATTGACGGTGTCAAAGGCAGCAGATAGGTCGAGGAGGATGAGTATGGAATAGTGACCTTTGGATTTGGCAAGGAACAGGTCATTGCAGACTTTAGAGAGTGCTGTTTCTGTTGAGTGTAGTGGGCGAAAGCCGGATTGAAGCGGGTCGAGGACGGCCTGAGAGAAGAATTCAAGGCAGCGGCTGTGGACAGCACGTTCAAGTAATTTGGAGAGGAAAGGTAGAAGAGAGATGGGGCGGTAGTTGGAGGGACAGGTGGGGTCAAGCGATGCTTTTTTGAGAAGTGGTGTGATTACAGCATGCTTGAAGGTGTCAGGGAACGTAGCAGTGGAGAGGGAGAGGTTGAGGATGTGACAGATTGAGGGGTTAACTGTAGGAGAGATGTTGGTAAGCAGGTTGGTGGGAATGGGATCAGAGGAACAGGTGGTGCACTTAGAGGAAGAAAGAAGGCGAGCAGTTTCCTCTTCGGTGATCTGAGGGAAGGAGGAGAAGGAGGCCAGGTTAGGTTGGTTGAGGGAGTGGGTTAAGAAGCCACAGGGAGGAGAAGGCTTGGAAGTGAATTCAAGGTTTATCTTCTGTACTTTATCGCGGAAGTAGTCAGCTAGTGTTTGAGGAGAGAGTGAGGGGGGGTGGGAGCGGAGGGTACTTTAAGTAGGGAGTTGAGGGTGGTGAAGAGGCGACGAGGGTTGGAGCCAAGAGAATTGGTTAATTGAGAATAATATTCCTGTTTGGCAAGGAATAGGGAGGACTGGAAGGAGGATAGCATGAATTTGTAATGGGTGAAGTCTGACAGGGTGCGAGATTTTCTCCAGAGTCGTTCAGCAGATCGGGTGCAGGAGCGGAGGTAACGGATGCAAGGGGTTAACCAGGGCTGAGGATTAATGCGCTTAGTGGGGCGAGAGACAGATGGTGCTAGGGTATCCAGAGCAGTGGAGAGAATTTCATTGTAGGTAGAGACAGCCGTGTCGACAGATTCAGAAGACGAGATGGAAGGGAAGAGAGTGGAGATGTGAGAGGATAGGGTAGGGGGGTCGACAGCTTGGAGATTCCTGAAGGCAGTGGTTATAGTTGGGCGAGGTTGAGGGGGAGGGTGATGAAGTGTGAGGGTGATTAGGTGATGATCTGAGATAGGAAGGACTGAGGTGCAGAAATTGGAAGGTGAGCAGGAAGAGAAGAGAACGAGGTCGAGACAATGGCCATCACGGTGAGTAGGGGTGGTAGAGCATAGTTGAAGGCGGATATCAGAGTAAGGAATTTAGAAGCGTAGGAGTTGGATGGGTTGTCAACGTGAATGTTAAAATCGCCAAGAATGAGGGATGGAGATGCGGGATCAAGAAAGACGGTGAGCCAAGCGTCGAAGTCAGTAAGGAATGAAGAGAGGGGCTTATCAGGGGGGCGGTAGATGACTGCAACTCTGAGTGGTAGTGGGTAGAATAGCCGGATGGAGTGAGCTTCAAAGGACGAGAAGCAGTGAGATTGCGGTAGGAGGAGGGGTTGGAAACTACAGGAGGGCGAGAGAAGTAACCTGGTAGTTGATACAATACCACAAAAAGAGGGTCCATTTCTTCATGTTTGGCCATCAGCCAATGTGTTACTAGGGGCGCCTCCCCCTTCTGACGTCGCAGGTTGCTCAGATGTTCTGCTTCGCTTAGTTTGGCCAATATACCACTTTCTACATGGGCACCGAATCCCGTACACCACCCGGGTCGATTCACAATTGGTATTGCTTCTCAATATATAATTTTTCCCTGTGATCGGGTGTATAACTGAAGAAGTAATCCAGGCATTCCGACAGTACACACACCAGTAACATTTGTCATGGCCACCCCTATTGTTAGGGGGATATTGAGTATACCTCCTTTTAAGTACTTCTCCCAAATTCCTGGCCCTGGTGTATGCAAAACAAATGTCAGGTGGCATGTCATGTAGTCGCAATATAGACCAATTTTTTCGAATTATTTTTTTTTTTTATTTGCTTGGCTTGTGACGAGAAGGGTAAGACACATACCATCTGATCACGTTTTCTCCAAGCTGTTGCTTGCGGCACTGGACTGAGCTGAATTAATCCCTCAATATTGAGATAAGTACCCCACTTCACACTGTGGTTTTCTTATATAGTTTATAATTTATTCAGACTTTCTATACCGCCCATATTGACATGCAGAACAGGGCACTGTACAATTTGTAAATTAAAAATGTGTAAAGGAAAAAAAAAGGAAAAGGAACTACAATAATTATAGAACAGAGAAAACCATTCATACTAAAGGTAAAGAACAGTCAATAAACAAATGGAATGCATGTATAAAGCATCTGTTTAAGGAAACCAGGGCCGCTGAGAGACTGAGTGCCCCCCCCCCCGTCGCCGCCGCCACCGCCACCCCCCTCGCAGAAACAGGAAGTTACATCAGATGAGGGCGGGATACAGGGAGGAAAGGCCCAAAGGGAGGTGATCTGCTGTTGTGCTTTCACACGGAGGTGAGGCGCTGCCGATTTGAATGCAGGGGGCCCGGTGGCGGACGGAGAGGGGCTGTCGATGGAGCCGAGGGTGGGTGGGTGAGACCATGGACTGTGGCACTGGGCCCCCCTTGGAGGCCCATGCCCAGGGAACTTTGTCCCCCCTGCCCCCCTCTCGGCAGCCCTAAAGGAAACTTTCAGGGATTGTCAGTCAGTTGAGAGAGAGTGACAACTATTACAACCATCTATGGGTCAAAACCATTTGTAAGCCCAAAAATTTACCACAGCGGTGTAAAATAGGCATACGTTTATACCTGAGGCAATGGAGGGTTTAATGACTGGTCCAAGGTCACAAGGAACTATAGTAGGATTTGAACCAGGCTCCCCTGGTTCTTATCCCACTGCTATAACCATTAGGCTACTCTTCAAAGTTGCTGTGCCCTGCTAACAGTGATTCTCTTTCAAAAAGACAAGTAATGAATTATATATTTAAAACATATTGTATTAGTGCAAACAGATATAAAATTACCTCTCCAGTGTGTAATCTTAAACAATAGATAAAAATAAACAGATGCTCCAAACTCTTCTTCTTCTGGAACATCAGAACCATAGGTAAACAAAGAGATGAGTATGTATTGGAGTATTGTGTTCAGTTTTGGAGGCCGTATCTTGCTAAAGATGTAAAAAGACTGGAAGAGGTGCAAAGAAAAGATACAAAAATGGTATGAGATTTGCGTTGCAAACCATATGAGGAGAGACTTGCTGACCTGAACATGTATACCTTGGAGGAAAGGAGAAACAGGGATGACATGATACAGACATTCTAATATTTGAAAGGTGTTAATCTGCAAATGAACCTTTTTTAGAGATGGGAAGGCGGTAGAAGTAGAAGACATGAATTGAGGTTGAAGGTGGGGGGCAGACTCAGGAGTAATGTCAGGAAGTATTTTTTCACGGAGACGGTGGTGGATATGTGGAATGCCCACCCGTGGGAGGTGGTGGAGATGAAAACGGTAATGGAATTGAAACGTGCGTGGGATAAACACAAAGAAATCCTGTTTAGAAGGAATGGATCCATGGAATCTTAGCGGAGATTGGGTGGCTTTGCTGGTAATTGGGAAACAAAACCGGTGCTGGGCAGACTTCTACGGTCTGTGCCCTGATCGTGACTGAATAGATAGGGATGGGCTGGAGTGTAAATTTTAAGAGGTTTCGACCAGGGGCGTAGCCAGACTTCAGCGGGAGGGGGGTCCAGAGCCCGAGGTGAGGGGGCACATTTTAGCCCCCCCCCCGGCACCGCCAATCCCCCCCCCCACCATTGCTGACTTTGCCCCCCCTGCCGCCGACCCTCTCGACCACCCTCGCGCCGCCAACCCGCCATCGCCTACCTTTGCTGGTGAGGGACCCCAACCCCCGCCAGCCGAGGTCCTCTTCTCGCAAAAGGCTTCCTTTTGTTTCTGATGTCCTGCACATGCAGGACGTCAGAAACAGAAGGAAACTTTTTGCGAGAAGAGGAGGACCTCGGTTGGCGGGGGTTGGGGTCCCCCTCCAACAAAGACAGGCGACGGTGGGAGGGGGGTCGGTGGCAGGGGGGGCAAAGTCAGCAATGGTGGGGGGGGGATCGGCAGCACCAGGGGGAGCTAAAATGTGCCCCCCTCACCTCGGGCTGTGGTCCAGGGCCAAATCTATGGGGGTCCATGCCCCCCAGGCCCCACATAGCTATGCCACTGGTTTCGACGTTAGCTTCAGAACTTAGTACAAGAACAGTGCTGGGCAGACTTGTACAGTCTGTGCCCCGAGAATGGCAAGGATAAATCAAACTCAGGTATAAAGTATCACATACCACGTAAAATGAGTTTATCTTGTTGGGCAGACTTGAAAGACCGTACAGATCTGTATTTGCCGTCATTTACTATGTTACTATGTATTTTTGCACACACACACTCTAGATTCCTGGTATATGCAGATGGAACCATCAGATGTAAATATTACATCACATAAGTACATCATGTAGCGCAGAACCTGGGGAGCCAGGGGCACAGGGGGGATCCACCTTAGGGACTTGCTGCAATGACTAATTCTGTGAGAATTACTCCAGTATAATGAGGGAGGACTGCCATCTGCTGGTGAAGTGCAGATATTAGCTCAGGCGGCAAATGAGCAAACTAGAAAATTCTGTATTGAAACAAATCCTGTCTGTGTGTTGTACACTTTACAGACATGATGTTTGTTCTGCTGTAACATTTTGATCCTTATTTATTAATCCAGGCTCACATATATTCAGAATTTTAATTGTAACATGACTTATTAGAATATTTATCCTCTTATCTATGCACTGTGTGAGGCTGTCTCATATCCACATTCCCTCCCATAAACCACAATCTCTCCCACACACTGCCCTCTAGACTTTGTCATCCCCATACAGTCTCCCACTTACACATAATCTTATGTACTAATATCTCATATTCATTGCTCTACACCAGCTTGCACTCTTCTACCCTCACTCACTCCCATGCACTCTCACACTCACTTCTATCTCTCCTCACCATCACAGTAAGAGGATACTGTGTTGCTGAGGAAGAATTATGTGTTTATGTGGATTTAGCTCATGCTTTTTCAGTCACCTAACCCTCCATTTCCTCAGCTACAAACTTAAAAGGCAGGTCTAGAACGGAATGCAGCAGTCACACATGCGTTGTGCTCACAAGAGGGCACCTATACACACTAGTCTGTAAAGAGGGTGTACACATGGGCAGGGCATCGGCATCGGCATGTCCACCATCAACATGTGCAGCTCATAGAATACTATCAGATGCGTTCGTTGAGTGGTGGTTACAAGCGCAGCCACTGAGGAGTGGCCTAGTGGTTAGAGCACCGGTCTTGCAATCCAGAGGTGGCCGGTTCAAATCCTGCTGCTACTCCTTGTGATCTTGGGCAAGTCACTTAACCCTCCATTGCCTCAGGTACAAACTTAGATTGTGAGCCCTCCTGGGACAGAGAAATATCCAGAGTACCTGAGTATAACTCACCTTGAGCTACTACTGAAAAAGGTGTGAGCAAAATATAAATAATAATACACCAGATTTCCACACATTTGAAATTTGGGCAGAGAAAGAAATGTGAGAATCTAAAAGGTTCAACAGGCTGAATAACTGTCCCCAAAAGGTTCAGGGTAAAAAATTCAGACTGAAAAGATCACCTGTAATCCAGCAGGCCACAATTTTCTGTTTGTTTAGAACCAATTCAAACACTCTTGCAAAAGCACAGGTAGCAGGAAATAAGGGATTAGCTGGAAAAAGCAACAGTATGTCATTACTACTACTACTATTTAGCATTTTTATAGCGCTACAAGGCGTACACAGCGCTGCATAAACATAGAAGAAAGACAGTCCCTGCTCAAAGAGCTTACAATCTAATAGACAAAAAATAAATAAAGTAAGCAAATCAAATCAATTAATGTGAACGGGAAGGAAGAGAGGAGGGTAGGTGGAGGCGAGTGGTTACAAGTGGTTACGAGTCAAAAGCAATGTTAAAAAGGTGGGCTTTCAGTCTAGATTTAAAGGTGGCCAAGGATGGGGCAAGACGTAGGGGCTCAGGAAGTTTATTCCAGGCGTAGGGTGCAGCGAGACAGAAGGCGCGAAGTCTGGAGTTGGCAGTAGTGGAGAAGGGAACAGATAAGAAGGATTTATCCATGGAGCGGAGTGCACGGGAAGGGGTGTAGGGAAGGACGAGTGTGGAGAGATACTGGGGAGCAGCAGAGTGAGTACATGTCATCTGCACAGAAATGACAAAAAAATACCTGACCATTGAATAACAGTGGCAAGGGGGCTTAAGAAAAGATTAAAGAAAAGGGGGGGGGGGCAAGATGGAACCCCGAGGAAGTCCATATGTGAGGGAACAATTGGAAGACATAGAAGAAGTGGCAGTTATCTTATAAGAATGGCCTGAACCATGCTAAGATATTTCCAGCACAACCGAGAGAAGAACGGTGGAGTGATTAACTAAATCAAAGGCGGCAGATAGGTTTAGTGAGAAAGCCAGAACAAAATGATGCTTACCTAAGTAGAATGTTAGGAAATCTACTTCTAACTCTCTACTTGACACTATGGAGTGTGAAGTGACTTGAAGCATCAGTTGGATTTGAACACACACATGTCCCTGGTTCACACCCTGCTGCTCTAACTAACTAGGGTATTCCTCCATTCCATCTGCATTTCTTGTCTGCCTTGGAACATGTGAATATAGAATCAGACACGCACCTGGGTTAAATTGATGATACTTGTTAGCAATAAAACTAATCATCAAAGCTTTGTACTGTAGTTGTTGTCCATTTGCTCATCTCTTCCCATGTCATATGGATAGATCAGCTCTTTTGAAAATATAGCCCCACAGAATGGCTAAATCTGAGCAATCCTGAGGGTGTGATTGGGAAGCAACTTAGCTGGCTAACACTAATTTACCCCCCCCCCCCGGCGTAGCCACAGGTGGGCCTGGGTACAAGACTCAGGCCCACCTAACAGCAGCACTCATTTGGTGGTAGCTGGTGGGGATCCCAAGCTCTGCCAGTTGAAGACCTCCCCCTGATGGTGCTGAAAACATTGCTCTCCACTTCAGCAGTCTGAGCTTCCTAAGCTGGCACCTGCGCATGTTCAGTTTTCGGTGCATGCCTGCTGCAGGCTGCCAAGGTGGAGAGCAGTGTTTGCCCGCCAGCTGAGATATATTTTTAAGTTGGTGGGGGAGGGGGTAGAACATTTGGTGCCCACCCACTTCTTGTCTAGGCCCACCTAAAATCTGCTGTCTAGCTACGCCCCTGCTGTTTAATAAGCCATGCGGCAATGCCAACACAGCCCATTCAAAGTGAATGGGCTGTGTCGGCATTAGCACACAGCAGCTGCTTGGTTAGCTATCTCCAGTGCAGGGTTAACATATAGGCAAACAATACCTTAGGACCAGAGTCATGGAGGGGGGGCGGGGGGGTGGGTTTGCAGACATGTCAAGTTAACTCATCTGACTAAGAAAAATTTCTAACACATACTGGATAGTTGGGACCAGGGTATATTTGCCAGCAACATTTTTTGTGTAATAATGGAGCACTTAAGTGAAACAAGGGAGTGGGTTTCTTCCCCATAGCAATAGTTCTTCTAGTGTGGAAATGTATTAATTTACAAACATGTTCAAACCTTTTTTGAACTCCGCTAGGCTGGCTGCTTTTGCTACATTCTCTGGCGACGAATTCCAGAATTGAATTACATGTTGAGTGCAGAAATATTTTCGCTGATTCGTTTTAAATTTGCTACGTTGTAGCTTTGGAAAGAGTAAACAATCGATTCACGTCTACCCGTTTCATTCCACTCATTATTTTATAGACTCTAGTCTATCATATCTCCCCTCAGCCATCTTTTCTCAAAGCTGAAGAGTCCTAGCAGCTTTAGCTTTACCCATAGGGAAGCCGTCCCTCAGAAGCTTAGCAAAGATTGGGTGGCAGCACCGGTGGTTAAGAGGTGGGGCTAGTGCTGGGCAGACTTCTACGATCTGTGCCCTGAAAATTGCAGATACAAATCAAGGTCAGGTATACATATAAAGTAGCACATATGAGTTTATCTTGTTGGGCAGACTGGATGGACCGTACAGGTCTTTTTCTGCCGTCACCTACTATGTTATATTACTATGTTCAGTAAAACAGGCAGTGAAGATACTGTGAGCAGTAAGAGAATGAAAATTGTGTGGATTCCCTAATGAAGAGTGTGGGCTCAAAATGTAGTACTATGTCGAATGATGGGTGATATTGGAAGTTGATACCTAGCAGAAGGAGCTTATACTACTGAATTAGGATTTGGTGTGAGTGCGGCTTTCCTCTGCAGAGAAGCACGGAGAGCAGGTTAAGTGATTTTGTACAGTATGAGGGAAACTATATATGGCACTGAATTTTAGGCGCTACTTACGCACTGAGGGGGCACTTTTTCAAAGCGTCAGTAAGCCCAATGCAGGCTTACTGCGCGCTATCCTGGAACTACCGCAGGCCCAATGTGGCTGCTGGCGGTAGTTCCGGCTTGAGTGCGTGCCATTTCTGGTGTGCCAGAAACTATTTTTTAATTTAATAGCAAGGCGCTGGCCTGGCAGTAATCTGGCATCGCCGCACACTGCCTGGTTACCGCTGGGTTACTACGGGAGCCCTTACTGCATCTCAGTGGGTGGCAGTAAGAGCTCCTCCCCGCATACCACACAGTAAGACGTGGCCATTTTTTAGGGGCTTTTTACCTGCTGTGGTAAAAAGGGGCCTGGCGTGTGGTAAAAACTGCCCCTGCAGCTACCACAGGGCCTTTTTTCCCCCACAGCTTAGTAACAGCACCCCTGAATTTATGGCATGAAAAAGTGTTCTAAAGGATACAAGGTGCCAAAACAGGGCAAGAATGGCAGGTCCATGCAAAAACATGGACATCTATTGATAGAACAGTGTGTATTTCTGTGCAGATTGGCAAAGGGGTCATGGGAGAGGCACGGCTGAGCCAGGGGCATTCCCTTAAAATTTTTAAGAAAGGTTCCAGGGGAGATCCGGGGAATTATAGACCGGTGAGTCTGACGTCGGTACTGGGCAAAATGGTAGAGACTATCATTAAGAACAAAATAAGAGAGCACATTCTAAAGCATGGACTGATGAGACAAAGCCAGCATGGATTTAGTGAAGGGAAGTCTTGCCTCACCAATCTACTACATTTTTTTGAAGGGGTGAACAAACATGTCGACAAAGGTGAGCCGGGTGGATATTGTGTATCTGGATTTTCAGAAAGCGTTTGACAAAGTCCCTCATGAAAGGTTCCAGAGGAAATTAGAGAGTCATGGGATCAGAGGTAGTGTATTGTTATGGTTTAAAAACTGGTTGAAAGATAGGAAACAGAGAGTAGGGTTAAATGGTCACTATTCGCAATGCAGAAGGGTAGTTAGTGGGGTCCCTCAGGGATCTGTGCTGGGACTGTTGCTGTTTAACATTTTCATAAATGACCTGGAGGTGGGGGTAACTAGCGAGGTTATCAAACTTGATGATGACACAAAGTTGTTTAAAGTCATCAAATCGCGGGAAGATTGTGAAAAGTTGCAAGAAGATATTGCAAGACTAGGAGACTGGGCATCTAAATGACAGATGACGTTCAATGTGAGCAAGTGCAAAGTGATGCATGTGAGAAAGAGGAACCCAAACTATAGCTATGTCATGCAAGGTTCAGCGTTAGGAGTCACGGAACAAGAAAGGGACCTGGGAGTCATCATTGTTGATACGTTGAAACCTTCTGCTCAGTGTGCTGCTGCGGCTAAGAAAGCAAATAGAATGTTAGGTATTATTAGGAAAGGGATGAAAACAAAAATGAGGATATTATAATGCCACTGTATCGGTCCATGGTGCGACCGCACCTAGAGTATTGTGTTCAATTCTGGTTGCCGCACCTCAAAAAAGATGTAGTGGAATTAGAAAAGGTGCAGAGAAGGGCGACAAAGATGATTAAGGGGATGGGATGACTTTCCTATGAGGAAAGGCTAAAGCAGCTGGGGCTCTTCAGCTTGGAGGAAAGGTGGCTGAGGGGTGATATGATAGAGGTATATAAAATGGAGTGGAGTGGAGTGGAAGAGATAGATATGGAGCATCTGTTTACGCGTTCCAAAAGTACTAGGACAAAGGGGCATGCGATGAAGCTGGCGTGCAATAAGTTTAAAACAAATAAGAGAAAAGTTTTCTTTACTCGGCGCGTAATTCGACTCTGGATTTCCTTGCCGAAGAATGTGGTTAAGGCAGTTAGCTTAGCAGAGTTTTAGAAAAGTTTGGACGGCTTCCTGAAGGAAAAGGCCACAGAATGTTATTAAATGGACGTAGGGAAAAATCCACTATTCCTGAGACAAGCAGAACAAAGTGCTTTGTTCTGTAGATCTTATCGGGTGATTGTGACCTGGATTGGCCACTGTTGGAGACAGGGTGCTGAGCTAGATGGACCTTTGGTCTGTCCCAGTGTGGCGATGCTTATGTCTTATGTCTTATATGCGCAGTGTTATAGAATTCGAGGGATAAGTGCCCAACTTGGATGCCGGGATTTACACCTGGTTTCAGTTGGTGTAACTCCTTGTGCCCAAAGCTGAGCATGAATCATCGGGCTACGTGCTATTCTATCAAGGGCACCAATTCCGGAACAACCATTATAGAATACCGTTCAGCACCAATTTTTTTGGGTGGCAAATTTTGAGTGCCATTTATAATATTCCCCCCCCCCCCCCATATTAATACTTTTTTCTTTGAGTAAGGGGGGAAGTTATCCAACATGGATGACTGTTATGACGTGTTATTTTACTAGGAGCCCCTGCTATTAGTAAGGAGGTCTCATTGGAGGAAATGGGAGTTAGTGGTAATAACACATCTTAACAGTTGCCCACATTGATAACTTATTGAAGGAGATCGCCGGCCATCTTCCGACACAAATCGGGAGATGGCCGGCGATCTCCTGAACCCAGCCAAATCAGTATTATTGAAAGCTGATTTTGGCCGGCGCCAACTGCTTTGTGTCGCGGAGCTGGCCAAACTTCAAGGGGGCGTTTCGGCAGGGTACGGAAGGCGGGACAGGGGCGTGGTTACAAGATGGCCGGCTTCGCCTGATAATGGAAAAAACAAAGACGGCTTTGATGAGCATTTCGCCGGCTTCACTTGGTCCCTTTTTTTTTCACGACCAAGCTTCAAAAAGGTGCCCCAAATAACCAGATGACCACTGAAGGGAATCGGGGATCACCTCCCCTTACTTCCCCAGTGGTCACCAACCCCCTCCCATCCAAAAAAAATGT
Source organism: Microcaecilia unicolor (assembly GCF_901765095.1). Classification (NCBI taxonomy): domain Eukaryota; kingdom Metazoa; phylum Chordata; class Amphibia; order Gymnophiona; family Siphonopidae; genus Microcaecilia; species Microcaecilia unicolor. The sequence continues at coordinate 85,781,422 of NC_044042.1, read as the reverse complement.
ATATTTTTGCCAGCCTCTATGCCAGCCTGAAATGTCATACTCAGCTCCCTGACAGCAGTATGCAGGTCCCTGGAGCAGTTTTTTGTGGGTGCAGAGCACTTCAGGCAGGTGGACCCAGGCCCATCCCCCCACCTGTTACACTTGTGGTGGTAAATGGGAACCCTCCAAAAAACCCCAAAACCCACTGTACCCACATGTAGGTGCCCCCCTTCATCCCTTAGGGCTATGGTAGTGGTGTAGAGTTGTGGAGAGTGGGTTTTGGGGGGATTTGGGGGGCTCAGCACACAAGGTAAGGGAGCTAAGCACCTAGGAACAATTTTTGAAGTCCACTGCAGTGCCCCCTAGGGTGCCCGGTTGGTGTCCTGGCATGTCAGGGGGGGCCAGTTCACTACAAATGCTGGTTCCTCCCACGACCAAAGGCCTTGCATTTGGCCGGGTTTGAGATCGCTGGCATTAGTTTCCATTATCGCCGGAAACCTATGCCGGCCATCTCTAAAGCCGGCCCAAATGCTGAGATTTGGCCGGCTCCAACCGTATTATCAAAATGAAAGATAGCCGGCTATCTTATTTCGATAATACGGTTCGGGCGCCGCTTTATGGCGCCGGCCATATAGATGGCCAGCGCCGTTCAAATATGCCCCTCTATGTGTCCCTAAATAAGGGGCCCTTTTACAAGGTGTTGGTGAGCCCAAAGTGAGCATACTGCACACTAAATCAGAATTAGCGCCAGCCCAGTTGTTCTGGCTTCAGTATGCGCCATTTCTGGTGTGCTGGGAAAATATTTTTTCTAGCGCGGCGCTAACTCAGCAATTATCGGGCAGACTGGGTTACCGTGGGAGCCCTTAGGTGGTGGTAAGTGCTCCCTGCCACATGACTACGTGGTAAGAATACTCTTACATGCTGCAGTAAAAAGGGCCCTGGCATGTGGGAAAAACAGCCCCCGCTACTTACTACAAGGCCCTTTTTCCCTCAGCTTATAAAAGGATCCCTTACCAGCTTATATTCGAAGGAGATGGCCGGCCATCTTCCGACACAAATCGGGAGATGGCTGGCCATCTCCTGAGCCCAGCCAAATCGGTATAATCGAAAGCCGATTTTGGCCGGCGCCAACTGCTTTCCGTCGCGGAGCCAGCCAAACTTCAAGGGGGTGTGTCGGTAGGGTAGTGAAGGCGGGACAGGGGCGTGCTCATTAGATGGCCGGCTTCGCCCGATAATGGAAAAAAGAAAGCTGGCCCTGATGAGCATTTCGTCAGCTTCACTTGGTCCCTTTTTTTCCAGGACCAAGCTTCACAAAGGTGCCCCAACTGACCAAATGACCACCGGAGGGAATCGGGGATGACCTCCCCTTACTCCCCCAGTGGTCACCAACCCCCTCCCACCCAAACAAAAAAAAAAAATATATATATATATATATATTTTGCCAGCCTCTATGCCAGCCTGAAATGTCATACCCAGCTCCCTGACAGCAGTATGCAGGTCCCTGGAGCAGTATTTAGTGGGTGCTGTGCACTTCAAGCAGGTGGACCCAGGCCCATACCCCCTACCTGTTACACTTGTGGAAGTAAATGTTAAGCCCTCCAAAAACCCCAAAACCCACTGTACCCACATGTAGGTGCCCCCCTTCATCCCTAAGGGCTATGGTAGTGGTGTACACTTGTGGGGAGTGGGTTTGGGGGGGGGGGATTTGTGGGGCTCAGCACCAAAGGTAAGGGAGCTATGCACCTGGGAGCTATTTCTGAAGTCCACTGCAGTGCCCCCTAGGGTGCCCAGTTGGTGTCCTGGGCCTGCCATGTGAAGGGGACCAGTGCACTACAAATGCTGGCTCCTCCCATGACCAAATGCCTTGGATTTGGCCGGATTTGAGATGGCTGCCATTAGTTTCCATTATTGGCGAAAACCGATGCCGGCCATCTCAAACCCGGCCATCTCTGACATTTGGCCGGCCCCAACCGCATTATCGAAACAAAAGATGTCTGGCTATCTTTTTCGATAATACGGTTTGGGACTGCTCTGGCCGGCCATCTATTTGGCCGGTGCTGTTCGATTATGCCCCTCCACGTGATTTAGAAGCAAAGGACCAATGACTGCTTAGAGGTATCACTGAGTGATGGGTTTGATTCTGAGCATGGCTTGCTCCTTTTCTGAAGGCCACAACAACTGAAAAAAAAAGGTTCCAAATACCATATACGAATTAGAGCATTTCTAAATACAAATCATGGTAAATATATAGGAAATACAGTAAACAAAATAATTTGCTCTCAAAATTGGTTCCCTTTTTTGGGGAGGTTTTTCTAGACTGATGATGACTTTCTGACCGATCACATTGTAAGGTAGCCAGAAGAAAGTCTGAGCTCCGAAATTGTTGATCTGGGTCTTGATGAGGTCTTTTCCTCCCTATTTTTGAGAACCAGTTATTCTGTTTCCTGTATTTCTTACATATTTACCATGATTTGTATTTAGAAGTCCTCTTCTGAAGGCCCCATAAAATTATACTTTATATATTTTGAAATATTTTTTTTACTTCAAATTATTTTTATTGAATTTCAAAACAGAGAAAATATAATAAACATAACATAAGAACAACAAACAGGAGCAATTTTACAGATGATGTAACATAATCATCCAGTGTTTTCCATTTTTCACCAATACCACCAATTGAAAATGTAACCTCTAAAATATGTATTTCCTAAAAAGAGTTATCCAGTTCCACCAAATTGATAACATTAAAGAGGAGTTTATCTTTCCAATGGTTAATAATCATTTTTAAATTAATCAAAATGAGATAATCTATCCTCAGTGCTTAAAGTAAATGGTAAAATTAGGGATTTTCAAATTACAGTTTTAATAGAAATGTCAATATTAGCATCAATGTGTAAAATATCAACAATTTTACCCCATTCCTCTGACCACATTCAGAAACTTATGAATTAAAGTACCTGTTTGACTTGAACAACACTGACACAAGCCTGAAGATGTCACCCCGGATCCAAAGGATTTTATAGGAGTCCACAGAAAACGATGATCCAAAAAATATATAGACTGAGTTACTGAGGTAGACGAAGAGGATCGAGGATCTCTTAATCAGAATTGAGACCAAAGCTGGCCAGTTGATTTATGTTCTAAGCAGTGCATTTTTTTCTAGCAAAAAAGGTGCCAGTACTCAAATGCTAGGCCACCCTTCAAGGGTTGGGGTGATCACTGAGGGACCCACCCCACAATAACCAGGCCCCTTGTAACCAGTCACAGAATCTATGACAAGGCAGAATTGGTGTGTAGAGCCTGACCTCTTTCATTAAAGCTTGGGGTTCATGGGTCAGTTTTAGCAGATAATGGAAAAGGTGTTCATACTCAGTACCCCCCAAGCACCCCCTCAAAAAAAGCCCTGGTTCTAAGTCACGTGACCACATTTGTTGAGTACCAGTACAATTTTTCTGAGAACTGAAGCAACGAAGCTTATAAAAGGAGGACGAACGTTTGGATAACGCCATTATTGTAGTAATATGGAGTTTCAACAACCGTTCATTATTAAGATCACCCAAATTGATGTCACTAGATTGTATTGCATGTTTTAGTTGAAACCATGCATAAAACTGAAAATTGGGTAAGCCAAATTCTTGTTGTAACATATTATCCTGAAGAAGTTGACGTATCTGTTTATTTCAATGAACTGGTTCCTTCCCAACTAAACTTTGCGAATTATTACAAATATTCATTTTTGATGTATCTTTATAATTTTTAATATTTTTAAGTAAATTGGAATTTAAAATGTAAAACAGCAGCAACACCAGGATATGACTTCTTGAGAGAAAATTCAAACATACCAGGCAGAAAGTATAAAGGAGTCCAAGCTGTTATAGATTTTTCAAGTGATAACCAATCAGGTGTATTCAAAAACCAGATTCCCCCCTGACTTAATATAAAGGCATTATGATAATATAAAAAATCAGGCAGATTCACTCCTTTCTGACATTTCGATAGCTTTAATGTTTTGGAAGCAATACAAGGTGGTGTACTTTTCCACAAAAAGTTTATCATGAGATGCTCTGTACCCTTAAAGAAATGAGTGGGAAGATTTAAAGAATGCACACTAAGGATATACCCCCCAAATTCTATAAATGGTTGTAAAAATTACATTTACAAATTTGGGCACACACCCAATTTAACTGAATAACAAGCCAATTAGTGTTGATAATTGAGTGTTAATTAAAATTTAAGCATGCATTTTTAGTCACAGGGATCTGTTCGTAAATTTTACGCACAGCTCCAAAAAGGGGGCATGGCCATTGGATGGTCATGGGCGGATATGGGATGTTCCTACAATTTATGCATACTGTTATAGAATAAGGGGGATGTGTGTCTAAGTTAAGAAGGGAGTAGGAAGGGAAGGCTCCTCCAAGAAACCGGGGAAGACGTATATTGTAAATCAAACCTTTATTCCAAGTTACACAGTGAAAAACTCAAGTGAAAAACACTGTCACATCATCTGCAAAAATAAATGGGGGTTTGTGCTGGGACCGTTGCTTTTTAATATATTTATAAATGATCTAGAGATAATAAGTACATAAGTAATGCCACACTGGGAAAAGACCAAGGGTCCATCGAGCCCAGCATCCTGTCCACGACAGCGGCCAATCCAGGCCAAGGGCACCTGGCAAGCTTCCCAAACGTACAAACATTCTATACATGTTATTCCTGGAAGCATGGTTTTCCACACCAAGACCATATCATTTAGCAGCCACTTTGGTGTAACTAGTGAGGTAATTAAATTTGCTGATGACACAAAGTTATTCTAAGTCGTTAAATCACGGGAGGATTGTGAAAAATTACAAGAGGACCTTACGAGACTGGGAGACTAGGCATCCAAATGGCAGATGACATTTAATGTGAGCAAGTCTAATGTGATGCATGTGGGAAAGAGGACCCTGAACTATAGCTACGTAATGCAAAGTTCCCCAATAGGAATCACCGACCAGGAAAGGGATCTAGGTGTCATCGTTGATGATACGTTGAAACCCTCTGCTCAGTGTACGGTGGCGGCTAAGAAAGCAAATAAATGTTAGGTATTATTAGGAAAGGAATGGAAAACAAAAATTAGGATATTATAATGTCTTTGTATTGCTCCATGGTGCGACCGCTGCTCGAATATTGTGTGCAATTCTGGTCGCTGCATCTCAAAAAAGATACAGTGGAATTAGAAAAGGGTGAGGAAAATGATAAAGGGGATGGTATGACTTCCCTATGAGGAAAAGCTAAAACAGCTAGGGCTCTTCAGCTTGGAGAAAAGACGGCTGAGGGGAGATATGATAGAGGTCTATAAAATAATGAGTGGAGTGGAACGTGAATCGTTTGTTTACTCTTTCCAAAAATACTAGGACTAGGGGGCATGCGATGAAGCTACAAAGTAGTAAATTTAAACTGAATTGGAGGAAATATTTCTTCACTCAACGTGTAATTAAACTCTGGAATTCGTTGCCAGAGTATGTGGTAAAGGCAGTTAGCTTAATGGGATTTAAAAAAGGTCTGGATGGCTTCCTCAAGGAAAAGTCCATAGACCATTATTAAATTGACCGGGGGAAAATCCACTGCTTATTTATGGGATAAGCAGCATAAAATGTATTAACTTTTTCGGGATCTTGCCAGTTATTTGTGACCTGGATTGGCCAGACTGTTGGAAACAAGATGCTGTGCTTCATGGACCTTTGGTCTGTCCCAGTGTGGTAATACTTATGTACAGTGCAATCCGCTTAAGTGCAAGGGTCTGGGACCAAAGAAATACATGCAGTTAACCGGAGCATGCACTTAACTGTTGTGACCCAAAAAAGAAGCTTGACATCTGATAAACATATGTACAGTACTGTTTATTATACATACAGTATACAGCAGGGGCATAGTTACTTGGGGCCACGAAGGCATGGGCCCCCACAGATTACGCCCTGGCCCCCTCTACATTTGACCCTCCCCCACCACCGTCCGCCCCCCGCCGCCACATCAGGTACCTTGTTTGCTGGCGGGGGTCCCCAATCCCCGCCAGCCGAAGAGTCTTCTTCAGCGCCGGTCGACTCCAGCGCCTGCGTTGTGTGATCATCTGTTTCTGACGCCTTACGTCCTGCACCGTGCATGTAGCCCCTTGCAGGACGTAAGGCATCAGAAACAGATGATCACACAATGTAGGCACCGGAGTCGACCGATGCTGAAGAAGACTCTTCGGCTGGCGGAGATTGGGGACCCCCGCCAGCAAACAGGGTACCTGATGTGGTGGCGGGACAGGGGGCGGGGTGGGTGGGGGTTGCGGTGGCGGTGGGGGTGGGGGTTCCAAAGTGGTGGCAGGGGGAGGCGGCTAAACAGTGCCCTCCCACTTTGGGCTCTGCCCCCCCCCCTGCCGAGGTCTGGCTATGCCCCTGGTATACAGTCTCCGTTAACTGACGTTAGGCTTACTTGAAGTAATCAGTCATAGTCCTCTGTACACTCTTGTGTCTGTGAGTTCCATAGACGATCCTGCTTATAATCGAACGAGAAAAACGCCCAAGTTCCGACCTAAATCGGGAGATGGACGTTTATCTCACAAAAACGAATAAAGCGGTATAATTGAAAGCAGATTTTTGTACGTTTTCAACTGCACTCCGTCGCGGATGCGGACAAAGTTGATGGGGGCGTGTCAGAGGTGTGGCGAAGGCGGAACTGGAGCGTGGTTATCTGCCGAACAAAGATGGGCGCATTTCACCGATAATGGGAAAAAAGTATGCGTTTTTAGCTAGAATTTAGGACACTTTTCCTGGACCCTGTGTTTTCACGAATAAGGCCCCAAAAAGTGCCCTAAATGACCAGATGACCACTGGAGGGAATCGGGGATGACCTCCCCTGACTCCCCCAGTGGTCACTAACCCCCTCCCACCACAAAAAAATGATGTTTCACAACTTTTTATTTTCACCCTCAAATGTCATACCCAGCTCCCTGGCAGCAGTATGCAGCTCACTGGAGGAGTTGTTAGGGGGTGCAGTGGACTTCAGGCAGGTGGACCCAGGCCCATCCCCCCTACCTGTTACAATTGTGCTGCTTAATGCTTATTAGTTGTCCAACCCCCCCAAACCCACTGTACCCACATGTAGGTGCCCCCCTTCACCCCTTAGGGCTATAGTAATGGTGTAGACTTGTGGGCAGTGGGTTTTGAGGGGGATTTGGGGGGGCTCAACACACAAGGGAAGGGTGCTATGCACCTGAGAGCTCTTTTACCTGTTTTTTTGGTTTTGTAAAAGTGCCCCCTAGGGTGCCCGGTTGATGTCCTGGCATGTGAGGGGGACCAGTGCACTACGAATCCTGGCCCCTCCCACGAATAAATGTCTTGGATTTATTCGTTTTTGAGCTGGGCGCTTTCATTTTCCATTATCGCTGAAAAACAAAAACGCCCAGCTCACACATTGTTGAATAAAACATGGGCGTCTATTTTTTCCCAAAATACGGTTCGGTCCACCCCTTCACGGACCCGTTCTCGGAGATAAACGCCCATGGAGATAGGCGTTTTCGTTCAATTATGCCCCTCTATGTCTGCCAGACAGTAAAAACTGTCATAGCACTGACATCCAGTGGCCTCCTGATAGGCCCCCATGGTGTTGAGACTCTCCAGCGCTCTTGCAAAAGTGACAGGAGGTTGTTGAATTTCATCAGCATGTGCCTCGCTGCTCATTTCATCATCTGTTTCATCATCAGCCGTTGCCTATGTGTAGGCGCATATCTGAACATCAGTGCTGTCGTCAGCTGTTTGTAGATTGTAATCAACAGCTACGTAGTGATGAAACTCCTCTTCAGTAACACCAGCTGGGATGTCAATAGCCTGTTCACCTGACACGTATGCAACAGCTGCATCTGTTTCGTCCCTCTCCACATCCTTAACAAAGCTTGCCCACTTGTAGCAGTTCACAGTGGTTGCCTGTGTAACATGATTCCAGGCTTCTTTCTGCATATGTAGGGAATCCAACAGTGAGAGATTACGAGCCAGTTCAACAGCACATTTATCCTTGCCAATCTGGTCATCCATAACGCTCATCAGACGACGTAGCACAAGAGCCCGATAATGTTGTTTGAAATTGGCTATTATGCCCTGATCCATAGGTTGGATCAGAGAGGTAGTGTTTGGTGGCAGGAAGACCACCTTGACGTTAGACAGCCTGACATCATCACTGTGTGCAGCACAATTATCACAAAGCAACAAAATCTGACGCTTTTGTGCCCGCATTCTAGTGTCTAATTTCTTTAGCCACTGCTTCCAATTTTCCCCAGTCATCCAAGAATTTGCATTAGCCTCGTATGACACAGGAAGTCGCTTAACATTCTTGAAGCAATGGGGCTGCTTGCTCTTTCCAATGACGAGTGGTTCCAACTTCTCACTCCCATCCATATTGCAGCAAAGTAGGATTGTCAGTCGGTCCTTCGACGTTTTACTTCCTGTAGTTTCGGCTTGTTTGAATGCAAGTGTGTTCAATGCAGCAGTAAACCCAACGTGGGCTTACTGCACGCTAATCTGGAGACACTGCCAGCCCTACACGGACGCCGACAGTAGTTCCAACCCCAGTGCGCACCATTTCTTGTGCTGGGGAAAATAAGGCTGCAGGACGTCAGGAGTCAGGACTCAGGACTCACAGAAACAGATCAGCGAATGCGCCGGAGACCGGCGCTGAAGAAGACTTCGGCTGGCGGGGGTGGGGGACCCCTGCCAGCAAAGGTACCTGGCGGCGGCGGTGACGAGGAGGGTCGGCGGCGGAGGGGGGGGGGTTGAAAGTGGCGGGGGAGGGTCAGCGGCTGTGGCGGGTCGATGGCGGACTAAACTGTGCCCCCCCCCCCACCTTGGGCTCTGGACTCCCTCCCGCCGAGGTCTGGCTACGCCCCTGGGCAATATGGCTAAATGCTAGCCTATATGTGCTGAGTGAGGGCAGTTAAAAAAAGAGCTGGTACCTACTGCTGGCTGCTTACATCCTTTTAAACCTTGGTCCCTTCAAACAAGACAATAATAATTAATGGTAGGAAGTCAGAGACTGCTGAAGTTTAGTAGAGCTGCAAACAGTGCAAATACATTTTCTGCCCTATCTAGCCCCTGTTTTTCTTTATCCTTTCTCTGTTGGAATGTTGCCTTGCAATAAGGAGAACCTCAGACTAATCCATCTGCCGACCTATCTCCACCGGGAGCCCAGGAGTGCTTTGTAGTTGAAGCTACTGCTATGGGGATTCATCTGGCATCCTCCCACCAGCCCTGCTGCACCTTGATTGGAGTCTGACCTGACAGCTAGACCAGAATGGTCTCAGCCAGAGAAGTTTAAAAACAGAGAGGCAGATATTTAAAACACTTATGTGTTCGGCTTTGGGCGCTTGCAGAATGCTTTGCTTAAAAAATCTGTTTTGTGGATGAATGAATTTTGTCCACATAAGTTGATGTATAGTCAAAATGCATCCAAATAAGTTAAACAGTGTATGTGTGTTGGGGGGGGGGGGGGGGGGGGTGAAGGGTTAAGGGAGCAAATGTCATGCAGCTAATGGGGTTATTCACATAACTTTATCTGTGTAAGAAATAGATGGTATAGATAGTCATCCTTTATTATTTGGTATAAGTAAGGAAATTCATATTCAGTGGTTCAACTCATAGGTTAGCTGAACATCCATATAGAGTTGACCAGATAACAGATACCATATCATACCATACATCTCATATTCCGCTATATCTCCATAGGATTCATTGCAGATTCCAAAAGAGAAAACATTCTAGTCAGATGCAATTACAGAAAAAATAGCAAAACAGTTTAAACTAAATTAATTCTATATCTGAAAACAATGAAGCCTTCAGATCTAATCTGATATGGTATATTATTCCAAATTTTTACTGCTAAGTATTGAAAAGAATTACTCACATATTTCTTGACTCTAACTCCTCTAAAATTAGGAAACAACAAAGTATTAATATTAATTCTACGAGAAGCACATCTTGAAGATAATAAGATCAGACATTTTGAGAGGCAAACAGAATTCTGACTGGCCACATTTTTAAAAACCATACATGCCATTTTGAACTTAATGCGTGAATTAACCGGAAGCCAGTGCAATGTTTTGAAAAGAGGAGTCACCCTTTCAAATCTACTAACTCTTAAAATCAATCTGGCAGCTGTATTCCGAAGCAATTTCAATCTCTGCAACAGTTTTGATGCTAAACCCCCATAAAGTGAATTACAATAGTCAATATACATTAACAAGACCGACTTCGAAAGCTTTCAATACTTAGACTAGATCGAATCGCTCTTAATTGACGCAATCAAAAATTAAATTTCTTTACTAAGGGCCTTGTTTACTAAGGTGTGCTAGCATTTTTAGCATGAGCTAAAAATTAGCCTGTGCAAATGCTAGAGACGCCCACAGGAATTAGCATGTGCGAATTTTTAGCGTGCGCTAAAAATGTTAGCATGCCTACAGCACGGCTTAGTAAACAGGGACCTCGGATAGCTATACGAGCATCAAATGATCATTTTGAATCTAATGTAACACCTAATATTTTAGACTGGTTAACAATTTGTAATACTTCTCCAGTAGCCAATTTAAAACATTTTTGATGCAAAGAATCATAATCACCAAGCCAAACAATATTGGTCTTTTGCTTACTTAACTTTAAAAAAATTTGCACCAGCCCCAAAAGTCAATCAATAAAATATTTTCTTCTATCATTGGTAAGGAGAAATGAGCTCTTATCTGCTAATTTGCTTTCCTTAGTCCCTCCGGCCCGGCCCAGAATGTGACTGATGGGTTGTGCACGCCTTCCAGCAGATGGAGACTGAGAACTCTATTCTAGAGAGAGCCAATAAGAGTCCCTACTACTACTACTTAGCATTTCTATAGCGCTGCCAGGGTTACTGCCACCTAGAGACAGATCCAGTATTATCGGAACAAAGCAGAAGAAGAAAAAAGAAGAACTACATTTTGTGCATCCGTGAACCTGAGCGAGCAGCCACTGGCACCACACTAACATAGGGCATGTGCCTCATATTTAATGTGCCTTCTGAAAAAGGCAAGCATACGTACCACACATTTTTTTTTTAAACATGAGTTTGTTTTTTTACAAGAATAATGCAACAGCAAACATACAATGCAGCTCAAACTGAAAATCAAACTCACATAATGAATAATCATAAAGGATAATCAGAGGGAGAGATCTGGGCTGGTCTGGAGGGACTAAAGGAAAGCAAATTAGCAGGTAAGGACTAATTTCTCCTTCCTTAGCATCCCTCTGGACTGGCCCAGAGTGTGACTGATGGGAAGTAACAAGGCAGTATCTTTATGGGAGAGACCCAAGCAAACCGGCCCTGAGAACATCCGCACCAAACACTGCATCCTGACGACTTTGCACATCCAATCTGTAATACTTTGAGAAGGAATGCAAGGAAGACCAAGTTGCTGCCTTAGAGATCTCTAAAGGAGGGACTAGGAAACGCTCTGCCCATGATGCCACCTGTCCTCTGGTAGAGTGTGTCTTCATCCCTTCAGGTACTGTTTTCCCGGAGAGAAGGTATGCAGAAGCTATCATTTCTTTAAGTCACCTAGTAGATGTTCAAATTATCACACCACACCTCGAACACTCTCCAAGTCCTGATATAATTAAGAGAAGTAGATCGACACCGAGACCAAAGCATCGTGGACACCACGCTCGCTGAGTAACCTCTCTTTGTCAATTGTGCCCACTCAAGAGCCAAGCTGTAAGACAAAATCAATCCGGGTCTGGATGAGCTACCAGGCCCTGGATCAGGAGACTGAGAGTCTCTGAAAACTTGATTGGAGAGCCAACAAGAAGGCTTGTCACACTGTTTCATCACCTTCAGATCCTCAGATACTATCACCTCAAGATCCCTCTCCCTGTCTATACATATCAGACTCTCACCACCTAACACATACGTCTCCCATGGATTTCTACTCCATAAGTGCATCACTTTGTATTTCTTCGCATTGAATTTTAATTGCCAAACCTTAGACCATTCTTCTAGCTTCTGCAGATCCTTTTTCATGTTTTCCACTCCCTCCTGGGTGCCCAATCTGTTACAAATCTTGGTATCATCCGCAAAAAGGCAAACTTGACCTTCTAATCCTTCGGCAATGTCACTCAGAAATATATTGAACAGAATCGGCCCCAGAACCTATCCCTGAGGCACTCCACTACTCACCTTTCCCTCATCCGAGCAAATTCCATTAACCACCACCCTCTGGCATCTGTCCGTCAACCAGTTCCTAATCCAGTACACCACGTCGGGTCCTATCTTCAGCCTGTCAAGTTTATTTAAGAGCCTCCTGTGGGGAACCGTGTCAAAAGCTTTGCTGAAATCTAAGTAGATTACATCTATAGCACGTCAATGCACCCAGTCAAAGAATTCAATGAAATTTGTTCGGCATAATTTACCTTTGGTAAAACCATGTTGTCTCGGATCTTGTAACTTATTGGCTTCCAGGAAATTCACTATCCTTTCCTTCAGCATCGCTTCCATTACTTTTCCAATAACTGAAGTGAGGCTTACAGGCCTGTAGTTTCCAGCTTCTTCCCTATCACCACTTTTGTGAAGAGGGACCACATCCGCTGTTCTCCAATCCCACGGAACCTCTCACGTCTCCAAGAATTTATTAAACAAATCTTTAAGAGGACACGCCAGAACCTCTCTGAGCTCCCTCAATATCCTGGGATGGATCCTGTCTGGTCCCATGGCTTTGTCCACCTTTAGATTTTTAAGTTGTTCATACACACTCTCTTCCGTGAACGGTGCTATATCCACTCCATTCTCATATGTACTTTTGCCAGTCAATTGCAGTCCTTCTCCAGGTTTTTCTTCTGTGAAAACAGAACAAAAGTATCTGTTTAGCAAATTTGCTTTTTCTTCATCATTATCTATATAGTGGTTCTCAGCATCTTTCAGTCTCACAATTCCCTTTTTAGTCTTCCTCCTTTCACTAATATACCTGAAGAAATTTTTGTCACCCCTCCTTACATTTCTAGCCATTTGTTCTTCCGCTTGCGCTTTCGCCAGACGTATCTTCTCTTGGCTTCTTTCAGTTTCATCCGGTATTCCTCTCCGTGTTCCTCTTCTTGAGTTTTTCTGTATTTCAGGAACGCCAACTCTTTAGCCTTTATTTTCTCAGCCACTTGCTTGGAGAACCATATCGGTTTCCTTTTTCTCTTGCTTTTAATTACACTCCTTAAATCAGGGGCGTAGCCAGACAACAGATTTTGGGTGGGCCTGTGCAAGAATTGGGTGGGCACCAAGTGTTCTCTCCTTCCCTCCAAAAAAAATTTATCTCAGCTGGTGGGAAAACGTTTCTTCCCACCTTGGCAGCAGGCATGCACTGAAAACTGAGCATGCACAGGTGCCGGTGTTGTGGAGAGTAGAATATTCGTTACCATCAGGGGGAAATCTTCAGCTGGCAGAGCTTGGGATTCCCACCAGTTAGCACTAAACGTGTGCTACTGTTGGGTGGGCCTGAGCCATAAATGGGTGGGCCCTGGCCCACCCAAGCCTACCTGTGGCTATGCTACTGCCTTAAATAAAGGTTTGTGGCCCTATTTATAGCTTCTTTCATCCTGGACCACTGTCCTTCCACTTCTCGTACATCCTCCCAGCCCATCAGCTCCTTCCTCAGGTATTCCCCCATTTTACTAAAGTTAGCATGCTTGAAATTCAGGACTTTGAGTTTTGAGTGGCCGCCCTCCACTTCAGCTGTCATATCAAACCAGACTGTTTGATGGTACATAGGAGACCAGTGATAGGGCCTTAATGTCCTTGCCACACCTCTGCTCATAAGTACATAAGTACTGCCACGCTGGGAAAAGACCAAAGGTCCATCAAGCCCAGCACTCTGTCTCCGACAGCAGCCAATCCAGGCCCCAAGAACCTGGCAAAAACCCAAAATTTAATAGTGATCAATGGACTTTTCCTTCAGGAATCTGTCCAGACCCCCTTTAAACTCAGCAAGGCCAGCTGCCGTCACTACCTTCTCCGGCAATGAGTTCCAGAGTCTAACTACGCGCTGAGTAAAGAAAACTTTCTCCGATTTGTTTTAAACCTACCACATTCTAATTTCATCTTGTGTCCCCTGGTTCTATTATTGTTAGAAAGTGTAAACAAACGCTTCACATCTGTCTGCTCTACCCCACTCATTATTTTGTAGACCTCTATCATATCACCCCTCAGCCGCCTTTTCTCCAGGCTAAAGAGTCCTAGCTGTCTTAACCTCTCCTCATACCCTGTTTCCCCGAAAGTAAGACATCCCCCGAAAATAAGACCTAGTAGAGGTTTTCCTGAATTGGTAGCTATAAGGCCTCCCCCGAAAGTAAGACCTAGCAAATTTTTGTTTGAAAGCAGGGCTGCCGAGAGCCGGACAACGCCACCCCTGGGCCGCCCCCCCACCCGAGGTCGCTCCCGGAACTAACCTTAAACGCCTCCTTTCACCTTCGCAGCAAGCAGCAGCAGGGCAGACCTCTCCTTCCTTCCGTTCCCCGCCCTCGCGGACGTTACATCAGGCGAGGGCGGGACACGGAAGGAAGGAGTGGCCTGCCCTGCTGCTGCTTGCTGCAAAGGTGAAAGGAGGCGTTTAAGGTTAGTTCCGGGAGCGACGGAGGGCGGGTGGGCCAACCCCGATCCAACCCCGATGTTTCCCCAAAAAATAAGACAGCCCCTGAAAATAAAACCTAGCGCATTTTGGGGGGCAAAAATTAATATAAGACAGTGTCTTATTTTCGGGGAAACACGGTAGTAACAAACAGTTGGGAAGTCATGACAGTGGGTGTCTTGTCAGTTCGTTTGTAACAAGAGAGTTGGTTGGGATGCTGTGGCAATGCTTTTTGCCAGTTTGTGGTCAGCCAGAAATCCCTGTCTTGCAACTATCAGTGGAAACTCACAGAAACACACAGAAATAAGCAGACCCAAAAGAAAAGACCAGAAAATTCCAGAACAGCATGTGTAACTGTTAATGGATATGTGTACTGCCATTATAAAATACAGCAATACATGTCCATTGCACAGGACAGCCCAGAACATGCCTCATTTACATCCCTGTGTGCTGCCATATACACAGATTAGAAGTGCCTTTTAAAAGTCACAACTTACATGTATAAGATGCTTCACACTTCTAAATTCACTTTCTATATGGCCAAATGGTACCTAAGACTTCTAAACTTTCCTCCCTGAAGTCTGTAAAACCTATTTATTTTATTGTGTGCTATCCTGTAAAATTATAAAGAGGAAAATATAATAAGAATAAAGAAGTCAGAAAACACGGGGCTGTGTTTAGACACTCTCTGAGGACCAGCAACCATCTGGTGAACTCTGCATGTTTCTACTTTCCATCTGTTGAGTATCCCAAAGCGCTTTGCACACAACAGTGAAAAACATTTCACTCATTTCTGCCATCCATGAGCTTAAATGCTGCAGCGGGGATCTTGCTCCTTCTGCTCAATGAACTCAGTGGCAGGATCTCACATTTCATTATTTCGTTTCATTTGGCATGCAAGGAGGTATGCAAAAAAATGAGACTGTGCTCAACTCCCCCCCCCCCTTTAGTCTAGAAAGTATGTGCAGCCTGTTGGCCCACAAATGTTACAGTGTGGCGTTCCCATGCAAGGTGTGTGCTAAGCGGTATGAATTAATGTCATACTATTCCACACATCTACACCATGCTCTGTAAAATTACACAGAAAAAAAACCACACATGTGAAAAGCAGGGGTGTAGCCATGGGGGGCCACAGGGGGCCTAGGCCGTCGCAAATTTCATCCGGGCCCCTGGTTTGGCTGGCGGGGGGCCCAGCGTCAGTGTGCACAGGAGGACCAAGAAGAAAGAAGAGCAGGGGGCAGGCTGCGAATGTGGCTGCGCCGGAGACTGGCGCTGAAGAAGGCTTCGGCTAGTGGGGGTTGGGGACCCCCACCAGCAAAGGTATTTGTTTATGAGGGGAAGCGGCAAGGAGGCAAGGTGGGGGGGGGGGAGGAGGCGAGGTGTGGCGGTGGGGGGGTGGCGGGGCAGCACTCAAAATGTGCCCCAACCTGGAGCTCTGGCCCCCTCCCACCGTGAGGTCTGGCTACGCCCCTGGTGGAAAGAACACCAGAATCCTATGGTGAAGCACATGGAATAAAACAGGAGTGGGAAACAGATCAGGCACTTCAGAAACAGACCAAGGAATGCCCAATATGAAGTTAAAGCTTTTATTGATGACTCTTAATTATGACTCAACATAATGCCATGTTTCTGCCTCAGGAATCTCTTATTGATATCAATGACAGTCACAATATAATCTGTGCTTGGTGAAAATCACACATGAGCCTGTCTTCAAAGACTGAATCACTAAAAGAGGTCTTGGAAAAGACCATTTGTTGATAAAGTAATGGTCTCTGGGACTTCCACTACTGGAAAAATACCGGTTGACACCTTGCACAGGGCAAGATGAAGAACCTTCTCAGATCCAGAAAGCAGTGACATCCAAGGCTGTAGTTACAGGCAGAAAGTGTGCGGAGAGGGAAACCCTGAGCCCACAGTACACTAAGAGGTTTGTCTATTTCCCCCATCTCCTATGCATTATTCTCCACTTATCAGGAGTTGGCAACCAGAGCTTCTACCCTGCTGGGGGGGGGGGGGGGGCTAGAAAAATGGAGATGTGCTGATCCTGGGGGAGGGGGTTGGGAGATGGAGATGTGCTGGATCTGCCAGGAAGGGGGAACAAAAGGAGAGACAGAGAGACCAGTAGAGGAGGGAATAGAGAGAGAGAGAGAGATGGTGCTGGACCTGGGGAGGGGGCATAGGAGGGAAGAGACAGAGACTGGATGGGGGTGGTGGAAGAGAGGAGGAGGATGTGCTGGACTTATGGAGGGAGAGATGGAGATTTGCCAGACTATGAGGGGGGACAGGAAAGAGAGAAGGGGAGAAATGCTGGACCTAGTATGGGGGGTGTGGGAGGAAAAAATGAGAAAAGGTAGGGACAGGGCACAGAGAAGAGATGCTGGGGATAGAGTAACCATAGGATACAGAGAGGCAATGATTGAAAAAGGAGTGGTATATGGACAGAGAGGGACGATGCTGAATATAGGTTGAGGATAGGGACACTAAGAGGTCAGATGCTGAACATGGGGGAGGATAGGAAGAGGGACACAGAGGAGAAATGCTGGATAGGAAACATAGGGGTGCAGAGAGTGGATGAAGAGATAGAAGAAACAACAAATGTACAGGAGACCCTGGAAAGAAAGGAAGCAAAGAGAAAAGCAGAAGAGCTACACATGGACCAAATCAAATGGAAAAATAAAATACTCAGTCTACAAAGGTATAAAAAAGGTATTTTATTTTGAATTTGGAATGTGGAAGAGAACCAAGGAAAAGTGGAGAATTTGTGTCAGGTGGGTCCAATAGCAGACCAAGGAGAAATGGAGAGTTTGTATCAGTCAAATAAAGAAGAATTATTACATTCTTCTTTCAATGAGAGCTATAATCTTGGAGGAAGAAGCTGTAAATATTATGCTGAACTAGAATGTACTATACAGGACCTTGAGAAAAAGTCATAAGGGAGAAAATGTGTATGCAGTCTAGCCAGGAAATGTGTATGTAGCCCAGCCAAAAAAGATAAGGTGGGCTGTAAATGTTGCAAGCAATGTGTGAGAAAGAGAGAAGTATATTGTTCACCAAGGGGGTCTTTTACTAAAGCTTAGCTCGAGTTATCTGCAACAGGGCTCATTTTATTCCTATGGGCCTTAATGCAGATAACTCAAGCTAAGCTTTAATAAAAGACCCCCCACCCAAAAAAAAAAAAATTTGTAGATGAGAAAAAATCTACCAGGATGGAAAAATGCTAAATCCCGTGAAAGTGATACAAAAGTATGGACATTGGGAAGTTTACCATGGACTTGAGAGTCAAGGACAATGATGTGATGCTTCTTAAAACAAGTTTATTGATGGGAGACTTGACACAGTACCAGTGGGGTCCTAGGAGGGCTGACACCCAGGATGGATCGCCGATGCGCCCTGCCCCCTGGGTGCAGCGTCCCCCCCCCCCCCGGTGCAGCGCAACCCCCCTAGGCGAAAGAACACCCCCCCCATACCGGCGAAAGAACCCCCCACCACGACGAAAGAACCCCCCCCGGGTGCACGCTGCTTGGGGGGGGGGGGGTACCGCAAGCTGCTGAGCTTCATTTGTTTCCATGCTCCCTCTTCCCTGGAACAGGAAGTAACCTGTTCCGGGGCAGAGGGAGCATGGAAATGAACGAAGCTGACTGGCACACGGCATCCCCTCCCCCAGCGGAATGCACACAGGGCGGACCGCCCCCACCGCCCCCCCCCCCCCTTGGTACACCACTGCACAGTACTATCTTTCGGCCATAGGCCTGCTTCAGGCGACCCTCAGGGGGAGGAATGCTGGCTTCGGCCCTCACTCCAAGTGCACAGAGTTTCCAGGTGCTTTTTGGCTAGGATCAGGCAACCCTCAGGGGGAGGAATGCTGGCTTCGGCCTAACCCCTGGTAAGCCTTTCCTCAGCTGAGAGGTGCCCAGCTCTACCACCGGCTGCCTTTCAGGTGCTGTGGAGGACTTGCAGCTCATCTGCATATCCTTACAGCCTTCTCCGGGGTGACACCCAGGTCCACTCCGATCCACTCAGGGCCTCCACTCTAGGTGCGGCACGCGGGGCATTTTTCCCTTTACATCTAATCTTCTTCCCAGTTGCTAAAGTACCTCAGTCATTTATGGCCCCTATTCACATTCTCTTCCTAGCCCTGTCCCTTCCTAATCTTTTCCCTCACCCGCTACCTCTATCCGCTACAGGAACTCACTGCCCATCCATCGACTTCATCACCTCACCTTCTCTCCTACCCTCTTCCTCCCTCTTGGCTTTTAATCTCCGCCTCTTTCTTCTGTCCATTTTGCCTTCCCCATTCCACCTAAATACCTCTCGCCTTCGACGCCTTCGTGGCCACACCTCTCCTCCGCTCTCTTTTACTCCTTCTCTTACTCTCAGCCGGTGACATCAATCCCAATCCTGGCCCCCCTCACCAACTATTATCCCAACTCTACAGATCTCACCGCAACCTCTCTAACCTCATCTCTATTTCTCTACTCCCCTCCTCTTCTCTGCCCTTCTCTTGCGCCCTATGGAATGCCCGCTCTATCTGTAACAAACTCGCCTATATCCAGGACCTCTTTATCTCGCGTCACCTCCATCTGCTCGCCATAACAGAAACCTGGCTCTGCCCTGATGACTCTGCTTCAGTCGCAGCCCTGTGCCATGGCGGTTATCTATTTTCACATACTCCTCGTCCTGCTGGCCGTGGGGGCGGTGTGGGACTTCTTCTCTCTCCCTCCTCCAGATTTCAACCCCTTCTTCCACCTCAATCTCACTGTTTTTCCTCCTTTGAAGTCCACTCTATCCGCCTTTTCTCTCCTCTGCCTCTTCGAATAGTGGTCATTTATCGTCCCCCTGATAAGTCCCTTTCATCCTTTCTCAGTGACTTTGACGCCTGGCTTGCCTTCTTCCATGATCCTTCCTCCCCCTCTCTCATCCTTGGTGACTTTAATATTCCTGCTAATGATCCTTCCAAGTCTTATATTTCCAAGTTACTCGCTTTAACGTCCTCCTTTAATCTCCAACTATGCTCCACCTCCCCCACTCATCAAAATGGTCACTGTCTTGATCTCATCTTCTCCTCCAACTGTTCACCCTCTAGTTTCCTTGCCTCTGATCTTCCCTCCTCTGATCACCATCTTATAACTTTCACACTTAAATCTCCTCCCTCCCAATCCCGTCCTATCTTATCTAATTTATCTAGGAATCTTCACGATATTGACCCTTCGTCTCTATCCTCCCATGTTTCAAACCTCCTCTCTACTGTGGCACCATCCACGTCTGTCAACGAGGCTGTTTCTTCTTACAACAATACTCTATCCTCTGCCTTAGACACTCTTGCACCTTTGATGACCCGCCCTGTAAGGCGTACAAAACCCCAACCTTGGCTGACTTCTAATATCCGCTACCTACGTTCCTGTACCCGCTCCGCCGAACGCCTCTGGCGGAAATCTCGGGCTCTTGCTGATTTCCTACACTTTAAGTTCATGCTGACCTCCTTCCAATCTGCTCTTTTACGTGCCAAACAGGATTATTATATCCAACTGACCAACTCTCTTGGCTCTAATCCTCGACTTCTCTTCACCACATTGAACTCTCTCCTTAAGGTGCCCCCTCCCCCAACTCCCCCTTCATTATCTCCTCAGACCCTTGCTGAATTCTTTCACAACAAGGTTCAAAAGATAAACCTTGCTTTCTCTACCTCACCACCTCTCCCTCCACTAATCTGTTCCCCTCTCTCTCCTTCCCCTCATTCCCTTTCCTCCTTTCCTGAAGTTACTATTGAGGAAACTACACTTCTCCTTTCTTCCTCAAAATGTACCACCTGTTCCTCTGATCCCATTCCCACCCACCTTCTTAATGCCATCTCTCCTGCTCTTATTCCTTTTATCTGTCACATTCTCAACCGCTCACTTTCCACTGCGACTGTCCCTGCTGCCTTTAAACATGCTGTGGTCACATCTCTCCATAAGAAGCCTTCACTCGACCCTACTTGTCCCTCTAATTACCGACCCATCTCCCTCCTTCCTTTTCTCTCCAAATTACTTGAGTGTGCTGTTCACAGCCGCTGCCTTGATTTTCTCTCCTCATATGCTATTCTTGACCCACTACAATCTGGTTTTCGCCCTCTCCACTCAACCGAAACTGCGCTTACTAAAGCCTCCAATGACCTATTACTGGCTAAATCCAGAGGTCAATATTCCATCCTCATTCTTCTTGATCTTTCCGCTGCTTTTGACACCATCAATCACAGCATACTTCTCGATACCCTGTCCTCACTTGGATTCCAGGGCTCTGTCCTTTCCTGGTTCTCTTCCTACCTCTCCCTCCGCACCTTTAGTGTTCACTCTGGTGGATCCTCTTCTACTTCTATCCCTCTGCCTGTCGGCGTACCTCAGGGTTCTGTTCTTGGTCCCCTCCTCTTTTCTATCTACACTTCTTCCCTTGGTTCATTAATCTCATCCCATGGCTTTTCCTACCATCTCTATGCTGATGACTCCCAAATCTACCTTTCTACCCCTGATATCTCACCTTGCATCCAAACCAAAGTTTCAGCGTGCTTGCCTGACATTGCTGTCTGGATGTCTCAACGCCACCTGAAATTAAATATGACCAAAACCGAGCTTCTCATTTTCCCCCCCAAACCCACCTCCCCGCTCCCCCCCGTTTTCTATTTCTGTTGATGGCTCTCTCATTTTCTCTGTCTCCTCAGCTCGAAACCTTGGGGTCATCTTTGACTCTTCTCTCTCTCCTTCTCTGCTCATATCCAGCAGAGTGCCAAGACCTGTCGTTTCTTTCTTTACAACATCCGTAAAATCCGCCCCTTTCTTTCTGAGCACTCTACCAAAACCCTCATCCACACCCTTGTCACCTCTCGTTTAGACTACTGCAATCTGCTTCTTGCTGGCCTCCCACTTAGTCACCTCTCCCCCCTCCAGTCGGTTCAAAACTCTGCTGCCCGTCTCGTCTTCCGCCAGGGTCGCTTTACTCATACTACCCCTCTCCTCAAGACCCTTCACTGGCTCCCTATCCGTTTTCGCATCCTGTTCAAACTTCTTCTACTAACCTATATATGTACTCACTCTGCTGCTCCCCAGTATCTCTCCACACTCGTCCTTCCCTACACCCCTTCCCGTGCACTCCGCTCCATGGATAAATCCTTCTTATCTGTTCCCTTCTCCACTACTGCCAACTCCAGACTTCGCGTCTTCTGTCTCGCTGCACCCTACGCCTGGAATAAACTTCCTGAGCCCCTACGTCTTGCCCCATCCTTGGCCACCTTTAAATCTAGACTGAAAGCCCACCTCTTTAACATTGCTTTTGACTCATAACCAATTGTAACCACTCGCCTCCACCTACCCTCCTCTCTTCCTTCCCGTTCACATTAATTGATTTGATTTGCTTACTTTATTTTTTTTTTTTTGTCTATTAGATTGTAAGCTCTTTGAGCAGGGACTGTCTTTCTTCTATGTTTGTGCAGCGCGCCTTGTAGCGCTATAGAAATGCTAAATAGTAGTAGTAGTAGTCTAAAACAATAAATGTACATGTTACATGAATGATAAAGGAATATGCAAATCATATAAATATATACGACAAATATTAACAATGACAAAGAGGTAGTCTGTGTTTGAAAACATATATAGTCAAAATTTAATGTCTAAAAATTAATAAGGACAATTATAAAATAAATACATAGGATAAAATGACAATAAAAATGCATGGTCATTAACACAAACAATAGTAAAATAACAATATGATAAGTTTGCACAGTATATTAAATAAAGATTATGGCTTTATCTAAAGATGAGATGTAAATGACTATCATTTTATACCTAGGTATTGCAGAAGATATTGGGGTCATGTAAAACTTGTAGTGTACATGCGAATAAAAATAGGAAGATAAAAGAAACTAAAACGTGTGGCTTTTGACTTTGCTCCTGACTCAGTAAGCAGTATACCCTGGGAGTCAAAGTGGAAATGGGTGGGGCTGTTTCTTTCCGGGAAGATGCAGACCTAAAAAGCCTGCTGTGACCAAGACAGAAGAGGAAAGCATCAAAGCAGAGAAAAGGAGAAGAACAGCAACCTGCCTGAGGGCAGAAGGAACCTTCCTCGCAGATCACCAGCTGCAGCAGGGAGTAAACAGGCTACCTAACCCAGGGCATAAAGGACCCTACAGTTAATGCAGTGCCTGGTGTTCAGTCCTCACTGGGGAAATGTTACTCACCTGCCTGAAGAGAGAGAGGGGGGTCAGGGTCAGTCATATGGAGGATGCCAAGACTGTTACTGAGCAGTCTATGGTTGGGATCAGGTAGGGAATTAACCTGGTCAGAGAGAGGTTCATTAAGGGGCACAGCTCTAGGCTGTGTCCTGGAAACACTGGTGCAAACTTATGAGAAACTTATGAACTGCTATAGGCTTAAAATGCAAATTGAGTTGGGGAAAAAAAGAGAAACCTTTCCTATACAGTTTTTGCAGGAATTCTTCTTGGGATGATTTTTCCTTTGAATCCTGATGCACATGTCAGGGGGCCTTGTGCTGTGTTTTAGAAACATAGAAACATGACTGCAGATGAAGGCCATATGACCCATCCAGTCTGCCCATCCTCTGTAACCCCTAATTCTTCCTGTTCCTAAGCGATCCCACATGCTTATGCCATGCCTTTTTAAATTCTGGAACAGTCCTTGACTCCACCACCTCCACCGGGAGGCCATTCCACACCTCCACCACCCTTTCTGTGAAAAAATACTTCCTTAGGTTACTCCTAAGCCTATTCCATCTTAACTTTGTCGTATGACCCCTCATTCCAGAGTTTTGAAGACTGAACTTTGCTAATGGAATCTAATTATTTGTGCTGAATAAAAAGCTCTTTATGTTTTGGAACCTGGTTGCTGTGTGAGTGTCTAAGCTGGAGAGGTAGGAAGCCTGCACTGAAGCGGGAGGTGGATCAGGGGGATTTTTCCTTACTTCTTCCAAGGAAAGTGTAAGAGGGAGCAGATCTGGTGGCCCAGACTATACCACGTCCAGGTGGGACATTATAGTGTACATACAATAAAATAATTCTGAAATGTAGCTGACCTTCTCAACTTGTTTGAAGTATAAAGACTTCAACATACAGAGTGATTGCAAGGTAGTGGAATGGTTTGATGTATGATTAAAACACAAAGATAATATAACAGAAATATTTTTTCTAATATAAAGCAAACACAGACTACCTCTTTGTCATTGCTATTATTATCATTATTAGTCTTATGTATTTATATGATTTCCATACTCCTTTATCATTCATGCAACATGTACATTTATTGTTTTAGACTCCTGAAGCAGGCCTATGGCCGAAACACAGTACTGTGTCGAGTCTCCCATCGATAAACTTGTTTTAAGGAGCATCACATCATTGTCCTTGACTCTCAAGTCCATGGTCACCAAATTTGTAATCATGTATGGAATGCGCAGTCATGCTTGATTATTGCTAATAAAAAAACAGAGTTTATAAAGTAAGTCAGAAATCAGTTGAGCAAGGCTGCTGGATTTTGCAGTTGCGATATTGACTTCTCCATGGCCTTGACTAACTTGTAAGTACATTTGTTGCTGTTATGTTAGGCTCTGAGACACAAGAGCCAAGGATACACATATTGGATACCCGGAGCAGAACTGGACCACAGGAACATGCGAGCTTTGATATCTTCCTTTTACATGTAGACCAGGGGTGTAGCCAGACTTCGGTGGGAGGGGGATCCAGAGCCCGAGGTGAGGGGGCACATTTTAGCCACTCCCGGTGCTGCCACCGCCAACAACTTTGACCCCCCCCCTGCTGACGACCCTCTCGACCCCCCTCCCACCGCCAACCCTCCCCCACCGCCATCGCCGTCCGCTACCTTTGCTGGTGGGGGACCCCAACCCCCACCAGCCAAGGTCCTCTTCTTCTGGCGCAAGGCTTTGTTCTGTTTCTGTGAGTCTGACGTCAGAAACAGAACGAAGCCTTGCGCCGGAAGAAGAGGACCTTGGCTGGCGGGGGTTGGGGCCCCCCACCAGCAAAGGTAGCGGATGGTGATGGCGGTGGGAGGGGGGGTCAAGAGGGTGGTCGGAAGGGGGGTCCAGGGCCAAATCTACGGGGTCCCAGGCCCCTGTGGCCCCACGTAGCTACGCCACTGATGTAGTCTATTGTAATGTTCTTTATTTAGGTCTTTCTAAACATTTAAGGAAGTTGCAACTTATTCAGAATACCTCTGCAAGATTGATTTTTGGACTTAACAAATTTAGGGCCACACTAGAGATACGTTAGTGCTTTTAGCTTGTGCTGTGTAGGCGCCCACAATATTCCTATGGGCGCCTACACAGCATGCCCTAATTTTGTGCACACGCTAAAAATGCTAGTGCACCTTAGTAATATATCTTTTTATATAGCTAAACTTTATTGGCTTCTAACACATGAACAAATTCTATTCAAAGCATCTTGTTTGTTGTTTCAAAGTTTGTATGGCCGTATTTCTGAATTACTGATAAATGTCATATCTGCTTCCTTGTTTAGTCTTTCATTTAATATTACATCCTCCTTTTTTTGGAAGTGTTTGCTTTTCTAAAGTGGTTGGAATGGAATGGGATGATATACTGCCTTTCTGTGGTTTTTTTTAAGTATTTAGTTGATAGAATTCAGTAAGGCTATATATAAAATGAATGAAACATGTTATGTTATTGATGGAAAGTAACTCAATAAAAATGATTTAAACATAAAACTACATTCAAAGCAGTTTACATAGTATATACTGGTACTTATTTGTACCTGGGGCAATGACTTGCCCAGAGTCACAAGGAGCTGCAGTGGGAATTGAACCCAGTTCCCCCAGGATAAAGGTCTGCTGCACTAACCACTAGGCTACTCCTCCTTCTGGAACTCCCTCCCTCTTCTGATTAGAACTAAGCAAAATTAATATTTTGGAAAAAGATAAAAACTTTTCTGTTTAACAAATTTTAATCTTTTATAGTTAGGACAGGTGTTGGTACTTGATGATGTCTATGTTTATGATATACTGTTGTTCAGATGATTTCATTCAAACCTTGTCTTTTTGAAGATTGTTTTATTTTAATTTGGATTGTATTTTTTTTTATTTAACTGTACACCACATTGAACCCTATTTGAGGGAAATCAGTGGTTTATAAAAGCCATATTGACATTGACATCTTGCATTTCAGTTAAGTCCCATTTGTTGTGCATTCAGCTGGTCCACTGAAGACTAACTCTAAGTAACCTGTTCCTTATCTGAGCCTAGTATTGAAAATACAACCATACTATATGCCTCTGTGGTTACGTTCCACTAATAAGTTAAACAATTAACTGGCTTTCTTGAAAAGATTATATAAACTTTGGATGCATGACTAGGGACACAAACATACACTTATTTATTCAATGTCACAATTCCTCATGTACAGCCACAAAACAACCTTTTAGAGTGGATAGTGTTCACAATGAGCTCCTTTTATTATCAACCAGCCCACCAAGGGATGCAATATCCTCTCGCACTAAGGATGTGTCTCCAGGAGCTTCTGGCCAGGAGGGAAGGGTTAGGATGGCTGTTGTAGTTGGTGATTTGATTATTAGGCATGTAGATAGCTGGGTGCCTGGTGGGAAAGTGGTGGACCTCACATGTCACCTAGATAGGATTTTAGATAGTGCTGGGGAGGAGCCGGTTGTCTTGGTACATGTGGGTACCAATGACATAGGAAAATGTGGGAGAGAGGCTCTTAGGTAGAAAGCTCAAATCCAGAACCTCTAAGGTAGCATTTTCCGAAGTGCTCCCCATTCCACGCGCAGGGCCCAAGAGATAGGCAGAGTCTCCATGCGTGGCTGAGGCGATGGTGCAAGGAGGAGAGTTTTAGATTTGTAAGGGACAACATTCTGGAGAAGGGGGAGCCTATTCCGGAATGATGGGCTCCACCTTAACCAGGGTGGGACCAGGCTGCTGGCATTGGCATTTAAAAAAGAGATAGAGCAGCTTTTAAACTAAAACCTGGGGGAAGGCTGACAGTTGTTCAAAAGCCCATGGTTCGGAACAAGGTATCTTTCAAAGAAAATAGTGTATCCTGATAGTGAGGTTGCAATAGAGACCATAGTAGACCAGTGAAGGCATATTTTCAAAGCACGTAGTCTTCCAAAGTTCCATAGAAACCTATGGAACTTTGGAAGGCTAAGTGCTTTGAAAATATGCCTCCAGGTGTCTTTAAATAAAAATCAGAAAAAAGATTGCAAATTAACATTGTCAACTGCTGAGCAAAATGTAAATAGGAACAACATAGAGATTATTGGATACTGGGGAAGAGAACATGGACTGTCGACATTAAGATGATTCAAGCTAACTTATAATTGAAAGTGTATTTCACCGCATTTGTGGCGTAGTAATCAGCCTCTACCTTATTGTATTGTTAAAGGTGTGTGCACAAGTATTTCATGAATAAGAAGAATGGAGTTTTTTTTGTGAAGACTAGTGATTGAAGAGGAGTTCTCTCAACTTTGAAAGGTGTTCCTTTAAAGAGATTTCTCCGTGGTTTCTGAAGTCTTTTTTCCCCCACATTTTTTCATGAATATACGTGAATTTACACCTGCAATACAGGGTTTTATGTAGTAGAATTTGCTGTAACGATATCTTGATTTCAATTACCCCAATATTGACTGGGTAAATATAATATCAGGGCACGCTAGGGAGGTAAAATTCCTTGATGAAATCAAGGACTGTTTTATGGAGCAGCTGGTACATGAGTCAACAAGAGGAGGAAAAATTATAGACCTAGTCTTTAGTGACACACACGATCTGGTGCAGGAAATAATGGTGATGGGGCCGCTTGATATCAGTGATCATAATATGATCAGATTTGATATACTGGCTTTGGAGTAAACACACAGAGGAAATCCAGTATGTTAGCATTTAACTTTAAAAAAGGAGAGTATGATAAAATGAGAAGTATGGTGAAAAAAATCTTAGAGGAGCAGATGTGAAGGTCAAAATTTACATCAGACGTGGATGCTGATCAAAAAAACAATTCTGGAAGCCCAGGCTAAATATATTCTGAGGGGCATTTTCAAAAGAAACATCTAAATCAGAATTTGGATGTTTTACAAAGACATCCAAATTCTGAACAGGAAAGCAAGTCATTAGGAGGAGTTGCTTAATGGTTAATGCAGTGGGCTTTGATCCTGGCAACATGGGTTCAATTCCCACTGTTGCTCCTTGTGACCTTGGGCAAGTCAAACACACAAGGGGCATTTTTGGATATGACATCTTTTCCTTTTGAAAATGCTGTTTGGAAAAATGTTTTGTGATTTGGATGTTTTCCCACCCAAAACCCACTACCCCCAACTGTACACCACTACCAAAGCCCTAACAGGTGAAGGGAGCACTAATATGTGGGTAGTTTCTGGTGGGTTTTGGAGGGCTCACAGTTTCCTCCACAAGTGTAACAAGTAGGAGGAGGTAGAAGCCTGGGTCCACCTATCTGCAGTGCACTGTACCACTACTAGACTACTCCAGGGACCTGTATGCTATTCTAATGGACCTGAGTATAACATCTGAGGCTGGCAAGTAATATTTTAATCACATTTTTTGGGGTGGGAGGGGGATAGTGACCACTGGGGGAATAAGGGGAGGTGATCCCCGAGTCCCTCCAGTGGTCATCTGGTCATTTGTAGCACCTCTTATGTGGAGTAGAGGAGTAGCCTAGTGGTTAGTGCAGCAGACTTTGAGCCTGGGGAAGTGGATTCAATTCCCACTGCAGCTATTTTCTATAAAAACAGGTCTAGTTTAAAACATCTAAGTTTTAGTCTGGGACATCTTTGTTTTGTTCCATTATTGCTGAAAGACGTCCATGTCTTAGGAAAGCCCAAGTCCCGCCTTGAACACACCCCTGGCACGCCCCCTTGAGATTTGGACGTCCTTCTGCCTTCAGAGAAAGATGTCCAAGAAGAGGTTTTGATAATACTGATTTGGACGTTTCTGTGAGATAAACGTCCAAATGCTGACTTATGTCTCTTTTTGGACATCTATCTCTTTTGAAAATGAGCCTGTCTGCATATTAAAAAAGGAGGAACGAAGACCAAACAACAGCCGGCATGGTTAAAAAATGAGGTGAAGGAAGCTATTAGAGCTAAAAGAAAATCCTTCAGAAAATGAAAAAAGGATCCAAATGAAAATGATAAGAAACAGCATAAGGAATGGCAAGTCAAATGCAAAGCACTGATAAGGAAGGCAAAATTGACTTTGAAAAAAAGATTGCATTGGAGGCAAAAACACATAGCAAAAGAATCAGTTGGACCGCTAGATGACCAAGGGGTAAAAGGGGCACTCAGGGAAGACATTTCTTTGAAGGGGTGAACAAACATGTGGATACTACTACTACTACTACTTAGCATTTCTATAGCGCTGCCAGGGTTACGCAGCGCTGTACAAGTTTAAACATGGGGAAGGACAGTCCCTGCTCAGGAGAGCTTACAATCTAAAGGTTACGAACTATGTAGTCAGTGTAGGTATCATGAATGGGGAAGGTGGTTAGGCGCCAAAAGCAAGGGAGAAGAGATGGGTTTTGAGTAAGGACTTGAAGATGGGCAGGGAGGGCGCATGGCGTATGGGCTCGGGAAGTCTGTTCCAGGCATAAGGTGATGTGAGGCAGAAGGGGCGGAGTCTGGAGTTAGCGGTGGTGGAGAAGGGTACAGATAGGAGTGATTTGTCCTGAGAGCGGAGGTTACGGGTGGGAACATACGGGGAGAGGAGGGTAGAGAGGTAATGGGGGGCTGCAGATTGAGTGCACTTGAAGGTCAATAAGAGAAGCTTGAACTGTATACAGTAGCGGATCGGGAGCCAGTGAAGCGACTTGAGGAGAGGGGTGATATGAGAGTATCGGTTCACGCGGTAGATAAGACGTGCGGCGGAATTTTGGACAGATTGAAGGGGGGAGTTCGTTCCCTCAGAGTCCCACCCTTGAGGAAATGATGTCAGAAGGCGGGACTCTGCAGAACGAACTCACGTCACGAAGGGAGGGAAGACTAGAGACAGGCAGGGTGGGCTTTGAAATAATGCGGCCGCCGCTGGGACGGAGGTAAATTAAAGATTTAACCCCCCCAAGGGCGGCGCGGGGCAGATAGTAAGGGAGGGAAGGGGAGACCCACCATCGCGCCGTTCGCCCAGATGGATGGAGGCAGGGGAGAGGAGAATCGCGCTGGGTATGGATAGAGGGGGGGCAGGGGACAGAAGAGAATTGCTGGATATGCATGGAGGGCAGGGAAGAGGAGGGTTGCTAGACATGGGTGGATAGAGGGGATGGCAGGGGAGAGAGGAGGGTTGCTGGACATGGGTGGATAGAGGGCAGGGCAGGGGAGAGAGGAGGGTTGCTGGACATGGATGGAGGGGAGCTCAGGGGACAGGAGATTTGCTGGACCTAGGTGGATGGAGGGGAGAGTAGAGTTGCTGGACATGGGTGGGTGGCTAGAGAGGAGAGGAGGGTTGCTGGATATGGGTGGATGGAGGGGAGGGCAGGGGAGAGAGGAGGGTTGCTGGACATGGGTGGCTAGAGGGGAGAGGAGGGTTGCTGGACATGGATGGAGGGGAGGTCAGGGGAGAGGAGGGTTGCTGGACATGGGTGGCTAGAGGGGAGAGGAGGGTTGCTGGACATGGATGGAGGGGAGGTCAGGGGAGAGGAGATTTGCTGGACATAGGTGGATGGAGGGGAGAGTAAAGTTGCTGGACATGGGTGGCTAGAGGGGAGAGGAGGGTTGCTGGACATGGGTGGATGGAGGGCAGGGGAGAGAAGAGGGTTGCTGGACATGGATGGATGGAGGGCAGGGGAGAGAGGAGGGTTGCTGGACATGGATGGAGGGAAGGGGAGGGCAGGGAGAGAGGAGAATTGTTGGACATGGATTGAGGGGAGGGAAGGGAAGACAGGAAGGAGATGCACATGGATGAAG
Organism: Microcaecilia unicolor; assembly: GCF_901765095.1. NCBI lineage: Eukaryota > Metazoa > Chordata > Amphibia > Gymnophiona > Siphonopidae > Microcaecilia > Microcaecilia unicolor. The sequence goes on along the minus strand of NC_044042.1, from coordinate 85,750,877 downwards.
GGGAGAAATTCTGGACATGCATGGAGGGGAGGGAAGACAGAGGAAGGAGATGCACATAGATGGAGGGGAAAGGAGAGAGAAGAAATGCTGGACATGGGTGGAGGGGAGGGAAGAGAGAGGAAGGAGATGAGATGAGGGAAAGGGAGAAAACCTGCACATCGATGGAGAAAATAGGCAGAAGCTGGATCCACTGGACAGTCAAGTCTGCAGAGGACCCAGCTTTTACTTACGGATGTAAGGCAAGAAATGAAGAAGAAAGGAGAAAAGTAAAGAAATAAATGGAAAGGAAGCCCTGGAAACGGAGTTAAGAGGACAGATAGCAGCAGAATCAGGTACTGGGCCAGCATGAACAGAAAAACAAAGTCACCAGACAACAAAGGTAGAAAAAATCATTTTATTTTCATTATAGTGTTTGGAATATGTCCACTTTGGGAATCAGGTGCTCAACGTTAAAAGTTTATGTTTATTTACTTATTTATGGCATTTTATCCCACATTAAACATGAATTAGATTGGAACCTGGGAGCATGGTGGGAGAAGAGAAAAAGGAGATGCTGGGGGGGGGGGGGGGGGCGCCAACTGATAGTCTGCAGGGGGGCACCAGAGACCCTAGGACCGGCCCTGTATCTGCCCTGGTGGTCTAGTGACCTCTTTGGGGCAGGAAAGAGCCCCCTCTTTCCAGCCCGGAGTGCTGCCTGTCCTTGCCCTGCATCCTTCTCAGTCTCGGCTCGGGATTCAAAATGTCCGCTGAGAGTTGAAGCGGCCTCGCGAGACTCCAACTCTTGGCGGCCATTTTGAATCCCAAGCCGAGACTGAGAAGAATGCAGGGCAAGGCAGCGCTCCGGGCAGGAAAGAGGGGGTTCTTTCCTGCCTCGAAGAGGTCACTAGACCACCAGGGCAGTAGACAGTAAGTAAGGGGAGGAGAATATGTGACAGGGGGTGGGGCAAGAATGTGAAAGGGATGGGGTGTGGGCGTGACATGTGTCCTCTTTTTAAGAGGACAAAATATGGTAACCCTAAAGCAAATAGAATGTTAGGTATTATTAGGAAAGGAATGGAAAACAAAAATGATAAAAAAGTTATTATGCCTTTGTATCGCTCCATGGTGCAACGGCACCTCGAATATTGTGTGCAGACAGGAAGGCTGATAATTTGGCCTGGATTCCTGCTGAAATTTCTGGTATGGAGAGGTAGATCTGGGAGTCATCAGCATAAAGGTGATACTGAAAGTTATCAGCATAAAGAAAACCAATGGACTGCATTAGGGGCCCATTTAGTTATGTTTAACCAAGAGATTTGCATGAAACATTTATTTTTAATTTGACTTATAAAACCATTTGCCCCTGAAACGTGGTTGAACAGAATAATCCATCTGTGTATCTAACATATCAAATTCTACAAAACAGATGATGTGATTCCATGTGCCCCAATGAAAGGAGAGTTTAATTTTACATCCATTTAATTTCAGTACATTCCATCTTTATAACACCAGCCTTCTCAAGGCAGATTACAACAGCAGTTAAAATGAACCCATCAGGAAACAGGATATCCTCACAGAAATTTTTGCCATCTGTATTGTGTAGAACAGTGTAGAAAAAGGAGCTCACACAACACAGATTTTTATAACTGCTTTTGCTACCAGCTACAACAATTTTAAGCTGTTTTTGATGCTGCTTTTAACTCCTAACCCTTATTCACTTGTTCAGATCCCTTGTTTTATCATCCTTACTTTAATAGTCCCTTATCTCTTATTTGTCCTATTTAGATTGTAAGCTCTGTTGAGCAGGGACTGTCTCTTCATGTTCAAGTGTACAGCGCTGCGTACATAGGGTTACCATGTCTGGATTTACCCGGACATGTCCTCTTTTTGAGGACATGTCTGTGCGTGCGGATGGGTTTTGCCAGTCCGCCTGTTTGTCCGGATTTCTGGACAAACGGGCGGGCGGGTGGGCAGCGGGCCTATCCTAGCCTCCCCTTCCCTTACTTACTATCTACTGCCCTGGTGGTCTAGTGACCTCTTCGGGGCAGGAAAGAGCCCCGCCCTTGCCCTGCATCCTGTTGCTGTGACGGTCTCGGGATTCAAAATGGCCACCGAGAGTTGAAGCGGCCTGGTGAGACTTCAACTCTCGGCGGCCATTTTGAATCCCGAGACCTTCACAGCAACAGGATGCAGGGCAAGGACAGAGCTCCGGGCAGGAAAGAGGGGGCTTTTTCCTGTCCCGAAGAGGTCACTAGACCACCAGGGCAGTAGATAGTAAGTAAGCAGGGTTGCCAGGTGGAAAATTTTTTTCCCACCCAATCCAGTCTAAAAACAGCCCAAAACCCGCCCAAACTCAAACCCCGCCCCTGACACCCCCACCCCTGCGTCATCACCCCCGCTCCCGCCGTCATCAACCCCGCCGTCATCAACCCTGCCCCGCCGTCATCGGCCCCGCCTCCCCCGTCATCGGCCCCGCCCAGAACGTCACTAACCCTGCCCAAAACGTCACTAACCCCGCCCCCGCGGCCGAAAAAACCGCCCGAAAAACCGCGGAAAATTAAAAAAAGAAGCCCAAAAAAACGCGACCCGCACACCTGGCAACACTGTAAGTAAGTGTAGGGGAGGGGAATATGTGACAGGGGGTGGGGCATGGGCAGGGGCGGGACATGTGTTCTCTTTTTGAGAGGACAAAATATGGTAGCCCTATGCATACGTCTAGTAGCACTATAGAAATGATAAGTAGTAGTAGTTGTTGTTTTAGTGATATTTTTATTTCATGATATTTATATCTAGATACGGTCTGGGAAGCTTTCAAATAAATGAAAAAGCTGTGCAATACGTAAAAAATAATAATAATAAAAAAACAATAACAAATCTTTTCTCCTCCACCTTTTAAGACGCTGCCTATCCAAGTGAAACAGCATTAGACTTGTTACAGATGGCAGCCCCTTATTTCTAATACCGGTACTCGTTTGCTATTGTTTTGGGTGTACTAAAACCACGGCAAGCTCCGCCTACCGGCTTCAGCTCTAACACTGAACTAGACAGGCTCAGGCTCACGTCACTTCGTCTCCTTTTCTATCAAACCTCGTTGCCCACTTGCCTTCTCCACAATCCCTGCATGCCGTGCGACGTCGCCCCGGAAGAAGTTCCAAGGCTCCACCCCCCCCAGAGTGCACTTCCTCTTTCCGGACAGGCCGCCTAAGGTAAGGAGTTGGTGGTGTTTCTCCGGTTCAGAATCCGTTGCTAATCGTCGGGCCAGTTCGCCATCGGTGGTAACAGAGCAGCGCATCCGCTGCAGTAGCTTCCCAGGAGGGGCTGCACCGCGTCCTTGGTCCACTTGGAGGACGTTGGGCTTTCGCTCGCAGTTTAAATTTCTGGTTTGGGGGGGGGGGGGTCGCTGAGAGAGAAGCGTTAACTGGTGTGAGCTTGAAAGTGCCGTTAATGAATCCCCTCCCTCACTTTGGAGCGAAGTTCCTTCAGCCTCCCCGTCACTTGGTGCCAGGTCTCGAGTGTGTTTTCAGCGCGGAGCTGTAACAGGGGTCGGGGAGTAGTGAGCTCGTTCGGTGAGAGGGTGACTGTCTGTGTACCCCGGGACCCCCCCCCCCCCCCCCTCGTGAGTTTTGAGACTTGCCAAGAGGCGTATTTTCAAAGTACTACTACTACTACTTAACATTTCTAGAGCGCTACTAGGGTTACGCAGCGCTGTACAGATTAACAAAGCACTTAGCCTTCCAACATTCCATAGAAACCTATGGAACTTTGGAAGGCTAAGTGCTTTGAAAATGAGCCCCCAATTGGTCTCTATTCTGGGAGTCAGCAGGGCCTAACATTCATAATGCAGGAAAGTTAAGTCAGCTCCAGGAGAATTATGTGGGAACCAGTCTTGTAAATTTTCGGAAAGCACTAAAGACAGACCTGTTCAGAAGAGCAGACCCCATCGACCCAACATAAACATGCCTATTATTATTATTACACTTGTACCCCGCGCTTTCCCACATAATGCAGGCTCAATGCGGCTTACATAGTAATTTGAAATACAAAGTTAATAGAATTTTAATAAAACAGTAGTAAAACAATGTAAAGTTGGGCTTAGTAGTGTATGATAAGTTGAGCTACATAATATATGACTAGGATAAAAGAGGGTAGATAGGATAGTGTAATTTGGGAGAAAGGGTAAGGAGGGATAAAATTAAGAAGAGATGCAACCAAAGACCATAACGAACATTACCTGACTCTTCTTCCCCCTTTTCCTCTCTTAAGTTCCCCCAATTGTACCTACCATACAGGAACCTCATGCTACTACAATATCACTTTGTATTCATTCATACCATGTATTTGTTCAGACCGTAATCGGTAATGCCATTAACAGTTATATGTAAGCCACATTGAGCCTGCAAAAGGTGGGAAAATGTGGGATATAAATAATAATAATAAAAAAAGGGGGCACAACCAAAGAAATTCAACAGAAAGATATTTTATTTAAAAGCAAATGAACACAAGACAAATTGATGATGATTCTTTATTTGTCTTGAGTTGATTTGCTTTTAAATAGATATTCCTCTTGGAACTTTTTTGGTCGTTCCCCTTTTTTTTTTTCGTTTGTTGGTTTTTTTTTTTTTCCAGGGAGTATCTGCCGCTGTATTTTTGTTGACTCAGCCATGTACCACGCACTTTAACTCTATTTAGCTTCCTCAACTGTACAAATGTCCTGAACATAGCCATTTGAATTTGTTGGGACTCTTCTGTTCAGTCTTACTTACTTTTAGAAAATTGCAATTTAATTGGCCTGCTGACACTACTTAAGTAGCGTCAGCAGGAATTTCTCCGTGGGGGGGGGGGGAAGTAATTTTTTGGAGGGGAATAGTACAGTATAGTCTCAATTATGTGACATAAAACAGGACAGACCCAATATTGGATATGTGAAGTCGGATAATATGGAAAACAAAGTATAAGCATAGAATGCCCAATTTTCAAAAACTGTTCTAAAACAAAGATTTTTTTATAGAAATAAATGCCATGATGTCCCGGGGGTGGGGGTGTCTGTCAGATATGCTTGATGGTCGGATAATAGAGACTACTATGGCAGTAGCAAGCTATGACATTTGGAAGGAGGTGGCAAATGCCCTTGGACCCCCCCCCCCCAACACTCATTCAGTAGTTATAAGGGCAGCACAGCCACAAAAGTGGAAATAACAGTGTCCCATGGATTATCTCAGGAGCAGGCCAATAGACGAAGTAGTCTAGTAACACCCTCCCTTGAAATTGAAAAAAAAAAATCCATCCCTGGTAATCTAGTATCTCTCCCTGACATTTAAATTGCCCAGTGTCTAGCGGCAGTCCCCACTCCAGATATACCCTTTGGCCTACCTTGAAGAAACGGGAGTGATGTTCTTTTAGGCTTCTGCAGCTAGCGTCATAATTATTGCGGTTGTCTGTGTCTTGCTGTGTCTGAGTATGAGGCAAGACCTGGATAACTACAGCAGGCAGGAGCAATGCCTACTTGCTCCTCGCCATCTTTGAAAATGGCGGCACCTGACCCCCTTGTGGTGCATCCTAGGATGCACCGGGGGGGGGGGGGGGGGGGGGGGGTGTCAGCCTGCCAAAGGAAGGTTTTCCCTTATTTGGTAGTCGTCCCTTTAAACGAGGGAAAACTCCCCTCATTTGGCACTGACTCTGCTGGGTGCACTGCGTGGAGTCAGGGGCCTCTATTTTCCAAGATGGCATGAAGGTACAAGTAAGTGGATATCAAGCCTGCCTCTTCAGTGTACACCCTGGGGGGGGGGGGGGTGCTGCCAGACACCAGGGATTTTTTATTTTTTTATTTTTAAGTAGGATGCAGGGAGGGGGCATATTCCCCTTTCTATCTCTGCATGAGCTAATCACTGTTCACGTACGTATTGACAGGAAAAGGATATTATGGCAATATTTAATGTGGCAGTAATTTGTATGCTCATTACTTACTGTATTGCTGCAGTACGTTTTGGAGCTAATTCCACAGTAGAAACTGCGTGGCCTTCTGCATTAGCCTGTAAGTTTATACCTGAGGCAATGTAGTGTTGTTACTTGTACAGTGTCATAAGGAGCCGGAGTGGGATTTAAACCGGGCTCCCCGTGTTCTTTGTTCACTGTTCTAACCATTGGACTACTCAGTATAAAAAATGAGTATATATGTTGTTTTATTGTGGGGTTTTTTTTTTAGTTGTGAAATTAGATTTGCATCTGTCTGAAATGTGGCATGACTCCCTTTAGATATTAACAGTACAGTTTACTGTTTGTCATTTATTGAGTTTATTAATGACATTTTATTACAGTTCACAATGGGACGTGTGATCAGGGGTCAAAGAAAAGGTGCTGGGTCTGTTTTCAGAGCCCATGTAAAACACAGGAAGGGTCCAGCTAAGCTGAGAGCTATTGATTTTGCTGAGAGGCATGGCTACATCAAGGGTATTGTAAAGGTAAGTGGCTTTGAAATGTGTGCATTTTATTTTGGCTAGAGTTGAGGAAATGGGAGGTTAGATCTGACTGTCACAATGTTGGCAGGTTTGAAATATTTTATTTGTGGGTTACTTCAGTGGCAGTATTGTGTGCTAGGTGGGAGGTTCCTGGTTCAATCTCTGGAGTTGGGTCTTGTGCTCCATGGTTGGCTGGGGTGTTTAGAGGGAGGATTCAAACTCTTGAAGTTGGGGGGGGGGGGGGGGGTGTGGCTGTTACTTAAAGGCTTCAGGTGCCAGGTTTGGAAGGAGCCCTGTAGACTTGTCCTCTTGCCCAGCTCTACTGTTATAATGACCAGAACTAGGTACAGTGAAGGAGAGAGACAGTGAATGAAAGCTCATGGTGCTGGGATCCCAACCCAGATTTCAGTTGAGCTGGAGGCTCAAAGGAGCAGGAGGAAACAGCTGGGGAATTTTATTTTATTTGTTGCATCTCTGGTCATTAGTACTCCTTTAGCCATTAATGTGATAGGCTATTTTTAGAAACTGGAGTAGCTGATGCAATAACTTTCCTTTCTTTATAGGACATTGTTCATGATCCTGGCCGTGGTGCACCTCTGGCTAAAGTTGCGTTCCGTGATCCTTACAGATTTAAGAAAAGAACTGAATTATTCATTGCTGCTGAGGGCATACACACTGGTCAGTTTGTTTACTGTGGCAAGAAAGGTGAGTTGAGTGCAATCTCATTTTTTGTTGGTGAACCTGGATACTTAACCTCATCAGTTTGTACCTTTGTAAGAGGTCTTTGTTCAGACATAATCCAAAATTGTTTGCAAGTCTACAGAGAAAGTGGAGTCTCTTACTGTAACAGTGGCTCTCTGTAGACAGCAAAGAAATGCAGCTGCACTTCCAGAGCTCTACCCCAAGCTCAAGAGAAGCCTTTAAGTTTGTCCTGAGCGTGTGGCATGTGTAAGCAATCCTACATCAAGCAGTGCTGCTTCTTTCCCCCTCCCCCCCATGGGCAAAAGCATTTGTACATAAGTTCATAAGTATTATCATACTGGGACAGACCGAAGGTCCACCAAGCCCAGCATCCTGTTTCTAACAGTGGCCAATCCAGGTCACAGGTACCTGGCAAGATCCCAAAAAAGTACAATACATTTTATGCTGCTTATCCTAGAAATAAGCAGTGGATTTTCCCCAAGTCCATTTCAATGGTCTATGGACTTTTCTTTTGGGAAGCCATCCAAACCTTTTTTTAAACCCTGCTAAGCTAACTGCTTTTACGACATTCTCAAATTCCAGAACTACTGCTTGGTTTTGAATATGGCCAAAACTGTGGCATGTTTAGTTTACAGGGTGGCTATGCTGACCCACTATGGCCCTTACACTGTTTGGTAAGAATACCAAGATGGTGGATAGTCTTCAACATTTAAATGATGTGTTTGACTCCAGGCTTTCCTTTGTTGTTCATGTTTTGGGGTAGTACTATACCTGATATACACCGCCTTGGGTGAATCTCTCCATAAAAGTGGTTGTTAAATCCAAATCAATAAATAAAAGTTTTTTTGTACACTTTGCAGCAACTCTGGTCAGTTAGATGATACTTTAAAACTGTTTTTCATTCTGTTTGTTATGTTCTACTGCTGTCCTGTATGGATTATGGGAATGTGGTACATGCTGGCCTCTCTGAGACCAATTTGAGAAGATTAGATTCTACAAAATAGAGCCATTCGGATGTTGTGGAGGGCATGCAAGACTCATCTTGTGACACCTTTATTTGTGCATAATCATTGGCTTTCTATGTGTTATCTGTGTAATTTAAAATTGTTCTGGTGAACAGGACATATTATGAAAAAGCACCACCTTATTTTGCTGCTGAGACATTATGGTTGGCTTTGGATTGTAGTTTAGATATGTCTGGGCTGTCGAGGGCTTTATGGGAATCCACTCGTCGGCCTTTTTTCTGGTGCCAGGGTTGTGGAACTGCCTGCCTGTTGAAATTGGGACTGAATGCTCTTTTAAGAAATTTCAAACAATGTTAGTCTTATTTTTTTTTTGTGGCAGCTTTTGGCTCCCGTCTCCCTTCTCTGTCTGGTAGGGGTACCTGTCTTTACTGGCTGATAGTTTAACCGGGTGTCTCTTCTTTCCTGTCATTTTATTAGAGTTCCAGATTTTTATGTTTTGTGGGTTTTTTTTTCTTTTCTTTCTTTTTTTTTTAAATCACTGTGCTACTGAAAATGTCGAGCTGTATAGTAAACCTAATGACCCATAGTAGGACTTCTGAAATTCTGTAGATTATATCCTGCTGTCACGTTTGAGTTGCTAAGAACACTTTAAAAATATATAATGGCTTCTCAATAGTCTATCTTGGAACTGGTAAACTCGACAAAAAGTAGACTGTTCACTCAGTAGTCAAACGGGGGAAAAGGTCTCATTTGTCACTGGGATACGATGTCAGTTATCCACACCAAATAAATATGTGAATCCCACTAGTGACTGGAATAATCATTGACCAGAAAAACCCTTCCTACCTAAACCAGTGCATTATAATTTTTTATAATTTTTTTTCCCAATTGTATCTTTCTTTCCCATTGATCTATCATTTATTATTCTTCAAAAAACATTGTTGGAACTCAAAAAAACCATAACGGGATGGCTGGCAGTAAGTACAAAGCTATCAAATGCAGTATCACTTATCTGAAAGTTCAGCGGACCCCGACAAGCACCTGTTTCGCTGTTGCTTTTTCAAGGGATCTGAGCCAGTGGATACATCATCCTGACATGCCCTGCACTTCTGCATAGATTGTGGTGAAAGTATATTCTGGCACAAATATTTTGAGATGCTCTTTCTATGAGAAAACTCCTTGTGTTTTGATTATTTCTGCAGGGCATGTCAGCATGATGTATCCATTGGCTCATTCAATAGCTTTGTGCTTATTACCAGTCATTCCGTTATGGTTTTTTGTGCCAACAGTGTTTAATAATAATAATAATTGATCAATGGGAAAGAAAGATACAATATAATTGAAAAAAAAATCCTCTTAAAAAGTTATATTGCACTGATTTAGGTAGGAGGAGTTTTTTTGGTGAGGATAACTGACACTGTATCCCAGTGATAAATGAGACCTTTTCCCCTGTTGAATATTTTTGAGTGAACACTGTGTCTACTTTTAGTTGGGTCACATTTGAGTTGTGCATGGCAGGACAAAGAGGAGCATTGAGCATACTGCATCTTGGAAGAAGTGTATTGTTCAAAAATGTTTTGAGATCTCTGGCATCCTCAAAAGGCTAAGAAGGGGTAACAAATACAGAAATGTACTCCTTTATTGGTTTCAGATATGAAATGTTGATCCTATGGTGCGCTGAAGGTACGAGCAGGTAGACACAGAAATGATAAAAGAAATCAGAGACTCGAACAAAATGGGCAATGTGATAATAATGGGTGACTTCAATTATCCAAATATAGACTGGGTAAATGTAACAATAATGGGTGACTTCAATTATCCAAATATAGACTGGGTAAATGTAACAATAATGGGTGACTTCAATTATCCAAATATAGACTGGGTAAATGTAACATCGGGACACGCTACAGAGGTACAATTCCTTGATGAAATCAAGGACAGCTTTATGGAGCAGCTGGTGCAGGAGCTGACGAGAGAAGGAAAAATTCTAGACTTGGTCCTTAGTGGAGTGCATGATCTGGTGAGGAACGTTATGGTACTGGGGCCGCTTGATAACAGTGATCATAATATGATCAGTTTTGATATCGACCTTGAAGTAACTGTACACAGAAAGTCAAATACATTAGCGTTTAACTTTAAAAAAGGAGACTATGATAAAATGAGAACGGTAAAAAAAAAACTTAGGGGGGCAACTGAGAGAGTAAAAACTGTACAACAGACGTGGACGCTGTTCAAAAATACCATCCTGGAGGCCCAGGCCATACATATTCTGCGAATTAGAAAAGAAAGACGGAAGTCCAAAAGACAGCCGGCCTGGTTGAAAAGTGAGGTGAAGGAAGCTATTAGGGCTAAAAGAAATGCCTTCAGAAAATGGAAGAAGGAACCGTCTGAAAATAACAAGAAGCAGCATAAGGAGTGTCAAAGCAAATGCAAGACGCAGATAAAGAAGGCCAAGAGGGATTACGAAAAAAAGATAGCATTAGAGACAAAAAAAACATAGTAAAATTTTTTTTCAGTATATTAAAAGCAGGAAGCCGGCAAAAGAATCGGTTGGGCTGCTGGATGACCGAGGGGTAAAAGGGGCGATCAAGGAAGACAAAGACGTAGCGGAGAGACTGAATGAATTCTTTGCTTCGGTCTTCACCGAGGAATGTTTGGGTGGGATACCAGTGTCGGAAATGGTATTTCAAGCAGACGAGTCGGAGAAACTTACTGACTTCACGGTAAACCTGGAGGACGTAATGGGGCAGTTCAGCAAACTGAAGAGTAGCAAATCTCCTGGACCGGATGGTATTCATCCTAGAGTACTGATAGAACTGAAAAATGAGCTTGCGGAGCTACTGCTAGTGATATGCAACTTATCCTTAAAATCGAGCGTGGTACCGGAAGATTGGAGGGTGGCCAATGTAACGCCGATTTTTTAAAAAGGCTCCAGGGGAGATCCGGGAAATTTATAGACCGGTGAGTCTGACGTCAGTGCCGGGGAAAATGGTAGAGGCTATTATTAAAAACAAAATTACAGAGCACATCCGAGGACATGGATTACTGAGACCAAGTCAGCACGGCTTTTGTGTGGGGAAATCTTGCCTGACCAATTTACTTCAATTCTTTGAAGGAGTAAACAAACATGTGGACAAAGGGGAACCGGTTGATATTGTGTATCTGGATTTTCAAAAGGCGTTTGACAAGGTACCTCATGAAAGGCTACAGAGGAAATTGGAGGGTCATGGGATAGGAGGAAATGTCCTATTGTGGATTAAAAACTGGTTGAAGGATAGGAAACAGAGAGTGGGGTTAAATGGGCAGTATTCACAATGGAGAAGGGTAGTTAGTGGGGTTCCTCAGGGGTCTGTGCTAGGACCGCTGCTTTTTAATATATTTATAAATGATTTAGAGATGGGAGTAACTAGCGAGGTAATTAAATTTGCTGATGACACAAAGTTATTCAAAGTTGTTAAATCGCGACAGGGTTGTGAAAAATTACAAGAGGACCTTACGAGACTGGGCGGCTAAATGGCAGATGACGTTTAATGTGAGCAAGTGCAAGGTGATACATGTGGGGAAAAAAGAACCCGAATTATAGCTACGTCATGCAAGATTCCACGTTAGGAGTTACGGACCAAGAAAGGGATCTGGGTGTCGTCGTCGATAATACGGTGAAACCTTCTGCTCAGTGTGCTGCTGCGACTAGGAAAGCGAATAGAATGTTGGGTATTATTAGGAAAGGTATGGAAAACAGGTGTGAGGATGTTATATTTCAACGGTTTTTATTGATGATGTACCACGTCAAACAAAACCAAAGTCATTTTGTAAACATTCAGTCATGTCATAATTGTACATATGCATCTAATCTAACATCATCATCATTATTTTACTTCCTTTCCTCCCCCTTCCCCCCCCCCCCCCAACCTCCCCTTTATTTTACTCCTTTACCTTTATCTACTTATTTCATGGTAATTATACTAACAATATCTATTACAGGTCTTAACCGGTCCAAAATCCAGAGCAAATATCTGCTGGATGTCTCACTATCTAAGGTGTGAGGATGTTATGATGCCGTTATATCGCTCCATGGTGTGACCGCACCTTGAGTATTGTGTTCAATTCAGGTCGCCGCATCTCAAGAAAGATATAGTAGAATTGGAAAAGGTGCAGCGAAGGGCGACTAAAATGATAGCGGGGATGGGACGACTTCCCTATGAAGAAAGATTAAGGAGGCTAGGGCTATTCAGCTTGGAGAAGAGACGGCTGAGGGGAGACATGATAGAGGTATATAAAATAATGAGTGGAGTGGAACAGGTGGATGTGAAGCGTCTGTTCACGCTTTCCAAAAATACTAGGACTAGGGGGCATGCAATGAAACTACAGTGTAGTAAATTTAAAACAAATCGGAGAAAATTTTTCTTCACCCAACGTATAAACTCTGGAATTCGTTGCCAGAGAAAGTGGTGAAGGCGGTTAGCTTAGCAGAGTTTAAAAAGGGGTTGGACGATTTCCTAAAGGACAAGTCCATAAACCGCTACTAAATGGACTTGGGAAAAATCCACGATTCCAGGAATAACATGTATAGAATGTTTGTACGTTTGGGAAGCTTGCCAGGTGCCCTTGGCCTGGATTGGCCGCTGTCGTGGAGAGGATGCTGGGCTCGATGGACCCTTGGTCTTTTCCCAGTATGGCATTACTTATGTACTTATATGTACGCCACTTATCTCGTGTTGTGCTTGGTAGTTTGTAAATGAAGATGGGCAAGAGTTGGGGGCTGATTCTCCTGCTTTTATTTTTTTTTTTAAATAGAAGGGTTCCTTTAAACAAAATTATACTTAAATCTTATTGCCTATTTTATTTTCCTTGCATAAATTGTGGTATATATTTCCTTGCATAAATTACATATATTCTGGCACAGATAATTTTGAGATGTTGTTTGTACAAGAAAACTCCTTATGTTTTGGTTATTTCTGTCATCCATCTGTCTGTGACCCCCCCCCCCCTGCTTTTTTTTGCAAGGAGACACATGGTCTGTGTAACTGGCTTGTTCTGATCTATAATTCATAACTGGAGAGGCATCAAAATGGAGGTGGGGAGGACTGTAGCGGGAAAGAGGTCATTTAAGCAAATCATAATAGGATGGATGTGCAAAGCCTGGTTTTGGGAAGCTGCTGAGAATAGCAGACTTATTCTGTGAACAGAAGTGATAACAGTTAACAAGAAACAAAGCCACACTGCATACTAGGAAGGGAATGGTTGAGACTTGGAACCAAATCACTTGCTGCAGAAGTGGGAGTAGAGAGGATGTAAGTGGAGGAAAAGTAGCTTGATAAGGGGGACAGGGTTGCATATATTTTGGGGCCTCTGTTCATTAGAACAGAAGGCCCAAAATATACAGCCTTCACTGTTCAGATTAGTGCAAAGTTGGTGTCCTTAGGCTGAACAGTGATTTGTAACCAGATGTTCAAATTATGGAGACAAAGTCTGGGATACCTCAACAGGCTCTAAAAAGTGCATTTGGCAAACAAAACATGAATTCTGATAAACAGAGGTAGTAAAAGCCAAAAAAATGGCAAAATAGATTACAGCCCTTTCTGGACATACAGAGTAGGAGAGCCCAGCCAGAAGCAAAAGGCATGAGACAGGTATAAGAATAATGGATTGACATGGGCTATAAGCACACTGTGGCACTCTATTAGCATTGATATAGATGTCCTGGTAACACCACCAAATATACTTCAGGGCACACATTTCAACTTGATTTGGTGTGGATGTTTGTAAATGTGCTTAGTGTAGGTTTGTTCTGTATATAGAGGAAGATCATAATTTGTTAGGGAAAATGGAGAGACCTCATCTAAAATATCAAAATATATAGTTTTTGTATTTTTTTTTTTTTGTTCATTCAACAATATCTAGGCTAATCTGCTTGTTCCAAGATTTTTAATGGTTACTATTTTTACAGAAATGATCTGTTTCTTTTGTTAACCATGGAAGAGAAAAATATGAAAGGGTCTGAGGAAGAATAACATTCTGTATGTAATTTAGATTAACATTCTTGTTTTTTCTGCTTTCAGCTCAGTTGAATATTGGCAACGTGCTCCCTGTTGGCACTATGCCAGAAGGTACCATTGTATGCTGCCTTGAAGAGAAACCAGGTGACCGTGGCAAACTGGCCCGTGCGTCTGGCAACTATGCTACAGTTATCTCCCATAATCCTGAAACCAAGAAGACCAGAGTCAAGCTGCCTTCTGGTTCCAAAAAGGTCATTGCCTCTGCCAACAGAGCTATTGTTGGTAAGCATCAACCTCCACCAACATCTGTTGTAAAGCAGGTTATGACATTAACCCAGGCAGTTGCAATCTCTGACATGTTTATTATGGGAATTAAAGCAGCAGTGTTCCCTCTTGTATAGCAGAGCTTTCAGGCAAGGGATGGAATCCAAGCAGTGTTAGCCTCATTTTAGGTACAGTCTACAGTGACTGTTCTTACGTTTTCTAGCACATTGCTTCTTTAGTGGAGGTGGTATAGGGTTGGAGAACAGCATCAGGTTATCCTTGGTGCCAAGAATGGACTGTGCTTACGTGACACTGATGATAAATTTACTCTTGCATGGGGTCATCACAACACCTGCAATGTAAGCACAATTGTTGCTTTGAGTAATATTTTATAAAGATGTGTTTTTATAAAATAGCACCTGTAGCCATCTGGAGTGGAGGAGTAGCCTAGTGGTTAGTGCAGTGGACTTTGATCCTGGGGAACTGAGTTCGATTCCTGCTGCAGCTCCTTGTGACTCTGGGCAAGTCACTTAACCCTCCATTGCCCCTGGTACCTGAATATATGTAAACCGCTTTGAATGTAGTTGCAAAAACCTCAGAAAGACGGTATATCAAGTCCCATTTCCCTTACTTGCAGACACCTCTTTATAAAATCCTCTCCACCCCCCCCCCCCCCCAAAAAAAAAGAGTAGTACATTTTGGATGCCCCTAGAAACACAACTGATCTATCCAAGGGAGGAGAGGTGGCCTAGTGGTTAGAGCAGTAGGTTGACAACTAGGGTTCAAATCCCTCTTCTCCACTGCTGCTAGTATGATTGGGTAAGTCACTCTGTTAGGTACCCATTTAGACAGAACACTGCTTAGGACAGGGACTTGCATCTGAGATGTAATAACACTAAGTTGCCATGAGCGTCATTCAAAAAGTTGAGTTCAAAATGTAAAACATGCCACAATGACATTAGATGTTTTAAATTTCTTTTGCCTTTTTCTCAAATTTTCAGGTGTTGTTGCTGGTGGTGGTCGTATAGACAAACCAATCTTAAAGGCAGGTCGTGCCTACCACAAGTACAAAGCCAAGAGGAATTGCTGGCCTCGTGTCCGTGGTGTGGCCATGAATGTGAGTATTGTGTAGATCACATTTCAGACTAGTACTACTACTCATTTCTATAGCGTTACAAGGCATACAGCCAAAGTGCTTTCAATTGATCTGATATGTCCCGAATGTCATATGTGAGGTGTAAAATAACACTGTAATTGCTATTTGAACTTCCATTTTCTTTTAACACTATGCCTTTGAGGGTAGTTAAGTAGTACACTGTGATTCAGACAGTTTATGGCAGAATAACTTTTGGCCTGTAACATGACAGTGGTATTTGTTGTAAAGCCTGGGAGCCAGTGCTGGCTTTCTGACACTTTTCACCGAATAGATGCTTCCCCCCATTCCCACCTTTTATTGGAACAACCATTCTGTTTTCTTTTGGCACCACGTGATGCTGAAACTCCAGTGCTATTCTTGAAATTCATGTCAGCATGGCAGTTTGTTGTGTGGTACCAAAAGAAAATCAGCTGTTCTGGTGCTTGTGTTGTGTGTTCCTCTAGAGGAGCCGAGGAATGGTCAAAAAAGGGAGAGGTAGAAAGAACCAGCTTGGACAAGTTTATGGAGATTTGAGAGGTAGTTGAATGGGGGGTGGGGTTGTGGGGGAATGAGCTGAAAAGTGTGTGTGTGGTGTATGGGATGGGGGGGTCGTGGAGATGGGTAATGGAAAGAGTAGACAGAGCCTTCTGATCATCCCTGGCCGCCACACTCTCCACCTCGGTCCAAGGCATGGGCTGCTTTTGTCTGGTTCTTGCATTGTTCTGCCAAAGTGAAGCATAAAGGATTATGGATTTGAAGTGTTGCTATGTTATGTATAAGCAAACACTTAAAGGGGAATTCTGTAAATTAGGGGCCGCATTTGTACATAAATGTCTATAATACTAGCTTCTGTGTGCCTAAGTGCTCTTAGCCCTTATAGTAGTTAGGCACCCTTCTAGCACTTTGAGGTAAATGGTATAGTGTGACGGTGCTCCTAGTTATGCACATAACTTACAGAATATTGTCTAGTAAGTGCATCCTTAGACTAGCTGTAGACTTGGCATAACTGTGTGTGTAAATGTAAGGCTTGCCAGATACTGGATTACCCAGGTGTTGCTGTAGAATAAATAGGCTCTCAGGGTGCTTAAATGGAGGCACCTGGTTATAAAATTGCCCCTCCCTTAACCCCTTATTTGATCAAGTTTTAAATTCTATAGCTTTATCTAGATTTTGAGATTTTAGTGACAGCTATAAACTTAATCTCAGATTAGTGTATGGCATATAAATATAGCAGTTTAAAATTGAAAAGCTTGTGTTTTTGCTTTCCCTAGCCTGTAGAACATCCCTTTGGTGGTGGTAACCATCAGCACATTGGAAAGCCTTCAACCATCAGGCGAGATGCTCCAGCTGGTCGTAAGGTCGGTCTTATTGCTGCCCGCCGTACTGGTCGACTTCGGGGAACAAAGACTGTGCAAGAAAAGGAGAACTAATATTTTTCTGTGCATACTTTACATAATAAACTTTGAACTGAATTTGTCTGATCTTCACTTGCGTGGACAGTCTTTGGACCAGTATGCTGTTGGGATGCTAGACCTATAATTTAGGGCTTTCTATGGGAGATTGATAGGTGATCTGGGTTGTGTTTTTAATGTGGTCCCCCTCTCCCCTCCACCAGTTGATCCAGTGGCAGCAGGTCCAGCTTCATCCTCTTACTCTATGCCCAGGGCTACTGTTGTGAACTGAGTGGCTTAAAGAAACAGTTGGACCTTGGGCAGTACAAGATAAGGGGTAACATGCTTCTCCTCTTATTGCTGCTGAGTCAGTGTAGGGGTGTAGACCTGAAAGGGCACAATTATGGAGATTGAATAAAGGGGCTAAAAGTGTGTAGAGACAAGGGACAGAACATAACCCTCTGTTCAAAGTGTGGTAATATGGGGCTACAGATTGAGGGGAGAGCAGGACTAAAGCCAAGGAATAGATACTCCTCCCCCTTTTCTCCTGTCTTGCCAGCTCCCAGCATCATTCTCACCTATTATCCCCCTGAAATCTGTTCAGCATTTCAGGGATGTATTTCTTCTTGTCATGGCATGCTTCTTGATATCTCTTGTTTTAGCTCCTCTACTTCTTTCATGAGGGATTCAATGTGCAAATTTTCCTGCACTCAATAGTAGTCCCTTGCCTTGGATCACACATTAGAGAGGCAGAAGCTGTAACAAGGACAGCAGCTTTGGTGGCATGTTATTTCTATACATCAGTTATAGCAGTTTTTGCACCTTTTAAAAGAAAAAACCCCCCAGTTTCCTCAGCGACCCTCCAGACCGGTCAAGACGCGTGGGTTATGCACTCCTACCAGCAGAGGGAGACTGAGAAAACACTGAGCTTTGGATACTGTATATATAACCTGTGCAGTACACCCACTAGCCAGTATTTTCTCAGTCTCAGCAGAGGTAGAAGGACAGCCTGTGCAGTCTTCACTGGTCTGGTGAGGTAGTTTTCCTCATAGGAAGTAAGAATTGGGGTGTTTGTTCCAATTTGGTTCATTCTGTGTCTCCCTGTACGTGGATCATAAAAAAAAAAAAAAAAAAGTAAAGTGTGCTTCGGGACCCTGGGTCCGGTGGGGCCCAGTGTTTCCCCTGGGGTGTTACACCTGTGTTGCGGGTCCCTCCCCCTAAGCTGCTCTCCATCTCTGAATAAGTGGCAGCTCTGTGCCTCGGCTGCTTTCTCTGTACTGGAGCCTTGAGTGCCTCACAATTTTCAGCTGCCAGCAGTGTTCTGGGCCTTTAAGAGCCTTTTATTATTTATTTAGTGCGGAACGGAAGGGGAGTTCGGTTCCCTGCACTAGACGGGAGAGCAGTGCGAAGTTGCTTAACAGGGTATTTGGCGCGAAGGCGGACTGTGTGTGTGTGTTATTATGGCCGGCAAGCTGCTTCGATGTCGCGCCTGTTCGCGGCGGGGGTTGGAGACGGCGGGCGGTCAGTGTCACCTCTGTGGTGAGCCTAAACAGGCGATTTCGGCTCCCCCGGTGTTGGCCGCGGAAGTTCCGACGGGATCGCCGGTGTTGGTGTCAGCAGGATCGCAGGCAGGCGCGATGTCGGCGGTTGCAGTTTCGGTGGGAACGGCCGCCATTTTGAATCAGGCGCGATCCGCGGAGGCGCCGAGTGTGGGGCCAGCTTCCTCCGGTTTAGGGCAGAAAGTTCCCTCGGAGGGCTCAGGTAGTGTTGGTTTTCCGCCAGATTTTGTGTGGACCCTGTTCCAAGCCTGGAAGGCCGGGCCTCCTCAGGTGGAGGAGGGTCATGGCTCTATGCTGAATAAAAGACCAAGGTTGGAATGGTCAGAAGATGGGGACTGTTTGTCTCAGCTGGGTTCGGATGACCCAATAGGTATTGAGGAGGAAGTAGAGGGGTTTGAAGACTCTCTTAAACTTATTGATGCCTTACCTGGTGAGGACCCCTCTGTTGTCAGAATCTTCCATAGGGATGAGCTTGCGGAACTCATAGACCAGGTCACGGTGACACTTAAGTTTGAGCCTGAGGTGCCCGTGGACGAATCGGGACAGGACCCTTTGGTAAAGGGTATTCACAGTAAGGCGCGGTCATTTCCTATGAACAAGGACCTCCGGGAGATGATTTCCCAGGAGTGGAAGTCACCGGATGCTCCATGCAAGGTCTCTAAGGCAATGGCGCGGCTCTATCCTCTTCCTCAGCAGGACAAAGATTCCTTGAAGGCCCCTACGGTAGATGCAGTGGTTACAGCAGTGACTAGAGCGACGGCTATCCCGGTAGACGGCGGAGCCGCTCTCCGCGACCCCCAGAATAGGAGGGTTGATGCCTTCCTTAAGCGTAGTTTTGATTTGTCGGCACTCACGCTCCAGGCCTCTGTATGTGGGGGCCTGGTAGCCAGAGCATGTTTTCGCTGGGCCGAGAAACTCCTGGATGAGTCAGTGGAGGTTGGGGCCTCCGGAGTTCAGGAATTAGCCAAGCTCGAGATGGGTTCGTCTTTCTTGTCGGATGCCCTTTATGATTTGTTGAGGGCGTCGGCCAAGAATATGGCTATGATAGTTGGAGCGCGTAGGGCCCTATGGCTGAGAGGTTGGGTCGCGGATGCGGCTTCTAAAGCGAAGTTGTGCTCTCTTCCCTTTAAGGGAACCATGATTTGGACAATTTGGTGAAAGGCCTTAGTGATGCTAAGATTCCTCGCCTGCCGGATTTACGTCCCAAGTCGGGCACCAGGGGGGTGTCTGCTCGTGGGCGTTTTGCTGAGGCCCGGCGGTATAGGCCGGGGCGGACTAGCGGGTCTTTTAGAGGACGGTTTTTTCAGCGCACCCAGTCCTTTCGAGGGAATCGTCGCGGAGGGCGCGACTTTGCCTCGAGAGGACAGTCTTCCGGACGGAATGTGCAATGAAGGTGTGCGGACCCAGGCTCTGGTACGAGTAGGGGCTCGGCTAAGTCGGTTTTACCAGAGCTGGGTCCAAATCACGTCCGATCAGTGGGTTCTCGAGGTGATTCGAGATGGTTATGCGCTGGAATTCGAAGAGTCGCCTCCCGAGAGGTTTCTGGAGTCTCCGTGTCATTCAAGAATCAAGAAAGCAGCAGTTCGAGACACATTGCGTCGCCTTCTTGCCCTGCGAGCAGTGGTTCCTGTTCCTCCCGCGCAGAGATGCTTAGGGTGCTATTCGATCTATTTTGTAGTACCAAAGAAGGAGGATGCCTGGCGTCCGGTATTGGATCTCAAGGGAGTCAATTCAGCGCTCAAGGTTCCCTCTTTTCGCATGGAGACGTTGCGGTCCGTTATTGTCGCGGTGCGGCAGGGAGAGTTTCTGACGTCGCTGGATTTGACGGAAGCTTATCTTCACATTCCCATTCGGACGGCGCATCAGCGTTTTCTGCACTTTGCGGTCTTAGGAAAGCATTTTCAGTTTTGTGCTCTTCCCTTCGGGCTAGCAACAGCTCCCCGCACCTTTTCCAAAGTCATGGTAGTAGTGGCGGCGGCTTTGCGGAGACAGGGCGTTTTGGTGCACCCGTATTTGGACGATTGGTTGATTCGGGCCAAGTCTCAGTCGGAGAGCGAAGTGGCTACAGCGCGAGTGGTAGCCTTGCTGGAATCGCTTGGTTGGGTAGTGAACCACAGCAAGAGCCACCTTGTCCCGTCCCAATCTCTCGAGTATCTAGGAGTGCGCTTCGAGACGCTCAACGGTCGAGTGGTGTTGCCGGCTCTTCGGACGGTGGTCTCAGGAGGAAGCCAAGTGGTCCATCAACCGGTTGGAGACACAGGCCATTCGTTTGGCTCTTCAGTATTTACAGACGCTGCTTCAAGGCAAGGCTGTCAGAGTTCTCTGCGACAATGCCACGGCCGTAGCATACGTCAATCGGCAAGGGGGCACAAAGAGTCGAGCAGTCGCAGAGGAAGCAGCGCAGTTGTGCCAGTGGGCGGAACTTCATCTTCAGGCCTTGTCGGCAGCTCATGTGGCCGGGGTGGACAACGTAGACGTCGATTATCTGAGCAGACATACTCTAGACCCCGGGGAATGGGCTCTTCATCGATCGGTTTTCAGTCGCATTGTGTCGGTGTGGGGGATTCCAGTGATGGATCTCATGGCAACGGCGTGCAATGCGCAAGTGCGGCGGTTCTTCAGTCGCAGAAGGGACCCGCGGTCGGAAGGAATCGACGCCCTGCTGCGGCTGTGGCCGCAGGAGTTGCTGTACGTGTTCCCTCCGTGGCCGTTAGTGGGGAGAGTAGTTCAACGCATCGAACGTCACCAGGGTCGGGTGATTCTGATAGCTCCAAATTGGCCGCGTCGCCCGTGGTACGGAGATCTGGTGCGTCTGGCGGTGGCGGAACCCCTGCCATTGACCGAGACAGTGTTGTTGTATCAAGGTCCTATCACTCTCCCAGATCCTGCTCGGTTCTCGCTTATGGCTTGGCTCTTGAAAGGAGCAAGTTGAGGAAGAAGGGTTTTTCTTCCAGAGTTGTTGCTACGATGTTGAGTTCCAGGAGGCAGTCCACTTCACTGGCGTACGTTCGAGTCTGGAGGCTTTTTGAGCACTGGTGCCTAGCTCGGAATTTGAGGGCTATACACGCTTCGGTCGCGGATGTGTTAGAATTTTTGCAGGATGGTCTGGACAAGGGACTGGCCTTGTCTACTTTGAAGGTTCAGGTGGCAGCCTTGTCTTGTTTTCGTGGCAAGGTTCAAGGTAAGTCGTTGGCTTCGTCTCCGGATGTGATTCGATTTTTGAAGGGAGTGAAATTGCTTCGGCCTCTGCAACGCCGGCTGGTTCCTCCATGGGATTTGAATCTGGTTTTGGAAGCGTTAATTCAGCCTCCGTTTGAGCCTTTGGCTTCGGCTACGGACAAGGATCTATCCTTAAAGACGGTGTTTTTGGTAGCCATTTCATCAGCGCGCAGAGTGTCGGAACTCCAGGCTTTGTCTTGTAGGACGCCCTTCTTGTCTTTTTCCAAGGAAAGGGTTTCTCTACGACCGGTGCCCTCCTTTTTGCCCAAGGTAGTGTCCGACTTTCATGTGAATCAGGTCATTTCTCTGCCAGTCTTAGGGAATCTAGCTGGAGACTCCGAACAGTGTCGACTGGCGAAGTTGGACGTGAAGCGAGTGTTGCGGTGTTATCTATCTAGAACTCGAGAGTTCAGAACATCTGATCGGCTGTTCGTTCTTTTTGGCGGTTCTAAAAAGGGAGCGGCTGCGTCCAAGGCAACAATAGCTCGGTGGTTGAAGGAGGCGATTGCGTCTGCTTACATCTTGAAGGGTCGTACGGTACCTAAGGGTTTTTCGGCTCATTCCACCAGGGGAGTAGCAGCCTCTTGGGCGGAAAGTAGTATGCTTCCTCCTCTAGAGATTTGTCGGGCGGCAGTCTGGTCCTCTCTGCATTCGTTTGTTAAACATTATCGGATTGATGTGCATGCTAAAGAGGAGGCAGGTTTTGGGGCTGCTGTGTTGACCTCTGGCCTAAGGGGGTCCCACCCGTAGAGAGTTACTGCTTTGGTACGTCCCACGCGTCTTGACCGGTCTGGAGGGTCGCTGAGGAAGGTGAAATTAGATCTTACCTGCTAATTTTCTTTCCTCTAGACCCTCCAGACCGGTCAAGAGCCCGCCCGGTGGTTTTCTGTAGGCCAGGAGGTAAGCTTTAGTAATTGGATATCTCTTGGCAGCTGATGATTGTAGTTTACATAATTCAGACTCTTGTTTTTTTCAGATGATTGTTAGTATGAGTCTGAATCAGGTGTGGTTGGATAGCCCACCTGTGGAAGCACAAACAGAACTCAGTGAGTAAAACAGATAAAAAGAGCATAAGTTGTTCTTCCATTTGACAATGTCCACGTACAGGGTTGATAGTTTTGGTTAGTGTTTTAGTTTCTCTGCTTTGTTACGGTTATACTGGCTAGTGGGTGTAGTGCACAGGTTATATATACAGTATTCAAAGCTCAGTGTTTTCTCAGTCTCCCTCTGCTGGTAGGAGTGCATAACCCACGCGTCTTGACCGGTCTGGAGGGTCTAGAGGAAAGAAAATTAGCAGGTAAGATCTAATTTCACCATTTTTTTCCCCAGCTTTTCTATAAATTAAAGGAAGCAGCTATTTAGTTTTATGTGAGATCTAAAACCCCTGTTGTGATTCCCTGTGTGTGGTCTTGCTGGCTTCCTCACCTGGTAGTGGGGTATACAGTGGTTTATCCATTTAGGCTTTAAAAATGTGACTTGTGTATCTTATGTAGTGTGTGCCCTGTGTAGGCTTACATCCAAGATTAAAGAATTTACTAATTAGAGAACCCAGCATTATAATTGCTCTCAACAAATAACTAAAATGTGACTTTGAATTCCTCGATTATCCTTTCAACCAAAATGAAACACTCCTATAAATTTGAATAGAGCTAAATGATGAGTGGGCCTGTACTACTCCCATCAGAATTGCCCCTCCCCCTTGGCTCATACTCTTCTCAGGGACCCAGCTCAGGATGCTAGGAATAGGATGGTAATACAGGAATGTAAGACCTTTGCAGTCAGAATGATTAAATATAATCTCTCACCTACCCACCCCCATCCTGTTATACTGTCACTGAAATGCTTTGATGTTTCACTTATATATACTATCATCTACCAACATTTGCTTATTTCCAATCTGACAAAGGGCAACCTTCAAAAGCTAATCAAGAAATGTATTATGTCTAATGTTTTATTTCTATCGATTACCTAAAATCTAAGTAAACTACATCCAGTGCATATCTTCATTCCAGTTCACTGGCCACCCAACGAAATCAAATCGGATTTGCCTAAGATTTGTCTTTGGTAAAGCCCTGTTGCCTTAATCTTAAATCAGATTGTACATATTTGACTATCCTTCCCTTCAGCAGCACACCTCTATTATCTTTTCCATCACTGAGGTGAAGCACAACAGTCTGTAGTTTCCCATCTCTTGTTACCATCTTTGTGAGGACAGATCACACCAGCCTTTCGCCAATCCTATGGTATGATAGTTACCGCAATGACTGATAACATTCAGCTCAGTGTGGACTTGCAATCAAAGAACCAGACATTTCTGAGATATCACAAAATTAAACAACTGAAATAATTCAATGTGAAAAGAAAAGTTTTCAACTGCTTACAAAATGACTAATTTCCAGTTCTTACATTTAAATGTAAGGTATTCCAAAATTTTGGTACTTCTCCAGTCTTCAAGGATTTGTTAAACATACCCTTTAGAGGGTCTGCCAACACCTCTCTAAGCTCCCTCAGTATCCTAGGATATATCTCATTCAGTCCCATGGTTTGTCCATGTTCAGTTTTGCAAATTGTTCATAAGCACTTTCTTTTGTGAATGATGCGGTATCATCTACAGAACAAAGGAGTGGGAAATGATAGGACTATGAAGTACATTACAATCTAGTTCATAAATTTGTATCTTTATAATCAGAAAATTTTCAAATCTTCAAATATACTCAGACTCGACATGGGCTGTTTCAACAATGTCACCTGCATCAGGAGTCCATACAGTCTAAACTGATGGGGTATGATGTGGTAGGGAGAACTGTAGATCCCAATGATTGACAAATTAGAAGTAAATGGCACATGAGCCCTCTCACCGCCTTTTTTAATGAGGGGGGGGGGGGGTGTCTCTCCGTATTGCTTCCAATCAGACAGAAGGAGAAACTGAGCGATTATTGTGAGAAACAAGGTGCCCTGGCCACAACTTTTGCACTTCAGGAACATCTCAAGGCTTAAAGATCACATCATTCCTTACCGACACAGGACGAGTCCTGGTACATCTAAATAGAATCTACAACAAGGACACAGTCAGCTCAGAACTGCCTGCAAACTGAGCAATAATCCTACCTGCACCTGCTAACAGCAGCAAGACCAAGGAGAACCGTTTGTCCTTGCCACTCTCAATGCTAGGACATAAGATTGTTCATACAGAAGAGTCAAGTTATAGAGAGACATTGTAAATACGTTTGCTACAGTTAATGTTCTTGTTGCCTTTGCCACTGCTGAAGTTATAACTGACAGATTCATTAGTTAAAAAAAAATCTTGGTCAGAACAACTTTATTGGAGTTGACTGAGCTATTGAATGGAAAATTTTAAGTCTGAACTGCTTACTTGGCCTCCTGGATATTTATCCAGTCCCAGCCTTGGTTCCATCAAACATATAAATGGCAAGTGACTGACTTACCTGCAAATGCGCAGTAGATTCTCGAGGACAAGCAGGCTGCTTGTTCTCACGACTGGGTTGACATCCACGGCAGCCCCCTCCAACCGGAAGAAAACTTCGCGGGAAGTCCCGCACGCAGGGCATGCCCACCACGCATGCGCGACCGTATTCCCGCCCGAGCGCGACCGTTCCCGCTCAGTTTTTTTCCTTTCCGCGCTGGAGAGAGACGTGTTCACGTCCCTCTCTTAGGCAGCCCTGGAAACCGGATTGTGGCCTAGCCCGCGGTTTTTCTTTATTAGTGCCTCGGCCCGGAGCATAATTCCAAGACGTGCACCTTGTGTCTCGGCTTAAGGAAGCGGACGTAGGTGGCGAGGCAAGTTCTGTGGGACCGTCTTTTTGGAACTTGCGCCAGCCCTTCGACGTCGACGGCCGGGTCTTCGGTGCTGGTACCGATGTCGACGGCGCCGACTATGGCATCGACCCCAGGAGTACAGGTACCTTTGGCCTGCCGGCGACTGCGGTGGTGAGCGGCTGCGCGGGCAGTCTGCCCCGGCCACTCCCACTGCTCAGG
Source organism: Microcaecilia unicolor (assembly GCF_901765095.1). NCBI lineage: Eukaryota > Metazoa > Chordata > Amphibia > Gymnophiona > Siphonopidae > Microcaecilia > Microcaecilia unicolor. The sequence continues at coordinate 85,725,216 of NC_044042.1, read as the reverse complement.
GCCATCGGAACCGAACCCTGTCGGATCCGATACCTCGAGGCCGGGGGGGGGGGGGCTTCACCTCCTCCGCCACGGAGCGCCGATGACGGGCATCGAAAGAAAGCCAAGAAGCACCATCATCGGTCGCCCACGACGCACAAGACTGGCAGCTCCGGGACATCGAGGGACGACTCGACACCCAGGAAGCGGCAGTGCCGGGAGGAGCGTTCCCCCTCGGTCAAAGAGGTGTGGCTGCGCCGGTCCGCAGGTATCGCGGTACCGTCTCCTGGACCCGAGAAGCTTCCAGCACTGGCACCCACACCGGCCCCCCTGCCTTTCCCAACAGCGGGCCTAGACGAGCCATCCTTCCCGCGATCCTGGAAGGGTTGATGCGCCAGGCTCTACCGGCACCGGGGGTTCTTGTGCCCCCGGTGCCTTTGATGGAGGCGCCGGTGGGCTCTGGCCCGATGATGAGGCCACAGACGCCGCTTGCGGCACCGGTGTCGACTGCCACTCAGGTGGAGTCAACATCGATAGAGGGAGCTTCGTCCCCACCGGCGTGGGAGTCCACCGCTCGACCCCATCATCGAGGACGTGGTTCCTCGCAGTCGAGACGGGCCCAGTTGCAGTCTGAGCTGAGAGAACTCATGTCCAACACCGAGGAGGAGGCCTCGTGGGGGGAGGAGGAAGTGCTATCAGTGCAGGGGGCCCGGCACGGAGGGGGGAGGGAGCGGTGGCGAGGATGGGGGGGGGGGGAGGGTGGAGGTTGGTGCGCGCGATGTTCGTTTCCAGGCTCACAACAAGGTTCAAAAGATAAACCTTGAATTCTCTACCTCGCCACCTCTCCCCTCCACTAGTCCGTTCCCCTCTCTCTCCTTCCCCTCATTCCTTTTCCTCATTTCCTGAAGTTATTATAGAGGAAACTACACTTCTCCTTTCTTCCTCAAAATGTACCACCTGTTCCTCTGATCCCATTCCCACCCACCTTCTTAATGCCATCTCACCTGCTCTTATTCCTTTTATCTGTCACATTCTCAACCTCTCACTTTCCACTGCAATTGTTCCTACTGCCTTTAAACATGCTGTGGTCACACCTCTCCTTAAGAAGCCTTCAATCGACCCTACTTGTCCGTCTAATTACCAACCCATCTCCCTCCTCCCTTTTCTCTCCAAATTATTTGGGCGTGCTGTTCACCACGGCTGCCTTGATTTTCTCTCCTCACATGCTATTCTTGACCCACTACAATCTGGTTTTTGCTCTCTCCACTCAACCGAAACTGTGCTTACTAAAGTCTCCAATGACCTATTACTGGCTAAATCCAGAGGTCTCTATTCCATCCTCATTCTTCTTGATCTTTCCGCTGCTGACACTGTCGATCACAGCATACTCCTCGATACCCTGTCCTCACTTGGATTCCAGGGCTCTGTCCTTTCCTGGTTCTCTTCCTACCTCTCTCTCCGCACCTTCAGTGTTCACTCTGGTGGATCCTCTTCTACTTCTATCCCTCTGCCTGTCGGCGTACCTCAGGGTTCTGTTCTTGGTCCCTCCTCTTTTCTATCTACACTTCGTCCCTTGGTTCATTAATCTCATCCCATGGCTTTTTCTACCATCTCTATGCTGATGACTCCCAAATCTACCTTTCTACCCCTGATATCTCACCTTGCATCCAAACCAAAGTTTCAGCGTGCTTGTCTGACATTGCTGTCTGGATGTCTCAACGCCACCTGAAATTAAATATGACCAAAACCGAGCTTCTCATTTTCCCCCCCCAAACCCACCTCCCCGCTCCCCCCGTTTTCTATTTCTGTTGATGGCTCTCTCATTCTCCCTGTCTCCTCAGCTCGAAACCTTGGGGTCATCTTTGACTCTTCTTTCTCCTTCTCTGCTCATATCCAGCATTGCCAAGACCTGTCGTTTCTTTCTTTACAACATCCGTAAAATCCGCCCCTTTCTTTCCGAGCACTCTACCAAAACCCTCATCCACACCCTTGTCACCTCTCGTTTAGAATACTGCAATCTGCTTCTTGCTGGCCTCCCACTTAGTCACCTCTCCCCCCTCCAGTCGGTTCAAAACTCTGCTGCCCGTCTCGTCTTGCGCCAGGGTCGCTTTACTCATACTACCCCTCTCCTCAAGTCGCTTCACTGGCTCCCTATCCGTTTTCGCATCCTGTTCAAACTTCTTCTACTAACCTATAAATGTACTCACTCTGCTGCTCCCCAGTATCTCTCCACACTCATCCTTCCCTACACCCCTTCCCTTGCACTCCGCTCCATGGATAAATCCTTCTTATGTGTTCCCTTCTCCACTACTGCCAACTCCAGCCTTCGCGCCTTCTGTCTCGCTGCACCCTACGCCTGGAATAAACTTCCTGAGCCCCTATGTCTTGCCCCATCCTTGGCCACCTTTAAATCTAGACTGAAAGCCCACCTCTTTGACATTGCTTTTGACTCGTAACCACTTGTAACCACTCACCTCCATCTACCCGCCTCTCCTCCTTCCTGTACACATTAATTGAATTGGTTTGCTTACTTTATTTTTTGTCTATTAGATTGTAAGCTCTTTGAGCAGGGACTGTCTTTCTTCTATGCTTGTGCAGCGCTGCATACGCCTTGTAGCGCTATAGAAATGCTAAATAGTAGTAGTAGTAGTAGTAGAGGAGGGTAGCTGGACATGGGGGGAGGCCAGGGGGGAGAGGGCATGGTTGCTGTACTTGGGGTGAGAGCAGGGTAAAGAGGAGGGCTGCTGAACATGGGGGGGGGGAGGCAGGGGAGAGAGAGGATGGTTGCTGGACATGGATCGGGGGAGGGGAGGGCAGGGTTGGTGGATGGGGGAGGCCAAGGGAAAGAGAAGGGTTGCTGGATATGGGGGGTGGGGGAGGATCAGTGGACGGGGTGAGGCCAGTGGAGAGAGGAGGGCTGCTGGACATGGGGGGAGGGTAGGGGAGAGAGAGGATGGTTGCTGGATGGGGGGGGGGGGGAAGGCCAGGGGATACAGGACGCCTGCTGGACATGGGGGGAGGGCAGGGGAGAGAGCAGGGTTGCTGCACATGGATGGATGGAGGTGAGAATTATTACATTTTGCAAAACACAAATCTCACCTGTTTTAACGGGCTTAACGGCTAGTAATAAATAAATCTGCTTGTGTAGCTGGTTCTCATGCCACAGAGCATGCTTAGGATTACAAGATCATTCAAAGTTGTTTAATTACATGTGGACTGTGAGAAACTGCAGGAGGACCTTTGAAGACTAGGCACCCAAATGAGAGATGAAAATTTACTGCACACAAGTGATGCCCAAAGAGAGTAACAAATCAAATTATAGCTATATGATGCTAGGATCCACTTTAGGAGTCACCACTGAGGAAAACATGTTGAAATCTTCTGCTCAGTATGTGACAGTGGCAGCTGAGAAAGCAAACATTAGGAATTATTAGGAAAGAATTAGAGAAAATACCATTAATGCCTCTGTATTGCTCAATGGTGCAACCACACCTCCAATAATACTGTGATTTCAGAAAAGGAGGCAGGGGTTGGAGCGTTGAGAGAACGGACTAAGGGAAGGAGAGGTGGAGGTGACCTGGTTGAGAACTCGTTTAATCTTGTGAACCTTATCATGAAAGAACTCAGCCAGAGTCGGGGGGGGGGGGGGGGGGGGGGGGGTGAAGTGAAGGGGGGGTTGGAGGTGAAGGCATTTTGAGGAGAGAGTTCAGCGTGGCAAAGAGACGACGAGGGTTTGAGCCAAGAGAATTTGTCAACTGGATGTAATAGTCCTGTTTGGCAAGAAAAAGAGCAGACTGGAAGGAGGTCAGCAAGAATTTGAAATGTATGAAGTCAGCATGGGCACGGGATTTCAGCCAAAGGCATTCGGCAAAGCAGGCACAGGAACGTAGGTAGCGGATTCTAGAGGTCAGCCAAGGTTGGGGTTTGGTACGTTTTACAGAACGGGGAATGAGAGTAGCGAGAGTATCCAGAGCAGAGGAGAGAATAGTATTATAGGAAGAGACAGCCTCATTGACAGACTTGGATAATATAGTGGTTGAGAAGAGATTTGAAACATTGGAGGACAGAGTAGAAGGGTCAATAGCCTGAAGATTCCTAAATGTATTGGTTAAGATTGGAGGGACTGGGGAGGAGGGTGTTTAAGTGTGAAAGTTATCAGATGATGGTCAGAGAGGGGAAGAGTTGAGGCACAGAAACTGGAGAGTGAGCAGTTTGAGGACAGGATAAGATCAAGACAGTAGCCATTCTGGTGAGTGGGGGCAGTGGAGTACAGTTGAAGATTGAAAGAGGATGTTAAAGCAAGAAACTGCAAAGCATAAGAGTCAGAGGGATCATTAGCATGAATGTTAAAATCCCCAAGAATGAGCGAAGGAGATGAAGGTTCAAGAAAGAAGGAAAGCCAAGCATCAAAGTCAGTGAGAAAGGAAGAAAGGGACTTATCAGGGGGTCGATAAATGACTGCTACTCGGAGAGGCAGAGGAGCAAATAGACTGCCTTTAAAGTCATATCCTTCTCCGAAGCCCGCCGCAGCGGCTCAAAGGGCGAACCCTGCAGGGCCTTCAATACCAGCACTAGGTTCCAAGCTGGACAAGGTGCCTGCATGGGAGAATGGAGCTGAAGCACCCCTTTAAGAAACCGCTGCAATGTCGGAGCGCAGGGTTTCCATATGGAAATGCCGTACTTTGAGTGACTCTGACTTTCTTCAAGTCGAGAATGGGCCGAAAAGACCCGCCTTTTCGCAGCACCACAAAATAAATGGAGTAACGACCGCAGCCGTGTTCAGCGGGAGGCACGGGGATCACCGCTCCCAGGTGCAACAAGCCTGGCAAGGTCTCCTCTACCGCCACCCGTTTGACGGCAGTGCCGCATTGGGATTCCAAAAACATGTCTCTCACCGGGGCAGTAAATTCCAATCTGTAGCCGTCTCTGATCAGGTCCAAAACCCACTGATCTGAGGTAATCTTGACCCATTCCTTAAGAAAGAGGGAAAGACGTCCTTCAACTGCAGGAATCGAGGAGTGGGCCGGCGCACCATCATTGAGAGGGTCTCCCATGAACTCCAGGCCTTGAACCGGCCACTGCGGAGCGTTTGTCCGAGTGAAAGGAGCTCCTCTGCTGAAAACGGGCAGGCGAAGTAAACCCAGCAGAACACCCCGGGCGGTACCGTCTAGCTTCACGGAAGCGAGGTCTGGAAGAGGGAACTGCCTGACCCTTGGAAGAAGGCCGCGGCCTATCCTCGGGTAACCGCTGGGGTTTAGCATCCCCCAGGCCCTTGACAATTTTCTCCAACTCCTCACCAAATAGAAGAAGGCCCTGGAAGGGCAACTTCACCAACCTTAGCTTAGAGGCCATGTCAGCCGCTCAATGCCGTAGCCATAGAAGGCGGCAAGCGGCCACCGCCACAGCCATCTGTTTAGCCGAGGCTCTGACCAGATCATAAAGGGCGTCAGCCAAAAATGACAAGGCCGACTCCATCCGCGGTGCCACCTCCGCAAGGGGCTCCGCTCCATCCCCGGGCTGTTCCACTGCCTGTTGCAACCAAGCGAGGCAGGCTCGAGCAGCATAACAACTGCAAACGCCTGTAAGGCTAGGCCTGAAATTTCAAAGGACCGTTTCATTGCTGATTCCAGCCGTCGGTCCTGCATGTCCTTCAGGGCAACCTCTCCCTCTACTGGGAGGGTAGTCTTCTTCGTCACAGCTGTGACTAGGGCATCTACCTTAGGCACGGCCAAGCGTGCCAAGTGCCCCATTGCCCTGGCAACTTTCAAAGGCCCCTCGGGGTCAGCCCATTGAGCCGAAAAGCTCTTGGATGGAGTCATGCAAAGGAAAGGCTCGAGCAGGCTTCTTAGTACTTGCCATCCTCAGATTACCAGAGGAGGCCTCGCCAAGCGCAGGATCTTCAATAGAGAGAGCCTGCAAGACGTCAGAAACAAGCGCTGGCAGATCCTCACGGTGGAAAATCCTAACAGCGGTGGGATCATCTGGATCCAGTGGCAATCCGGCACCTTCCTCTGGCTCCTCAGACCACGAAGGCCTGCCAGACCCCTCAGAATCCTCACAGCCCGACCACGGGGGGGGGGGGGGGGGGGGGGGGGGGGGGGGAAGAGGAGTGCCACTCTCTGAAGGGGAATTTACCCTTCTATGCTTGTCATGCGGCCAACTGTCTGGGGAAAGAACGCCTGATGGCAATCCCGGGCCGGCCTCCACCGGAGGGAACCAGGTAACAACGCAGAGTCAAACACCTGCGGCAGAGCCCTCTTTAACATGAACGCTTTATGTAAAAGCAACACAAACTCAGGGGAGAAAGGCTCACCCTGGTCTCCCGGTTCCAATCTGGGGCAAACAGCTTCTTTGGTAGCCTCCCTCCGAGACTCCCCTCCGGCCTCAGACCCCTCTGCTCCTGCGGGGGTCGAGCCATGAGGCGCATCCAAGATGGTGCCCGCTGCCAGCTCCACCGAGCGGGAAGAAACATCGCTCGCCATGCTCGTGCCGGCCCTGACTTCTGAAGAGCACGATTTACAGAGCCCCGCTGCTGATCTGCGCTTGCCACAATGTGAACAGCGCTTAAGCTCCGCAGCCATCTCCAAAAACGGCGGAAAATTTCAAAATGGCAGATTCGTGCCAAAAACACCCCGATTGCGGGCCCTCCCCGGAGGAGCTACAAGACGCTTTTATCTCAACAGACCGAGTCCCAGAGCTACGGTCACGCTGCACAGACAGAAGATAGCCTCAGAATCGCAGCGCTAACAAGCGTTTTTTTTTTAAACGCTGTGAGGAAAGTTAGAGGCAACAGCTAAAGAGGCAATCCGGAGGTCCAGGAGAGTGGGAAAGGCAGGGAAAGGATGAACCAATGTGCCTGCATCCACATAGAAGAGAGTGGGAAAGGCAGGGAAAGGATGAACCAATGTGCCTGCATCCACATAGAAGAGAGTGGGAAAGGCAGAGATAGGGCAAACCTATATGCCTGCATCCATATAGTGGGAAGGGTAAGGCAGGGAAAGGGCTAACCTATGTGCCTTTAAAGTGGAGCTGCAATAGCCACAACACCCCTGCTACAACTGGCAAAAGCACAGGAGTCACCCCAGGCAGATTCTTGAAGGAGCTGAATAAGCTGCATCCAACCCTGCTGGGAGATAGAGAATACTGAGAGGCAGATGGAGCTAGCCGTCCAGGAGGCACTATGGTTTTCAGTGTTCTCTATCTCCCCCTGCTGGTAGGTGGACACAACCCATTTTTAATGGATTCATCTGCTGCTGATGACAAGGAATGCTAAGTTTACATAAGTATTGCCACACTGCAACAGACCAAAGATCTATCAAGCCCAGCATCCTGTTTCCAACAGCGGCCAATCCAGGTTACAAGTACCTGGCAAGATCCCAAAAAGTTCAATACATTTTATGCTGCTTATCCCAGAAATAAGCAGTGGATTTTCCCCAAGTCAATTTAATAATGGTCTTTGGACCTTTCCTTGAGGAAGCTGTCTAGACCTTTTTTAAACCGCCTTTACCACATTGTCTGGCAATAAATTCCAGAGTTTAATTACACGTTGAGTGAAGAAAATTTTTCTATGATTCGTATTAAATTTACTACTTTGTAGCTTCATTGCATGCCCGAGTCCTAGTATTTTTGGAAAGAGTAAACAAACGTTCCACTCCACACAATATTTTATAGACCTCTATCATATCTACTACTACTACTAAACATTTCTACAGCGCTACTAGGGTTACGCAGCGCTGTACAGTTTAACAAAGAGGGACAGTCCCTGCTCAAAGGAGCTTACAATCTAAAGGACGAAATGTCCAGTTGGGCAGTCTAGCTTTCCTGAATAGAGGTATAGTGTTTAGGTGCCGAAGGCGACATTGAAGAGGTGGGCTTTGAGCAAGGATTTGAAGATGGGCAGGGAGGGGGCCTGGCGTATGGGCTCAGGGAGTTTATTCCAGGCATAGGGTGAAGCGAGGCAGAATGGGCGGAGCCTGGAGTTGGCGGTGGTGGAGAAGGGTACTGAAAGGAGGGATTTGTCTTGAGAGCGGAGGTTATGGGTAGGAACGTAAGGGGAGATGAGGGTAGAGAGGTAAGGAGGGGCTGCAGATCGAGTGCCTTTGCAGGTTAGTAGGAGAAGCTTGAACTGTATGCGGTACTTGATCGGGAGCCAGTGAAGTGACTTGAGGAGAGGGGTGATATGAGTATATCGGTCCAGGCGGAAGATAAGACGTGCAGCAGACTTCTGAACGGACTGAAGGGGGGATAGATGGCTAAGTGGGAGGCCAGTGAGTAGGTTGCAGTAGTCAAGGCGAGAGATAATGAGAGAGTGGATGAGAGTTCGGGTGGTGTGCTCAGAGAGGAAAGGGTGAATTTTGCTAATGTTATAGAGAAAGAAGCGACAGATCTTGGTTATCTGCTGGATATGCGCAGAGAAGGAGAGGGAGGAGTCGAAGATGACTCCGAGGTTGCGGGCAGATGAGACGGGGACGATGAGGGTGCCATCAACTGAGACAGAGAGTGGAGGGAGAGGAGAAGTGGGTTTGGGTGGGAAGACAAAAAGCTCGGTCTTGGCCATGTTCAGTTTCAGGTGGTGGTTGGACATCCAGGCAGCAATGTCGGATACGCAGGCCGATACTCTGGCCTGGGTTTCCGCAGTGATGTCTGGTGTGGAGAGATAAAGCTGGGTGTCGTCAGCATAAAGATGATATTGGAAGCCATGAGATGAGATCAGGGAAGAGGTGTACATTGAAAAAAGAAGCGGTCCAAGGACAGATCCCTGAGGAACTCTAACAGAGAGCGGGATGGGGATGGAGGAAGAACCATGAGAATGTACTCTGAAGGTACGGTGGGAGAGATAAGAGGAGAACCAGGAGAGGACAGAGCCCTGGAATCCAAATGAGGACAGTGTGGCAAGAAGTAAATTGTGATTGACAGTGTCAAAAGAGGCGGATAGGTCGAGAAGGATGAGGATGGAGTAGTGGCCTTTGGATTTGGCAAGGAACAGGTCATTGCAGACTAGATAGCGCCGTTTCTGTCGAGTGTAAGGGGCAAAAGCCAGATTGAAGCGGATCGAGGATGGCATGAGAGGAGAGAAAATCAAGGCAATGGCTGTGAACGACGCGTTCAAGTATCTTGGAAAAGAAGGGTAGGAGGGAAATGGGGCGGTAGTTGGAGGGACAGGTAGGGTCAAGTGAAGGTTTTTTGAGGAGTGGTGTGACTACAGCATGCTTGAAGGTGTCAGGGACAGTTGCAGTGGAGAGAGGGAGGTTGAGGATATGACAGATGGGGGGGGGGGGGGGGTGACAGTAGGAGAGTTGTGTTAAGTAAGTTGGTGGAGATGGGGTCAGAGGAACAAGTGGTGCATTTCGAGGAGGAAAGAAGATGGGCGGTTTCCTCTTCGGTGATATCAGGAAACGAGGAGGCGGCCTGGGTTGGTTGGTTGAGGGAGTGGGTTTCTCCAAGCTGAAGAGCCCTTCCTCATAGGGAAGTCGTCCCATTCCCTTTATCATTTTCGTCACCCTTCTCTGTACCTTTTCTAATTCCACTATATGTTTTTTGAGATACTTATTTGCTGTTTGAAACTTACATAATAAATCTTTACTTGCATGGGAATGTTTCTTATCAGCATACTTATTTCCAGTAAACAGAGTGAGCGAGATCAGAGACTGATTTAACTAATTCCCTAGCTACTATTACACAGCCCTTCATAAGTGGGTTCTCACCCAGGGATAGCAATAATCCTGCCTATATAATTGGGGCCATGTCTGAGATAATGCACAACTCCCTATATTCCCTTAGCCAGCTACATTTGTGAGGGGGTTAACTTGTTAACAGAATTTATTCAGGTAAAAAAAAAAGGGGGGGGGGGGCTGGTAGGGGCATCTCCAGGGCAGGTTTTTAAATTTTAACCCAGTACTGTAATATTCAGTGCCACTTGGATATATTTGTGCATACAACTTCTGCATGATATCTCTCCTAGATCTACAGGCACCAGATTTGTGCAGGTAGATTCTGCTGTACATTCAGCTGAATTGTTTGATGGATAATGCTGTTAAACACCCATATTAAGGAAATCAGATACATTTGTTATTTTCTTACCCATTCAACAACTTTTTAATAATGGCCTCAGAATGATCTTCCTCATTTCTTTCTTTTGGGGTGAATAAAGTCTTAAAAGCATGCCTAGCATTCAATGAGAAACAACAGTGGACCCTTTGCCTCTAAAGGTTGCACACACCTGAAATGCAGTGCCAGGTGCCACAGTGGATGGGGACAAATAGGAAGACTGTTACAATGGAAAACATGTCAGCAGGAAATCATCTACCATAAGGTATTCAAAAACACTCATAAAAAGTACAAGAAAGGCTTTCAGAAGTATCTCAAATACAAGATAATAAAAACTGTCCATCTGTGTTTTCACTCTCTTAGGAAAGGCAATTTTCAAAGGCATGTCCGAGTAAATAGCATGTCTGAAATTTGCCTACCCTTTTTCCCCAGGTAAAGGTACAGAGGAATCAAAACCAACAGGAAATATAGACATCCTCAGCAACATTTTAAGAATTGTATGCTTTGTTTTTGAGGGAAAAACCATGTGCTAATTCTGTGGGAATTTTCACCTGGCAACTTTTTAAGGCTGACGTACATGTATACTTCATTCTGAGAACTGGTGCATACAGATAAAAATAACTGTGGATTTTGCAACTAACCACATAATTTGTCTGCCCTCTCACTGACCTAGAACAGGTTACCAATTACATTTGCCTGACAGTCCCTTGCTTAACTTAGCTCTCACTGCTGCTGGAAAAGTCAAAGAATAAAACAATTCCTAAAAACTGACATCTACAATTTATTAGAACTGACACATTAATTGCGTGCTACAACTTCTAATGCTCGAGTAAAAAAAAAAACAAAAAACACAAACAAAATAAACTTTAGAAACTGCCACTGGTTCATGGTAATGTAGCTTACAGAGGGCAAAGTTTATAAAGAGGCTATTGTGTTTTGGTCCTTTTAATGATATTTTCCTTACTGGCTTCTGCTGTTGGGAGGCACGGTCCTTTGTGCATTTTCCAGAGTTTTCAACATATTCTTTATGTGCCACAAACAGGCCAACTAATAATTCAATATGCAAAATAAATGTTTTAATGTAAAAAAAAAAATAAAGAAAACAACCCCCCCCTCACAAAGGTTGTATATGGCAACACAACTAGAGGACTGTGGTACAGCACATCACAGAAACAGACAACACTGGAGGAGGTGACAGAAGAACACTTGATGGGTAAAAAACCATGTGATCCTCTAAATTATATATAACACTAGCTAAGGATGTTGCTGAAGAAAGTCTTTAATGGGCCTCAAGGTTTCATTTGCCATTATCAAATATTCATTTATGCAAATTATTAACATTTTATACATCTCTATATATCTATATAGATATATAGATGTATAGATATATAGATATATGTATTTATATATGTAGATGGGGAGACGTATGTAAAAATGAAATACTGTGAAATCCCCAAAATACTATTTCATTTGAAACTGAAAAGTATAAGCTATGTCCAATGTGGAATGTACTTAAAGCATTTTTTAAAATCAGGACTCTACAAATTCTTCAATAATAATTAATAATAATAATGACAGTAATAATAATAATAATAAAAACCACCATTTGACCTGCCACACAAAATTGAAGTTGTATATTGCGCTTGCCAAGGACAAATCTGTAAGCCTCTTTGAGAAGCTATAGGTTTCACTATTTCAGTGAAAGCCTCAATCTGTCCCACTGCAAAATGCCAGTCTATTTGAAAAAAGGCAGAAAGGTAGCAGTGTCTGAAGAGCCCTAAATCCTTATGAAGGAAGGGAGTTAGCTGTTAAATTTCAAAGGGTACCCAATGGCTTTTTCCAGGCACTCAACTAAAGATCCAGCAGTGAGAAAATCCCTCTCTACTTCCACAAACTTTATGTAGATGGTCTTCGGTGACACTCCAGGCTCCACCAAGCAGTTCTCGGCTAGAAACCCATTGATACCCTCCCAGTCTTTGTTGTGAAATTTGAGAGTAGCTTGAAAGTGTAAAAACAGACACTGCTGGAGATTTCTACACTCTGCGATACCCAGATAAACATAGATAATCCTGGTGGACTCTACCTGAGTGGCTTGTCCTGATGGATGATCAGTGTCACCTTTACCCTCAGTCACAAGCTCCTGACTGCCACTCTCTGCAAGTGTCAAACAAGCTTTGTCATTGATATCTTCGTAACCAATGGCATAAAGTCCTGGACTTTTTGGAATACCTCCTGGTAATAAATACTGAACAATATTTCCTCCTGTCGGTTTGGAGTGAGCAATCGGTATCCAATCAACAGCCATGTGCAGTTCGAGGCATCTTGCCTCACTAATTGTTATCTCCAAATATTTGTAGTAAACATTTTTCCAGTTCATTTTTTGAACTCTGGTCATTACTATCCTTCCTTCTGGTTTCTCAGGATTGAAATATTCCCGAAGTCGTTTGCCAAGTGGTACCTGGGAGCTTATTTCTGCATAGTGGTAGCGAATGTCCTCCTTCCATCTGGTATTATATCCAATACCAAAAATGGCCAGTTTATTGGAGAGGTGAAGCCTGGAGAAATCTGTCCAACTTTGGAAGAGCTCCCACTTCAACTGTACTGACTCCAAAATGTGTGTAACAGTCTGCAGAAGCTCTTGTTTCCTGAAAAAAAAAAATTGGAAAATTTGGTAAACCAAATACTACTATACTATAAATCAAACGTGCATAAATTATATTCTTTCAGAAAACTGGAAGAAAATCCAGTTCTTCCCATCCTTATTTTCAGTATTTCTCAGACTGACAGAGATGGCAGTTCAAACTATTCCAAATGAGTCCAAGTGACAAAGACAGCCCAAGTGTCTTTTTTTTCCCCAACGTGCAAGTCAGGAGTGAGGGGGAGGTATTCAAAGCACTTATTCTGTTCCAATCAACTGACAATTATAACACAAACCTTTATTCTGTGACCTTCTTAACACAGGGTTTTGCTCATATAGAAGGCAATTACAATGCCACAACTTTAAAGTAACACGCTATATGGTTTGGGCTCTGAAACTACACATCTCACATTTATTTCTTTAAAACGTTCCTTCCTGACACTGCTACTTTACTCCTTCCCTGTTGGTGTACTGTTGCCTGGTGCTGATCACCACCTGTCACACAATTTCCATTCTGACACAGAAATAGCAAAAACAAGGGGCCCTTGTCAAGTATGCTTGGTGCACTGGTTAGAGATACCCCGGGACTTTGTGGAATCCTGAAGATAAGTTTGGTATTGATTTTGCGATGGATGGGATTTATAGTCCGCTTGCTTTTTTAAAACTTTGAACTACTTCATGATATCCATCTTGTCTACACTCATAGTCTGTGGCATCCTTTTTATGCCTTTCAGCTTTTTTCTCTCTATACATATAGTGCTTTGGGGGCGCTTATGATGGCTGTAGCTCTACACAGGAGCTGGATTTTCTGGGTTGAGGTGTTTACAGTAGCTGTGTGTTACCAGTCTGAGGCCCAGATGCACAAAACCTAACAAGCCAGCAATGGGAAAATTAGGTTCTTACCGTGATAATTTTCTTTCCTTTAGTCATAGCAGATGCAGCCATTACAGATGGGTTGTGTCCATCAACCAGCAGAGGGAGATAGAGAGCACACTTTTTTCAGTGCCTCATACCAGCTTGCTCCACTGCCTCTCTTCAGTATTTGAAGCTTCCAAAGCAGTATGGCAAACCGCAATGGGAATAACATGACCTTTCCTCACAGCGAACGATGGCCCTACAACAAAGGGCATTAACTCAGAATGGAAGGAATGAAACATCCTCCCGAAGGGCATAAACTCATCCTCCACTGAGATATAACTGGAGGGAATAAACTCATCCTCCCGGAGGGAATAAACTCATCCTCCAAAACATGATACTGGAGGGAATTAAGTCATCCTCCTTTAATTGAACAAGAATCCTGAAGACTGTTTTCCGACTTTCTCCCAAGGATGGAATCTCCAGGAAACATGAACAGAACCTGAAATAGATTTACAGCAGATAGCAATCAGACAGGGAGGGATCAAGGCTGCATCTGCTATGACTAAAGGAAAGAAAATTATCACGGTAAGAACCTAATTTTCCCTTCCTTGTCATCAAGCAGATGCAGCCATTACAGATGGGGTGTATCAAAGCAATCCCTAGATAGGGTGGGAACAAGCCACACCACGTGCCAGCACTTGCGCTCCAAAATGTGCGTCCCTCCTGGCAGCCACATCCAGCCTGTAATGTCGGGCAAAAGAGACCTTAGAAGCCCATGTTGCTGCACTACAAATCTCTTGAAGAGAGAGTACTCCAGTTTCAGCCCAAGAAGAGGAAATTCCTCTAGTGGAATGCGCCTTAAAGGCATCAGGCGGAGGCCGGCCGGCAAGCAAATAAGCTGAAAAGATAGATTCTTTAAGCCAGCGGGCAGTAGTGGCTTTAGACGCTGGAGACCCTCTGCGAGGACCTGATAGCAAAACAAACAGATGATCAGAGGTCCTGAAAGAGTAACTCGCAGATACTGCAGCAGAGTCCTGTGCACGTCCAACAGGTGCAATTGCCCGAAAGATTCTGGAAACTCCTCCTTGACAAAGGAGGGCAATAAAATAGGTTGGTTTAGGTGAAACGCTGAAACCACCTTAGGCAAGAAGGAAGGCACGGTCCGAACCGTGACCCCGGACTCTGAAAACTGCAGAAAAGGGTCTCTACAGGACAGCGCCTGGAGCGCTGACACCCGTCTCGCCGAAGTAATGGCCGCTAAAAAGACGGCCTTCAGTCTCAAATCTTTCTCTGAAGCACGCCGAAGCGGTTCAAAGGGAGCATCCTGAAGGGCCTTCAGCACTAGCCCCAGGTTCCAAGCTGGACAAGGTGCACGCACGGGAGGACAGAGCCGAAGCACCCCCTCTAAGAAACCGTGCCACATCCGGATGAGCAGCTAAAGACACGCCTTTAACCTTGCCACATAGGGAGGCCAACGCTGCCACTTTCACCTGCAGGGAATTATAGGCCAAGCCTTTTTGTACACCATCCTGCAAAAAGTCCAGAATCGGCGAGACAGGAGCCCGCAGGGGTGTGATCTCTTTGGAAGCACACCAGACTTCAAACTGGCGCCAAATCCTAGCATAAGCCACGGAAGTGGAACGCTTGCGGGCTTGCAGGAGAGTGGTAATTACTTTATTGGAATAGCCTCTGCCTCTCAATTGCGCCCTCTCAATCGCCAGGCCATAAGACCAAATCGGCCGGTGTCCTCCATGGTCACCGGACCCTGTGACAACAGGTTGGGAACCAGAGGTAACTGAAGGGGATCCTGTACGAGCATCTGTCGGAGGTCCGCATACCAAGGCCTCCTGGGCCAATCCGGGGCGACGAGAACCACTTCTCCTGGATGCAGCCGAATCCGCAGGAGCACTCGCCCTATCAAGGGCCACGGAGGGAACACATACAGTAGGCCCAGAGGCCAGGGTTGAGCCAAGGCATCCAACCCCGCCGCGCGAGGATCTCTCCGTCTGCTGAAGAAGCACGGGACTTTGGCATTGGTGCTTGTCGCCATTAGATCCATCACGGGCTTGCCCCACTTGGCACATATCTGCAGGAACACTTCGTCTGCAAGTTCCCACTCCGCTGGATCGATCTGATGCCTGCTTAGATAATCGGCTTGCACGTTGCTCTGACCTGCAATGTGAGCTGCCGACAGAAACTGTAGATGCAGCTCAGCCCAGTGGCAAATTTGTTCGGCCTGCGCGGCTAGAGCTCTGCACTGAGTGCCGCCTTGTCGATTTATGTAGGCCACTGCTGTCGTGTTGTCCGACAACACTCTGACAGCCAATCCTTCCAGGGTCACTTGAAAGGCCAGAAGCGCCCGAAACACCGCTTTCAACTCTAGGCGGTTGATGGACCACTCCGATCCTCGGGTGTCCATAGACCCTGGGCATGCTTCCCCTTGCAATGTGCGCCCCAGTCTTTCAGACTGGCATCTGTCACCACTAGGCACCAATCGGGGAGCGCCAGCGGCATTCCTCGCCGCAGCATGCTGTCTGAGAGCCACCACTCCATGCTGAGTCGGGCCGCAGGGAGCCAAGAGAGTCTGCATTGATAATCCTGAGATACTGGAGACCATCTTTGGAGTAGAGCATACTGTAAAGGTCTCAGGTGCGCTCTCGCCCAAGGCACCAGTTCCATGGTGGCCGTCATCGATCCAAGCAGCTGGACAATGTCCCAAGCTCGCGGGCGGGGCATCCTCAGGAGCAGACGGACCTGATTCTGAAGCTTGCACCGCCTTTGCTCAGGTAGGTACACATACCCCGAGGCTGTGTCGAACCTGGCCCCCAAATATGCTAGAGACTGCGAGGGGGTCAGGTGACTTTTGGCCAAATTGACGACCCAGCCCAGAGATTGAAGTACTGAGACCACTCTGGCTGTTACATGCTGACTTCTCTGCAGCAGAGTTTGCTCGAATGAGCCAGTCGTCCAGGTACGGGTGAACCCGAATACCCTCTCGCCTTAGAAAGGCAGCTATTACCACCATAACCTTCGAAAAGGTGTGGGGAGCTGTGGCGAGGCCAAAAGGCAAGGCCTAGAACTGGAAATGCTTTCCCATCACCGCAAACCTCAGAAACTTCTGGTGCGGGGGCCAAATTGGAATGTGCAAGTAAGCTTCTTTCAGGTCCAGAGACGTGAGAAACTCTCCTGGCTGTACCGCAGCAATGACGGAGCGCAGGGTTTCCATGTGAAAATGCCGCACTCTCAGGGCCTTGTTTAATTCTTTTAAGTCCAGAATAGGGCGAAAAGACCCTCCTTTTCGCGGTGCCACAAAGTAGATGGAGTAGCGGCCGCAGCCATGTTCGGCGGGAGGTACCGGGGACACGGCCCCTATCTGAATCAGACCTTGTAAAGTCTCCTCTACCGCCGCCCGTTTGGCGGCAGAACCACATCGGGACTCCACAAACACATCTCTTACAGGGGCGTCGAATTCTATTCTGTAACCGTCTCTGATCAGGTCCAAGACCCACTGATCTGAGGAAATGTTGGCCCACTCCTCGACAAAGACGTCCTCCAATAACAGGACTTGAGGAGAGGGCCGGCGCACCATCATTGAGAGGGTCGCCCCGGAACTCCAGGCCTTGAGCCAGTGGCTGTGGAACGTTTGTCCGAGTGAAAGGAGTTCCTCTGCTGAAAACGGGCACGAGAAGTGAACCCAGCAGAACGCCCCGGACGGTACCTTCGAGCTTCACGGAAGCGAGGTCTGTAAGAGGAGTGGACCGCCGCACCATTAGAGGAAGGCTGAGGCCTATCTTCGGGCAAGCGCTGGGGTTTAGCCTCACCCAGGCCCTTCACAATTTTCTCCAACTCCTCACCAAACAGGAGAAGGCCTTGAAAGGGCAACTTCACCAACCTTTGCTTAGAGGCCATGTCCGCCGCCCAATGCCGTAGCCAAAGAAGACGGCGAGCCACCACTGCTACTGCCATGTGTTTAGCCGAAGCTCTGACAATATATTTTTTTTGTTACATTTGTACCCCGCGCTTTCCCACTCAGGGCGTCAGCAAAAAAGGACAAGGCCGACCCCATCCGCGGAGCTACATCTGAAAAGGGCTCCACTCCATCACCGGGCTGTTCCACTGCCTGTTGCAACCAAGCCAGGCAGGCTCTAGCAGCATAACAACTGCATGCAGACGCCCGAATAGTGAGACCTGCAATTTCAAATGACCGTTTAAGTGCTGATTCCAGTCTACGGTCTTGAATATCCTTCAGGGCAACACCTCCTTCAACAGGGAGGGTAGTTCTCTTTGTCACAGCTGTGACTAGGGCATCCACTTTAGGCATAGCAAAGCGAGCCATATGCTCCTCACTCAGACGGTATAATTGCCCCATAGCCCTGGAAACTTTCAAAGGTCCCTCGGGGCCAGCTCATTGAGCCGAAATAAGCTCTTGGATGGAGTCATGCAAAGGAAAGGCTCGAGCAGGCTTTTTGGTACTAGCCATCCTAGGATTCACAGAGGAGGCTGTGCCACTGACAGGGTCCTCAATAGAGAGAGCCTGCAGGGCATCAGAAATAAGCGCTGGCAGCTCATCACGGTGGAAAATCCTCACCGCGGAGGGATCGTCCAGATCCTGAGTCACTTCTGCACCAGACTGGCTCCTCAGACCATGAAGGCCTGCCAGAGTCCTCCGAATCCTCGCAGCCCGACCACGGGGGGGGGGGGGGGGGGGGGGGGGGGAATGGAGGTGCAGCACTCTCTGAAGGTGAATGAGCCCTTCTGTGCTTCATATTCTGCCAATTATCAGGGAATAACGCCTCAGAGGGCATACCCAGGCTAGAATCCACCGGGGGGGGGGGGAGGGGGCATTAGAAGAGGCCCATGCCGGGCTTTGTGGGAGATCTCTTTTAAGCCTGTATGCTTTATGCATTAATAAGACAAAATCAGGGGAGAAAAACTCACCCTGGGCACCCGGATCTCTGCCGGGGGTAGTAGCTCCCATATCAGCCTCACTCCGAGGCCTCCCCCCGGGCTCAGGACTCTCCGTCTCAGCGGAGGTCGCGCCATGTGGTAAATTCAAAATGGCGTCCACTGCCAGCTCAGAGCGCGAAGAATCGCCATGCTCGGGCCGGCTCTAACGTCTATACAGCACGATTTACAGAGCCCCGCTGCTGATCTGCGCTTGTCACACTTGGAACAGCGCTTTACTGTCTCCACAGCCATCGCCGAAAACGGCGGTAAAATTCAAAATGGCGGTTTGCGCCAAAATCGCCCCAATCGCGGGCCCACCCCCGAGGAGTCAGAAAACACTCTTACCTCACTGGACTGAGTATCACAGCTCCGGTCCCATAGAAAAAGGCAAGGAAAAACATCTGTTCCAGCGACTAAGCGCCAAAGCGCGACACGACTTTTTTTTTTTTTTTTTTTTAACGCTGTGAGGAAAGCAGAGGTAAATAGAACTCCGGAGGCTCAGGTGAACGGGAAAGGCAGGGAAAGGGCGAACCTATGTGCCTGCATCCACTGTTGGTGGGGAAGGACAGGGAAAGCTAAGCAATGTGTCCACATCCACGGAAGTATGGGTATGTGCCTTTAAAGTGAAGCTGCTATAGCCTCCAACACCCCTGCTAACAACTGGCAAAAGAACAGGAGCAACCTCCAGGCAGATTTTAGATGGAGCTCGAAGAAGCTGCAGCCACTCTGCTAGGGGAGATAGAGAATACTGAAGAGAGGCAGTGGAGCAAGCTGGTATGAGGCACTGAAAAAAGTGTGCTCTCTATCTCCCTCTGCTGGTTGATGGACACAACCCATCTGTAATGGCTGCATCTGCTTGATGACAAGGAAGTGGGTTTTACACTGGTTCTAGTCCGTTTAGCGAGCATAGAGTTCAGCCAGAAATGCACAAAGGGGTTCTGCGAGCTCTTTTCCTATCAAGGTAGCAGCTAATGAAAACTGTATGCATTATGAGCTAATTACTTTACAAATGTGCATGCAAAGGGATGCACAGAAGCAGCCCCTACCTTTACCGTGGAAAATTTAACGGGAGGTCTTTAGCTGTCAGTCCTGATAGACCTTGGCTACAATAAAGAACAGCAATTCTAAGAAGGAAGACTCCATCAAACAACTTTTCCATCTGTCTGCTTTTAAATACGTGCAGTCCTCTCTCCCCACCACTACCTTCTGGGTAAATTAAAGCCAAAGCTCTTTAAATCCTGCTGCTTTAATGTTAAGCTTTAAAGTATGCATTTGAAAAAAAAAAAAATCTTGAAGCCTGACCCCCCCCCCCCCCCCCCCCCCGGAGGCAGATTCAAGCCCACTGTGGTGAGGAAAGCTTGCAGGGTCCATGCTACCTGCTCTCACCTAGGAGCTGCAGTTAGAAGCCGTTCATCAGCAGCCAGTGCAAGCCACCAACTCTAATGTGTGATCAACACCAATCACCATCGCCAGGCACGATCCATCACCAACTGCAGCAGCTCCAGGGCTCCAAAAGGGACAGGGTGCTAAACACATCAAGGGGGGGGGGCACCCAAGTTACAGTAGCACTGATCAGCCCCCCAATGGACCGGGCAAGCAGTTTCCTCCGATTTGTAAAAAAAAAAAAAAAAAACCCAAACAAAAACACAGCTAAGCCGGCTTTCATACATCGATTGGCTATACTGTGCATGCTCAGCTGGTCGACTGGCTTTCTCCCTATCACATGCAAATGAGTTAATTTTTACCAAGGTGGAATTACAGAGCGATTCTTTACCAGGGCCTTTGTGCATCTGGGTCTGAGTTTATTATGCTATAAGTGAGTTTTTTCTTAGCTTTTGTTTGTTTTGCACCCTCCGTGAAGATGTTTTCCTTAGGACATTCCTTTCTGATCCATCAAGCCAAACCACTCAACAATCTATCTTTTGGAGAGAGTGGGATAAGAGGAACAGGGAACATATATCCTCATTTATCCCAAACCAGCCAGGTCTTTATCTGTCAAGGCTTTCAAGCCGCATACAGCTGCAGGTTGAACTGAGTCCAGATATTCATTGCCAGGCCGTGTCCAGGCACCGGCACTAAATATCCAGGTTATAGAAGTCACCCAAAAATTAACCGAATACTAATCAATCCTGCTCAGAAGGAAGGGATCCCCAGAAGCTTAGCCGGTGGTGGGAGGTGGAGATAGTGCTGGGCAGACTTATACGGTCTGTGCCAGAACCGGTGGTGGGAGGCGGGGCTGGTGGTTGGGAGGCAGGGATAGTGCTGGGCAGACTTATACGATCTGTGCCCTGAAAAAGACAGGTACAAATCAAGGTAAGGTATACACAAAAAATGGCACATGTGAGTTTATCTTGTTGGGCAGACTGGGTGGACCGTGCAGGTCTTTTTCTGCCGTCATCTACTATGTTACTATGTAATCAGAGTGGTGCATAGTTAGCATGGCAGATAAAGTCAGGACAACTTTTTTGAAATGCTGCTGAAATATAAAACCAACAACAAAGTACCCAACTCAAATCCACACTATTTTAATTTGATAGAAATAGCATCTCAATACCATGCTTGGCTCAAAACCTGAACTGGAACAAATCCATAATATTTTTTGTATCAACATATACCTGTAATTGAGTAAAAACTACTTTTTCAAATCACTTTGGATAAAAAGGATAAAGAGGAAACTGGTCTATAATTATTAGGATTGCACGGATCAACATCTTTACCTTTTGAGACTGGTCACAAAGAAGCTAATTTGAGAATTCGGGGACATTGCTGGAAAATAGAGATTTATTATAACAGACACAAGTTTGGCAAGACCTTTATTTAAGGACTTCAAAATGGATGTATAACAACTAGTCAGCAGGCTAGTGGAGTTATTCAAGCTCACAATAACCAATTCTACATGGCTAGAAATAACCGAGGTAAAATGATCCCATTTAACCTCTGAAATAGTTGCACCCAGTAAAAAAGATACCTTAGATGAAAATATACATGTACATATATCTGAAACTTTTCTTTGAAAAGCATTAGCAAAGCAGTTAGGCTCTTTACTATGCTGAAGAGTGCTCCAGGTACTGAAATCCTTTAATCATTTTATCATATGTCTCCTTCACAGATAACACTTTAGTTCTACAGATCTGCAAAGCATTTTCATAAGATTCTTTGGTAAAGACATCAGATGTTTTTCACATTTTTGCTCTAAATTCTTAAGACCCCCCCCCCCCCCCCTTTGTGGCTTTCAATTCTGTGGATTTCAAGGGGCTGCATGCTGTCAGTTAGACTTTTCCTGTAAAGGTGCCAAAAACTCAAGACAGTCCTCTGAAGATGTCTCCCCGAGCTTAATTGCTCCATCTCTCTCCAGATCTGAAATACTGTAGTGTAGTAACCCAAAGTGCTTTTAATCATGCAAAGAATAAGGCTTCCTGCTTCCTAGAAAAATAATTACTCTGCGGTAACTTAGCATTTGCTAATTCCACTGACCACTGGACTTGTACATAGTAAATTCCACGAGTCTGTTTTACGCATGAAAATTTGTTAAAGAAAATGATCTAATGTATTGACCTGCCCAATGCATAGGGCCTGTTAATATTCAGCATAAACTAATAGAATTCATAACATCTAAAAATTCTCCATCATCAATCTGTTGAGATGTAGCTAAAATTGGTAAACCGAGGTCCCCTAATACAATCAGACTTTGTAAACGTCCCTTAATAGAGACAATGGCGTCTATCACTGGGGAAAAATCATGTGCAAGTACACCAGGTGGGCAATAAACCAGACAGTCGCCACAACCCATGTCAGTCACAAATAGTTAATACGGTAAAACTATCATGAAATCATCCGCCACAACCCTTGTCTGTCACAACATGAGATTATTTTTAAACAGAATCTGGTTTATTGTTGACAAGGTAATCATAAATTATTTCTGTTTTATTTCTTTGAACATTCAGCAGGCAACACAAGGAAAAAAATGTACTCCCCCTCTCAGAGATACAAGCAATGGGGGAAGAGAAGAGGTGGGTTTAGTACAAACTTCCCATTGCCTGGATGCTGCATAGAAGGGGGGAGGACTGGAGAGCTATAAAGGGCTAAACTCTGAAAAATATTCATATACCCTAGTTATCCTTCAAGCTTAGAGACAAGTACTTTACAAATCCTTAGAAGACTAAAAAAATCCAGACAGTTGGCAATCCTAAGCTCTGAGTCCTCTTGGGTCTTAGGTACATAACTAAGTTGCCTATGCCTTAATCTGGTTCTGAGAAGTAGGTATTTTTCTTTCCGAATATACTTCAATATTTGTGTTGCTTTGCAAAAATTTGGTACAGATTTCTTAAAACTGGGTCACAATGTGAAAGTACTTAGCAAGTTGAGGAGTAGACCAATGGTTAGTGTTACAGGCTTTGATCCTGGTGACCTGGGTTCGATTCTCACTGCAGCTCTTGGTGACTTTGGGTAAGTCCCTTAACCCTCCCACTGCCCCAGGTACAAAACCTTAAGATTGTGAATCCACTAGGGACAGAGAAAATACCTGCATATAATGTGTACAGTGCTACATACTTGTAGTAGTGCTGGTTTTTTGTTGTGTTCCCCTTTGACCTCTTATGCTGTGCTTCAATTTGATCCCTGTAGTATCAGTTTGTGCTTGTTCATATTAAATTTCATTTACCGTTTAGATGCTCAATTGACAGGTGTGGCAAGGTCCTTCTGCAGTGTCTCACAGTCTGTTTTCACTACTGTGGAACATTTTTGAAGCACCTGCAAACTGGAACAATTCACTCATTGCTTCCTTATCCAGACTATTAATGAATAATGTACACACTGGCCCCAGTACAGATCCTTGAAGCACTCTACTATTTATGTCGCTCCACTGAAAAAACTGACCATTTAGTCCTACTCTCTGCTTCCCAGTAAGACATGACTTTTACCATAACAATTTCCTGAGAGTTTTTCATGAAGGACTTTGTCAAATTTCTTAATTTAGGTACACTATTTCATATTTTTATCATACCTTCAAAGAATTCCAATACAGTAATAAGGCACAATCTCCTTTTGCTAGATCCATGCTAGCTCTTTCTCCTTTAAGCCAGGCTTATCCACATGCCTAGTAAGCAGTCCTTTTACTAAGATGCGCTGAAAAATGGCCTCTGGTAGTGCAGGCGTGGGTTTTGGGCACATGCAGAATCATTTTTCAGAGCACCTGTAAAAAAGGCCTTTGAAAATTGCCGCGCATCCATTTTGGGTCGGAGACCTTACCACCAGCCATTGACCTAGTGGTAAAGACTCACACGGTAACCAGGCGGTAATGACCTACGCGTGTCAAATGCCACTTGGCACACATAGTTGACCGTGCGCCAGAAAATAAAAAATATCTTGTGGACGCGCACCAAAAATGAAACTACCGCAAGGGCCACACGGTAGCTGGGCGGTAACTCGGAATTGGCATACGTTGGGCGCACGCAGGCACTTAACGCAGCTTAGTAAAAGGGCCCTTAATTTTGTTCCGTGCAACAGTATGACCTATTTTACCTGGAATAGATGTGAGGGACACCATTCTGTATGACAAACAGCTTTTACAATGGATATCCTTAGAATAATAAATTACAAGTACTAGGTTTTCAGTATTGTATTTGAGTTACTTAAGAATACTGAGGTGAATACCATCAAGCCCCAGTAATTTGTTACTTAGTTTGTCTCAATTTGCTCCTACTGAGCTGAAATTTAAAACAAATAAAAAGCATGAACTACACAGATTAAAAGAAGATCTCAGATTCATATAAAAACATTTTAACTGCCATCCTAGCTGAAAAAGGCTGCTCAAGGCAATGTAAACAGAGTTAGCATGTCACAAAACTCAGAGGAAAGGTATCACAGTCCAGAATATTCGCAGGAGATTCCTCAGGCTACTTACTGTATGTCTTCTGAAGATTCTGGTTTTGTCTTTGTTGGTTTCTTCAGAGCAGCTACTTCATCTAAAATAAATGTTTTAATTAAATACAATTAATATACATCAGAGAATTGGCCATGAATTTCCAGGAAAAATAGGAAATGCAAAAAGGGACCTTTTTTTTTTTTTTTTTAAGCTGTGGTCATCCTTTGTTCTGTCCTGTGAAAATTCTTTTCCCTCTGACTTGTTTTTTGCCTTTCAGTTTAAAAGCTAAACAAGAAAGTGGTAGCATAACAATACAGGATTTACAGTACCTAGCTACCAGGACTGACAGCGGTCATTCTCTGTTGCCTGCCTGAATCAGAATTATTTTATTTTTGTTACATTTGTACCCTGCGCTTTCCCACTCATGGCAGGCTCAATGCGGCTTACATGGGGCAATGGAGGATTAAGTGACTTGCCCAGAGTCACAAGGAGCTGCCTGTGCCTGAAGTGGTAATTGAACTCAGTTCCTCAGGACCAAAGTCCACCACCCTAACCACTAGGCCACTCCTCCAATCAGAATTTACTGCCAACAGGCAGGATGATGTTAGTTCTGCTGGGTGAGCTCAGAGCTAGGGAAGTTCAAGTTTATTAATTAGTTTTACTATCCCGCCCTATGGGGGACCTTCAGAGTGGCGAACAATCTAAAAGTATAAAAAGAAATGGTGGTGAAAAAGACTAAACGAAGATAACATGAGAGGCAAGGGTAGGAGGGGTGAAACTACAATCTCAGACAGGACAGTAGGTAAGGAAACACAAAAAGCATCAGTAAGTACATTATTCTTAAGATCCATCCCAGGAAGTTTGCAGACGAAGGTAGACCAGGAGAGAATTTAGGAACTCATTGAGGGCTGCTAGACTATTACAGCAAAAAGAAACATTTGTACAGACATAGCTTCTAAATTAAAGTAGACCACTGTAAAGGTTAATAAATAAAAACAAAATGGAAAATTAGGTGAAGACCTTTTTATTGAAACCAAAAGCTAAGTATCAGGAAACCAAAAATCAGAAGGTGACAAACAGAAGTTCATGATTTATAACAACTACCCAGTTATTTGTTAAGTCCTTTTTCATTAGTTGCAAAGTATCTTTTATCATTTTAGCATCAAACGTTTTACATTCCTGGATTGTTTTTTAAAATTTCCTCTTAGTATTCTGATCATAAGGTCATTGACACAGTGCTCTGGCCTAGAGGAGAACAGTTTTCAGGACCAGAGCACCGTATCAAAGACCTTATGGTCAGAATAGTAAGAGGAAATTTTTAATTGAACAGATTTGAAATTACAACTTATATGCCATAGGATTCCATCTAGTGGTTCAATGCGATTTACAAAAAAGATTAACCAAGTAAAAGATACTGGGAAGATTACAAATGCAAAGTGAAATTATTGTAATATTATTCTGGTAAATATTTGTGAAACAAATAAGTTTTTAGTTTTTTCCTGAATTTTTCATAGTTGATTTCCCATTTAATATCCATTGGTAATGGATTCCAGACCCACTTGATATGAAAATGAAATTGAAGGGAGCTGGCAGGATCTCTGTGAACCACCCAGCCCTTACCCTTTATTGCAGATTAATGATGGGGAAAAAGAGGGCGTCTCCTGACCTCCTCCATCCTACCATACAGCACTGGTGGCTGTGAGACCGTTGGTGAGGCTGCCACTGGGAGACCAACTGCTGAGAGGCGACGCCTCTCCAGGCTTCTGTGATACCTTTAACCCTCAAAGAATGCAGAGACCTGCTCCAGGAGAAGGGCATGGTACAAGTGGCGTTCTGCAGTATGAATCATATTAGGCGCCTGGAACTTCAATGGCATCTCCTTCCAGTTTGCTCCAGAAAGACCAACAACTATCTGATACGATGCCTGTTAAGTACTTTGGAAATATCTATTTTACATGAAAGTAGTCTCTCTATTACAATAGTCTTTGCTTTCTGTGCTTAAGCCCAAAGTGGTGACTCCTGAAACTTTTTGGCTGGAATGCCAGTTAAGTAATCCTTTTTCAGCGAAGTTGCTTTAAATATTAATTGCCTATTTGGTGCAAAAAGTTTCAAGAAAATGGTTGCTAAAAAAATTCAAAGAAAAAAATTTAAATACTTCAAATAAAAGAGTAGATGAGGTTTTGAGATGTATGAAGTCTTTTCCACCTGCCCGTAGAAAAATTTAGGACTCAATCTTTTATACATAAACTTGTATAGATATTAGTGTGATTTTTTTCAACCACAAGTTTACAGCCGGTAGTGTTATTAGTTTGGAACTTTTACTTATGTTCTAACAGATATACTCTGCTGGGCTCAACAAAGTTTCTTAGGATCTAGGAGCCAACCCATGAATCTAGGAGCCACACTTGTAACGACTAGAATTTTTATTCATTTATGCACATTTATAAATTGCAGATTCATAATGTGCTCAAGATGATGCACAGGGATAGAGCGAATGCTACATACCTGTAGAAGGTATTCTCCGAGGACAGCAGGCTGATTGTTCTCACTGATGGGTGACGTCCGCGGCAGCCCCTCCAATCGGAATCTTCACTAGCAAAAGCCTTTGCTAGCCCTCGCGCGCCGCGCATGCGCGGCCGTCTTCCCGCCCGAAACCGGCTTGAGCCGGCCAGTCTCATGTGTAGCAAGACAAAGACAAGGGAAGACACAACTCCAAAGGGGAGGTGGGCGGGTTTGTGAGAACAAGCAGCCTGCTGTCCTCGGACAATACCTTCTACAGGTATGTAGCATTCGCTTTCTCCGAGGACAAGCAGGCTGCTTGTTCTCACTGATGGGGTATCCCTAGCCCCCAGGCTCACTCAAAACAACAAACATGGTCAATTGGGCCTCGCAATGGCGAGGACATAACTGAGATTGACCTAAAAAATTTACCAACTAACTGAGAGTGGAGCCTGGAACAGAACAAACATGGCCCTCGGGGGGTGGAGTTGGATCCTAAAGCCCAAACAGGTTCTGAAGAACTGACTGCCCGAACCGACTGTCGCGTCGGGTATCCTGCTGCAGGCAGTAATGAGATGTGAATGTGTGGACAGATGACCACGTCGCAGCTTTGCAAATTTCTTCAATAGAGGCTGACTTCAAGTGGGCTACCGACGCAGCCATGGCTCTAACATTATGAGCCGTGACATGACCCTCAAGAGCCAGCCCAGCCTGGGCGAAAGTGAAGGAAATGCAATCTGCTAGCCAATTGGATATGGTGCGTTTCCCCACAGCCACTCCCCTCCTGTTGGGATCAAAAGAAACAAACAATTGGGCGGACTGTCTGTTGGGCTGTGTCCGCTCCAGATAGAAGGCCAATGCTCTCTTGCAGTCCAATGTGTGCAGCTGACGTTCAGCAGGGCAGGAATGAGGACGGGGAAAGAAAGTTGGCAAGACAATTGACTGGTTCAGATGGAACTCCGACACAACCTTTGGCAGGAACTTAGGGTGAGTGCGGAGGACTACTCTGTTATGATGAAATTTGGTGTAAGGGGCCTGGGCTACCAGGGCCTGAAGCTCACTGACTCTACGAGCTGAAGTAACTGCCACCAAGAAAATGACCTTCCAGGTCAAGTACTTCAGATGGCAGGAGTTCAGTGGCTCAAAAGGAGGTTTCATCAGCTGGGTGAGAACGACATTGAGATCCCATGACACTGTAGGAGGCTTGACAGGGGGCTTTGACAAAAGCAAACCTCTCATGAAGCGAACAACTAAAGGCTGTCCTGAGATCGGCTTACCTTCCACATGGTAATGGTATGCACTGATTGCACTAAGGTGAACCCTTACAGAGTTGGTCTTGAGACCAGACTCAGACAAGTGCAGAAGGTATTCAAGCAGGGTCTGTGTAGGACAAGAGCGAGGATCTAGGGCCTTGCTGTCACACCAGACGGCAAACCTCCTCCATAGAAAGAAATAACTCCTCTTAGTGGAATCTTTCCTGGAAGCAAGCAAGATGCGGGAGACACCCTCTGACAGACCCAAAGAGGCAAAGTCTACGCTCTCAACATCCAGGCCGTGAGAGCCAGGGACCGGAGGCTGGGATGCAGAAGCGCCCCTTCGTCCTGCGTGATGAGGGTCGGAAAACACTCCAATCTCCAGGGTTCTTCGGAGGACAACTCCAGAAGAAGAGGGAACCAGATCTGACGCGGCCAAAAAGGAGCAATCAGAATCATGGTGCCTCGGTCTTGCTTGAGTTTCAACAAAGTCTTCCCCACCAGAGGAATGGGAGGATAAGCATACAGCAGACCCTCCCCCCAATCCAGGAGGAAGGCATCCGATGCCAGTCTGCCGTGGGCCTGAAACCTGGAACAGAACTGAGGGACTTTGTGGTTGGCTCGAGATGCGAAAAGATCCACCAAGGGGGTGCCCCACGCTTGGAAGATCTGGCGCACCACTCGGGAGTTGAGCGACCACTCGTGAGGTTGCATAATCCTGCTCAGTCTGTCGGCCAGACTGTTTACGCCTGCCAGATATGTGGCTTGGAGCACCATGCCGTGCCGGCGAGCCCAGAGCCACATGCTGACGGCTTCCTGACACAGGGGGCGAGATCCGGTGCCCCCCTGCTTGTTGACGTAGTACATGGCAACCTGGTTGTCTGTCTGAATTTGGATAATTTGGTGGGACAGCCGATCTCTGAAAGCCTTCAGAGCGTTCCAGATCGCTCGTAACTCCAGAAGATTGATCTGTAGATCGCGTTCCTGGAGGGACCAGCTTCCTTGGGTGTGAAGCCCATCGACATGAGCTCCCCATTCCAGGAGAGACGCATCCGTGGTCAGCACTTTTTGTGGCTGAGGAATTTGGAAAGGACGTCCCAGAGTCAAATTGGACCAAATCGTCCACCAATACAGGGATTCGAGAAAACTCGTGGACAGGTGGATCACGTCTTCTAGATCCCCAGCAGCCTGAAACCACTGGGAAGCTAGGGTCCATTGAGCAGATCTCATGTGAAGGCGGGCCATGGGAGTCACATGAACTGTGGAGGCCATGTGGCCCAGCAATCTCAACATCTGCCGAGCTGTGATCTGCTGGGACGCTCGCACCCGCGAGACGAGGGACAACAAGTTGTTGGCTCTCGCCTCTGGGAGATAGGCGCGAGCCGTCCGAGAATCCAGCAGAGCTCCTATGAATTCGAGTCTCTGCGCCGGGAGAAGATGGGACTTTGGGTAATTTATCACAAACCCCAGTAGCTCCAGGAGGCGAATAGTCATCTGCATGGACTGCAGGGCTCCTGCCTCGGACGTGTTCTTCACCAGCCAATCGTCGAGATATGGGAACACGTGCACCCCCAGCCTGCGAAGTGCTGCTGCTACTACAGCCAAGCACTTTGTGAACACCCTGGGCGCAGAGGCGAGCCCAAAGGATAGCACACAGTACTGGAAGTGACGTGTGCCCAGCTAAAATCGCAGATACTGTCTGTGAGCTGGCAGTATCGGGATGTGTGTGTAGGCATCCTTCAAGTCCAGAGAGCATAGCCAATCGTTTTCCTGAATCATGGGAAGTAGGGTGCCCAGGGAAAGCATCCTGAACTTTTCTTTGACCAGATATTTGTTCAGGGCCCTTTAGGTCTAGGATGGGACGCATCCCCCCTGTTTTCTTTTCCACAAGGAAGTACCTGGAATAGAATCCCAGCCCTTCTTGCCCGGATGGCACGGGCTCGACCGCATTGGCGCTGAGAAGGGCGGAGAGTTCCTCTGCAAGTACCTGCTTGTGCTGGAAGCTGTAAGACTGAGCTCCCGGTGGACAATTTGGAGGTTTCGAGGTCAAATTGAGGGTGTATCCTTGCTGGACTATTTGAAGAACCCACTGATCGGAGGTTATGAGAGGCCACCTTTGGTGAAAAGCTTTCAACCTCCCTCCGACTGGCAGGTCGCCCGGCACTGACACTTGGATGTCGGCTATGCTCTGCTGGAGCCAGTCAAAAGCTCGCCCCTTGCTTTTGCTGGGGAGCCGAGGGGCCTTGCTGAGTCGCACGCTGCTGACGAGAGCGAGCGCGCTGGGGCTTAGCCTGGGCCGCAGGCTGTCGAGAAGGAGGATTGTACCTATGCTTGCCAGAAGAGTAGAGAACAGTCTTCCTTCCCCAAAAAAATCTTCTACCTGTGGAGGTAGAGGCTGAAGGCTGCCGGCGGGAGAACTTGTCGAATGCGGTGTCCCGCTGGTGGAGCTGCTCTACCACCTGTTCGACTTTCTCTCCAAAAATGTTATCCGCACGGCATGCAGCCATGAGAGCCTGCGCATCACCACACCTTGAGCAGCGGCCCTGGACGCAACATCAAAGGTGTCATACACCCCTCTGGCCAGGAATTTTCTGCACGCCTTCAGCTGCCTGACCACCTCCTGAAACGGCTTGGCTTGCTCAGGGGGGAGCGCATCAACCAAGCCCGCCAACTGCCGCACATTGTTCCGCATGTGTATGCTCGTGTAGAGCTGGTAAGACTGAATTTTGGCCACGAGCATAGACGAATGGTAGGCCTTCCTCCCAAAGGAGTCTAAGGTTCTAGAGTCCTTGCCCGGGGGCGCCGAAGCATGCTCCCTAGAACTCTTAGCCTTCTTTAGGGCCAGATCCACAACTCCAGAATCATGAGGCAACTGAGTGCGCATCAGATCTGGGTCCCCATGGATCCGGTACTGGGACTCGATCTTCTTGGGGATGTGGGGATTAGTTAAAGGTTTTGTCCAGTTCGCAAGCAATGTCTTTTTTAGGACATGGTGCAAGGGAACAGTGGACGCTTCCTTAGGTGGAGAAGGATAGTCCAGGAGCTCAAACATTTCAGCCCTGGGCTCGTCCTCCACAACCACCGGGAAGGGGATGGCCGTAGACATCTCCCGGACAAAGGAAGCGAAAGACAGACTCTCAGGAGGAGAAAGCTGTCTTTCAGGAGAGGGAGTGGGATCGGAAGAAAGACCCTCAGACTCCTCATCAGAGAAATATCTGGGGTCTTCTTCCTCTTCCCACGAGGCCTCACCCTCGGTGTCAGACACAAGTTCACGGACCTGTGTCTGCAACCGTGCCCGACTCGACTCCGTGGAGCCACGTCCATGATGGGGGCGTCGAGAGGTAGACTCCCTCGCCCGCATCGGCGAAGCTCCCTCCGCCGACGTAGTCGGGGAGCCTTCCTGGGAGGCGACGGCAGCCGGCACCGCACGCGGCACCGACGCCGGAGACCTCACCTCGGGCGATGGGCCAGCCGGCGCCACGCTCGACGGTACCGGTGGCGCAAGCACCACCGGTACCGGAGGGGTAGGGCGCAACAGCTCTCCCAGAATCTCTGGGAGGACGGCCCGGAGGCTCTCGTTCAGAGCGGCTGCAGAGAAAGGCATGGAGGTCGATGCAGGCGTCGACATCAGAACCTGTTCCGGGCGTGGAGGCTGTTCCGGGCTGTCCAGAGTGGAGCGCATCGACACCTCCTGAACAGAGGGTGAGCGGTCCTCTCGGCGCAGGTGCCTGCTGGGTGCCGACTCCTTCGGCGACCCAGAGCTCTCGGTACCGACATGGGAAGGGGACCGGTGACGATGCTTCTTCGACTTCTTGGGACGAAGCATGTCACCGGAGCTTCCCGGTACCGACGAGGAGGACGTAGAATCCAGCCGTCGCTTCCTCAGGGCCGAGACCGAAGAGGGTCGGTCTCGGGGGGGCTGTACCGCAGGAGCCCTCAGGGTAGGGGGAGACCCACCCGAAGGCTCACCGCCACCAGCAGGGGAATGGACAGCCCTCACCTGCACTCCAGACGAAGCACCACCGTCCGACGACATCAGCAGACGAGGTCCCGGTACCACCGACGTCGATGCAGCTATCCGATGTCTCGGCGCCGATGCAGAGGGCCGATGCCTCGATGCACTCGATGCACTGGCCGCCGAGGTTGAAGGTCTGGACGCTGAAGACGTCGATGCACTCGATACCCCCGGTGCCGATGCCGACGAAGAGCCCGAGAACAAAATGTTCCACTGGGCTAACCTCGCTACCTGAGTCCGCCTTTGCAAAAGGGAACACAGACTACAGGCCTGATGGCGGTGCCCAGCCCCCAGACACTGAAGACACGACGCGTGCCTGTCAGTGAGCGAGATTACCCGGGCGCACTGGGTGCACTTCTTGAAGCCGCTGGAAGGCTTCGATGTCATGGGCGGAAAAATCACGCCGGCGAAATCGAAAGACGAAATGGCGAAATTTGGCACAGAAAAAAGGGAAATTTCGACCGGGGCCTAAGTAAGGCCTACCCCGACGACGAAAGAAAACTTTCCGGGGCGAAAAAACTCGAAGTAAAGGAAGGAAAAACCGAAAGTGGCTAATCCAAATGATTTCTGGATTTCTCACAGAAAAATGTCGAAAACGACGCGCGAGGTCGACTTTCCGGGGCACGAACGGTATAACACAACTGTACCGAGCGCGGAGAAAAGAAGACTGGCCGGCTCAAGCCGGTTTCGGGCGGGAAGACGGCCGCGCATGCGCGGTGCGCATCGGCGCGCGAGGGCTAGCAAAGGCTTTTGCTAGTGAAGATTCCGATTGGAGGGGCTGCCGCGGACGTCACCCATCAGTGAGAACAAGCAGCCTGCTTGTCCTCGGAGAACAATAGTTCTCCCTACAGAATTCAGGCTATGTCCAATGAGTGCATTACACCCAGTGGTGTGCTGGAGCCGGCTCACACCCGCTCGCAAGAGCCGGTTGTTAAATTTTCTTCCGACTTGTGAGCCGGTTGTTAAAACGCAACGAGCCAGCTCTGGCTCTCGTCCCTCCCTCCGGATCCGGTCTCTCACCGACTCCTTAACTTCGAATTCTTCGGGGCAGGCAGTCTTGCCTGCCCGCTGCCAGCGCTGATTCTCCCCCGCTACCGGTTCGTGCTTTAAAAATGGTCACCGATACTTCCAGAGGTGGCTTCGCGAGATTGAAGCACGATCCGGCAGCGGGGGAGAGTCAGTGCTGGCAGCGGGCAGGCAAGACTGCCTGCCCCGAAGAATTCGAAGGACAAGGAGTCAGTGAGGGACCGGATCTGGAGGGAGGGAGAATTCGCTGAACAACTCGGGAGGGGGTGGCATGGGAAAGAAGGGAGTCGCTGGGCATGGATGGATGGAGGGGAGAGAAGGGTCGCTGGGTGCATGCAGGGCAGGGGGAGAGAAGGGTCGCTGGACATGGGTGGATGGAGGGCAGGGGGAGAGAAGGAGAGAGAGAAGAAATGCTGGACATGGATGGAGGGGATGGAAGAGTGAGGAAGGAGATGAGATGAGGGAAAAGGAAGAGAGGAGAAAAACTGCACATGGATGAAGAAAATAGGCAGAAGCTGAGGACCAGAAATGAAGAAGGAGGAAAGGAAAGAAATAAATGGAAAGGAAGCCCTGGAAACGGAGTTAAGAGGACAGATAGCAGCAGAATCGGATACTGGGCCAGCATGATCAGAAAAACAGTCACCAGACAACAAAGATAGAAAAAAAACATTTTATTTTCATTATAGTGTTTGGAATATGTTCACTTTGAGAATCAGGTGCTCAACATTAAAAGTTTATATTTATTTACTTATTTATGGCATTTTATCGCACATTAAACATGAATTAGATTGGAACCTGGGGGTCATTTAATTTTTTTCCCTGGAGTAATGCATTGCCACCCCCCCCAGGCTCTCTCCCCGGCTTTAGCCAGCTCTGCAATTTGGGGGGGGGGGGGGCGCAGAGGGGGACCGGGGAGACAGCCTGTTGTTAAACATTTACCAGCACACCACTGATTACACCCCACAACCTAAAGGGAAGACCCACCCTATGCAGGCAAGATACATCTCCTGCAAGAATTATGGGTTTAGAAAGAAGGAAGGTCCCCTCATTAAAGTCACCACAAGGGCCCCTACTCTGCCAGCAAAGCAGGACACTCCCACAGTTCTGATAACTGTTGCTGCTGAGGTCCATGCCACACGGGATACATATGGTCTTCCTCCAAATAGCTATTGCATACAGACTATGCGTGTGATGAGTAGTGCTGCTTCAACCAGCTCCAAAAAGGCACAGACTGGAAAAGACTCTCAGAAATTGATGGAGCTGTGTTTCCATTGCAAGTGAGACAAAAGGAGCTGGCCATGCTGTTAACACGCTAAGTCCCACAGGCTTCACAATTACAGTCATGATAGGGCATACGGTAGAAGCCTCTCTGCTCCCTCAATCAGGCAATCACTACAAAGGTTCCCCTTTTCTCCATCTGGAAAACCAAAGGTCCCTGAGATTCTATTTACTCCACTGCCCTTGACTGTTCACTGACTTTTTTTTTTAATTTAAATTTTTACCCCCAGAGAGGCATCACTGAACTCTTGGGAGGGGGGTGGGGGGAAGACCAGCCACTGAACTCCCTTCTCTACAAGGATCTAAGGGACCATTGTCAGGGAACACCATGTCTCACCAACACATAAAGCCCTGGGATTTTGTTTTTTGTTTTGGGGGGGGGGGGGGGGGGGGGGTAAAGGACTGCAGACTGATCCCTGATAGCTTCCACAGACCTTGCAGGACCTTGAGGCCACAGGCCGTAAACTACACCCTAGAAAGTCAGGCAAAGAAAACTAAATCCTGTTGCATCAGTATAAACTACAACCATCTACTGGAGGCACAGAATATGGCAAGTTCTGGGACTATACTATTCCTTATACTGCTGGTGATGTCAATGAAAAACCCAGGTTCTCTGCTGCTGTCTGCTAGTAGGGTGGCATAACCCATCAATAAAGACTAATCTTGCAGACTAAGGAAGTTAAATTTTTATCAAAAACTTGTCTTAATTGAAATTGTCATTATCTCTCAAGCCAGCATTTTAAACAGAACCATCTCTATGCAGACTGGATTATAAATGCAAATTTTCACTTTATTTCCTCCCCCCCTCCATAGCCCACAACTCTGAACACCCTATGAATTAGTCAATTCTGTCTTCCTTGTTCCCTTAACACACACTTATCAAGAAATCTCTATCTTCAAATCTTACTTTATGACTTTCAGGCTCCCACAACTACGTTTTACAATATTCAAATAAAGGCTATGAAGTCTTGATGTTAATAAACTCAAAAAGGGGGTCCCAAATATGGGAAACTTATTTCTCACCCTTTCCCCTGCTCGAAACACATGAAGTAACATTTTATAGCAAGCTTCCAAGTAACCTAATTTTTGGTCACATGCCCTTTATCAATGGAAGAGCATTATAACAGAAAGTCTGAGTAAAACAAGACTCACTCCTTACCCAACACTTGGTCGACCGCATGAGCACTCAGCAATTCCTGACTGTGGCTACCCCAGTCCTCCTGGGAGTAATCCTCCATGGTGCTACCATCTGACTCCATCTCCTGATACAGTCCACTGCTATTAATAAGCACAGGCTGGAACGGCTGGAAGGACTGGAAGGGTTGGTAGGACTTGAAGGGTTGAAAAGGCTGTGCGTCCCAGCCCCCCTGACCAAACACCTGCTCCAACTGTTCAAATGTGTAACTGCTCTTCCTCTTTCCAATACCGTGTTCTTTCACTCGACTATAGCACCTGCGAAGAGTCTAAAAAATAAAGAACATCACACATTTCTATAAATTTTAAATACACTTGTGTGCATACCTATAAATGCAATCATAGTTACAAGCAATTTCTGTGGATTTATGTTTCTACTGTTTGTTTACCCTCAGAATGATGATTATTGTCCAGCTATATTCTAAACACTCTCCAGAATATAGGGAACATTCTTCACTTGTCAATAACCAAGAGTTGTTTCCTTCCTAGTTCTCAGATTCACAATAAATAGCCATCACCAAAAACTGAAATTGCAACAATATTTGCTAGCTACCTTCCATTTCCTGAATTTATCCCGATATCAACATTTTCTCCAAAATAATATAAAGGGAACGATCACTCTGTTCTTTATTACATTTCATTCCTTGTCAGCTCTTTCTTGCATCCACCTATTGCCATACCACCGCTGCTACCTTCAGAACTCATCTGGTCTGAAAGCACAGCAAGAAAGAAGAAAATGGACATATCAGACGGCTACAGGTAAGGTAAACTGCACTACTGGCTATCCACATTAATCCTCTCCCATTTAGTAGCAGTACTGAAATGATAATCTGAACAGGAAGCACAAGGTAAAATTATGTATCATACCTGATAATTTTCTTTCCATTAATCATAGCTGATCAATCCATAGCCTGGTGGGTTGTGTCCATCTACCAGCAGGTGGAGATAGAGAGCAAACTCTTGCCTCCCTATATGTGGTCATGTGCTGCAGGAAACTCCTCAGTATGTCGATATCAAAGCTCCATCCGCAGGACTCAGCACTTAGAGAATTACACCCACAAAGGGACACTCTGCCCAGCTCACCACCGCCGAAACGGGGGAGGGGAATTAACCCAGCTCATCCCCAAACAAGTGGGGGAGGGGAATCCGTCCAGCTCATCCCCGCGGAGCGGGGGAGGGACACCACCCCGCCGATGCGGGGGGATCTGGCTTATCCTGCAACCGCAACAGGAGCTGACTGACCCTAACACCGCCGAAGCGGGAGGGGTACAAAGCTGCCCTACAGCCGCACGAAGCGGGAGGGAGTGCCGGCAGAATTTAAGTCTCAATCCAGCCCCGTAAAACGGAGGGGAGAGGAATGCAGCAGCTCACTGTAACACAAACTCGTCTCAACTCTTGAAGAATCCAAGTGAAAAAACTTGAACACGAAGTCCTTCTGAAGTAACTGAAGACTAAACTTGAACCTAAAATTCAACCAGAATATAAACAGTACAGATATCTGGGAGGGGCTATGGATTGATCAGCTATGATTAATGGAAAGAAAATAATCAGGTATGATACATAATTTTACCTTCCATATCATCAAGCTGATCAATCCATAGACTGGTGGGATGTACCGAAGCAGTACTCACCCAGGGCGGGACATTGAAATCCCTGACCTCAACACTGAAGCTCCAAACCGGGCCTCCGCCCGAGCAGCCAGAGTCAAGCGGTAATGCTTGGAGAATGTATGGACCGATGCCCAAGTTGCCGCCTTGCATATCTCTGCCAAGGAGACGGACCCGGCCTCTGCCATCGAGGCCGCCTGAGCTCTAGTGGAGTGAGCCTTCAGCTGGATAGGCGGCACCTTCCCCGCGGCCACATAAGCCGCTGCAATGGCTTCCTTGACCCATCTTGCCACTGTAGGCTTAGCAGCCTGCAGACCCTTACGAGGACCTGCAAACAGGACAAACAGATGATCCGATTTCCGGAAATCATTGGTCACTTCCAAGTATCTGATGATAACTCGTCTCACATCCAGATATTTGAGAGCAGAGAATTCCTCTGGGTAGTCCTCCCTACGAAAGGAAGGGAGACAGAGCTGCTGATTCACATGGAAGCGAGAAACAATCTTGGGCAGGAAGGAAGGCACTGTGCGAATAGTCACTCCTGCCTCAGTGAACTGCAGAAAAGGCTCTCGACATGAGAGTGCCTGGAGCTCGGAAACTCTTCTGGCTGAAGTGATAGCCACCAAAAAGACTGCTTTCAACGTCAGGTCTTTCAGAGATGCCCTCGACAAGGGTTCAAAAGGCGGCTTCTGCAATGCTCTTAGCACCAGGTTGAGATTCCACGCAGGCACCACTGAGTGCAGAGGAGGGCGCAGGTGATTAACTCCCTTGAGAAAGCGCACCACATCTGGCTGCGAAGCCAGGGAAACACCCTTCAGGCGGCCCCTGAAGCAAGCCAGAGCCGCTACCTGGACTTTAAGGGAACTGAGCGACAGGCCTCTCTCCAGACCTTCTTGCAGGAACGCCAACACTGAAGAAATTGGAGCAGTGAAGGGAGAAAGTGAGCCTGCTTCACACCACACTGCAAAGATACGCCAAACCCTGGCGTAAGCAGTAGAAGTAGAGCGCTTCCTCGCTCTCAGCATAGTGGCGATGACCTTGTCTGAGAAGCCCTTCTTTCTCAGACGCTGCCGCTCAATAGCCAGGCTGTAAGACCAAAGGGGGAGGGATCCTCCATCACCACGGGACCCTGGTGTAACAGGCCCTGCTCCACTGGCAGCCGCAGAGGATCGTCGACTGAGAGCCTGATCAAGTCCGCATACCAGGGACGTCTGGGCCAATCCGGACCCACCAGGATTATCCGGCCTGGATGCTTTGCCACCCGGTCTAGCACCCTGCCCAACATGGGCCAGGGCGGGAACACATAGAGAAGCTCTTGTGTCGGCCACTGTTGGAGAAGAGCATCTACTCCCAGGGATCGAGGGTCCCGTCCTCTGCTGAAAAAGCGCGGCACTTGGCAATTGGCCGATGACGCCATCAGATCTAGGCTCGGCTGGCCCCAGCGCTTCGTGATGTCCAAGAACGCCTGAGCAGATAGCTGCCACTCTCCGGGCTCCAAGGTATGGCGACTGAGAAAGTCCGCCTTGACATTCATGACTCCGGCAATGTGGGCCGCTGATAGCTGTTCCAGGTTCGCTTCCGCCCACTGGCATAGATTCATGGCCTCCTTGGCTAGAGGGGCGCTCTTGGTACCTCCCTGGCGGTTGACATAGGCCACAGCAGTGGCATTGTCCGACAGGACCCGTACTGGCTTCAACGCCAGTACCGGGATGAACTCCACAAGCGCCAACCGAATGGCTCTGAGTTCCAGGAGGTTGATAGACCACTTTGCCTCTGCAGGAGACCAGAGCCCCTGCGCTGTCCTTCCCAAGCAGTGGGCTCCCCAGCCCGACAAAGAAGCGTCCGTCGTGACAACAATCCACTCCGGGGTCACCAGAGGCATTCCTGCAGACAACTTGTCTGTCTGCGTCCACCAGCTCAGCGCCTTGCGCACTGCTGGGTCCAAGGGAAGGCGCACAGCATAATCCTCTGACATCGGAGTCCAGCGCTGCAGCAGAGAGTGTTGTAGTGGTCTCATATGAGCCCTGGCCCAGGGCACTACTTCCATCGTGGCCGTCATAGAGCCCAACAGCTGCACATAGTCCCAAGCCCGAAGAGGAGAGGCTAGTAGGAACTGGTCCACCTGAGCCTGAAGCTTGACAATCTGATTGTCTGGCAGGAACACTCTGCCCACTTGGGTGTCGAATCGAACTCGCAGATACTCCAGGGACTGAGTTGGGCGCAGCTGGCTTTTCTCCCAGTTGATGATCCACCCCAGGGAGCTCAAAAGAGCAACCACCCGGTTCACAGCTTTGCCGCACTCTGCATAAGAGGGGGCTCGGATCAACCAGTCGTCCAGATAAGGATGGACTTGTACTCCTTCCTTCCTCAGGAAGGCCGCGATGACCACCATTACTTTGGAGAAGGTCCGCGGAGCAGTAGCCAACCCGAACGGGAGGGCTCTGAACTGGAAGTGTCGGCCCAGGACTGCAAAACGCAGAAAGCGTTGATGAGGAGGCCAGATGGGAATATGCAAGTACACTTCCTTGATGTCCAAGGATGCCAGGTACTCCCCTGCCTTCACTGCCGCTATAACAGAGCGGAGAGTCTCCATGCGAAAGTGCCGAACTTTCAAGGCCCGATTGACCCCTTTGAGGTCGAGGATAGGCCGTACAGAACCTCCTTTCTTTGGTACCACAAAGTAAATGGAGTAACACCCCTTGCCAAGCTGATTTTCTGGCACCGGAACGACCACACCCAGGCGGATCAGATTGTCCAAGGTCTGCTGCACTGCCACAGCTTTGACCGGAGACTTGCAGGGAGAGAGTACAAACCCGTCTCTTAAGGGTCGGCAGAACTCTAGCTTGCAGCCGTCTCTGATGACTTCCAGCACCCAAGCGTCTGAAGTTATTGTGGTCCACTCGCCCAGAAACGAGGACAGCCGTCCTCCAATCTGCACTGGGGCGTGGACCAAGGCCCCGTCATTGGGTACGAGACCCTGGGGGAGGACCGGAGGGAGCACCTCCGGGACGGCGGTCTCTGCGAAAGGAATGCTGCTTGGGGGAGAAGTTCCTCTTGAAGGAAGAGGGGGCAGAGGAGCCCGACCTGCCCGGGCGGTACCGACGGGCTTCCTGAAACCGTCCTCTGGAGGTACCGGGGCGAGTACTAGCCCGAGCCCTGACCTCTGGTAACTTCTTGCCCTTAGACGTGCCGAGATCGGTCACGATTTTGTCCAGCTTGACCCCAAAGAGCAGCTTGCCTTTAAAAGGCAACCTAGCCAGGCGGGATTTAGAGGCGTGGTCAGCAGACCAATGCTTCAGCCAAAGCCACCGCCGCGCAGAGATTGTCTGAGCCATGCCTTTAGCTGAGGCCCTCAAGTCATCATACAGCAAGTCTGCCAAATAGGCTAAGCCCGATTCCAGGGCCGGCCAATCAGCCCTCAAGGAATGATCCGAGGGGGAAGCCCGCTGCACCATAGTCAGGCACGCCCTGGCCACATAGGAGCCGCAAACTGAGGCCTGCAAACTTAAAGCAGCCGCCTCAAAGGACGACCTTAAGGCCGCCTCCAATCTTCTGTCTTGGGCGTCCTTTAGGGCCGTGCCACCTTCCACCGGCAACGCCGTTTTCTTAGTCACCGCAGTGATTAAAGAATCCACGGTAGGCCACAGATAGGCCTCACGTTCACTTTCAGGCAAAGGATAGAGGCGGGACATAGCCCTAGCCACTTTAAGGCTCGCTTCCGGGACATCCCATTGAGCCGAAATTAAGGTGTGCATGGCATCATGCACGTGGAAGGTTCTAGGCGGGCGCTTCGTCCCCAGCATAATGGCAGAGCCAACAGGGGCTGAAGGAGAGACGTCCTCCGGAGAGGAAATCTTCAAAATGCCCATGGCCACTAACAGGTTGGGCAAATCCTCTGAGCTAAAGAGCCGCGCTGCAGAGGGGTCATCCGCTCCATCTGAGCGGGGATCCGTCTCCTCCAAGGAATCCGCAAAGGACCGTTGGGAGAACTCAGATACGCTGCCCTCATCTACATCGGAGGAGACAAAGTCCTCCAAGGCCTGGGAATCAACCCGAGGGCGTTTACCTCCAGGGGCCTCAACCTCTTTACCAGACGAGGGAGCAGGGGCAGCGTTTTGCATAAGGAAGGCCTGATGCAGCAGCAAAACAAACTCGGGGGAGAAACCCCCCAGACTGTGCACTTCCGCAGCCTGGGCTACAGCCCTAGACGCACCCTCAACCGGCGCTCGCAAGAGCGGGGGACAGACATGCTGTGCATCCAAGATGGCGTCCGGCGCGACACTCCGCGAAGGAGCCGCGCGGGAAGAACGGCGCTTAACTTTAGCCGCTTTTGTGCCGTCGCCCAAATTAAGGGCGTTCATGGCATTAATGTCTCCTACCTCAAGGGCGGCTCAAGAAGAAGCCGTCCGAGCCGCGTGGCAGGCCAAGATGGCGGAGGCGAGCAGCGGGGGATGGGCGTTTATGGCGGGAAAAACCGCCACACCGGAGGAAGGACCGGGACACTCATCGGTCACGAAACTGTCACCCAACAAGGGCGAATCAGACTTTAAGACCCCCGCATCCCCTCTAGAAGCGCCCAAGCGATCCGGGGAGCGACTCTTTGCGCCCTCGCCCTCCGACGCCATATGCCACGTGGAGATCAATCGGGGAACCCCCTGCCCGCTATAAAAAGG
Source organism: Microcaecilia unicolor (assembly GCF_901765095.1). Lineage (NCBI taxonomy): Eukaryota > Metazoa > Chordata > Amphibia > Gymnophiona > Siphonopidae > Microcaecilia > Microcaecilia unicolor. Next base: position 85,683,339 of record NC_044042.1, on the reverse strand, counting down.
TAAAAATTACCTGCTTTCCGCTCCGAGCTGTAACGACCTGGTGTCCCAGTGAGTAGCTGCAATAAACGTTTAAATAAACGTCGAAATAAACGCCTTTAAGGACGTTCAAAATTTTTTTTTTTTTTTTAACGGAGCCAGCGGGAGGGGGGAGAAAAGGAGGGACCTGGCGCCACCAGGTTTGCACTTGCTCAAGAAGAGCCCTCAACCCCAGGCACTCAACAAAACCTAAAAATTAGGCTTGGAGGCCTAGCCAGAGCTGCTGCTGTGTGTGACCACCACCTGCTGAGATAGAGAACATACAGAGGAGTTTCCGGCAGCACATGACCACATATAGGGAGGCAAAAGTTTGCTCTCTATCTCCACCTGCTGGTAGATGGACACAACCCACCAGTCTATGGATTGATCAGCTTGATGATATGGAACATTCAGTTCTCTCAGCAGCTCTGGGATAAAGAGTCAAATTAAGGCATTAGAAAACTAGGCACATGACTAGGGCTCAAATGTTTAAAGAGGCGTTGTGAGATGTGCGCCGTTCAGGAGGTTGGGGTTGCCAACTGTCTTTTTATTTATTTTTTTTTTAACTGTACATGTTCACAGATTTTTGCACCAATATATTTAAGACAGAAGGATGGCTAAATAATCTGAACATGTTTCAGTTTAGACCTCTATAGCCCTCCAGTCTTCCCAACCTGTGTGAATAGGCTTGAGCTGCCTACTTCTAGTGTTACTAGCGGCAGAGACTAAGGTTAAGAACTATCCAGTAGGAAAGGGAGGAGATGATCCAAAGGGAAACTCCTGCACTGTACAACCAACTTGATATACCGCCCATCGCACCTTGGTGCTGCTAAGTGGTTTACAATAATAAAACTTATATAGAGAGGATAGATTAAAAAAAAAAAAAAAGGAGAGAGGTCTTTTAGACAAGATTAACCGGACAGTGGGTCAGAGGAAGTAGAAGGTATTGAGTGGTGACCAAGTTAAATAGCCAGGTCTTAATTCAATTTTTAAGTTTGCCAAAGGAGGGTTCTGTTTTACTGTCAAGTAGTAGAGCATTCCATAATTGAGGTCTTACATAATAGATGCCACATGCCAGACTGCATTCAAAGTGAAGCTGTATGTGGGAAGGAAGATATAAAATTATTTGCTGGGGAAAGCACAGGACTCGTAAAGGGGTATAAGGAATTATGAGATTTGAGAGATAGCTGGGGGCTGATCATGACAATCTGTTGAACACTAGGAGTTACAATTTTGAACTTAATACTTACAGAAATAGGAGGCCAATGTTCAAACACAAGGAGGTATAACAATCAAAACAGGAAGCACTGTGGAGGAGTTTAACTGCAGTAGATTGGAACAAGTTGCAGACACTTGAGAGTAGAGAGGCAGCTTACAGTACATAATTACAATAGTCAAGAATTGAGAAGACCAGATCTATGATAAATAAATGACGTGAAAGAGGCAGATAAGATCTGATTGGATAGATTTGGTATAGGATAGTGGCTCCCAAAACCTGGTCCTGGAGGTGCCCCAGCCAATCACGTTTTCGGGATATCCACAATGAATATTCATGAGAGAGGTCTGCATGCAGTGGAGGCAGTGCATAAAAATCTCTCTCATGAATATTCATTGTGGATATCCTGAAAACCAAACTGGCTGGAGTCCTCCAGGACCAGGTTTGGGAGCCACTGGTAGGGCAAAAAAAAAAAAAAAAAGGAGCGAATAATAGCATCTACCTGATTTTTGAAGGACAGCCTGGAGTCAAAGACCGCACCCAGAATTTCAATGAATCCTAAAAGACAATGATTTGACCTGAGATAGAGGTCAGATGAGTTTGGCAGAACAAAGATTTGGAAAATATATAGCTTTGCACTTTGACACGATGACAAATAATAGAAGCTGTTTTTGAAGCCAAATAGAGACTAATAGTGGGCAGATCTCTAGACATCAATGAATATATGAACCGGTACCGGAGGGGAAGGGCGCAACAGCTCTCCCAGGCTCTCTGGGAGAACGGCCCGGAGACTCTCGTGCAGGGCGGCTGTGGAGAAAGACATGGAAGCCGATGCAGGCATCAAAGTCAGAGTCTGTTCCGGGCGTGGAGGCTGTTCCGGGCTGTCCAAGGTGGAGCGCATCGACACCTCCTGAACAGAGGGTGAGCGGTCCTCCCGGTGCCGATGCCTACTGGGTGCCGACTCCCTCGGCGACCCAGAGCTCTCGGTACCGACGCGGGAAGGAGACCGGTGTCGATGCTTCTTTGACTTTTTCAAACTAAGCATGTCACCGGAACTTCCCGGTACCGACAAGGAGGACGTAGAATCCAACCGTCGCGTCCTCGGGGTCGAGGCCGAAGGTCGGTCTCGGGGGGGGGGGGGGGGGGGGCTGTACCGCAGGAGCCCTCAGGGTAGGGGGAGACCCACCCGAAGGCTCACCGCCACCAGCAGGGGAATGGACAGCCCTCACCTGCACTCCAGTCGAAGCACCACCGCCCGACGACATCAGCACTAGTGGACGTCCCGGTACCACTGACACCGCCTTCCGATGTCTCGGTACCAACGATGCAGAGGGTCGATGCCTCGATGCAATCGATACAGTCGCCGCCGAGGTCAGAGGTCTTGACGCTGTCGATGCACTCGATACTCCCGGTGCTGTTGCCGACGAAGAGCCCGAGAACAACACGTTCCACTGGGCCAATCTCGCTACCTGAGTCCTTTTTTGTAATAGGGAGCAAAGACTACAGGCCTGCGGGCGGTGCCCAGCCCCCAGACACTGAAGACATGACGCGTGCCTATCAGTGAGCGAGATTACCCGGGCGCACTGGGTGCACTTCTTGAAACCGCTGGGAGACTTCGATGACATGGGCGGAAAAATCACACCGGCGAAATCAAAACTCGTAATTGCGGTAAGGCACCAAAAAGAGGGGGAGAAAAAACTCGACCCGAGGCCTCAAAAGGGCTACCCCGAAAACGAAAGAAAACTTAATGGGGCAAAAAACTGGAAATACGGGAAGGGGAAAAAGACCAAAAGGCCTTTCTCCGAAATCCCTTTTTTTTTTTTTTCTTCTAAGAAGCGAAAAGTCAAAAAGACGCGCGAGGGTCAACTTAAGGGGCGCGAACAGCGCAAACACGACCATACCGAGCGCGGACAAAAGAAGACTGACGAACACGAGCCGGTTCGGGCGGGAAGACGGCTGCGCATGCGCGGTGCGCATGGGCGCGCGAAGACTAGCAAAGGCCTTTGCTAGTGAAGTTTCTGATTGGAGGGGCTGCCGTGGACGTCACCCATCAGTGAGAACAAGCAGCCTGCTTGTCCTCGGAGAAACAAGGATTGCGCGAATTATATTTAAAATGTATTTTAAATAGACGGAGCAAGTACCCACCTCCCGCTATGACGTAGCGTATATGAAACAGAAAAGCAAAATACAACAAAATCCTTGTTAGAAGGGGTGGAACAGGACGCTAAATTAAGAGCAAAGGAAAAAGAAATGGAAGGTGTAAAAATTGAAAAAACTAACCTGAAATGCCTGAAACACGATTTGGTCCGTGTGACGAACCGAACGTAAAGTGATTGGCTATATTACAAAAGTGGTCTGCAAAAAAAAAAAAAAAAAAAAAAAAAAATATATATATATATATATATATATATATATAAAAAGCAGCATTAATGAAAATTGGAGGGGAAAGAAAAGGAAAAGGGGCTAAAAAAACTCTTTAAATACAGCGAAGCATGAGAACCAAATGAATAACAAGGAAAACTATGAAATACCTTGAAAAAGAACTTTCGTGGTAAGTTTGTCCGTAGTGGGTCACTAGGAGCGCAGCATGGAACGTGAAAAAAATTTTCAGACTGATAGTGTGTTTTAAAAAGGAAAAAATGGCACCAAAAAGGAAATGACATCAGAAGTCAAAGGGCAAGAACGAAAAAGTTTGTAAACAATGCTTGAAACCTACACAAATAATATATAAACAAAAAGGAACCTGAGTCTCTACGCTCAAGAGAAACCTTATTGAAACACTAGATGAATAGGTGAAGTACTTCCTAGGTGAAATGTCAATCCCAGAGAAAAGGGCTGATAGTGGGGTTCCTCGGGGGTCTGTGCAGGGACCACTGCTTTTTAACATATCTATAAATGATTAAGAGATGGGAGTAACTAGTGAGGTAATTAAATTTGCTGACGACACAAAGTTATTCAAAGTTGTTAAATCGCGAGAGGATTGTGAAAAATTACAAGAGGACCTTACAAGACTGAGCGTCTAAATGGCAGATGACGTTTAATGTGAGCAAGTGCAAAGTGATGCATATGGGAAAGAGGAACCCAAACTATAGCTACATAATGCAAGGTTCCACTTTAGGAGTCACCGACCAAGAAAGGGATCTAGGTGTCGTTGTTGATGATACGCTGAAATGCTCTGCTCGGTGTGCTACGGCGGCTAAGAAAGCAAATAGAATGTTAGGTATTATTAGGAAAGTAATGGAAAACAAAAGTGAGGACGTTATAATGCCTTTGTATTGGTCCATGGTGTGACTGCACCTCGAATATTGTGTTCAATTCTAGTCGCCACATCTCAAAAAAAGAAATAGTGGAATTAGAATAGGTACAGAGAAGGGCAATGAAAATGATAAAGGGGATGGAACAACTTCCCTGTGAGGAAAGGCTGAAATGTCTAGGGCTCTTAAGCTTGGAGAAGAGACGGCTGAGGGGGGATATGATAGAGGTCTATAAAATAATGAGTGGAGTGGAACGGGTTAGACGTGAATCGTTTGTTTACTCTTTCCAAAAATACTAGGACACATGCGATGAAGCTGCAAAGTAGTAAATTTAATACGCATCGGAGAAATTTTTTCTTCACTCAACGTGTAATTAAACTCTGGAATTCAATGCCAGAGAATGTGGTAAAGACGGTTAACTTAGCGGGGTTTAAAAAGGGTCTGGACGGCTTCCTAAAGGAAAAGTCCATAGACCATTATTAAATTGATTTGGGAAAACCCACTGCTTATTTCTGGGATAAGCAGGATAAAAAGAGCTTGTCTGGGATCTTGCCAGGTATTTGTGACCTGGATTGGCCACTGTTGGAAACAGGATACTGGGCTTGATGCCCAGTGTGGCAATACTTATATGTACAAACTTATGAGACAGGGCTTTGTTGCTCCTCAAAATGGAGGGTGGAGGAAACTGAGGAGATGAGTTCTTATGAAAGATCCAGACCACCGACGGATTTTCTCCTGGAGGCAAGGGGTCTGCACCGGTCTCTGAAGGGTCTTGGTCCTCCCACGGTCTCTCTGCCAGTCCCTCCTCCTCCTCTTCCAGGGAGGGCATCTCCAACTCTGGTTCCAAAGCTAAGTCCTCTTCTGGATCCCAGCAGACTCGAGCCCTTTTTACAGGAGCTAAGGGTCTAGAGGAGGAATCTCCCACCGCCCCTGCTCCAACACCTGCCTTCTTCAGCAAGAAAGTCTGGTACATCTGGAGGACAAACTCAGAGGAAAAACCACCCTCCTGAGAACCTCCAAACTGTACAAGGGACACTGCCACCGCCTAACCTGAAGGCTGAGAGCAGACCTGATCTGCAGGACCTGCTGCTGCTGACAAGATGGCAGGCTTCCCACCAAAACCAAAGGGCCAGCCTCCTCCGTGGAACGGGAGGGTGCTGAGGAAGGGGAGGGCACTGAGGAAAGCGCGGCCACTGAAGTGACTGGAAGAGGTGCCGCTGTCATATCAAGCACCGTGCAGAATTTTCAGGTCCCGAGCACGCCCACTCCCCGACACAGGCAGACGCTATATTTTTTAAAAAACTTTTCAGCCATAGCATTGCGGAACCGCTCTCTCCGCGCCCTTTTTTTTTTTTAAACAGCCGCTCCAACGCGGGAGGAACCAGGGAAGGCAGAGAGAAAAAAAACCCACGACGGATCAGCTTGCTCATTCGTGCCCCAGGGAACTTTTTTTTTTTTTTTTAAATAGCTGCTCGGAGGCAGGAGGGACTGAGGAAGCCAGAAACAAACAACTAGACCACGACGGAGCTGCTTGCTCGTTCATGCCTCGGGGAGAGGTTTTTTATTTTTTAGAAATAGAACTAGAATGTGGCTGCCTCTACCAAAAGCTACACACCTTTCCTCCGAAAGGGTGAGCTCTTCCCTGCACAGCAAAGGGAGATGGGGAGGAAGGGGAGAGGGACCCGGGGACCCCCAAGTGTAGCACCCCAGAAGCTGGACAGTAAAGACTCCTACCTACTTTCGCCTCTAGAAATATAATCCCCGGGTACAAAAGGTTTTTTTTTTTTAACTAAAGAAATAGAGAGACAGGCTCACCTCCTTCCACCTGCTGGAGACTGAGAATACTGAGTCTAGGGTCACATGGCCAGGGCTCTTATTGGCTTTCTAGAGTCAGAAGTTCTCAGTCCACCTGCTGGAAGGAGTGCACAACCCATCAGTTCAATCCTGGGCCGGTCCAGAGGGATGCTAAGGAATCGCAAATGCTACTGTGAAAGGATGAAAAGGTCAAAAAGGATACATAATAGGCAGAGTGGATGATGGGGGCAGAGGCTGGAAGAGAAATAGACATACAGTGGGGGAAATAAGTATTTGATCCCTTGCTGATTTTGTAAGTTTGCCCACTGACAAAGACATGAGCAGCCCATAATTGAAGGGTAGGTTATTGGTAACAGTGAGAGATAGCACATCACAAATTAAATCCGGAAAATCACATTGTGGAAAGTATATGAATTTATTTGCATTCTGCAGAGGGAAATAAGTATTTGATCCCTCTGGCAAACAAGACCTAATACTTGGTGGCAAAACCCTTGTTGGCAAGCACAGCGGTCAGACGTCTTCTGTAGTTGATGATGAGGTTTGCACACATGTCAGGAGGAATTTTGGTCCACTCCTCTTTGCAGATCATCTCTAAATCATTAAGAGTTCTGGGCTGTCGCTTGGCAACTCGCAGCTTCAGCTCCCTCCATAAGTTTTCAATGGGATTAAGGTCTGGTGACTGGCTAGGCCACTCCATGACCCTAATGTGCTTCTTCCTGAGCCACTCCTTTGTTGCCTTGGCTGTATGTTTTGGGTCATTGTCATGCTGGAAGACCCAGCCACGACCCATTTTTAAGGCCCTGGCGGAGGGAAGGAGGTTGTCACTCAGAATTGTACGGTACATGGCCCCATCCATTCTCCCATTGATGCGGTGAAGTAGTCCTGTGCCCTTAGCAGAGAAACACCCCCAAAACATAACATTTCCACCTCCATGCTTGACAGTGGGGACGGTGTTCTTTGGGTCATAGGCAGCATTTCTCTTCCTCCAAACACGGCGAGTTGAGTTCATGCCAAAGAGCTCAATTTTTGTCTCATCTGACCACAGCACCTTCTCCCAATCACTCTCGGCATCATCCAGGTGTTCACTGGCAAACTTCAGACGGGCCGTCACATGTGCCTTCCGGAGCAGGGGGACCTTGCGGGCACTGCAGGATTGCAATCCGTTATGTCGTAATGTGTTACCAATGGTTTTCGTGGTGACAGTGGTCCCAGCTGCCTTGAGATCATTGACAAGTTCCCCCCTTGTAGTTGTAGGCTGATTTCTAACCTTCCTCATGATCAAGGATACCCCACGAGGTGAGATTTTGCGTGGAGCCCCAGATCTTTGTCGATTGACAGTCATTTTGTACTTCTTCCATTTTCTTACTATGGCACCAACAGTTGTCTCCTTCTCGCCCAGCGTCTTACTGATGGTTTTGTAGCCCATTCCAGCCTTGTGCAGGTGTATGATCTTGTCCCTGACATCCTTAGACAGCTCCTTGCTCTTGGCCATTTTATAGAGGTTAGAGTCTGACTGATTCACTGAGTCTGTGGACAGGTGTCTTTCATACAGGTGACCATTGCCGACAGCTGTCTGTCATGCAGGTAACGAGTTGATTTGGAGCATCTACCTGGTCTGTAGGGGCCAGATCTCTTACTGGTTGGTGGGGGATCAAATACTTATTTCCCTCTGCAGAATGCAAATAAATTCATATACTTTCCACAATGTGATTTTCCGGATTTAATTTGTGATGTGCTATCTCTCACTGTTACCAATAACCTACCCTTCAATTATGGGCTGCTCATGTCTTTGTCAGTGGGCAAACTTACAAAATCAGCAAGGGATCAAATACTTATTTCCCCCACTGTAGCCTATGAGGGTAAGAACAGCTGAAAGGTAACATGGGCTCTGATGGGGGGGAGGGGTGGAAGTTGCTAAGAAAGAGGGACATGATCTGAGAAAGAGAAAGAACAAGCTTCAGAGTGGAGAGGAGCTCTGCAAAACTAAGAAAGCAAGGCGCTGAGAAAAAGGTTATGAAAGAAAAAGAGTGCTGTAATGGACAGAAGAGCCCTGAAAGTGACAGAAAGAAGAGGCAGCAGAGGAGAGGAAGAGGCAAAAGAGGGTAAGAATAAAAGGTAAGAGAAGGGCCCCTCTATGGCAAGAAAAACACAAGGAAGGAAGAAAAGATCTTAAAAGAAGGAATGTGAAAGCAGAAAGCAAACTTAAGAAAAGATCAATAGCACGTAAAGACATAGGATTGAGGTTAAGCCTACATACACAATGGTTGGAGTAGCCTAATGGTTAGTGAAGTGGGCGTTCATTCTGGAAAACTGGGTTCGAGTCCCTCTACAGCTCCTTGTGACCTTGGGCAAGACACTTAACCCTCCATTGCCCAAGGGAGGAAAAACTAAGATTGTGGGCCCTCTAGAGACAGAAAAAGTATCTCCATATAATGTGTACAGTGCTGTGTATGTCTAGTAGCACTACAGAAATGATTAGTAATAGTAGTTTAATAAAGACTTCTGTGCTAACTGGGCTGGGTCAAGAGCAGGGGCAACTAGTATTCTGCCCTTCTGCTCCAGCCCTGCAATCACCAGGAAAAGTGAGGTTACTCAAATAAAAAGGGGATAAACTGAAGCCTGCACAAGCAAGGCCTGTAAACAAACAGAAATGAACATCAAAATGTTTTCTGGGTTTTTTTTTTTCTTTTTTGACAGCCTGAAAAAAACAAAACAAAAAAACAACAACAGACAAATGAGCTTAGAGAAATGGAGTCAGATTCTAAACCCTGAATAAATTCTGAAGGACTGTCTAACCAAACCAGCTGTTGTGTTGGGAATCTTACTCTAGGCCCCTGATGGCGAACCTATGACACGCGTGTCAGTACTGACACGCGTAGCCATTTTCAGTGACACGCGGCCGCATGTGGCCGCATACAGAGAAGCAGCGGAGTTCCTTGCTGACACCCGGGGCGGATCGCCGATGCGCCCCCCCTCCCCCCCGGTGCAGCGCGACCTCCCCCCCCCCCGGCGAAATCACCCGGTGCATGTTTACCCGCTGGGGGTGTGCCGTGTGCGCTCCTATTGGCTCCCTCCCTGCTGCTCCCTCTGCCCCGGCTCCTCACTTCCGGCCGGCGGAGCAGAGAGCAGCGGAATGCCGTGGGGGACGCATCTCTGAGGGCCCTGTGATCACCATTACCAGCAACCATCATCCAATCTACTGTTCTGGGGTGTCGTGGATTTGTAATTGACCACCATTACTGAGATAGGTGAGGGGGAGGCTGGGAGAGGCGAGGGCATGTGCTATGGGTGCCGTTTCCCGCCATTAGAAATAGCGGCAGCCATCTTAATTTACATAAGGTGGTCAGTTAGGCTAGTTAGGGCTAACAGGCTATCTATAATTCTATCTTCTGTCTCTGCCCCCCTGATGGAGAACTCAAAAAATAAAAAACCAAGGTTAAGTAAAGGAAGTGGTAGTAGCAGTAGCCGACCCTTTCAAGAGACATGGACCGAGATGTATGGCATTATAGAAAAAAATGGCAAATCATTTTGCGTTCTATGTACTGAAACGGTAGTAAGCAGAACGTGGAATATAAATAGACATTTTGAAACTAATCATTCCCAGCTCTTGAAAAAAAGTGAGGATGAACGGAAGGAATACATTTCCAGGCAGCTACACTTTTATAAGAGCCAATCTAAGTCCATCCTTAAATTTGTAAAAGGTTCTACAAATTTAACATCTGCAAGTTTGAGCATTGCTCACTCCATAGCTCAGCATGGAAAAGCACTCAGTGAGGGAGAATTTATTAAAGAAACTCTCCTAAGATGTGCACCAGTTCTATTTCACGATATGCAGAATAAAGATGCAATTATTAAGAGAATATCTGAGTTACCAGGAAATTTGGAGTGCCTGGATCCGATTACCAGACACTTTTAGCACCCTGAAAAATATAGCAATGGCTTTACTCACAATTTTTCCCTCTACGTACTTTTGTGAAACCTTATTCTCAGCGTTAAATAATATCAAAACCAACAAAAGAAACAGATTGACAGATGAAGTTAGTAGCGCTTGCTTGGGCTTGAAGTGTACAAAATACCAACCTTCAATTGAAGATTTAGCCAATGAAATTCAGCAACAAAAAAGTCACTAATAGGCAGATTAGTTAAAGAATTCCTCCTCCCCCTCACTTATCTTAGTTCATGGCACCCCACACAAGTTAAATAATATCAAGACCAACAAAAGAAACCGACTGACAGATGAACAAAGAAGTCACTAAGTAGGTAAGTTAAATAATTAGTTTTTGGTTTATTAAATACAGTTTTATATTACAATTATACATTTTTGTTATTTAAACTATAAATATCGCGAAATTATGGTTTTTTTCTCGAAGTGACACACCACCCGAGTTATGCTCGGTTTTTTGGCGAATTTTGACACACCAAGCTCAAAAGGTTGCCCATCACTGCTCTAGGCAGTAGTGAGATGTCCATGTATGGACTGACATCCATGATACAGCTTTGCAAATCACCTCTGTTGAGGCTGACCTCAGGTGGAATACTGATAGAGCCATGGCTCTGATATCGTGAGGACTGAGGAGTACAGAAGTTGACTGTATCAAGTCATGTTTGTAAACCTTTGAAACCTATGATCACATATTTAAAACCAATAGGATAGCGTCTTCCATCTTTAAGTGGCAGACAGATGACAATTTTGTTTGTTAAATTATTTGGTTTCACAGAACTCACACTTAAGATAACTTGAAAAAATACACACATTTATGATTTCTACACTATGGGGAGAGGATCGATTATGTTAACAGAGCAGGTATGAGTAGCCAGTTTAAAGTGGCACATTCGTGGACTGTTGCTCTTTGAACCTGGTTCTTTTGATTGAATATCTTCTCCCCTCATTAAAATTACTAATCCTGTGAACCCATGTTGGGCATGTGGCTTTGGAAAAAATGTTGGCAGAACTGACTGGTTAAGATGGAACTCTGACACAACCTGTCTGTTACAGAAAAACAATGTAAGATGGATCAGAAACCAAGGCCTGTAGCTTGCTGACTCTTCATGCTGAAATGACTGTCACCAAAAACAAGACCTTCCAGGCAAATAACTAAAGGTTGAGTAAACGATGGGATTACTCTCTACAGAAGATCCAACTGCATTGTGTAACCTTACAGTGACAGCTGCAGAAGTTATTCAAGCAGTTTTTGTGTAGGTTACGAAAAGAGATCTAGGGCACTGCCCTCACACCAGCCCACAAACTTCTACTTGAAACAGTACAATCTTCCAGTTGAAGATCTCTTGGAAGCAAGCAGAATCTGAGATACCACCTCCCACCGGCCCACTAAGTTCAAGAAGTCTGCCTCTAGCCTCTCAACATTCGAACTGTGAGGGCCACGGACTGGAGGTCACAATATGAGGTACCCCTTGTTCTGAGGGTCAGAAAGATTCCAGTCTCCATGGATCTTCAGGGGATAGCTCCAGAAGTAAAGGGAACCAGATCTACTGTGGCCAGTACGGAGAAAGAGAATCATGGCTACCTGGTTCTATTTGAGTTTCAGAACAGTTTTCGTATTCGAGAATAAATAGGATCGGGGGCCCACAGTAAACCGTGGTAAAAATCTGTAGCAATGACAATTTCAATAGAATCTGCGGGGATGTGGCGAGGATGGGGACAAACTTTGTCCTCATGTCATTCTCTAATGAGAAGTTTCTGGCTAAGTGATATTCCATAAGTATGTACCTAGAATAGGCTTCAAATAGGGGTTTTCCTAACACCTAACATACCCAAATGGAGAACTGGGCTGGCTGGCTGAGTATATATGGGACAGCTCTGTTCTGAGTTTTCTGCTGGTCGATGGACATAACTACCCATATGTCCTGGAATAGTGGGAAGAACTAAGGGAAAGAAAAATCAATGAAGTCCTAATTTATCCTTACCAAATGCTTCTGCCCACAGTAGCCTGCTATATCGGCACAACCATAGGCAAAAAATTAGAAAGAAAAGCCCTTATGAATAAGATCCTGTGATTGGTTTTTAGTAGAAATTGCACTTGACTGGCTGGGGTTCCCTCAGGACAGGAAAGCCCGGAGGCATCTGCAACTCCAGAGAGGAGACTGCCAAAGTCGCGAAGCTCCAGCAGGCATTCGCAACCCCTAAGGGAGGTGACTGCCACAGCTGCCGAGGTCCTCAAGAGAAGACCATCCCAGGGGTGCAACAGAGTCCACCCTGCAGAAAAGAAGTGGCTACAGCAGTGGAGACACACAAGAAAAGAATGTCCTCATAAAAGAGGCTGCAGTTTCCACCCCAAAGTGTAAGAGAGGTCTGCAATCCAAATGCTCAGAGACCACCATGGCCCTGAAGAAAAAAAAAAAAAAAAAAAAAGAGAAACCACTGGTGGCCAGAGACTCCCACAATGAAGAAAAAAAGGACCTCTGAAGCTCCCCACACACCAGAGCAGAGCCACGATCAAGAAGAAAACTGCAGCAGGGTCAAAGCCACAAACAGCCGAAGCCCAAGGGTGACTACCACAACTCAAGAAGGTAGCCGCATACACAGAACATGACAAGGCATCGGCAACCGCCAAGGCCCAAAGAGGGAAGCGTGGGGCTGACTGAGCCCCACAGCCTGAATCTCCAGGAATATCAATAGCCCTCCAAGGAACCCAGACCAAGCAACAAGAGCCAAGCAGCCCAGCACACACAGCCATCCTGTGGGGCTTATTCTATAATTTTTTTTTCTTTTTAAACCAGAAGAACTAGTGACATGCCAGTCCTCCAAGGTGCACTCAGGATCCACCTCTGGCCCAGATCAAAGAAAGGAGAGCAGGCGAATAGGGCAGGAACCCAGCACCACCGAGACTGATCCCAACATCCACCCAGCACCGCCAAAGACAGAGAAGCCGCAGTCAAAGGAAGGAGCAGCCACTCAACCATTGCTCCTTGCAAGATGGGAGCTGCACCCAGGCTCCATGGTTCCAGCCTAACAGGGGAATCCTCCCCACCACCGCTGGCGAATCCAGCACACGAGCTGCGGTGCCGTTTTTTTTTTTAAACGACCGAAAGGGAATGAAAGGACATTGCTGTGCTATCCAGCATCCCACAGGTGGGAAACCACTGACCCCAGCAGCGCCTGCCAGGTGGGCAAACACTGCATTTTTTTTTTAAATTGAAACCATCCATGAGCGCTCCTAACTGTGGTTCCAAGACAGGGGACCCCCAGCCTGTTCTCACCTCCCGAGACACCTCTCACCTCCCAGCCTCCTGACCGGGGACTGTCCTGGAGCTGCATATGAGTACAGTCCTGCACTGCCCGCTCCGTGTCGAAGGGAGCTGAAAAAACAGCCTGCCTTTTCTCTTTTGTTTACACAGCTTTAAAAGTTGTCAGGCACTAGTGAGCAGAGGGGAATGCAGAGAGCATAGGGATCTGGCACTACCAGATATGACTCTCAGTAGACCATCACCCACTAGGCTCGGCTGGGAGACCAGCTGACCAACTGGACCAGGAGGAAAGCCTCAGAACCAAGAGCAGAAAGGCATGTCCAGCCACCTGCTGGAGATAGAAAATACTGAAGAACTGGGCTGGCTGGCTGAGTATGTATGGGACAGCTCAGTTCCAAGTTTTCTATCTCCATCTGCTGGCCGATGGACATAACTACCCACACATCCTGGAATAGTGGAAAGTAACATAATGGAAATAAGAGTTCAACGAACACATTAGCAGGTGAACAATGAAGAAAGGTGTTCAGTGCCTGAACTAACTTGTGCAATAGATGGCCCACAGTATGGTAACAAGCCTATTACCTATTCTGCAGCAAGGCAGGAAAATCCACAGGATGTTCTAATAATATTGCACAATGTGAGAAATTTATCATCAGGTCTGAGGCAGCATAGAAGGGTTGGTTGCCCTGGTAGTCTAAGCAGCCCCCCTCCAAAAGAATGAAAATGGATGTTAACAGTTTTCTGAGCAACTTTTATGGAACAATGTCTCCTCTAACGGCTGTTTATGAATTGCAGAGACGCCAAGGGTAGCCCATCCCAAAACTGGAGACTTACCACCGCTATGCTAGAGATTGAAGGCCAATGGGTGAGGTTTTTCTCACGGACCCCACGCAGGTCTAACATCAGTTCTGGCATGTGTACATTACAAAAACTAATATAGTCAATAAAATAGAAAATAAAATTTGTTTTTTCTATCTTCTTGTTTGGTCATTTTATTTTTCTTATCGCGTTGGTCTCAGTCTCTGATTTCTGCCCGTCTCTGTCTTAAGACATTCTTCTCTGTTCATGTCCATCATTCAACTCTCATCTGTGTCCCTGCCCCTATCTTCCTGCCATGGTGAGCATCTCCTTTCTCTGTATCTTTATTCTTGTCCTGTCCAGCAGCACCTCTGTGTCCCTATCCTCTTTCATGTCCAGCATCGCATCTCTAGGTCCCTATCCCTCATGTTTAGCTTCTCATTCTTCCTTCTCGCGTTCTCCCCTTCCTCCTTCCATCCAGTCTCTGCCTTTTCTCTCTCCTACTTCCATCTACAGTGTGTCCTCTTTTTCTCCCCCCTTCCATCCAGCCTCTGCCCTCCTCCTCTCCCCCTTCCATCTGGCCTCTACGCTCCTTCTCTCCCCACTCCCATCCAGCCTCTGTCCCCTCTCTGTTGCCCTTTCTCACTCAGACACCCCTGCCACTGCAAAAGCAGCTACACTCACCATGGGGCAGACTCTTCCTGTTCCAGCTCAGCCGTGCCTATGGAAAGTCCAGCCCCATGAAGAGAGTGCAGCTTCTTTTGCCAACTATCCCTGAAAGCCTTTAGAGTGTTCCAGACAGCTCTTAGCTCTAGGAGATTGATCTGGTATTCTCTCGAGTGGACCACTGACCTTGGGTGTAGAGTCCATCCACATAAGCTCCCCACCCCAGGTTGGATTCATCTGTCATCAGGGTCTTGTGGGGTTGAGAAATTTGAAATGGAAATCCCTTGTCCAAATTGCTGCAAATTTGCCACCAAGGCAGATTCCTTCAGATAAGGTGTGATAGTAATGAAATCCCAAAAGCTCCCCAAGGATTGAGTCCCCTGGTCAAATAGGGTCCACTAAGCTGTCCTCATGCTAAGGTGCACTATGGGAGTGATATGTACAGTGAATGCCATGTGGCCTAGCAATATCATCATCTTCTGAGCAGACATTAAATGACTGGTGAACCTTCCAAAACACAGAGGTAAGAGCCTCTATTTACTGGGTTGGGCTTAAGTCATGGCTCGAGTCATGTCTAGCAGGGCTCCAATTGATGGGAGAGGCTGAGGTGGGACTTTCTAGGGTTCATGACGAACTACCCCAATACCTGAATGGTTCTGCACACTGATTCTTTTGTATCTTCCTCTTGATCAGGCAATCATTTTACGAGGGAAACACACGAACCCCCAGTCTCCATAGCAATGCTGCAACTATTACAAAACATTTTTATGAAGACCATGGCATGAGGCTGAATGGCAGTACTGGTATTTCCCTACTTGGAATCTCAAATACTTCCTGTGAGCAGGATGTATCTGTATGTGGGTACATGCATCCTTCAAGTCAATTTAGCACAGTCAATCCTTGTGCCCAAGAAAACCATCCTACTTTTGTTTCGTCAGATATTTGTTCTGGGCCCTTAGGTCTAGAATGGGATAAAATCGTCTTGTCTTCTTGGTAACCAGGTAGTACTTGGAATAAAATCCCTTCCCTGTCTACACTGGTGGTACAGGCTCAATTGCATTGGCCTGTAAAAGGGGAGAGTTTTCTTTTACAAGCAATTCCTGGTGCTGACAGTTTAATTCTGACACTCTCAGTAGGCCTTTCCAATTGAAGCATGTATCCTGTCTGGACTATTTTGAGAATCAGTCTGAAGTTACAAGGGGCCACCTTTCTGGGAAAAAAATTCAGCCTCTCTCCTACTGGAAGTCATCCGGGACAGCTAAAGGGGCCTGCAGTTATGCTCCCCTGGAGCCAGTCAAAAGGTCTAGCATTGACTGGGGAACCAGCTGGGACTTCTGGTCTCTCTGCTGCCATGGATAGGAGTAAGATCCCTGATTATTCTGGGAGAGTCTAGGAGGAGAGAAAAACTATGCCAAATAGTACCAAAATAATTTCTGGATGTGAAGGCCGATCTAGGTGCAGGCTGGAATAGTGACAAAGTGGTCTCAGAACACTTCTTGATGAGGTCTACAACCTTTTCCACATTGTCAACAGAAAGATTATATCCCTGGCAAGGAATGTCTACTAGTTTCTCCTGAACCGCTGGTTCCAGATCTAAGGCACGCAGCAATGTGAGTCTGTGCAATTCAGTAACTGTGGCACTGTGCTAATGTAGGTTACCTAGACCATGCATTTTCCACATTCTTGCTCCTTGGCTACTAAGCTGAAGGAGCTCCTTAGCCTTCTCCTGAGGGAGAGTGTCTCTGAACTCCACCACATTGTGCACAATGTTACGCAGCTGCATACTCATTAAGAGCCTGTACAAAGCTATACAGGAAGTGGAAGTGGGCATAGAAGTCTGGTAAAATTTCTTCACTAAATACTCCAAGGTCCAAACATCCCTCCCCGGAGGTCCCAAGGAGTGAGACTTGGAGGTCTTGGCTCTTTTGAGAGTGGATCTGACCACAGAATGTGAGGAAGCTGAAGCACCTCAAAGCCCAGAGCTTTCTGGACTCTATAGAGATGACCTTCTTATTGACTTGCTGCACAAAGAGTGAGGTCTCATCTTGCTTCATCTGCACATGCTTTCTTGGGTGGGGCATTAAACTTAAGGATGTGCAGTGTCTCAGCCCTGGGCTCATCCTCAGTCTCCAG
Source organism: Microcaecilia unicolor (assembly GCF_901765095.1). NCBI lineage: Eukaryota > Metazoa > Chordata > Amphibia > Gymnophiona > Siphonopidae > Microcaecilia > Microcaecilia unicolor. The sequence continues at coordinate 85,666,236 of NC_044042.1, read as the reverse complement.
ATCAGATGGGAAGGACTTAGCCATCTCCCTGACAAAGTTGGAGGAGGAGAGCTCAGTGGGAAATATCATCCCCAATGGGTGTTTGAGCCAAGAGCTCTGTACCTCCCTCGAGTTGCAGCAGTAATAATTGGGTCTAACCAGCAAGATCTCACAAAGGAGGAGAGAGAGTTGCATAACTGGTTATCAGTGATAATGATGGGGGCATGGAAAAACATGTGGACCTTCACTGTACCTACCATCTGCATAGAGGAGAAAGGGAAGCAAGATGGTGGGCACTGACATCACTCAGCACAGGGTGGAGGAGAGCCTAGAAAATGAAATCAGCTCCAAATGTCAGTGGGGAACAACCACTACTATCCTCAGAGCTGAAAGAGCTTCTCTGTGGTTTAAAACAGGATACTGCAGCAACAAGGGAAGAAATGGCTGCATTAGCTGTTGACTGCTGCGCTGATATCCCTGACTTAGGCCGCCAACTTGAGGACATAAAAACCACCTTGGAAAATAAACATGGTGACCACAGTAAGCAGCATGCATAACTGATGGATAAACTTGATCTCAATAGCTATAGAAGATGCTGCAATTTAAGAATTAGCAGAGTACCTGAAAATGCAGACTATGTTGATATAACGGCTGCAATGGAAAAAAATAATCCAGTTTTTACTTGCTAATGAGAATCCCAGGGTCTATACAGTTATGGAAGCAGTGGTGGAGGACACTTTCTTCTTTACTATGTTTATTAAGACTTGTTATACCGCCAATTCCAAACATATGGATCTAAGTGGAGTATAGTACTAAATTCAAAACATAGTAACTAGCTTCTATAGCTTGGGCTCTGGGGAAGGTGAGAATGTTAGAAACAGTTTGCCCTGAAGTAGGGGCTCCGCAGACAGGAGGCTGTGTCTAAAGAAAGGAGGTCGAGCTGAAGATATGGAAGAAGGATGAGAATGGGTGTGAATCACCATTGGAGGAGGGAATATGCCTAAGGGGAGGAAGGCAAGCAAGAAGGGTGTGTGCCTGCTTGGTGGGGGGGGGGGGGGGGGGGGGGGTTGTGTCTAAGAGAAGGAGGGCAAACAGGATGGCCTTGATTTTCTCTCCTCTCATGCCATCCTCGATCCACTTCAATCCGGTTTTCGCCCTCTTCACTCGACAGAAACAGCACTCTCTAAAGTCTGTAATGACCTGTTCCTTGCCAAATCCAGAGGCCACTACTCCATCCTCATCCTCCTCGATCTATCCGCCGCTTTTGACACTGTCAATCATGACTTACTTCTTGCCACACTGTCCTCTTTTGGGTTCCAGGGCTCTGTCCTCTCCTGGTTCTCCTCCTCTCTCTCCCACCGCACCTTCAAAGTTCACTCTCATGGATTTTCCTCCACCCCCATCCCCTTATCTGTTGGTGTTCCCCAGGAATCTGTCCTTGGACTCCTTCTCTTCTCAATCTACACCTCTTTCCTGGGCTCCCTGATCTCATCTCATGGTTTCCAGTATCATCTCTATGCTGATGACACCCAACTGTATCTCTCCACACCAGACATCACCGCGGAGACCCAGGCAAAGGTATCGGCCTGCTTATCCGACATTGCTGCCTGGATGTCCAACCACCACCTGAAACTGAACATGGCCAAGACCGAGCTTATCGTCTTTCCACCAAAACCCACTTCTCCTCTTCCTCCACTTTCTATCTCAGTTGATAACACCCTCATCCTCCCCGTCTCATCTGCCCGCAACCTCGGAGTCATCTTTGACTCCTCTCTCTCCTTCTCTGCGCATATCCAGCAGATAGCCAAGACCTGTCGCTTCTTCCTCTTTAACATCAGCAAAATTCGCCCTTTCCTCTCTGAACACACCACCCAAACTCTCGTCCACGCTCTCATTACCTCTCGCCTGGACTACTGCAACTTACTCCTCACCGGCCTCCCACTTAGCCATCTATCCCCCCTTCAATCCGTTCAGAACTCTGCTGCACGTCTCATATTCCGCCAGAACCGATATACTCATATCACCCCTCTCCTCAGGTCACTTCACTGGCTTCCGATCAGATACCGCATTCAATTCAAGCTTCTCCTTCTTACCTACAAATGCAGTCTGCTGCCCCTCACTATCTTTCCACCCTCATCTCCCCTTACGTTCCCGCCCGTAACCTCCGTTCACAGGATAAATCCCTCCTCTCAGTACCCTTCTCCATCACCGCCAACTCCAGGCTCCGCTCATTCTGCCTCGCCTCACCCTATGCTTGGAATAACCTTCCTGAGCCCTTACGCCAAGCCCCCTCCCTGCCCATCTTCAAGTCTTTGCTTAAAGCCCACATCTTCAATGCTGCGTTCGGCACCTAACCCTTACCGTTCAGTGAATCCAGACTGCCCCAATTTGACTGCCCCTATCGGACCGACCGTTCACTTGTCTATTAGATTGTAAGCTCTTTGAGCAGGGACTGTCTCTCTTTGTTAAATTGTACAGCGCTGTGTAACCCTAGTAGCGCTCTAGAAATGTTAAGTAGTAGTAGTGGAAAGGAAAGCAGGAAGGATGTATGCTTTGGGGGGGGGGGGGCATATGCATAAGAGGAGGAAAGTGAGCAAGAGGGGTGTGTTTTGAGGGAGGGTGTGCCTGGAAGGGAAAGAGAGAGGGAGGGGTGCCAAACTCAGAGTAGGTGCCGGGGGGGGGGGGGGTAGAAAGGAGAGAGCTGGGGGAATGCCACAGCAGAATTCAGGAGCAAATGCTATGGGGGGTTACAGTGAGTTCATGGGGGACAGCTATAGTGTATTTGTGCAGGGAGTGCTGAAAAAGATGTGTGGGGGGGGGGGGCCTCTGAGAGACAGTTATGCTGGACTGAGTTCTTTGGGGGTTGTAAGAGAACTGTGAGGGCGGTGGGAATGTGCCTCATGGGATCTGAGACACACAATGGGTGTGGGAATTTGAGAAATTTAGGGAGGAAGTTTCAGAGACAGTCTGGTAGAAAAAGCTGTTGGCAGCAGTGCACCAAGTTGGTGTCTTGAGGAGAAGGACTGAGAAAGAACTGTGGAATGGGTCGAGAGAAAAAAAGTTGGGAGATTTCCACCTTGCAGAGGGGAGGGGGGGCAGAGAAAACTGAGGGTTAAACCTGTTGGAGGAGATATATCAAGCCTGAGGAAAGTTTCAAGAATGACATGGGAGCGGGTAAACGCGGTAAAACTGGGAATAGGAGAAAATTTTACCTCAGGTGCAAAACAGAGGTTATTTCCCCACCTTGCGGGAGCGGTAATAACCCCTGCACCTGCGGTAAAACGGGCACCTGCCTTTTTCCCTTCCGTTCTGCAATGCTCAAGTCGTTGACCCACTGGTACTTATCGGCTGCTTGCTCCGCCTCCTCAAGGCTGCTTTAGTGTGCAGGGAAGGCATACATGACTTGCAGCCACCAGTGTGACATCACTTGAGGATCCCTGATTGGCCTCTCGAGTCTTCCAATTTATTTTCAAATTCCCATTGGTGCAAGACTCAGGAGGAGTAACACAGTAGGGCAGCTCAAAGAATCATCACTGAAAGAACTACCTCTCCTTTGTCGGCCTTCAGCAGCGCTCGGCATGTGCAGGGAGGAAGGACAGTCAAGAAAGAGTTTTTTCCCTGCCTCGAAGAACCAGGCCAGCTTGCCTCTTCCTCCTCTGATCAAGCTCTGTCTGCGGTAAGCCTTATAATCAGGGACGTAGCTACCGGGGGCCTTGGGGGCTCAGGCCCCCACCAGTCAGGTGCACAGGCTTTGTGTTTTTAGCACGGTATCTCTATCCATCCCTCCCACTAGTCCAATATCTCTTTTTCTCTTCCCTTCTCTCCCCCCCTTCACGGTCCAGCTGCCTCAGAGCATTCCCGCCTAACCTAGCATCTGATCTGCCTTCCATTCTCTCCCCCCCCCCCCCCTCTCCACCCAGACCAGTGCGGCATCTCCTTTCCATCCCCCTGTCCCAGCATCTCCCTTCCACCCTCTTCCCTCCCGACTTGTCCGGCATCTCTTCTCCCCCTTTCCCCCCCCCCCCCCACCTTTATGTGCTGTCCTCTTTATAGATTGCCGGTGTACCCTGGGACTAAACATAGCCTGCTACAGCCCTGATTGGATGCTGCTCATGGGGTGAGTAGGAAGAAAGGTAGACATGGGGGGAAAATAATAAAACAATGGGGGATGCTGAACATCAGATGGCGATGGCGGCAGTGGTGTGCTGCAGCCAGCTTGCCAGAGCCGTTTTGTTATTTTTTAAAGAATTTTGGGAGGGAGGAAGCCGGCAGCGGAGCGTACAGGGCTATGGCCCCGAACACGGTTTCATGCTGTTTTGCCTGCCACCAGCGTGAGGATCGCAGCTCATGGTTCCGTTCATGCTGCCACAATACCAGCCCGGGAGAAGAAAGGAAGCTGGCAGAAGCAGGTGCAGGTTAGACTGAGAACGGGAGATGCATTAAGTTCATTCCACAAAGGTTAGTCTCTTTCCCCTACCCCGCGCAGCTGTCATCCCTGTACATTCAAAACAAAGCAAACAGTCCTTTGAGCTGCAGCATCCGTTGTCGTTCTTTAATGTTGGTAGCATTTTTATTTAATCTTACTTATATGGTCAAACATGCCAGCTTGTGCAGCTTACAGATGTACACTGAGGAAGTATAACAGTGGAATAACTTTTCATAGGTAGAGTAGTAATTTGTTATAAATCATAATTAGTGTGTCATTTGGAGGAGGGGCTGGTTATACAGCCACTCTAGCATGTGTTGCACTAATGCAGAGATTTATTTCTCCTGGTAAAGGGCAATTAAAAACAGGCATCATGTTATGAGAATCAGGTGCTCAACATCCAGAGGAGGAAGGGAAGATGTGGGATGTATCTTCTATTTTTGCTTTATTGACAGTTCAGAATATTGTTTGTTCATGTTTATACTGTAATATAAAGATTTAAATATAAAATGAACTGTTTGAGGCTTCTGTGGATAGGGCCAGAGTTCGTGGGCACGGGGCGGGGCCTAGCCTTTACAGCAAGAAATCTGGGAACGTGGCCTTTCAGACAGAGACATTCTACAACAGAAAATTATAAATTAAAAAGTTAGAATGTTCAAAAACCATCACCCATATCATCTGCACAGATTTTTTTTTTTTTGCATAGAATCCTTCAGGAGTAAAAGTCCAAATCTTCCCTCTGCAGTTGGAATCTCGTTAATACTGGAAGGCTCCTGCATACTGTTAGCGCGAAAGTAAAACGAACTTCCAGCCGAGCTCTGCTTTTGCTCCTCACTTATAAGTGAGTCACTTTCTGCCCCATTCTATGCCTAACTCTCCGTTAGCCTGAGTCAAAGCAGCTTACTCGCCCCCAAAGGCAGAAAATAAAGTTCCAAGTTTATGCTTTTTTTTTTTTTAAATACAGGAAATAATCACAGCTGCAGCTGTTAACGCAAAATTCCCTTCTCAAACACAAACACTTAGAAATACGAAGAAGTGCAGAGAGCAACCAGATGGTGAACAAGAAAGGGTTTCGGATTGCAAGTTTACTCACAGCAGAAAGCTCGTGATGGCGGCTGCCCTTGTGGCGCGGAGAGAGCAAGGCCCAGCTGGGAGAGAGGGAGCGAGCGACCGGGATGTCCCGAGGCCTGCAGCCGCACGAGGACGTGCCCGTTTCCTTCTCTGGCTGCCTTATTTTGCCTCGCTCTGGTTCTTTCAACTCCCCTTCCGTTTGCCTTTCTTTTTTTTTTTTTTTTTTTTTTAAACAACCTTTATTAATAACCTAAGCAAGAAAGCTTAGCTAGGTTATCTTGCCAGTTTCCTGCCTGGGAAACCCTGAGAAAGGGGAGGGACGAGGGAGGAACAGCAGCACTGTTGATGGACTTCCAGCCTTAACTCCACCCTAAAGGCCCAGGTCCTCAAACTGAAGAGTCAAAAGGAAGGGGGGAGGGGGAGAAAGGGAACTACAAAACTTGACTCGTACCAGCTTACATCACCTGTTGCTGGAGACACTGGTCAGCTCCCTTGCTGCACCAGCATTTAAACAGAGAAACCAGCAGAACTGCTGGCAGAACACTATTTCTGGCATCCTGTAGAGGAGTGTGGTAGCCGTGTTAGTCCACTCTTAAGGTTATTAATAGAAATCAAACAAAATAAAACATGGAAAAGAAAATAAGATGATACCTTTTTTATTGGACATAACTTAATACCTTCGAAAGCTAATCAAGAAATGTTTTAAGTTATGCCCAATAAAAAAGGTATCATCTTATTTTCTTTTCCATGTTTTATTTTGTTTGATTTCTATTGGCATCCTGTATAATGCTTTGCCAGGAGTCTGATACCAAAAACTGCAAAGCAAAAGCCCTCCTCACACACAGTGATAACCATATCCCACTTGTTTAGGCTAGTTTGGCATAGGGTTGCCAACTTTATGACAGAGAAAAACCAGTCAGCTGCCCTGCCCCAAGTTCCTTGCCTCACCTACTATTGCACCTTATCCCCAGAAGAGTCACCATCAAGAAGCTATGCATTAAGGGAGAGCTGTAAGGTTTGGGCTCTTCAGCTTTAAGAGACAGCCGAGGGGAGGAGGCACGACACAGGTTTATATAATAACTAGTAAAAAAAGGCCCGTTTCCGAAACCAATGAAACGGGCGCTAGCATGTGGTTTTTTTTGTGTGTATGTGTCACAGAGTTATTTTGTGTGTGTGTGTGTGTGTGTGTGTGTGTGTGTGAGGGTGCGGTGTGTGTGCAGGTTGTTGATGTGTGTCTTTTTTTGTTTTGTTTTTTGCTTGGGGGTTGGGGGATGTGCTGTGCTGGCAAAGTGGGTTGGATTGGTGTGTGGCTTTGAGAGTGTGTTTCTGTTGTATTGTGTGTGTGTGGTTTTGTCTGTCAAGGAGGTTTGTGGAGGGGGGTCTTTCTGTTGGTGAAATGTAAATATGGTTGTAGGGGGTGTCAGCCTTTGTTGAGTGTTGTTTTTTTTTTTCCATGGTTTTTTTTTTTTGTGTTGTGCTGAGGCAGCAGTGTTGTTTTAGGTGGGCGGAAGGTTGAGGAGCACGTTCTTTGTCTGTCGGTATTTTTTGGCTGTTTCAGGGCTGCTGTAGGGGAATGCTGGAAGAGAAATGTGCTGTTGGAAGCAGTGCCATCTTTTTCCATTGGGCTGGGGTTCTGGGCATCCTGGAGGTGGGTGACGGCTTGCCTGAGGACGGGGATGGTTGTTTTAAGTTGGCGGAAGGGAGAAGAGCACGGTCTCGGGCCGTCGGGGGGTGATCCGGTATGTTTGGTCCATTTCAGGCCGGCTGCAGGGGAATGCTGGAATATATATGCGCTGCAGGAATCAGCGCCGTCTTTTTCCGGGTGCTCGGGGAATCCCCGAGGTGGGAGACAGCTTGCCTGAGGCTGGGGATGGTTGGGCACGTCCTTGGCCGCTTCGGCAAAAGGGGAAGAGGAAGGGGGTGGGGAGTTACCTGCCTGAGAAACCATGTATTCTTTGTTTGTTTTGTATTATTAGTTTGCATTTCTGTTGAAGAAAGAGTGGATGCCTTTCTAATGATGGAGGTGGTGCGTCGGTGTGCGGTTGTTTCGTTAGTTTGGCAGCCAGTCTCCAGCGATTCCTAGGCAGGGAAGGAGTAGGGAAACACGCTCCGCGTGTTTCCCTACTCCTCCCCCTTCCTTGGTTGCTGTTTGCTGCTAGCTGGGCCGCAGCTTGTCCTTGTCCCAGATGGTGACGGGCATGTTGTTTTCCGGCTCCTCTGACTCCATGTCAAGCGATCCCAAATATAGTCTGTGCTATAGGCCCTCTGGCACTCTTCAGTACTGGCATTAGGCATTTAAAAATTTCCCTCCCCCCCCTCTCCCCTGGTCTATTTTTGCACATACCCATAGCAGGAATATTCTTCTCTCGTTCCAGCTGTGGTTCTGTGCTCTCCGTGCTGCACAGATAATGAGCCATTCTGCTGGGGAATGCTCCTCCCTTATTGTCACGTAGTTTCCTCTGATTGGTCCGTCTTACGTTGCCTAGTGTTGCCTGGGAACGGTGTTGTGATGGTCCTTTGTGTTTCAGAATGTTGAGGGTGTTTTTTCTGATTGGTCCGTCATGCGAGGGCGGGGCAGAGAGACATGGTCAGTGTTCTGGCTTCACCACCATGAATCCATGAACCCTTCAGTGAGTGACTGAGTGACTTCAGAAAGTTGTCTTCAGAATGTTGAGGGTGAGTTTTATTATAGTAGATTAGTGAAGTAAAATGGGTAGACATAAAACTTTTGTTTACTATTTCCAAAATTACAATGACCAAATGGCACACAATGAAGTTACTAAATAGCACATTTGGAACAAATCAGAGAAAATATTTCTTCACTCAATAAGTAATTAAGCACTGGAATTCACTGCCAGAGAATGAGGTAAAAGATATTAGTGTAGCAGGGTTTAAAAAGATTTTGACACGTTCCTTTAAAAAGTCCATACACCATTATTAAGGTGGACTTGGGAAAATCCACTGCTAATTCCTTGGATACGCAGTAGGAAATGTATTTTACTCTTTTGGTATCGCCAGGTACTCGTGACCTGGATTGGCCACTGGGCTTGATGGACTTTGATCTGTCCCAGTAAGGCAATACTTATGTAACCTCTTCTCCTCAAAAACTGCATTAGTCTCAAGAGCCAGTTTATAAACCAGAAGGGTCCAGGATCCTCTATCATCACCAGGGCTTGCCTGAGTTGCCCTCAGCCCTGTAGAAGGAGGAAGAGAGGCTCTGCCAGTAGGCATACCAGATCTGCACACCATGGCCAGCAAGGCCTTTCCAGTGATACAAGTGAGTAGAAATGGACAACTGGCTGCCCATCAAAGGACCCCTTCGAATAGAGGCTCCTGCTGGCATGCCATTCTCCCCCCTATAGCTGAAGAAACCGTGCACATTTTTCATTCTATGTCACCAAAAGATAGAAGCACAGCAGGTCCCACTGAAGAACTACATAGGCTGCTGAGAGATGAGGCTTGACCCAGTGGAAATTCTAGGCTTTCTCCAGTGCTATTGCTGTGCTTCAGGTCCCCCTTGTATGCTGATGCACACCACTGCCATGGCATTATCAGACATCACTCAGACTGCCTTCCCCTCCAACAGGGAAGGAACCTCTGCACCATCAAGTGAATGGCTCTAGACTTCAGGAGATTGTTGGGCCACACTAATGCCAGGTGAGACCGACCTAGCATAATTTGCCCCAGATAGTGAGCTCCCCAACCCTGGATGCTTGCATTGGTAGTCACCACTACCCACTTAGGCAGATCCAGAAGGTCCCTTTGAGATGGCAGAGATTGTCCAACCATGCCAGACTTCAGCACAGCATACCCAGGCGGGGACAGTGAATGTCAAACTCCTGGGGATTATGGTGCCCACCAGGAGAGCAATGCCCATAGGTGTGGACAGATATGGGCTCTTACCCATAGTACCACTTTCAGTGTTGTCACCATCAAGCCAAAAAACTGCTTTTGTCTTCCTCTTAGCCAACTGTCTAGGTAGGCAAGGACTTGGAGCCCAAGATGCAGAAGCGTAGGGAGTGCTTTTTAGGCTCCTGAATAGCAATATGCAGACACCTCCAAAAAATCCAGGGAGGTCAAAAACTTGTCTGGTCATACTAGAGCAATTGGCAAACAGAGTATCCATGTGAAAATGCGATACTTGGAAAGGCATTTACCCCGTTGACATCCAGTACGGGTATGAACAAGTCACCCTTCTTGAGCACCAAAAAAAAAAAAAAAAAGATTGAGAAATGCCCAGCCCCCCCCTCCTGTGGAAGAACAGGCTCCACCACTCCAAACTTTAACAGTCACTGGAGGATGACCTCCACTGCCTGCCTCTTTACAGACTCGCTATGATCATCCTTTTTCAGCTGGGACTCTTATCTTAGCCCCCTTTTACTGTAACCTTCCTTCTGGCAACTTAGCTCTGCCTACTCAACTGACATCATCAGGTGTCGACACTCTTAGACTATTAAAACGCAGCCTTAAGATAGGCCAACTCCTATGGGCCTATCTATACAAAGAATTCTTTGTTTGGTCCTTAATGTGGTATGGGAATTATTTCTTATTCAACTTATCAAGGCTTTAACATGAGATAGACTAGTTACTATTTTTAGTGGGAGGGGTATGGTTTAGCTCCTGTTCATCAATTATCATTTCTACCTCACAAATTCCTGTAAGAGTAGGTCATCTTAGCCCCAGAGTGTGCATTCTAATACTCATTATTTGGTTAATTGTAAAGATGCCATCCCTCATGATATTGACATTATCAGTGGAAATTGTAGGAACAATTCAATGAAAGCAACTGGTATCAACAACTGCTGGTGCAGGTAAAGGGAGCATGTTAAGAGATTCTTCTCAGCCAGTTCCTGCCTTTATTTTAATGAGAGATCAGTGTGCAATACAACAATACAATCCTTTGCTAACCCTTTTTTTTTTAAATCTTGTCACAACTGAACCACCACATCTGTATGGTTTTTCAAAATCTTTTTTCCCCACAAACACAGCCCCGTGTCAGGTCTACGTTTGGTGCAATAAAGGTGTTTTAACCGATACTTCCTAAGTTGGAGTTCATGACACACTTCCTACTTGTTCTGCTTGCCTTGGACTTTTCGTTGTGGTATCTTCCTTAATGATGTGGACTTTTTTTTTTTTTTAGCATTGTCATAATCTGAACAACCACATCTGTATGTTTCATTATTATTTGAGTTATCACATTTATTTGTTCTTTATGTGCGTGTATTGTGCACTCAAATGATCATTGAGACTGTTTCTTCAAATCTGATTTTAGGATATGATATAAGTTCCAAACAGCCGAATGAACTATGTATCAATATACCAAGATGTACAGCCACATGGACTAAATAGTGCTACAAGCTCTACTACTAAAGCTGAGAAGGAAAGCATGCAGGGTTGGCATTTGGGGGGGGGGGGGGGGTCAAATAGGACAGCATTCCTCCCAGGCTGAAACAGGAAGTTGAATCAGAAGGGGGAGGAACGTGGCAAAGAAACAGTGCCAGGACAGACGCTGGCAGTGTATAAGAATTGTTGCCGTACTAACGACCCCCCCACCAACAAAATGCAATGTTAAGACAGAAAAGGTGAGGGGAAGGGAGGGAGATCACGGATCAGGGTGGCCAGAACGGGAGGAGGTGGAAGACCGCGAGGGCCTATTGGAGGTGTAGGGAAGGGGTTTTAGAGACATGGGGACATGCCATATTTGGAGTTGGGGAAGAAAAAATGAAGGGCCCGGGGAGAGAGATGGCAGACAATGGGGTGGAGAGAAGAAGAGAGAGGGAAAGATGTTGGACCCAGGAGTGGTGGGGAGGGACGGAGGGAGGTAGAAATGCTAGATGGGAGGGCAGTTGGGAAGGAGAAAGATGTTGGACCCAGGTAAGCAAGGGAGGGAGAGGCAGGTGATGAAGAAATGAGGGCAGGAGGGAGAGATGTGATATGAGGTGAGCTGAGGTGGGGTAACAGCAGGAAAGAGGTGGGAGACAGCAGACAGGAGGACAGATAGGATTGGAAGATGAGACTGTGGAGGAAAAGGGACAGGGATAAGAGATATTGAGCTACAAGAATGGAGGGAGGGAGAGGAAACGGAAATAGTGGAAACAGCGGAACCATGTGAGAGAGGCCAAGAAGGGGTGGCAAAATAATCAGTGAGAGGTGGGTACTGAACACAGAGGTAGAAATGTAGTAATGGACAGTTGATGAAAGATGGAAGGGAATAGCAGGCTAGAGAAGGAGCAAGATGAGAAATAGAACAGCTAGGGAATAAGAAGAATATGAAAAGTTAATAGGTAGTGGAGGAGTGGCCTAGTGGTTAGGATGGTGGACTTTGGTCTTGGGGAACTGAGGAACTGAGTTCGATTCCAACTTCAGGCACAGGCAGCTCCTTGTGACTCTGGGCAAGTCACTTAACCCTCCATTGCCCCATGTAAGCGGCATTGAGCCTGCCATGAGTGGGAAAGCGCGGGGTACAAATGTAACAAAAATAAAATAGATACTGTTGGAGATTCTACATGGAATGTTGCTACTATTGGAGATTCTACGTGGAATGTTGCTACTATTGAGATTCTGTTGCTACTATTGGAGATTCTACATGGAATGTTGCTATTCCACTAGCAACATTCCATGTAGAAGGCTGCGCAGGCTTCTGTTTCTGTGAGTCTGACGTCCTGCACGTACGTGCAGGACGTCAGACTCACAGAAGCAGAAGCCTGCGCGGCCACATTGGTGATCTGCAAGGGCCGGTGGTGGACTTTGGTCCTGAGGAACTGAGTTCGATTCCTGGCACAGGCAGCTCCTTGTGACTCTGGGCAAGTCACTTAACCCTCCATTGCCCCATGTAAGCCGCATTGAGCCTGCCATGAGTGGGAAAGCGCGGGGTACAAATGTAACAAAAAAAAAAAGTGAGAAAGAAGGGGCAGCAGTGGCAACAGCAGCTTGAGGATACAGCCACCAGCTGCAAAGCTTGGAGAGCTCTGGCTGCCATACCGTAGGAGGTAGTCTTCAGCTGGTACAGCTTGGGAATCCCTGCCAGCTATGGCAAGGGTGATGGCTAATTTGGGGGGGGGGGGGGGGGGTCCTCCGTGGCTATGCCACAGAATGTGTTCAATAGAAAAGGAAGTCAATTTCTGTTTTCATTTCTTTTGTGCTGTAGTACTTGCCAAGTTTAACTACTTGGGGTTCCTACTTCAGTTTTGCTGTTCATATTTCTATTTCCTTGTTCTGTATTTGGTGAAGGTGTGTGTGTGTGTTTCGTCTGTGAAGAAATCATGTAAAGTTGCTTTTAGTGTGGCAATAATGGTGGGTGGGGAGATTAAGGAGAGGGCCCCCTCCCCCAATTTCTGCCCTGGGCCCCAGCATGTCGAAAACCAGCCCTGAAAGAAGGATCCTGCATGCAATTAAATACATGGAAGAATGGTTTCTAACTCATCACAGAAGCACTGAAAGGTGTACCACAGTTTCTGATACTTTCAATTGGTCAATGGGAACTGATCTGGAAAAATACAGTGTTAGTGAAATAACACTGGTACAACAAGTTCCAGAAACAACTTTCACCACCAAACATGTATAACGAATGTATACAAGCTGGCTAAAATGAGTGGTATTTATTTATTTGTAACATTTATATCCCACATTTTCCCACCCATTAGCAGGCTCAATGTGGCTTACATAATACCGTAAAGGCGATCGCCAATTCCGGTAGATGTTAAATACAATTTAAAATAGGGTTAGGTAAGGTTAGAGTAAGCAGGTACAAAAAAGGACAAGGAAATAGAGGTATTTAAGTAGGGCCGGTAGGGTAGGCCTTGCAAAACAGATAGGTCTTTAATGATCACCTGAAGTTTTGATGGTCGTGAATCGCTTTCATACTCTTTGGAAATGCATTCCACATTTGTGTACTTAAGTAAGAAAAATTGGATGCATAGGTTGATTTGTATCTGAGTCTAATGCAGCTTGGATAGTGGAGGTTTAAATAAGTATGTGACGCTCTGGTTCTATTTCTGGTCGGAAGATCTATCAAGTCAATCATATATCCTGGGGCATCACTGTAGACAATCTTGTGGACCAAAGAGCAGATTTTGAAGGTAATGCATTCCTTGATTGGGAGCCAGTGCAATTTTAATCGGAGAGGTTTAGCACTATTGAATCGTGTTTTATCGAATATCAGCCTGGCAGTTGTGTTTTGGGCTGTCTGGAGTTTCTTCATAAGCTGTATTTTACATCCCGCATATAATCCATTGCAGTAATCTGCGTGGCTCAGAACCATTGATTGTATCAACTTACGGAATATTTCCCTCGGGAAGTAAGGTCTTATATGTTTAAGTTTCCACATAGAATGAAACATCTACTTTATAATGGAGTTAACTTGGTTCTCAAGTGTAAGATGGCTATCAATAGTAACACCTAAGATTTTGAGGCTATCAGAAATAGGAAGAGACTAAACAGGAGTGCTTAGGGTTGTGGGTTTATAATTATTGTATGGGGATAAGAGGATAAGACAATGTGTTTTTTTGGTGTTTAGTTTCAGTTGAAATGAGTTAGCCCATGAATCCATGATATTCAGACAGCGCGTGATTTCATTGGAGATGTCAGAAAGGTCATGTCTGAAGGGGATATAAATTGTGACATCGTCTGCATAAATGAACAAGTGAGTCTTTGACTGGATAAGAAGTTGGCCAAAGAGGACATCATTATATTGAATAGTATTGGTGATAATGGGGAACCTTGAGGTACTCCACAATGTGCATTCCACGGTGATGAAATGTTTGTTTTTGATTTAACTTTGTATGTTCTGATGGTTAAGAAACCCTTGATCCAATTAAGTATATTACCTTCAATCCCAAGGTGTTCAAGTAAACCCAAAAGTATACTGTGGTTTATCATGTCGAATGCGCTCGACATGTCGACTTGGAGGAGGAATATACTTTTACCTATGGCAATTTCATGTTTGAATTTAGCTAGAAGGGTGACTAGTACAGTTTCCGTACTATGGGAGGGGCGGAATCCTGTGATTCATGAAATAATGAGAACTTATCCATATATTCCATTAGTTGTTTGGACACCATGCTCTCCATCAATTTTACTACTAGTGGGATGGATGCAACTGGGCGATAATTGGTAAGGTCGTTTGATTTTTTTTCTTTGTGTCTTTAGGTACTGGGGTTAGTAGGATGTTGCCATGTTCTTCAAAGTCCTTGAAAGGGGAAAAAATCTCAGTGAGCTGCTGAATTGTTTGTTAATAATGAAGGATTTCCTGTTTTAGGAAAATTGCTGTCCTCCTTGTGACTCTGGACAGGCCACTTAACATTCCAATTCCCCAGGTAAAAAGTAAGTGCCTGTATATAACATGTAAACCACTTTGAATGTAACCATAGGCGGTATATCAAGTCCCATTCCCTTAGCGTCTGTGCTACCTGTTTTCACTGTGTGATGTGAAAGAGGTTTCAGTTTAATTAATTTGGGGAAAAACAGATTCAGATCATCAATAGAAACAGAAAACTTAAAAGACTTGTTGTTTCAACATGAATGGCCCCTCATTATGTAATCTGATCCTTCAAAGCCTTTGGACCAGTGGTACTTCAGTTCAAAAATTACCAGATACCTGTATGGCCACAAGAGACCACATGAGAAATAGGTCTGAAAGCATAGGAACATTTTCCTAAATATCTTCTTTTATATATCATTTTTAAATCTATTTTTGGAAATTTTAAGAAATGATTTTATACATCTTTAAGAAGGAAGAAATGAGAAGACCAGGGAGGAAAATGAGAAACAGATGTAGAGACCTGTATGTTATAGATGTAATTGTAAAGTAAATTATTGTTGGCTGCATTCTGGGGATGTTTTTGCCTCCTCCTGATTTCTCCTATTATTGCATATATGTCACACTGAATGGTTTCTGATCTTTCGACAAAACATAATACTGTATTAGACAAATGGAACCTGAGTAAACTCAACAGTTTCTAAATTATTACAAATTACATCATTTAAGGAACAAAGTTATCCAATACCCATATCACCCATGTGAAAAAGTAACTACTCCCTTAATCAACCACATTTAATAATTAAATTCAGCTGATTGAACACAGCCCAGCATGATTGCAACCAGCCCTGTTGAATCCAAACCTCACTATAAATTAAACTTTAAATGGCCACAACAAAAATTCCACAAGAACACTACGCCACAATCAAAGCGAAATCCAGAACAGATGAGAAAAATAGTAGTTGAAAAATATCAGTTTGGAAAAGGTTACAAAGCCATTTCTAAAGCTCTAGGATTCCACTGAACCACAGTGAGAGCCATCATCTCCAAATGAAGAAGGCTTGCAACAGTGGTGAAATCTTCCCAGGAGTAACTGGCTTGCCAAAATTACTCCAAGGGTGCAGGGACAACTCAGCTGGAGTCGCACAACATCTCAGAGCATCCAAAGAACTGTAGGCCTCTCTAGCCTCAGCTAAAGGTCAGTGTTCATGACTCCACAATAAGACTGGGCAAAACAGCAAGAACCACTTCTATCCAATAACATCAATGCTTGCCTCACATTTGCAAAAACACATCTGGATAATCCTCAAAGCCTTTTGGGATAACGTTCTATAGACAGATGAGTCAAAGTGGAACTCTTTGGACAACATGGGTCCCATTATGTCTGGCATAAAACAAATACAGTATTCCACAGTAAGAACTTCATACCAACGGTCAAACAAGGTGATGGAAGTGCGATGGTGTGGGGATGCTTTGCTGCCTCAGGACCTGGAAAACTTGCAGATATTGAAGGAACCATGAATTCTGCACTGTAACAGAAAATTCTTAAGAAGAATGCCTGGTCATCTGTCCATGAGTTTATGCAGCAATACAATGATCCAAAACACAAAAGCAAGTCTACATTCAAATGGCTGAGGAGATTCAAAATTTAAATTTTGGATTGGCCTAGTTAAAAGTCCTGACTTGAACCCAACAAAGATGATGTGGAAGGACCTGAAACCTGCAGTTCATGCACAAAAACTTACAAATGTGTTGAAATTAAAGAAGTTTTGAAAAGAAGAGTGGGTTAAGTTTACTCAACAACAAATGTGAAAGACTGAAATCAAATTATACGAAGTGTTTTGTTGCGATTATTGCTGCTAAAGGTGCAGCAATCAGTTAAGTTTAGGGGCAGCTACTTTTTCACATGGGTATTGTGTGTATTGGATAAGATTGTTCCATAAATAAATGACATGATCACACAGGTTTTCAATTACCAGATGTTCAATTAACAAATGAAGCAAAGTGCTGGGACTTCTGGCTCTAAAAACAGAGTTATACAAGAAAAATAAGCAACTTGTTCTCTATTTAACATTACATAGTAACCCCGACTACTTTTGATAACACAGTAACAATTAACAAAACTTCAGTCGTAGTATTAATGTAATTGTTCAAATCTCATTAGGCTCATAAATAAAAACAGAATCAACAGCATTGCAGTTTCATCGGCAAAAGGGAAAAGTAGTGTAGGAACAGACACCTACTGGCAAAATTACAGTACCACAATCAGTTCAGTTTACCCCTTGTTCTCCTACTAGCTTAGGCCCGATAGTCAGAACACATGCACACAGTCAAATGAGGAATAGGATAAACATATCACTGAATGCTTCGAAAATTCTTAAGATGTCAAGGGAAGATATGCGTCTTATTGGGGATGAGAAAAGAACAGAACTTTTGGTAGTGAAAGCTTTAAAGATGGCAAGAAGGCAAGCAGAAACTCGGTGAGTCTCTTGACACCAAGAAAGAGAAACCAGCTGTAATACTGTTTCCCTTGTTGAGCACAGGAACTCACACAGATTTTTACCAATGTCTTTACTAGTAGTGTATCGGCACAAAATGTTTCTTCCGTTTCAGTGTTACATATTTACTCAGGTTCCCTTTGTCTAATCTTAAGTACATAAGTGTTGCCATACTGAGACAGAATGAAGGTCCATCAAGCCCAATTATCCTGTTTCCAACAGTGGCCAATCCAGGTCACAAGTACCTGGCAAGATTCCAAAAAACAGTACAATACATTTTATGCTGCTCATCCAAGAAATAAGCAGTGGATATTCCCCCAAGTCCATTTTAATAATGGCTTATGGACTTTTCGGACTTTTAGGAAGCTATTCAAACCTTTTTTTTTAAACCCTGCTAAGCTAACTGCTTTTACCACATTCTCTGGCAACGAATTCCAGAGTTTAATTACACATTGAGTGAAGAAATATTGTCTCCGATTCATTATAAATTTACTACTTTGTAGTTTCATTGCGTGCCCCCTAGTTCTAGTATTTTTGGAAAGAGTAAACAAGTGAGTCATGTCTACTCATTCCACTCCACTCAGTATTTTATATACCTCTATCATATATCCCCTCAGCCGTCTTTTCTCCAAGCTGAAGATCCCAAGCCTTTTCAGCCTTTCCTCATAAGTCATCCCTGTCCCTTTTATCACTTTTGTCGCCCTTCTCTGTACCTTTTCTAATTCCACTATATCTTTTTTGAGATGCAGTGACCAGAATTGTACACAGTATTCAAGGTACGGTCACACCATGGAGTGATACAAAGGCATTATAACATCCCTGTTTTTATTTTCCATTCCTTTCATAATAATACCTAACATTCTATTTGCTTTCTTTGCTGCCAAAGCACACTGAGCAGAGGGTTTCAAACTATCAACGAGGACTCCTAGATCCTTTTCCTGGTCAGTGACTCCTAACATGGAACCTTGCATCACGTAGCTATAGTTCGGGTTCCTCTTTCCCACATGCATCACTTTGCACTTGCTCACATTAAACGTCATCTGCCATTTGGATGACCAGTCTTCCAGTTCTCGTAAAGTCAACTTGCAATTTTTCACAATCCTCTTGCGATTTAACAACTTTGAACAACTTTGTGTCTTCAGAAAATTTTATTACCTCACTAGTTACTCCCATATCTAGATCAATTATAAATATGTTAAAACGCAGTGGTCCCAACACAGACCCCTGCAGAACCCCACTATTTACTCTTCTCCATTGAGAATACTGACCATTTAACCCTACTCTCTGTTTTCTTTTAACCAGTTTTTAATCCACAACCGAACACTACCTCTTATCCTGTGACTTTCCAATTTCCTCTGGAGTCTTTCATGAGCTACTTTGTCAAATGCCTTTCAAAAATCCAGATAAACAATAGAGACTGACACACCTTTATCCACATGTTTGTTCACCTCTTCAAAGAAATGCAGTAGATTGGTAGGCAAGATTTCCCTTCACTAAATCCATGTTGGCTTTGTCTCATTAATCCATGCTTTTGAATATGCTCTGTAATTTTGTTCTTTATAATAGTCTCTACCATTTTGCCTGGCACCAACGTCAGGCTCACCGGTCTGTAATTTCTCCGATCATCTCTGGAACCCTTTTTAAAAATCGGTGTTACATTGGCCACCCTCCAATCTTCGATACCATGCTTGACTTTAAAGATAAATTACATATTACTAATATTACTAACAATAGTTCATTTTTCAATTCTATCACTATCAATACTCTGGGATGTATACCACCCGGTCCTGTCGATTTACTACTCTTCAATTTGTCAAATTGCCCCATTACATCTTCCAGGTTTACAGAGATTTGATTCAGTTTCTCTGACTCGTCAGCACTGAATACCATTTCTGGCACTCCCACATCTTCCTTGGTGAAGACCGAAGCAACAAATTCATTTAATCTCTCCGCTATGGCTTTGTCTTCTCTGAATGCCCCCTTTACCCCTCAGTCATCTAGTGGTCCAACCGATTCTTTTGCTGGATTCTTGCTTTTAATATACCTAAAAAAAAGTTTTACTATGGGTTTTTGCCTCCAACACAATCTTTTCCTTCCTTATCAGCACTTTGCATTTGATTTGCCATTCTTTATGTTTCCTATTATTTTCAGTTGGATCCTTCTTCCATGTTCTGAAGGATTTTCTTTTAGCTCTAATAGCTTCCTTCACCTCACTTTTTAACCATGCTGGCTGTCGTTTGGTCTTTCTTCCTCCTTTTTTAATGCCTGATGTAAATTTTTGACCTTTGCAGCTGCTCCTTGTAAGTTTGTTTCCACCATTCTTCTCATTTTATCATAGTCTCCTTTTTGAAAGTTAAATGCTAACGTATTGGATTTCCTGTGTGTACTTACTACAGAGCTTATATCAAATCTGATCATGTGGAGGCCCTAGCACCATTACCTCCTGCACCAGATCATTCGCTCCACTAAAGGACTAGGTCTAGATTTGTTCCTCCTCTTGTTGGCTCCTTACATGTTAATTAAAGATCAGAAACAATTTGGTGCGATATATATGCAATAATAGGAGAACTTAAGAAGCAAAATCTTTTTTTTTAATTTGAAAATGAGGTTTTATTAAACATTTGCAAAATAAGCATAATACAGGTGAACTAGAATATACCAAAAACCACACATCCAAACATACAATGGCCAATTCACAAGAAAGAAAAAAAACCCATCAAGATAAATAAATACTTCAGGCAAAAAAAATTTTAATATCACTGTATTTACTACTGTTTCACAACTTAGTTGCATTTTTTTAATGTTTAAACTATTACTGTAACAAATAGTCTGTTGTGTATGACCTCGGGTGATCCATAAGTATGCATAAACAAACTCCAAGTGTTCCAAGTCTGGCTCCTAGATTCTTAGACTGGTTCCTAAGTCCTAAGAATATTTGTTAAGGCCTGACCTACCATATGAGGTATCTATTTGTCCATTACTGAAAGGCGTTAAGCTTGATGTGAATTTGTTATGTAATTGTTGTCCAATATCCTTTTTGATGTTTCTTTCCATAATAATTGAGAAGATGATTCTGAATCAATTATAAGATTCCTCTTGAATCCAATAATTTATTGGAGCCAACTCAATATGGTTTTAGACCAAAACATTCTATAGAAACATTACTGGTTTCAATGTTTGATCACTAAAAGCTGGATTTGACAGAGGTGAGGAGTATGTTATGGTTATTTTAGATATTAATGCCACATTTGATACTAGTCACCATAGTATATTTATTAGGAGACTTGAGAAATTGGTTTACATCTCCTTTTGTCCAACCGATGTTGTAGAGTTCAGATTGGTAATAAATGTTCTGACTGGGTTTCTATTAGTTCTGGGGTGCCACAAGGATCAGCATTATCTGCTACTTTTTAAAATATCAATCTTGTCCCACTGTGTCAGGTTTTGTCCTGTTTAGGTGTTCACTCCAGAATATATGTGGATGATATCCAGTTTTATTTTCCTCTGAAAAGATCAATAAAATATACTTTAGAGTTTCTGAACATGTGTTTGTGAATGATAGAAGTGTTGGATGAATGCAAATAAGTTTCAGCTAAATTTAGAAATAACACAGATTTTAGTATTATCTGGTAGACCAGTGCCCACAGTGTTTATATCACCTATTCAAGTAGATAATATTCACATTCCAATTGTTTCTAAATGTCATTATCTTGGGGTCATCATTGATTCATCATTGACTTTTAAGGCCCAGGTTACTAACATTGTTCAAAAAGTATTTTTTTTTAAATTGAAGTTGGTCAGGTGATTGAAAAGGCTCTTATCTAGTGATAACTTACAGGGCCTCATACTGCCTATGTTTGACTACTGCAATTCAATTCTGTTTGGCTTACCAAAAAATGTTTTACAGGCCTTGCAGACTGCAGTTGCAAGGGTGCTTGTTGGGTTGCCACGTTCATATCACATTACACCTGTGCTAAAAGACTTGCACTGGCTTCCAATTGGTTTCTGAATTTAAGAACTTACCTTGAATCACAAAGTATTGAACAATGAGGCAACCCTTTGCGATTGCAGCTGCTCTAAGAATCTATCACCTGAATCGCAATTGTGATCAACCAATAAATTGCTTTTACATGGCCCTACATTGAAACACATTAGACTTGACGTCTATCATGTTTCAGGCTTTGGGGCGAGGCTTTGGGGCGAGGCTTTGGAATTCTTTGCCAATACAGCTACAAAGTATTAAACACAATTCTCCAATTCAAAAAACAGCTAAAAACATTTCTTTTTAATCAGGTATACCACATATAGGTACAATACTTTATTTTATCTGGTGAAGGCATGACAATCTGATTTTGGACTGTGAGATGTTTATTATTGTTTAGTTTTAATTATATGTTGTGATTAATTATTGCATATATTTGTATTTTATTATGTACTAGTAAGAAATGCCCATTTCGGAAACAAATGAAACGGGCGCTAGCAAGGTATTACCCCCCCCCTCCCTCCTTCCCGACCCGCCCCCCGTCCCTCTCTCCCTCACTTTGTTGCGAGTTTCAGCTGCCGTCCGCGTACCTAATGCGAAGGGGAGCGTGTGAAACGGGCGGTAGCAAGGTTTTCATCGAGGGCGGCGGAACGGCGGGCGTATTTATGTACTCCTGCCCCTGCGTGGCTTTTGTTGAACTTGTGCCTCCCTTGTGCCTTCCCCGGGCTGCCCTCGACGTCATGGCGTTTTGACGCGAGGGCGGAGCTACACTGCAGGCCAGCCAAACCGGATATCTCTGGCGCCTCAAGTTTCCGGCTTGAGGCTTCATTGGAACGTTGAAGGTGCCTTTTATATATAGAGATGTCTTTTGTATACCGCCTAGAATTGTATGATAGTGTGGTGGTTAAGGAAAAATTAGTTCTCGCCTGATATAATTTTCTTTCCATTAGTCCCAACAGATCAATCCAGAGACTTGTGGGTTATGTCCCTCTACCAGCAGGTGGAAATAGAGAGAACTTCAGAGGTTTACTACATGTGGTCATGTGTAGCCATCTCAACCTCAGTGTGATCGATACCAAAGCAGTGGAAGAAAAGGAAATTCCCAGAATTAACACTCTCCTGCCTCTAGGAAACATCATGAGGAATCTCAATCGTCGCAGTGGAAGTAATAGCAATGCAGCGACTTCCATAATTTTCTTAATTTGAGGGTTTTTTTTTTTTTTAAATAAACCAAACGAAGGAACCTCTGCTGTACAGAAAACCTACCCTATAATAGAAACTCTACAAACAGCTGAAGTATCAAAGAAAGGGCCTCTGGATTGATCTATTGGGACTAATGAAAGAAAATTATCAGGTGAGAACTAATTTTTCCTTCCATGGAGTCCCACAGATCAATCCAGGGAATTGTGGGATGCACAAAAGCAGTTCTCAAGTAAGGTGGGACAACACCAATCCCACTGTGAGTACCGACACACAGAACACTGCATCCTGTCAAGCTGCTACATCCACTCTATAATGCTTAGCAAAGGTATAAACTGACGCACATGTGGTGGCCCTGCAAATGTCTTACAAAGACACCAGGCGTGATTCATAGTAACATAGTAGATGACGGTAGAAAAAGACCTGCACAGTCCATCCAGTCTGCCCAAGAAGATAAATTCATATGTGCTACTTTTTTATTTGTACTGTCCTCTTCAGGGCACAGACCATATAAGTCTGGCCAGCCCTATCCCCGTCTCCCAACCACCAACCCCGGCACAGACTGTATAAGTCTGCCCAGCACTATCCTCGCCTCCCAACTACCAGTCCCGCCTCCCACCACCAGCTCTGGCATAGACCGTATAAGTCTGCCCAGCACTATCCCTGCCTCCCACCACCGGCTCTGGCACAGACCGTATAAGTCTGCCCAGCACTAGTCCCGCCTCCCAACCACCAGCCCCGGCACAGACCGTATAAGTCTGCCCAGCACTAGTCCCGCCTCCCAACCACCAGCCCCGGCACAGACCGTATAAGTCTGCCCAGCACTAGTCCCGCCTCCTAACCACCAGCTCTGCCACCCATTCTACACTAAGCTCCTGAGGATCCCTTCCTTCTGCACAGGATTCCTTTATGTTTATCCCACGCATTTTTGAATTCCGTTACCTTTTTCATCTCTACCACCTCCCGCGGGAGGGCATTCCAAGCATCCACCACCCTCTCCGTGAAAAAATACTTCCTGACATTCTTCTTGAGTCTGCCCCCTTCATTCTCATTTCATGCCCTCTCGTTCTACCGCCTTCCCATCTCCGGAAAAGGTTTGTTTGCGGATTAATATCTTTCAAATATTTGAACGTCTGTATCACCCCTGTTCCTCCTTTCCTCCAGGGTATACATGTTCAGGTCCGCAAGTCTCTCCTCATACGTCTTGTAATGCAAATCTCATACCATCCTCGTAGCTTTTCTTTGCACCGCTTCAAATCTTTCTTACATCCTTAGCAACATACGGCCTCCAAAACTGAACACAATACTCCAGGTGGGGCCTCACCAACGACTTGTACAGGGGCATCAACACCTCTTTTCTTCTGCTGGTCACACCTCTCTCTATGCAGCCTAGTAACCTTCTAGCTATGGCCATCGCCTTGTCACACTGTTTCATCGCCTTCAGATCCTCAGATACTATCACCCCAAGATCCCTCTCCCCATCCACCTAACTTATATGCCTCTCTTGGATTTCTACTCCCTAAGTGCATCACTTTGCATTTCTTCGCATTGAATTTTAATTGCCAAACCTTAGACCATTCTTCTAGCTTTTTCAGATCCTTTTTCATGTTTTCTACTCCCTCCGGGGTGTCCACTGTGTTACAAATCTTAGTATCACCCGCAAATAGGCATTCAGCATACAAAGATGCCTGTGCTCTTGTAAAATGTGCCCGCACCTGTAATGGCGGAGATCTCCCCAAAGATACCTATGCCAAAACTATGGCCTCCCGAAGCCATCGGGCCAACGTGGCTTTCAAAGCCATATCGCCTGTCTTGCGACATGTGAAAAGCACAAAAATATGATCAGAGTGCTGGAATTCATTTGCAATCTCCAGATATCGTAGAAGTATGCATTTAACTTCCAGACAATGAAGCACCCTATAATTCTCAGGGTAGTCCTCCCGGCAAAAAGCCGGTAACATCAGCGACCGACCCAGGTGAAAACTCGAAAATATTTTGGGCAAAAACAAAGGAACCATTTGAATGGATATTCCTGCTTCCGTGAATTGGAGAAATGGGTCTCTGCAAGACAGCGCCTGCAACTCCGATATCCACCACTCTGAAGCAATAGCTACTAGGAAAACAGTTTTCTTTTTTTTTTTTTAATTTATTTAAATTTTCCAATATATCACCACATAAAGTGAATATGCAATCGGCATTATTTAACATTAGGAAACAAAATTGATAAGTATATATCTTTACAGCCCATTTGTCCACAAGTTAAAGAAATTTGATTCCAAGATTAAGGAAATTAAAAAAGAAAAAAAATACAAAAATTAATAATCAATAGATGCTTCCTCTGTTCAGACCCCAGCCTGCTAAATTAGGGAAGGTTTACTATATTCACATCAACTCTTGCATCAATAAACTCTTTCAACTGTTTTGGATCTACAAACTGAAAATGTTTACCCTCAAGGATCACATTACAAAAACAAGGAAATCGCAAAACAAAATTTGCTCCCAATGCCACCACCCTGGGGCGAAGTTCCAAAAAGGCCCTTCGTCTCATCTGTGTAGGCCGTGAGAGATCTGGAAAGATGTGGACCTTTGAGCCCAAAAACAGATTTTCTAAGTGTCTCAACGAAAGCCGTAGTACGGCATTCCTATCAGGCTCCAACGCGAAAGTGGCAAGCAGAGTTAACCTCCGAGTAACTATTTCTAATGAGCTTTCTAGGAATGAGGTAAGATTCATTCCCTCCCCTATTACGGGGGGGGTTTCCCACCACCACTCCAGTACTCCCGATGTAATAAGCCCGTGTAATGGGAGGGAGTGAGTCCTTGTCCATTCCCAGGATGTCCACCAAATATTTTTTAACCATCTCCAAAGGAGAAATTAACGGCGATTTGGGAAAATTAAGAAACCTAAGGTTAAGTCTTTTAGTCTGATTTTCAAGGTATTCAAGTCGTTTATGTAGGAAATTATTGTCTTTAACCAAAGCTGTTTCTATAGATCCCATTTCTTGAATTTTGATATCCACGCGTTCCAATTTCTGGGTTTGCTGTGCAGTCACTTGTGCTTGAAGCAGGGCAGCCTCAGAAAGAACTTCAATATCAGAAGAATTCTGCTTTAAAGTAGTTTGCATAGAGGTTTGGATATTGTAAACCATGTCCCATAGTGACTCCAGCGTCACAATTGCTGGTCTAATCACTCCACTAGCCACAGGAGGAGATTGAGATAGACTATCAGCACGAGCTAACTTGGACACAATAGCTTGAGGCAATACCTTTGAAGCCTGTTGTAGTAATGTTTCCCGAAGTTGAGAATCTATCTCTGTTGCTGCAGTCACACCCTCAGACAGGACCAGCTGAGCCACTTCGGTGTCTGTCTCTGTTTGAACAGCCAGCAACTCTCTTCCAAGCTGGGGAGGTGCAATTCGCTCCACAGGGCTCAAGGAAGCCCCGTTTCCACTCTCAATCGACTCCAAAGGGCCGAGAGCTGCAGTGGGGGTCGAAGTTCCCTGAGGACCCGGTTGCTGCCTGGGAAATTGCAGGGTTGTCTGTTTCATCGTCGAGGAGGTCACAGGAACCGAGGGAAATTCCTTTACCTTCCCCCTCCGCTTCCCCATGGTTAACGAGGCTACAGAGGCACCGAGAGAAACTCACAAACACAGCAGCCTCCAGGAGCAAACACAGGTGCGTCTATTCACAGCGCCATCTTGGAAATCTCAGGAAAACCGTTTTCAAGGTGTGATCCTTCAAAGAGAAACTTGCCAAGGGCTCAAAGGGAGGCCTTAGGAGGTTCACCCTCACCCTGTCAGGAAACGAAATACATCCAGGTGCACTGCGATGGAAATGTCCTGAAGACGATCCCTGAACTACTACTACTATTTAGCATGTCTATAGCGCTACAAGGCGTACGCAGCGCTGCACAAACATAGAAGAAAGACAGTCCCTGCTCAAAGAGCTTACAATCTAATAGACAAAAAATAAATAAAGTAAGCAAATCAAATCAATTAATGTGAACGGGAAGGAAGAGAGGAGGGTAGGTGGAGGCGAGTGGTTACACGTGGTTACGAGTCAAAAGCAATGTTAAAGAGGTGGGCTTTCAGTCTAGATTTAAAGGTGGCCAAGGATGGGGCAAGACATAGGGGCTCAGGAAGTTTATTCCAGGCGTAGGGTGCAGCGAGACAGAAGGCGCGAAGTCTGGAGTTGGCAGTAGTGGAGAAGGGAACAGATAAGAAGGATTTATCCATGGAGCGGAGTGCACGAGAAGGGGTGTAGGGAAGGACGAGTGTGGAGAGATACTGGGGAGCAGCAGAGTGAGTACATTTATAGGTTAGTAGAAGAAGTTTGAACAGGATGCGAAAACGGATAGGGAGCCAGTGAAGGGTCTTGAGGAGAGGGGTAGTATGAGTAAAGCGACCCTGGCGGAAGACGAGACGGGCAGCAGAGTTTTGAACCGACTGGAGGGAGGAGAGGTGACTAAGTGGGAGGCCAGCAAGAAGCAGATTGCAGTAGTCTAAACGAGAGGTGACAAGGGTGTGGATGAGGGTTTTGGTAGTGCTCGGAAAGAAAGGGGCGGATTTTACGGATGTTGTAAAGAAAGAAACGACAGGTCTTGGCAATCTGCTGGATATGAGCAGAGAAGGAGAGAGAAGAGTCAAAGATGACCCCAAGGTTTCGAGCTGAGGAGACAGGGAGAATGAGAGAACCATCAACAGAAATAGAAAACGGGGGGAGCGGGGAGGTGGGTTTGGGGGGGAAAATGAGAAACTCAGTTTTGGTCATATTTAATTTCAGGTGGCGTTGAGACATCCAGACAGCAATGTCAGACAAGCACGCTGAAACTTTGGTTTGGATGCAAGGTGAGATATCAGGGGTAGAAAGGTAGATTTGGGAGTCATCAGCATAGAGATGGTAGGAAAAGCCATGGAATGAGATTAATGAACCAAGGGAAGAAGTGTAGATAGAAAAGAGGAGGGGACCAAGAACAGAACCCTGAGGAACGCCGACAGGCAGAGGGACAGAAGTAGAAGAGGATCTACCAGAGTGAACACTAAAGGTGCGGAGGGAGAGGTAGGAAGAGAACCAGGAAAGGACAGAGCCCTGGAATCCAAGTGAGGACAGGGTATCGAGAAGTATGTTGTGATCGACAGTGTCAAAAGCAGCGGAAAGATCAAGAAGAATGAGGATGGAATATTGACCTCGGATTTAGCCAGTAATAGGTCATTGGAGACTTTAGTAAGCGCAGTTTCGGTTGAGTGGAGAGGGCGAAAACCAGATTTTAGTGGGTCAAGAATAGCATGTGAGGAGAGAAAATCAAGGCAGCGGCGGTGAACAGCACGCTCAAGTAATTTGGAGAGAAAAGGAAGGAGGGAGATGGGTCGGTAATTAGAGGGACAAGTAGGGTCGAGTGAAGGCTTCTTAAGGAGAGGTGTGACCACAGCATGTTTAAAGGCAGCAGGGACAGTCGCAGTGGAAAGTGAGAGGTTGAGAATGTGACAGATAAAAGGAATAAGAGCAGGAGAGATGGCATTAAGAAGGTGGGTGGGAATGGGATCAGAGGAACAGGTGGTACATTTTGAGGAAGAAAGGAGAAGTGTAGTTTCCTCAATAGTAACTTCAGGAAAGGAGGAAAGGGAATGAGGGGAAGGAGAGAGAGGGGAACGGACTAGTGGAGGGAGAGGTGGTGAGGTAGAGAAAGCAAGGTTTATCTTTTGAACCTTGTTGTGAAAGAATTCAGCAAGGGTCTGAGGAGATAATGAAGGGGGAGTTGGGGGAGGGGGCACCTTGAGGACAGAGTTCATTGTGGTGAAGAGAAGTCGAGGATTAGAGCCAAGAGAGTTGGTCAGTTGGATATAATAATCCTGTTTGGCACGTAAAAGAGCAGATTGGAAGGAGGTCAGCATGAACTTAAAGTGTAGGAAATCAGCAAGGGCCCGAGATTTCCGCCAGAGGCGTTCGGCGGAGCGGGTACAGGAATGTAGGTAGCGGATATTAGAAGTCAGCCAAGGTTGGGGTTTTGTACGCAAGCCAAAGCTGCCACCTGAACCTTCAATGAGCTCAAAGAGAAAGATTTCTCCAGCCCCTCTTGCAGAAAAGCGAGGATAACAGAAACTGAGGCAGACGATGCTGAAATCTCCGACCCAGAGCACCAAGACTCGAAGGTGCACCACACGTGAACGTATGACACAGAGGTTGAGCGCTTCCTCGCCTGGAGCATGGTGATAATTGACTGGGTCTGGATACCTTTTTCTCCTCAACCGCACCCTTTCAAGGGCCAGGCCATAAGACCAAAGGGGGAGGGCTCCTTCATAGTGACTGGACCCTGAACCAGAAGGCCGTCTGCTGCGACCAGCCAAAAGGGACAATCAAACAAAAGACGGATGAGGCCCGCAAACCAAGGACGCTGTGGCCAGTCTGGGGTGACCAGAATCACCCAGTCTGAATGGTTGGCTATGCGACCTATCACTCTTCCCACCATGGGCCACGATGGAAAGACATAGAGAAGACCCAGGGGCCAAAGTTGGAGAAGGACATCGATCCCTTTCAAGCCAAATTCCCTGGCCCTGATGAAAAGCGGTGAAATTTTGCATTGTTCCTGGCAGCCATAAGGTCCATTGTGGGAAGTCCCCAACGAGATGTTTTCTGCTGGAAGGCCTGAGGAGAGAGTTCCCAGTCCCCCGGATCTAGCTTGTGGCAACTGAGAAAATCCACCTGGATGTTCTGCGAACTTGCAATGTGGGACGCTGAAAGGAGACACAGATGTGTCTCCACCCAGTGATGGGGTCTGCAGTAGACTGCATAACTGGCTCTGTAGTTGAAGACTGTGAGCAGGTGGAAGGGACACCATCCCTGCCCGAGTGTTGAACGATACACCCAGATAGTCCAGGGACTGTGAAGGGTGCAGGTGACCCTTGGGAAAACTGATCACCCATCCAAGCTACTGTAAGAGGCTGAGCACCCAGTCTGTTGCCTGCAAGCTCTCCTTGTAAGAATATGCCCGAATGAGTCAATCGTCTAAGTAGGGGTGTACTTAAACCCCTTCCTTCCATAGGAAAGCTGCTACAACCACCAAGACCTTGGAGAAAGTCCGAGGTGCGATAGCGAGCCCAAATGGCATGGCCCAGAATTGGAAGTGTTGACTGAGCACCGCAAATTGAAGAATTCTCCTGGTTGCACTGCCGCAATTACTAAACATGAGGTCTCCATGTGAAAATGGCGAACCCTCAAGGCCTTGTTTATGTACTTGAGGTATAGAACAGAACGGAGTGAGACGCCCTTTTTGGGAACCACAAAGTAAATGGAGTAACGTCCTTGCCCTGCCTCCAACGATGGTACCGGGCAGACCGCCCCGAGGCATTGCAAAACTTGAAAGTGTTTGCTGAACTACCTTCACTTTGACAGGACACTTGCGAGGAGACACAAGAAAGGTTCACAAGGGGGCGTGCGAACTCTGGCTTGTAGCTGTTTCAGATTACTTCCAAGACCCATTCGTCAGAAGTTACCCTGGTCCATTCTTCCAGGAAGAGAGACAGCTGTCCCCCAATGACTGGCAGGGGATGGACCAAGGCCCCATCATTAGGAGGCCCCATCATTAGGAAGCTTTGGACACTGGTTGTGCTCTAGAGCCTGAAGTTGCAGCACGGCATTCACCGCGAAAAGGATGTGGCTTCTGGGCAAAGCGAGCCTTCTGGAAGGAACCGACAAGGCCAGGACAGTATCGCCTTGTGTCTCTGAACTGGGCACAGGGCAGTCCTGCCCTCAACGACAGAGGCTTATCTTCTGGGAGGCGCTGACCTTTGGAGTCACCCAGGGCTATAACAATCTTTTCAAGATCCTCATCAAAAAGTAATCTCCCCCGGAAAAGCAACCTCGCCAGCTGAGATTTGGAAGCTACATCCACCACCCAATGCCTTAACCAAATCCACTGGCATGCAGTGACTGCAAGGGAAACCCCTTTAGCAGAGGCTCGCAAAAGATCATAAAGAAGGTCCGCCAAGTAAGTGAGGCCGGATTCAAGCGCCGGCAAAAAGCTATAAGTTCCCTCTGCAGAGGCAGCTTTCTGAACCCACGACAGACACACTTATGCTGCATAGGAACTGCACACCGAGGCTTGAAGGCTAAGTGCCACCACCTCAAAAGAAAGCTTAAGAGAGGACTCCAGCTTCCTTAACCCATTAGTGCCCAATGTTCCCATAATAAGCCATATGGGAACAAATTGATTTGTTAACGTTGGGCACTAATGGGTTAAGTGCCGTGCCTCCCTCTACCGACAGTGGTCTTTTTAATAATTGCTGTAATCAAAGAATCAACCGTGGGGAGTCTGAGGGACTCCAAATCTGCCGCCAGAAGAGAATAAGGACATCCCATAGCCCGTGTCACCTTGAAATCACTGTCAAGCGTGTCCCATTGTGCTGAAATGAGGACTTTCATAGCCTCATGAACATGAAAGGATCTGGATGGGCAATTAGTGCCTGACATGATAGAGGGAGGAGGAGTTGGACCAGAAAAGGATTCTGGTGAAGAAATCTTCAAAATCTCCAGCACCCGCACAATAATGGTGGGAAATTCCTCCCTGTGGAACAGTCGTGCTGCCGTGGGGTCATCTCCTTCCTCAGGTGGCAGATCAGCCTCCTCCGTGAAGTCTGCAGACCCCGAGGGAGATCCCATCTAAAGCGTTTTCCAGCTCCAAAAAATCCACCCTGGGACACTTAGGCATAAGGGACTGAGAAGGAGAAGAAGGAACCGGCTGGGTAGATAAAAGATCCCCCCCCCAAGCGCTTTAACAGGAAAGCTTTGTGCATCAAAAGCAGAAATTCTGGCGAAAAGGGCACAGCCGCCAGTCCAGAGTCACCCACAGTGTCTTCTCCCCAGATAGGATCTGTCCATGCTGCAGACAGGTCCAAGGCCAGCTGTCCCGGCGCCATAAACAAAACATCTGCCTATCATCAGAGGTATACCTGCCCCCTCCCATCAGCTATCAGACAAATGGACGCCAGGACATCTGCAGAAAGGAAAGACTTATAATGTGATCATGTGAACAGACTACAATAACCATAATGCCTTGCAAGTTATCCAGTGCAAACCAGGAAACAGGTGCTGGGACTCTGTGATCATATCCTCCTGCAAGCTTGCAAGATATAAAAGATAGAAGCTGTTCCAGACACAGACAGATGCTTCTCTTCAACTGTAACTCAGATCTATCACTGCAGAAGCCATGCTCCTGTGACCACATGGCTCATCACTCTGCTGAACAATAGAACTTTTCCAAAAGACTTTCTCTCTCTCAGCTTCAACAATCCTACAACAAAGACTGTTCTGTAAGTTATAACTTTTGATCTAGATTTGCTACTTTACTTAAGCACAGATTATCTGTAAAGATCTCTTAAAAGAACTCTCTCTCGTTTATATGATTGCATTAACCATATTGTAACTCAATAAACCTTTTGAATCTAAATATATAGTGTTCTTGTCCTTTAAACCTGGTAATGCAGGTTAATGCAATCCAATAAATAAACTTAATTCCTTTTATTCTTGAATCGTTCTTACCTTATAGGTAAGTGGCAGAGAAACATTAGTGAGTGCTCTAGCTATCCCCAAGTATAAATTAATTCCTTGTAACAATCCCACCTTTGAAACACCCCTGACACGTCCCCTTATGATTTGGACAAACTGCAGACAAAATGCATAGACATCTGCAAAATAAGTTTTGAAAATACTGATTTTTTAGAAGAAATACGTTATGTCAGTTTTTGGACATTTTTCTTTTTCAAAAATGAGCCCCTTAGTCATTTGGAATAGTATAAACATTTCCTGAATACTTTTGAGTTTAATTCCTCTAAACAAAGTAATTCTCAGCATAAGATAAGTGCAAATACGTTAATGAGGTCAAACTGGAAAGACAATAACTCTCTAAAATTTCAAAGACAAACCAACATTTTAAAAATTACTCTTCTCATTGGAAGCCAATGCAATTCAATCAGCAAGCGAGATATATGATCATATCTGTCTTTGTGAAAAATTAGCCTGGCGGCTGTATTCTGGATCAGCTGCAATCGCTGCAAATTCCCAGTGGCCTGATGCCATTGAGAAGCTAGGGTCCACTGGGCTCTTCTAAAATGGAGACACAACAAGGGGGTGACATGCACTGTTGAGGCCATGTAGCCTACCAATCTTAACAGATGCTAAGCCGATACTTGCTGGCTGCCGTGAACCTGGTCGGTGACATTAGAGCAGTCGATCATCTACTATAATAAAACTCACCCTCAACGTTCTGAAGACAATGTTCTGAAGTCACTCAGTCACTCCCTGAAGGATTCATGGATTCATGGTGGTGAAGCCACAACACTGACCATGTCTCTCTGCCCCGCCCTCGCATGACGGACCAATCAGAAAAACACCCTCAACATTCTGAAACACAAAGGACCATCACAACACCGTTCCCAGGCAACACTAGGCAACGTAAGACGGACCAATCAGAGGAAACTACGTGACAATAATGGAGGAGCATTCCCCAGCAGAATGGCTCATTATCTGTGCAGCACGGAGAGCACAGAACCACCGCTGGAACGAGAGAAGAATATTCCTGCTGTGGGAATGTGCAAAAATAGACCGGGGGGGGGGGGGGGGGAATTTTTAAATGCATAATGCCAGTACTGAAGAGTGCCAAAGGGCCTATAGCACAGACTATATTTGGGATCGCTTGACATGGAGTCAGAGGAGCCGGAAAACAATGTGCCCGTCACCATCTGGGACATGGGCGAACAGGACAAGCTGCAGCCCAGCTGGAAGGATTACCCACAGCCCAGCCAGCAGCAAACAGCGACCAAGGACAGCACAGCACATCCCCCAACCCCCAAGCAAAAAACAAAACAAAAAAAACACACATCAACAACCTGCACACACACCGCACCCTCACACACACACAAAATAACTCTGTGACACATACACACACAAAAAAAGCCACATGCTAGCGCCCGTTTCATTGGTTTCGGAAACGGGCCTTTTTTACTAGTAAGAACATAAGAGTAGCCATACTGAGTCAGACCAATGGTCCATCTAGCCCAGTATCCTATTTTCCAAACAGTGGCCAAGCCAGGTCACAAGTACCTGGCAGAAACCCAAATCATGGCAACACTCCATACTACAAATCTCAGGGCAAGCAGTTGCTTCCCATTTCTGACTCAATAGCAAACTATGGGCTTTTCCTCCAGGAATTTTTCCAAATCTTTTTTAAACCTAGATATGCTGTTACCACATCCTCCGGCAAAGAGTTCCAGAGCTTAACCATTCGTTGAGTGAAAACATATTTCCTCCTATTTGTTCTAAATTCCATGTAACAGAGTGTCCCCTAATCTTTGTACTTTTGGAACGAGTGAGAAAAAAATTGATTTACTTCTACTCATTCTACACCACTCAGGATTTTGTAGACCTCAATCATATCTCCCCTCATCTGTTTCTTTTCCAAGCTGAAGAGCCCTAACCTCTTTAGCCTTTCCTCATACAAGAGAAGTTCCATCCCCTTTATCATTTTGGTTGTCCTTTGAACCTTTTCTAATTCTGCTATATCTTTTCTGAGATATGGCAACCAGAACCGAATGCAATACTCAAGGTGCGGACGCACCATGGTGCGATACTGAGAAAGGAAGGCCCAAGCTTGCACTGTGTTTAGCAGGGCCCCTATATGCTCCAATTGTTGAACAGGTTGGAGATGGGACTTTGGGTAGCTGATTACAAACCCTAGCAGCTCCAACACCCGGATAGTTCTCTGTATTGATTCTCGATTCCTGCGATGTGCTCTTAATCAGCTAATTTGTCCAGGTAGGAAAATACATGCACCCCCAGTTTGATGAAGACCCAGGGTGCAGATGCAAGGCCAAATAGCAAAACACAGTATTGAAAGTGGTGCTTCATTACTATAAATCTGAGTACTTCCGGTGACTGTAAAGTATTGGATGTGGGTATATGTATCCTTTAAGACCGGAAAGGTCATCAGGGAGGTTAATGGTAGGCCCCGAGAGGGGCTTCGGAAAGGCGGGAGGGGAGGGGGTGCTAGCTTGGTGGGAGCCGCTGTCCTCCAGGATCAGATGGCTTAGTCAGCCTAGGCTGGCCAAGTCTCTGCGGGGAGGGGATAGTGGAAACGGTGGGGGCCAGAGGCCGAAGGACAATATAAGAAAAACTGTCGATTGTTCTTTTAATATGCGACAA
Organism: Microcaecilia unicolor; assembly: GCF_901765095.1. NCBI lineage: Eukaryota > Metazoa > Chordata > Amphibia > Gymnophiona > Siphonopidae > Microcaecilia > Microcaecilia unicolor. The sequence goes on along the minus strand of NC_044042.1, from coordinate 85,631,635 downwards.
ACTGAATGAAGATTAACGTCTTTTGCTGTAATACAGCCATGTACTTGACCACCATGTAACCCCAACCCTCCATAAACCAAATGTATATTCTTTTCTATTTCCAATATCCATGACGAATTGTAAGCCACATTGAGCCTGCAAAGAGGTGGGATAATGTGGGATACAAATGCAATAAATAAAAATAATAATAACCAAGTTTCTTTGGTTTGGTTTATGTGAATCAAATATTCCTCAATCAATGGTTCTGAAGGGAAATCATACTTTAGTGGAAAGACAGTCTAGAGTACTGGCTGTCTTACCAGATTCCTCAATATCAATGGAATCACAAGTTAATAACTGAATTTGGAAGGATTACTTCCACGTAACCTGAAAACGGTCCATGAACTGACCAACTTCCGTAAACTACTGAAAACTTATCTCTTCGACAAGATATATCACAAAGTTCAACACGTGTAACTGTACAATCTTTCATATATATAGGAATGTCTTATAATGTCTTTTGCTTTAATACAACCATGTATTTCACCACCATGTAACCCAAAACCCTCTGTAAAACCAAATGTATATTCTCTTCTATTTCCAGTATCCACGACGAATTGTAAGCCACATTGAGCCTGCAAAGAGGTGGGATAATGTGGGATACAAATGCAATAAATAAATAAATACTTTAAACTTAAGCAACTTTGATTTGCTCACTCATATTTTCAGCAACATCATTTCAGAGTAATAGTTCAATTGTCTATGCTGGATTACTATAACTCTTTATATTTAGGGGGTAGCAACTAAGCATGTTGCCAAAATGTAGCTGATCCAGAACTCTGCTGCTAGACTAATTTTTCACAAACTCAAGGTTTGATCATGTTTCTCCTTTGCTGTCTGAGCTGCACTGGTTCCCAGTTCAGGCAAGGATTATTTTTAAGGTGCTACGCTCAATATTTAAATCTTTGCATGGTGTCTGTGCTGAGGATCTCTCACAATCTTTCAAAGTTTTACAATCCAGCTTCAAGTCCAGGACTTGTAATTCCTTCATTCTAGCTTTTGCTTCTGCTAAACATATCAGATTTAAAGCAAATTTTTCTCACTCATGTAATACTACTGCTGTTTGTCTTTAGAACTGTCTTCCTGCCAATCTTCATCTTTCAAAAGATCTTTTTTTCTTTCATAGGGCTTTAAAAACATTTTTTTTTATTGATTTTTTCATTCTTGTTTTTTTATGCTATGTTGTTATTTCTGATGATTGTGTCAGTACCTATTCAGTTTGTTTCCCCCCTTGAATCCTAAATAGGAGAGTTGGAGGTGTATTTTCAAAGCACTTAGACTTACAAAGTTACATTAGGGCTCATTTTCAAAGAACTTAAATTTACAAAGTTGCATAGTAACCAAGTCTAAGTGCTATGAAAATGAGCCCCTTGGTGGGCTATAAGTCCCTTGTAACGTAACATAACTTGCTCTGGTGAGAGAGGGGAAAGGGAAATGGGACTTGATCTACCGCCTTTCTGAGGTTTTTGCAACTACATTCAAAGCGGTTTACATATATTCAGGTACTTATTTTGTACCAGGGGCAATGGAGGGTTAAGTGACTTGCCCAGAGTCACAAGGAGCTGCAGTGGGAATCAAACTCAGTTCCCCAGGATCAAAGTCCACTGTACTAACCACTAGGCTACTCCTCCACAGGAAGGAAAATTTCAGTTTCAGCCGAAATGCACTTGCATTTTCCACTGAACCAAACCCAAAATTCAGTCAGCCTCTACTTGGACTCAGCTTGCAAACCTTAAGGTGCCAGCTCAAATTTTTAGTCGCCATGGCGACCTGGCACCAGGGGTTTGTTGAGCCATGCTCTATGGAGGAGGGTTGGCAGAAGGGAACAGAGAGGTACAGGTTGCCACTTGGAAGTTATGAAGTTGCAGCAAATACTCAGTGTCAGCACCTGCACAGTTAAGTGACCAAAGTTAGGACAGCCTTTGGTGCAGTCATCTCTGGTCACTTAGCTATGTGGGCACCAGTACTGAATCTTGCTGGCATCCACAACTTCCAGCTTCTCCCTGACTCTGCCCCCAGAATGCTCCTCCAGTGCCCAATTTTGGACAGCCTACTCAGCATGGTTTAACTAAGCAGGAGAGGTGACAGAACAAATTGATAAAAAAAAGGAAAGTCACTGCTCACTCCAGATTTCTAAAAGAACTCTGTCGACCTGAAATTGGCAATCTACAACTTTATCACTCAAATCTACCTCTGTACCTGAAGATGAGAGGGTGGCCAAGGGTTACAGGGTAATCCAACTAACTACAGACTGGTGAGCCTGCCACGCAGTGCAAAGTAAAATAGTAAAAGCCATTGTTAAGACCAAAATTACTGTCCATACAAAAACATGGATTAATGGGGAAGAGCCAGCAGAGATTCAGAAAACGGAGATTATGCCTGATTAATCTAGTACAAGGTGTGGGTAAAGGAAAACCATTTGGTATAGTGTATTTGGATTTTCAAAACACATTTCATTCCTCATAAGAACATCCTTAGGAAGTTAAAAAGTCACAGGATAGGACACAATGAGGCTCATTTTCAAAGCACTTAGCCTCCCAAAGTTCCATAGAAACCTATGGAACTTAGCCTCCCAAAGTGCTTTGAAAATATGCCTCAATGGGTCCAGTATTAAAAAGCTGAGCTCCTAATTTTGTTGACCTATTTTCTACCAAAAATGTATTTTTAATTTAGGAGCTTAAAGTTATGCTTATAAATTTGCCTAGGTTTATGAGGCTAGTGCTAAAAACCAATGTTAAATTCGTAACTTACTTCCCCACCCTAAGTCTGCCTGCTGCCATCCATTTCTTATGTTCCTAAATTTAGTTTAGTGAAATTTTGAGTATAAATTTAGGCACTCAGCTCTACATTAAAAAAAAAAAAAAAAAAAGGACAATTTAGGAGCATAACTGTCAATGTGAGAAGCATAAATCGTTTCTGTATCATGACCAAAGTCTTCTTGGATTGGCTTTATTGATTTTATATACCATTCTTTTTACCACAGTTTTAAAGCGGTTAACAGAAAAAACAGACTAGTTACCAATGACAGTTTCATGAAACACAAACACACACAAAAATAATAAAATCAATAAAACATGTTATTAAAACATTATTGAAATAACCAGCTTACAAAAACCAAAATAAGAGCATTATGAAGTTCATCTGGTAAAGAGTTTCAAATTAAACATCCAGTGTATGACAACACTCTTTTCTTCACTGTCAAAAGCCTAATCACATCAAGACCTGGAAGCTGAAAAAAGATTTTGGGGGGGATGAATATAATGCCGCCGAGTACACCTTATCAACTTGTTTGAAAGATAAAACAGGAAGTCCCAACATGAATGATTTATATACTAGACACAGTGTCTTGAAAGTGATAATCAGCGACCACTGGAAGCCAATGCATATAAGAACATGAGCATTGACATTCTGGGGCAGACCGAAGGTGCATCAAGCCCTGTTTCCAACAGTGGCCAATCCAGGTCGCAAGTACCAGGCACAAACCCAAAGTGTAGCAACATTCCATGCTACTAATCCCAGGGTAACTGATGTAAAACAGGCATAATATGATTGAACTTTCTATTTCCAGTTATTAATCTGGCTGCAGTGTTTTGCGCTAATTGTAATCATGTAGGTTGGTTTATTCAATCCATTGGAAAGAGAATTACAATAGTCCAACCTACAAGTGACTAAGAGGCATATTTTCAAAGCACTTAGCCTTCCAAAGTTCCATAGAAACCAATGGAACTTTGGAAGGCTAAGTGCTTTGAAAATATGCTTCTAAGGCATATACTATTTTCACTAGGCATACAAAGTTCCATAGGTTACTATGGGGCTCATTTTCAAAGCACTTAGACTTACAAAGTTCCACAGGTTACTATAGAACTTTACAAGTCTAAGGTTACTATAGAACTTTACAATTCTAATTGCTTTGAAATACGCCTCTATATCGTGCAACAATGCAAGTGATTTACTGCATACCTCGGGTAATATTCATAGTACTCACTGTTTACATGATATCCACATAGCAGATTATTTATCAGCATTCAAAATTAAATTGTGCTTACACATCCAGTCTGTCAGAATTTGAAGTGTATTACTGAAACCAGAGATGACATCTTCTTGATCATCTTTCATTATGATGACAAGCTGGATGTCATCTGCAAAAAAGTAAAAACCAATTTCCCAGCTAATAATTTTGCTAAGAGAACCAGATACAAATTAAAGAGGGTAGTTGAGAGAAGCAATCTTTGAGGAACTCCTCGCACCAGTTCTCTCTTAGATGAAGTTTTTTTTTTATTCCAACAGACTTGATTGTGTATGATTGGAAAAATCTGAACCAAACCATTTCAATACCAGAGATTCAGATCCAATGTTTTCAAGATGTTGCATTAATCTTGGACGAGATACGGTGTCGAAGGCAGCAGTGAATCACCAACTAGTTAAAAGACAGGAAGCAAACAGAAGGACTAAATGGTCAGTTTTCCCAATAGGTGGAACAGGTAATAGGGAGCAGTTAATTATGCCTTCAAACTGTTCCACGCCTAGGGAACACTCCTTGAAACTAACAGGTAACAGATTTAAAACAAATTGGAAAACAGTTTTGTTTTTTAAATCAATGACCCATCAAGCTGTGGAATCTGTCGTCAAAGGATGTTTTCAAGACATCTAACAGTTGGTTTTAAGAGATGTTTGGGCAGATTCCTAAAAGTCCATAAACAATAATTAGCCAAAGAGACCTCAGAATCCTACCACTCATCCCTGAGAGAAAATTACAAGAAATGGATCTATTCTCTTTGACCTACCAGGTACTGCACTTCATAGGAACCTGGTTTGGCAAGACAGGAAGCTGGGCTTGATAGACCTTTGGTTATATTCCCACAACAAACAAGAGGAAAATTATGTGAAACTATTTGCATGCCATTAATTTTAGGTCAGGGAAAATAGAAAACTTTTTTTATTTTGTGGGGAGGGGGGGGATGCAAAACAAACTAATCTGTGGCCCCAATGAAAACCTCTCTAGATGCTGATGATGTGTTGAGCTATGGTCAACTAATATTTTCTCTCACTGGCCCACGAGTGCTTCTATTTACATTATTTACAGGTCCTCGTAACCTTGCTGGGCAGCACCATGGACACCACCAATCTGCTGGCAGTCATCCAGTTACCCATCTGGCTTCCTTAGGTCGTGTCTCTTTGATTTGTCTCTTTTTCCCCCCCTCTCTTTTTCACCTTGTTGCATGATACACTGCTTCTGCATTATCCCACTCTTCACAAAACATGAATGTCTGTTCAATAGTTAAAACGCTCCGTTCCCCGCTGCAAGATGAGACGTCTATAAATCATGCTTCACCAAATTTAAACCTCCATTCCCTGATCCACAAGAGAAAATGACAAGGGTTACTACCCTGGCTCTCACCTTCATCCTCTCACGGCACTGCGAGGGCGTCCTCTCGTAACCCAACTCGGCTAAGGCCCGGGAGACGCGCTCGTACATGGCAGGGCCGGGCGATCTGATGCCGAAGACAGTGCCGGCGCCTTCAAGTTGCTGGTAGCGCGCTTCCACGAGCCGCTCGTTGCCCCAGACGGCGATGAGCGCGTTGGTCTCGGCCGGCGTCCAAGACATACCCCGGCAGGCGGTGAAAGAGACGGACGGCGAGGAGGCGGCGCCCAGGACCTCGGCCGCCGAAACGCCCCCCAGGACTCCAGTCGCCGAGACGCCCCCGGAACCAGACATTTGCAGAGGGGAACTGTGGCCTGGCGTCGAGAGGTCCGAGACGGAGCGATTTCCATCGCTCAGGCCCGGCGACTCCGGCGACAGCACCTCCGTTTTCGGGATCTTCAGACACGACGAGGCCTCCGAGGAAAACTCCGAACTACAGGGCGCCGCCATCTTCCTCGGCTGATAAGACGGGAAGTGACGTAAATGCTGAGGGGAGGAGGGGGAGGGGGCTCGCGCTGTCGAGCAGCTGAGCTGAGAGCCAGGCCCGCCCGAAACGGCCAACTCCAGGATGCTGAGGACTAGAGACATGTCTTCCGCGGCCTCGCAGAAGAGGGAAAAGTGTGAGAGGTCTTTCTGCAAAGGTGCGGGATAAAGTGGATTTAGAGCGCCCCACTTTCTACTATAGCAGTAAAATGACCGACAGGGACCGTTTTTTTAAGATGCAGTAAGCACTACTTAGAGCAGGAAAAAATGGTGCACCAGAGTGTCCCACTGTAATTTTTGCATGTGCACTTGCTACCCACATATGAGGGGGGTGGAGAGTGAGCGTGTTCTGTATTAATTGCTTAGTGGGGCTACATTTCTGTACACTAACCGATTAGTGCAGTACAAGAACACCTAGGCTTAATAGACAGGAGATGAAGTGACGTCAGAATGTTGAAACCAATTAGGTCATCTAAGTTTCCCCTTCCCAGCGTAGCTGTCATCCCCGTTCACTCAAAGCAAAGAAATCTTTGAGCTGCTGCATCCACTTTATCGTTTTTTATTCCCTAGTAGCATTTTTATTTAATCTCACTTATGTTTTCACAGATGCCAGCTTGTGCACCATACGGATGTACACAGAGGAAGTATAATAACGGAATAACTTATCCTAGGTAGAATAGTAATTTGTTATAAATCTTAATCAGTGGTCAGTTGGAGGGGCTGGTTACAGGGACACCCTAGCACGTGTTATATTCGTGCAGAGGTTTTTTTTTTCTCCTGGTACTGGGCCACTAAAACAGACATCAGAATCAGGTGCTCAACATTCAGAGTTTATGATATTCATATACCACATTTAACATGTATTAGGTTGAAACCAGGGAGCATTTGAAAGCTTTTTTTCCCCTTTGCCTACATCAAAATAGTAAATAAAAATAAGAAAAAATAAAAAGATTCTCTTTCTGGAGGTTTTTAAGGCTGATGAATAAGCCCGCCCGGCAAACTGCAAAAGCAAAAAATTAGCCAAGCATCTGGAGTCTTTTCCTCCCAGAAATAAAGGGATTGATAAATGAAAAATCATAACAAGGTAAAGCTTGCAGCTTGTTTCTAGTAGATTTAGAAGTTTTTCATAAACAAGGTTGTAGCCAATTTATTTTAACAATTTAACTAGATCAAAAGAGAAAGATGGTTTGTGGGAACTTGCTCCTTCTGTTTTGAAGACTGCAGTGATATATTATAAAAATGCACTTAATATTGTTTATTACTATTATTTACTACTGGTTGATATACAGCAGAAGTTAACCAAGTCAACTTCATGCTTTGTAGTATAATTTTTAATAGCATTTTCTCAGTTATTACCCAAATACAGATATAATGTTAATTATATGACCCTGTCTGCCTCTTATGGTAGTTAGGGTAACCTGGTCCTGGAGTTACCCAAGGCAGTCAGGTTTGTCAGGAAATTGACAATGAATATTCATGAGAGAGATTTGCATACAGTTGAGGCAGTGCTTGTTATGAAATGTTTTGAGTCCTTCTGATCTGTACATCTGTTGTGTTATTTTGGCAGGTGGAAACAGTCAGGTGGGCTTATAGGGAGGGAGGGGAGTACGGGAGGGGAAGGGTTCTTGGGATATGTTCTCCGTAAAAGTTTTTATTGTGCCATATTGGATGGTTTACTGTTTTTTCTTGTTCTATGAAGCCTATCAACCAACATGTTTTGCTTTTAATAAAGATGATTAAAACGTACAAAAATAAGTTTTGGATGTTACTGAATTCTATTATTCTGTTTCACTGTATTTCCAGTTTTGACACAGTATAAGCCATCACAACAAAATATAAGAAAACCAATGGACTGCATTAGGGGCTTATAGCCCATTTAGTTATGTTTCAACAAATGAGAGATCTATTTGACAGAAAATATTTTTATTATTTTGACTCATAACCACTTGTCCCTGAAACATGCTCAAACAACAGAATAATCCATTTGTGTATCTAAAAGGTAAACGTCTACAAAACAGATGAAGATGTGATTCCATGTGCCCCAATGAAAGGAGAGTTTAATTCTACTTTCATTTAATTTCAATATATTCCAATATCTTTATAACACCAGGCTTCCCAAGGCAGATTACAACAACATTTAAGATGAATCCATCAGGAAACAGGATATCCTCACTGAAATTTGGCCATCTGTATTGTATACAGTGTATTTATTTAGTTTTTAGTGTAGAAAAATAAGCACAAAATACAGAATTTAAAATTGCTGTTTCTACCAGCTATAATAATTTTTTAAGCTGTTCTAGTGATATTCAATTGTTATTTCATAATATTTATATCTTCATATGGGAAGCTTTCATATAAATTAAAAAGCTGTCCAATAAGTAAAAAAGATAGTTTTTGTCCTCTACCTTGTAAGCCACTGCCTAGCCAATTGAAACAGCTTTAGACTTGTTACAGATGGACCAACAATTTAAAAAAAAAATGACAATGTGGAAACAGCAGCTCATAGCGTTGCTTGCTTTGTTTTGAGTGAATAGGGATGATGGCTGCGCTAGGAAGGGGAAACATAGACTGACCTAATTGGCTTCCTTGCTTACAGTGGACTAGATAGGCTCACTTCCATTCCTGTCTATTAAACCTCCTTGGTGCAATACTCCATACCGCCTATATAATGGGTGGGAGTAGGGGCTCACATGCTAAGCTGCTAATGGGAAAAGTAGTATGTGACCATTATTATGAAAAATAGAATAATTGGCCATTTTACCCCAGCAGCAAAAATGGTCTTAGTGTTTAGGATTGACCCATGCAAAGACATGCTAAGGCCACTTTCATGCGAAGGACGCCCATCTTTCGACACATCGCAAGATGGGCGTCCTTCTCACAGGGTGGCCCAAATCGGCATAATCAAAAGCTGATTTTGGGTGTCCTCAACTGCTTTTCGTCGCAGGGACGACCAAAGTTCACGGGGGCATGTCAGAGGTGTAGCGAAGGCGGGACTGGGGCGTGCCTATCTATTACTACTTATCATTTCTATAGCGCTACTAGACGTACGCAGTGCTGTACACTTGAACATGAAGAGACAGTCCCTGCTCGACAGAGCTTACAATCAAATTAGGACAGACAAACAGGACAAGCAAGAGGTAAGGGAATATTAAAGTGAGGATGATAAAATAAGGGTTCTGAACAAGTGAATAAGGGTTAGGAGTTAAAAGCAGCATCAAAAAGGTGGGCTTTTAGCTTAGATTTGAAGACGGCCAGAGATGGAGCTTGACGTTCCGGCTCAGGAAGTCTATTCCAGGCATATGGTGCAGCAAGATAAAAGGAACGGAGTCTGGAGTTAGCAGTGGAGGAGAAGGGTGCAGATAAGAGAGATTTACCCAGTGAACGAAGTTCCCGGGGAGGATTGTAGGGAGAGATGAGAGTGGAGAGGTACTGAGGAGCTGCGGAGTGAATGCACTTATAGGTCAATAAGAGAAGTTTGAACTGTATGCGGAAACAGATGGGAAGCCAGTGAAGTGAGTTGAGGAGAGGGCTAATATGAGCATAACGACACTGGTGGAATATTAGTTGTGCAGCAGAAGTTTGAACAGATTGAAGAGGAGAGAGATGGCTAAGTGGGAGACCTGTGAGAAGCAAGTTGCAATAGTCTAAGCGAGAGGTGATAAGAGTGTGGATGTGGGTTCTGGTAGTGTGCTCAGAAAGGAAAGGGTGAATTTTGGTGATATTATAGAGAACGAAACGACAGGTTTTAGCAGTCTGCTGAATATGTGCAGAGAAGGAGAGGTAGATGACCCCAAGGTTACGAGCTGATGAGACAGGATGGATGAGAGTGTTATCCACAGACATAGAGAATGTGGGAGGAGGAGAGGTTGGTTTAGGGGGAAAGATAAGAAGCTCAGTCTTGGTCACGTTTAGTTTCAGATGGCGCTGAGACATCCAGGCAGCAATGTCAGGCAGGCAGGCTGATACTTTGGCTGGATTTCGGCTGAGATTTCTGGTGTGGAGAGGTAGATCTGGGAGTCATCAGTGTAAAGATGATACTGAAAACCATGGGATGTGATCAGAGTACCAAAGGAAGAAGTATAGATGGAGAAAAGAAGAGGTCCCAGGACAGATCCCTGAGGTACACCAACTGACAGTGGGATAGAAGTAGAGGAGGATCCACTAGAGTATACACTAAAGGTACGCTGGGAGAGATAAGAAGAAAACCAGGAAAGAACAGAGCCCTGAAATCCAAGTGAGGACAGCGTATCAAGCAGTAGGCTGTGATCAACAGTGTCAAAAGCAGCAGATAGATCAAGAAGGATGAGGATAGAATAGAGACCTCTGGATCTGGCCAGGAACAGATCATTGGAGACTTTAGCAAGCGCTGTTTCAGTTGAATGAAGGGGGCGAAAGCCAGATTGAAGTGGATCAAGAATAGCTTGAGATGAAAGAAAGTCAAGGCAACGGCGGTGAACAGCGCTCAAGTATCTTGGATAGGAAAGGGAGATGGGGGCGATAGTTGGAAGGACAGGTAGGGTCCAATGAAGGTTTTTTAAGGAGTGGTGTGACTACGGCATGTTTGAAGGCATCAGGAACAGTCGCAGTGGAAAGTGAAAGATTGAGGATATGACAGATAAAAGTGATGACAGTAGGAGAGATAGTGTTAAGTAGATGGGTGGGAATTGGATCAGAGGAACAGGTAGTTAGTTTCAAGGAGGAGATAAGATGTGTAGTTTCCTCTTCAGTGATTTCAGAAAAGGAGGCAGGGTTGGAGGGTTGAGAGAATGGACTAAAGGAAGGAGAGGTGGAGGTGATCTGTTGAGAATTCAAGTTTAATCTTGTGAACCTTATCATGAAAGTACTCAGCCAGAGTTTGGGGGGGAAAGTGAAGGGGGAATTGGAGGTGAAGGCACTTTGAGGAGAGAGTTCAGTGTGGCAAAGAGACGTTGAGGGTTTGAGCCAAGAGAATTTGTCAACTGGATGTAATAGTCCTGTTTGGCAAGTAAAAGAACAGACTGGAAGGAGGTCAGCAAAAATGTAAAATGTATGAAGTCAGCATGGGCACGGGATTTCAGCCAAAGGCATTCGGCAGAACGGGCACATGAACGTAGGTAGTTGATTCTAGAGGTCAGCCAAGGCTGGGGTTTGGTATGTTTTACAGAACGGGGAATGGGAGGAGTGAGAATATCCAGAGCAGAGGAGAGAATAGTATTATAGAAAGAGACAGCCTCATTGACAGAATTGGATAACATAGTGGTAGAGAAGAGATTAGAAACACTGGAGGACAGAGTAGAAGGGTCAATAGCCTGAAGATTCCTAAATGTATTGGTTAAGATTGGACGGGACTGGGGAGGAGGGTGTTTAAGTGTGAAAGTTATCAGATGAGGGTCAGAGAGGGGAAGAGTTGAGGCACAGAAACTGGAGAGTGAGCAGTTTGAGAAAAGGATAAGATCAAGACAGTGGCCATTCTGGTGAGTGGGGGCAGTGGAGCACAGTTGAAGATTGAAAGAGGATGTTAAAGCAAGAAACTGAGAAGCATAAGAGTCAGAGGGATCATTAGCATGAATGTTAAAATCCCCAAGAATGAGGGAAGGAGATGAAGGTTCAAGAAAGAAGGAAAGCCAGGCATCAAAGTCAGTGAGAAAAGAAGAAAGGGACTTATCGGGGGGTTGATAAATGACTGCTACTCGGAGAGGCAGAGGAGCAAATAGGCGGATGGAGTGGACTTTGAAGGAAGAAAAACAGTGAGACTGAGGTGGAAGAAGAGGTTGAAATCTACAAGAGGGTGAAAGTAGTAGCCTGACACCACCTCTGTGGCCAACTGGGCGAGGAGTATGGGAGAAAAGATAACCTCCATGGCATAGGGCCGCGACTGAAGCAGAGTCTTCAGGGTTAAGCCAGGTTTCAGTTAGAGCAAGCAGATGGAGAGTACGAGAGATAAAGAGGTCATGGATGTAGGAAAGTTTGTTACAGACAGAGCGGGCATTCCACAGAGCGCAAGAGAAAGGAAAAATGGAAAAAAGAAGGGCGTCCCTGATGAACACTTGGATGACTTTACCTGGTCCTTTTTTTCTTACGACCAAGCCACAGAAATGTGCCCTAAATGACCAGATGACCACCCTCCCCTTATTCCCCTAGCGGTCACTAACCCCCTCCCACCCTAAAAAAAATTTTTTTTAAATATTTTTTCCAGCCTCTATGCCAGCCTCAAATATACCCAGCTCCATGACAGCAGTATGCACATCCCTAGAGCAGTTTTAGTGGGAGCAGTGCACTTCAGGCAGGCGGACCCAGGCCCATCCCCCCCCCCCCCCCCCCACCTGTGACACTTGTGGTGGTAAATGTGAGCCCCACTAATGCAAGATAAAGCTAAACAGGAATAAAATGCATTTCTTTTTTTGCTTGCTACAGTGATTGAACTTCATAAAGATTACCACGTGCAAATCTGATTTACTTACTTCTTTCATGTAGCAACTTTTTTCCCTTCTGAGTCGCTATTCAAAGCTGATAATCCAGATACTACAGAGTACTATGGGGCTATGATTGAGGAACAACAATTCTAGAGGAATTGTAAAATCAATTCTCCATGGACATCAAGGATTGCCACAGTCAGACAGTGACATCATCACATGGTTGCACCACATTAGGAACAGCTTCCAAAATTCAGAGAACCTTATAGAATTTCCTGAGCTTGCACAGCAGTTCCCACACAAATGCTAGTGACAGTTAACTTTAGTTTTTTCTTCTATGATAATGATCAACTGGGCTTAAGCTTCCATCTATCAATCATATCTGGTAAAGAGAAATAAACAGTGTTTTAAAACTCAACAGTGAATCAGAACTGCACAGATATTCAGTTTGATTTAGCAGAAAAGGTTTGTGTTTTTGTCATGCTTGTAGTAAAGCTGTGTAATGGAAGTGAATTTTAAAGATTGTTTTTCAACCCTGTCTTGAACGACCAGTGCACTTAGGGTCTGTATTGTTGATTAGAAGTAATTCTGTTTAAAAATGATTGTTTAAGTGTTACCTTAAAGGATTGCTTTTCAACCCTGCTTTTGTCCGATAATATACCCTGAAATCTTGTCTTTGACCGAAAGTAACTTTTCTTGTAAATATAAAAAACAAGTTGGGATGCAGAAGATAAGACACAGCTCTAACTAATTTGGTATGCAAAGGGGAGGATGGTTCTTGCTTTCCAGCTCTAGCCTGGCCACCTGGAGTTGGAAGGCATGTGACCACGTTCCCACAGTAAGCATTCTGTAATTTTCCTTAGCTGTAATATTCCATAGCTCTGAACATGAGCTCAGAGCCTAATAAAAAGGGAGGGCTTGTCACAGCAGAGTCGGGGTTCATCTGTGGGCAGATGTGTCGTGCAGAGGGTCTGTTCCTGGTCTGAAGCTCCTAGCTCTCGCTGTGAACCGGGGCCCCCAGCTGATGATAAGAGCCTGGATGATGGAGACCAGTGTGTATGTATATATATCTATATATATATATCTATATATCTATCTATATATAGATATATATATATATATATATATATATCTGTTTTATAGCTTTCTTTTAGTTAGATGGTTTAATTAGTGTGCCTATTTCCTAATTTTATTGTTACTATTATTATTATTATTGTTGTTACATTTGTATCCCACATTATCCCACCTCTTTGCAGGCTCAATGTGGCTTACAATTCATCTTGTATGCTGGAAATAGAAAAGAATATACATTTGGTTTTACAGCAAGATTTGAGTATATGATGGTGAAATACATAGTAATGGGAATAGAAAAGATTATGCATTTGATTTGCAGAGTTTGGTTACATGTTGGTGGGATACATGATGGTAATAAAGCCATTGATATAGGTACATGATAGTATAGAGGCAAAGGATATAAGGAACGTTCTTAGATATCTTAAAGAAAGTGGAGTTACACGTGTTGTTCCTTATGATATATTTTGTCGAAGAGATAAGTTTTCAGGAATTTTCGGAATTTAGTCATTTCATAGACCGATTTGACTCGGCGTATATATTTCTTAATCATTGTATAAACTGAAGCAATAATGATTTATACACTCTCCATTTGAATAAAGAGTTTCATTTACCTAATACGAATCCAAAAGAATCTGTAGTATTTTATTCTGTGAACAGTCTGTGGTGATCAAGTGAGCAGGCTGCAATACCAAAGCAATACAAGCTAGGATTAAAAAATGTCCCTCAGGTGGGAATGTCCGGTAATCCAGGTGTTTTGGGAAGAAGTAACTGGCTTCTTGACTAAAGTGGTGGGCTTAGCATTTCCCTGTGATCCCAAGTGGTGTCTACTGGGATGGGGGAACAAGGGGGGGGGGGGAAGAAGTGGCAGTGTCGAATTAAAAGAATGGGTCTTGCTGCAGCAAAAACTGTAATAGCTTTGAACTGGAAACAAACAAGGGGCCCTAAGGGGCAGGACTGGATAGAGAAACTTAAGGTGCTGGTAGCAATGGAGAAAATGACAGATAAACGTAGGGGACGATATCGTCCGGATGCTAAAGAATGGAAACTAGTGGAAGGTATTCTAGGAGGAGATTTTGGAGACCGGGCTGTGTAAAAAATATATATATATATTGGAGTAGGGGGGGAAGGGGGAGAAGGGGGGGATTGCTGGAGGGTAAAAGGAAAAAGGGTGAAAATGAGTGTGGTAAAAGTGTGGTTATTGTCTGATTTGTGGAAAATTGTTTGAGTTGTTAGACTCAGTCTGTTGTTATCTTGGTTCTTTAATAAAAATGTATAAATTAAAAAAAAATGTCCCTCGTTTGAAAGAAAGATGCCAGTAACAGACATCCATGAGCAGTGTGTCTTGTGTATGGTAGAAAGTCATGAGATGCTCAAAATGTACATGGATGTCACCAAGAGCCAGAAGCTGAGGTTTAAAAGGTGTCCCTCATTTAACAGAAATATGTCATTAACAGACACCCATGAAAATCATCAGGTGTGGAATCACTTGGACTCCTTGCTGAATTTGCACTTTGCTGAATGGTCTTTGTGATTGTATATTATTATGTTTTGGTTAATCCATTTTATGTATGTATTTTTGTAATCTGCCCTGGATAAGAGGGGATTGGGGAAAGGGGACTTGATATACCGCCTCTCTGTGGTATTTTGCAACTACATTCAAAGCAGCTTACATATATACAGGTACTTATTTTGTATCTGAGGCAATGGAGGGTTAAGTGACTTGCCCACAGTCACATGGAGCTGCAGTGGGAATCGAACCAAGTTCCCCAGGATCAAAGTCCACTGCTCTAACCACTAGGCTACTCTTCAAATTCAAATTCAGTGCGCATGGATGTCACTAAGAGCCAGAAAGATATGAGAGTTAAAACTAAGAGTATCTGAAAAAAAGGTGGGACTCTCCTGCAAAAAAGAAACAGTCAAATAACTGTTCCAAGAGTTCTAACCAAATTACAAAAAGGCATCATAAAGTCTCTTAATCAACCTCAGACGATAAAAGAAAAAGTCATGAGGCAAACCTTCTCAAATTTCAGAATGAATGGGAGCTGCTAAAGTTGAGAACTCGGAGCCCTGGAGGAAAGTCTCTCCAGTAGTGTTTTTGGCTCTGTTTACTGTGTTCCGAGAACATCACTGCCATCAAATTAGGGAAAGGTTGCCCTGATGCAGAGACACAGCATAGGGAAGCCTTCCCAGGTCAGTTCAGATAATGGTAGAATTGAGATGGCAGAGCTTGGCACTACTACTTAAGTTTCCTGGATGAAAAGGCACTGGTTGGAAGATTTCTGTTGAGCATAGTGCAGTAGACATTGTAGTTTTTCTTCAACAGAAATAAGCTCATCTTTATATCCATAGTTAACCCGATGCTAGGATCCACCTTAGGAGTCAGCACTCAAGAAAAAGATCTAGGTGTCATTGTAGACAATACGCTGAAATCTGCTCAGTGTGCATCGGCGGCAGCCAAAAAAGCAAACAGGATGCTAGAAATAATTAGTAAAGGATGCAAAATAAGACTAAGAATATTATAATGCCTCTGTATCGCTCCATGGATGACCTCAACTTGAGTATTGTATTCAGTTCTGGTCACCATATCTCAAAAAAGACATAGCGGAATTAGAAAAAAATTTTAAAAAGAGCAATCAAAATGATAAAGGGGATGGAGCTCCTCCCATATGAGGAAAGGCTAAAGTGGTTAGGGATCTTCAGCTTGGAAAAGAGACAGCTGAGGGGAGACATGATTGAGGTCTATAAAATCCTGAGTGGTCTAGAAGTGAATCAATTTTCACTCTCAAAAAGACCAGGGGACACGATGAAATTACATGGAAATACTTTTAAAACAAACAGGAGGAAATATTTTTTCACTCAAAGAATAGTTAAGCTCTGGTCTTTGAAAATGACCACACAGACCTCCCTCCAGAGCAGTGGGGTAGCCTAGTAGATAGTTCACTAGACTGTGAACCATTTTAACTCTTTTACTTTTGTAATTCTGAGCCCTCCAGGAACAGCATCATACCTACTGTATCTGTATATACACCACTTCTTTAGCCTTTAAGGTGGCTTATATATTTAGGTACAGTAGATATTTTTCTGTCTCTGGAGGGCTCATAATTACTATCTATCTATACATACATACATACAAACACACACACACTTGGGTCCCTTGGTTTACAGTTCACTGCACTAACCACTAGATTCTAGACTCCTCAGACTTGCTTGCTTGGTGGTTTGTTAAGAATGAACATAATACCTGAAGTTGTCATTGAGACTGGTTTCACTTTCAGGGGAGAGGGAGGGGAACAGCAGCCACTCAGGATAAGGAGGTATCATGCCTTAATCCCTCCAGTAGACAGCTGTTCAATCAGGGCACCGTTTTGTAGAGGAGTCCCAAAGCTACTACTCTTGTTGTCTCCTCTACTTTGTTTTATTGGCGCCGTACGATAAACATGAAGTCAGTTGTCTCTTAAATTTTAACTGAAATCACTGAGGGAAATCTCAGGACTACCTGACCCCGAACTAATTGTCTGTTTAAAAATGAGAAAAAAACAACCAAATATAACGGAAGATCCCCATACAATGCCCTGAAAACCATAACACACAGTTTAAATTGGGACCTTGCAACCACTGGTAACCAGTGAAGTTTTGCAAGGTAAGGGGTTATGTGATCTTCTTTATGTAATGAATATATAACTCTCTTAGATTCTGGACAATAGGGCAATAATCAGGACTAATCCAAAATTTCTTCCCAAAATAATTTCAGATTTTCAGCTGAGTTAACCAATAATATTACCAATGCTCTTTCCTCTACCTCATGCCAATGAACCGGAAGAGAGGCTTTACACCTTAGACCACAGATGAGTGCTCCAGCTATATCTGTAAAGAAGGCACTAGTTAAAAAAAGGCCATCATAACTTTTTCTCTGTTTTGATCCGAAAAGAAAGACTGTTCCAGTTAATTAAAAAACACACATACACCTTATTGTCATAGATTTCCAATTGCAGATCCAACAGGGAAAGTGATGGTTCATCACCTCAGAGCTGCAGCAACAGCAAAAGCACAGCTTCAAACATCTTTAACAGAATAGCCACATGATCCTCTATCTATACATTTATCAAACACTGCTCTTTATTCTTTATTAGACTAGATATAATTCAAAAAAAATGTCAAAGAGGTTTACAACACAATAAAAATCAGTTGGAGGGAGAGAAAAATGGGGGAAATAGAAACAGTGGACAAGGGTTACACAAGTCACTTCCCAGAATCCAACTCTGGAAGTAAAAGTAGGTTTTTGAGGCAGTCTTGAAACTCTGTAATGAAGATTCCAGATTTGGAATATTTGGAAAATGAATTCCATTAAAGGGAGATGAGCACAAAGGATGAAGATTTCCTGGTTGATACCCAGCAGTCCTTGGCAAGGGATGGAATGATTAGCCAGTTGTCAATGGATGAATGAAATTTTTGCATGGCAGCAAAAGGGATTCATGCATTGAATAAAGGGGCTGGGAATCTAATTTTCAAGGCTTTAAAAACAATGTTACTATTTTAATCTTGATCCAAAAACTTACTGGGAGTCAGTTGGACTGCGTCAATAAAAGATTCACATAATCACAGGGATGGGCGTGGTGCAACAGATGTACTGCAGTATTCTGGACCGGCTGTAAACAACAAAATGTCATTTTGGAAACTCCATTAAATAAAGAGTTATGGTAACAAGAACATGCAATAACATGTGTATGACGTCGTTAATGAACAATGGGCAAAGCAAATGAATTTCATGAAGTGCATAGAAAAGACAACTGCGCATGAATATTGAAGTCCTGAGGTGAGTTGTGAGTGGTATTACTTTGCCTATAAGAAAAAGAAGAAACCATTGATGTAAAGGAATACCCACTTCACCACGGAGCCTGGCACTTAGTAGGACTGAGCACCATCTGGTGCAAAAGTAACCAAGAGGATATCTCAGATAAACAGTGTAAGGACTGTCAAATCTGGTGAATCCTTGTTGATGAAATATCAATTTGAATGTAATCTGCAAAGAAATAAGGAGTTAGCCCAATCAATTGAATAACAGTGGCAAGAGTGCTCGGAAATATATTGAACAAGACGGACAAAAGAACAGAGCCTTGTGGAACTCCTATGGTTAAGGAGGCTGGTGTGGAGTGGGAGGAGTTAACAACTTGGAAGGAATGATTTGAAAGAAATTCAGTAAACCAAACACTGTACAACAACAATTCATAATTGACCAAGTCAAATGTAGCCAGTAAGTTGAGAGAAAGGAGAAGGGCATGTTTCCCTCCATCAAGATGATGCCAGATTTCATTAAGCATTCACAGAAGACAAGTTTCAGTGCTATGATGCTGGTACAAACTAATTTGATGTTGCTGAAGGGTGTGTGTTTTATCTATCAAGGTTTATATTTGGAAAAGAATTACTTTTTCTGTATACCTTAGACAAGAAAGAGAGGTTTGAAAAAGGATGATAGTTAACGGGATCATTCGGGTCAAGGCTTGGCTTCTTGAGTAGAAGATGAACTAAGGCCCATTTCCAACATGTAGTTATTCATAGAGTTTTTGAAGAGATAGATTGAAAAGGAAAAGGTAGTGGTAGCTTTTGTGTTCAGTTGTACAGTTTTGGTGATGTTTATTCAAATAGATTTTGAAGAGGTAGATTTGAAAGGAAGGTGGTGATATCTTTGTGATTAGCTGTAGAATTTTTTGAAGAGGTAGGTTTTCATATCTTTTCTGAATTGGAGGAGATTTGTGATGCTTCTTATGGTTTTTGGTATCGAATTCCACCATTTGGGACCCTGGTAGCTAAATCCTGCTCTGTAGATAGTTTTGTAGATGGAGTTTTTGCAGTTGGGTAGATGTAGGAATAGTCAGTTTCTGTTTACTGGTGTGGCATTTCTTGAGGATAGTTCAATCATGTTAAGCATATATTCGGTTGCCGTTCCAATTAGTATCTTGAAGATTAGGGTGCTCGCTTTGAAAAATATTTTTGCCTTGACTGGTAGCCAATGTAATGTCTCAAGTAGTAGGGTTGCTCTTTCGTATTTCGATTTCTTGAAAATCAGTCTTGCTGCCGTGTTTTGGACTGTTTGCAGCAATATTGGTGTGTTTTCTTGCATTCTACATATGCTGCATTGTAGTAGTCTAGCTGTGATAGTATCTCTGATTGGACCAGTATTCGGAAAGACTGTGTAGGGAAATACTCTTATTCTGCTCAGTTACCATAGTGTTCTGAAGCATTTTGATGTTACTGCTGATATTGATTGTCCAGTGTTAGATGTTTCTCGAGAATGATTCCTAGTATTTTAAGTTGTGTTTGATGTGGTAAGTTTGTTGGTTGAGTGTGAATTTTTGGTAGGATGTGTGGTTGTGTGGGCTGGATAGTACTAGGAATTTGGTTTTGTCTCTGTTCAGTTTGAGTTTGAAAGTTGTTGCCCATTCTTCCATTAAGTCCAATCCTTTTTTAAATTTTGTCCTGTATGTTTGTGATATTGTTTTGGAAAGATATGAAGATGGTGATATCGTTTGCATATATAAATGGGTTGAAACCCATTAATTCCAGTCTTTTTCTTAGTGCCATCATTACTTTGAAAAGTATTGGTGATATTGGCGATCCCTATGGTACCCCGCATTTGGAGATCCATGAGACTGATGTTTGGTTGGCCATCTTTACAATGTAGGATCTTGTCTTTAGGAAGCCGTTGAACCATGTTGCTACTGCACCGCTATTTCCTATGTTGTCGAGCAGTGTCATTAGAGTGGTGTGGTCTACTAGGTCGAAAGCAGTTGACAAATTGTAGTAGTAATACGTTTTGTCCTTGGCATATTATGCTTCTGAATTTTGTTATCAGGGTGGTTATGACCGTCTCAGTGTTGTGTTGTGGTCTGAAACCTGATTGGGATTTATGAAGAATTGAGAATTTTGTCAAGTACTCCATTAGTTGCTATGTTACTAGACTTTCCATCGTTTTGGTCAGTAGTGGTATTGAGGCTATTGGTCTATAATTTGTGATATCACTGATTTTGCTGGTAGTGGTTTTGGGGATAGGTGTGACATCGCCTTTCAGGCTTATTTTCAAAAGAGAAGGGCACCCATCTTTTGACACAAATCGGGAGATGGGCATCCTTCTCCCAGGGTCGCCCAAATCGGCATAATAAAAAGCCGATTTTGGGTGTCCTCAACTGCTTTCCGTCACGGGGACGACCAAAGTTCACGGGGGCATGTCGGAAGCATAGCGAAGGTGGGACTGGGGCATGCTTAACACATGGGCGTCCTCGACCAATAATGGAATAAAGAAGGGCGTCCCTGACTAGCACTTGGGCAACTTTACTTGGTCCATTTTTTTCTTACGACCAAGCCTCAAAAGGGTGCCTGAACTGACCAGATGACCACTGGAGGGAATTGGGGATGACCTCCCGTTACTCCCCCAGTGGTCACCAACCCCCTCCCACCCTAAAAAAAACTTTTTAAATATTTTTCCAGCCTCTTTGCCAGCCTCAAATGTCATACCCAGCTCCATGACAGCAGTATGCAGGTTCCTGGAGCAGTTTTAGTGGGTGCAGTGCACTTCAGGCATGTGGACCCAGGCCCATCCCTCCCTACCTGTTACACTTGTGGTGGTAAATGTGAGCCCTTCAAAACCCACCAGAAACCCACTGTAGGTGCCCCCTTCACCCCTTGGGCCTATGGTAGTGGTGTACAGTTGTGGGGTTTGGGGGGGGGGGGTTGGGGGGCTCAGCACCCAAGGTAAGGGAGCTACAGTGGTGGAAATAAGTATTTGATCCCTTGCTGATTTTGTAAGTTTGCCCACTGACAAAGACATGAGCAGCCCATAATTGAAGGGTAGGTTATTGGTAACAGTGAGAGATAGCACATCACAAATTAAATCCGGAAAATCACATTGTGGAAAGTATATGAATTTATTTGCATTCTGCAGAGGGAAATAAGTATTTGATCCCCCACCAACCAGTAAGAGATCTGGCCCCTACAGACCAGGTAGATGCTCCAAATCAACTCGTTACCTGCATGACAGACAGCTGTCGGCAATGGTCACCTGTATGAAAGACACCTGTCCACAGACTCAGTGAATCAGTCAGACTCTAACCTCTACAAAATGGCCAAGAGCAAGGAGCTGTCTAAGGATGTCAGGGACAAGATCATACACCTGCACAAGGCTGGAATGGGCTACAAAACCATCAGTAAGACGCTGGGCGAGAAGGAGACAACTGTTGGTGCCATAGTAAGAAAATGGAAGAAGTACAAAATGACTGTCAATCGACAAAGATCTGGGGCTCCACGCAAAATCTCACCTCGTGGGGTATCCTTGATCATGAGGAAGGTTAGAAATCAGCCTACAACTACAAGGGGGGAACTTGTCAATGATCTCAAGGCAGCTGGGACCACTGTCACCACGAAAACCATTGGTAACACATTACGACATAACGGATTGCAATCCTGCAGTGCCCGCAAGGTCCCCCTGCTCCGGAAGGCACATGTGACGGCCCGTCTGAAGTTTGCCAGTGAACACCTGGATGATGCCGAGAGTGATTGGGAGAAGGTGCTGTGGTCAGATGAGACAAAAATTGAGCTCTTTGGCATGAACTCAACTCGCCGTGTTTGGAGGAAGAGAAATGCTGCCTATGACCCAAAGAACACCGTCCCCACTGTCAAGCATGGAGGTGGAAATGTTATGTTTTGGGGGTGTTTCTCTGCTAAGGGCACAGGAACTACTTCCACCGCATCAATGGGAGAATGGATGGGGCCATGTACCGTACAATTCTGAGTGACAACCTCCTTCCCTCCGCCAGGGCCTTAAAAATGGGTCGTGGCTGGGTCTTCCAGCACGACAATGACCCAAAACATACAGCCAAGGCAACAAAGGAGTGGCTCAGGAAGAAGCACATTAGGGTCATGGAGTGGCCTAGCCAGTCACCAGACCTTAATCCCATTGAAAACTTATGGAGGGAGCTGAAGCTGCGAGTTGCCAAGCGACAGCCCAGAACTCTTAATGATTTAGAGATGATCTGCAAAGAGGAGTGGACCAAAATTCCTCCTGACATGTGTGCAAACCTCATCATCAACTACAGAAGACGTCTGACCGCTGTGCTTGCCAACAAGGGTTTTGCCACCAAGTATTAGGTCTTGTTTGCCAGAGGGATTAAATACTTATTTCCCTCTGCAGAATGCAAATAAATTCATATACTTTCCACAATGTGATTTTCCGGATTTAATTTGTGATGTGCTATCTCTCACTGTTACCAATAACCTACCCTTCAATTATGGGCTGCTCATGTCTTTGTCAGTGGGCAAACTTACAAAATCAGCAAGGGATCAAATACTTATTTCCACCACTGTATGCACCTGGGAGCAATTTCTGAAGTCCACTGCAGTGCCCCCTAGGGTGCCCGGTTGGTGTCCTGGCATGTCAGGGGGACCAGTCCACTACGAATGCTGGCTCCTCCCACAACCAAATGGCTTGGATTTGGTCATTTCTGAGATGGGTGTCCTCAGTTTCCATTATCGCCGAAAATCAGGGACGACCATCTCTAAGGACGACCATCTCTAAGGTCAACCTAAATGTTGAGATTTGGGCATCTCCGACTGTATCATCGAAATGAAAGATGGACGCCCATCTTGTTTCGATAATACGGGTTTCCCCGCCCCTTCGCCGGGACGTCCTGCGAGGACATTCTCAGGAAAACTTGGGTGCCCCTTTCGATTATGCCCCTTTTGTCTGTTGGAAATTGACCTCTTTCAAACATGTATTTGATGTGTTTGTTGAGGTACTCAAACCAGTCTGGTGAGTTTTTCATCATGTAGTTGGGGCATTTGTCCAGTACCAGTATGCATTCATGTATTTTGTCAATAGTGTCTTTATCTAGTTGGGGTGGTTTGAATGTGATCCATATTTTCTCTGCTGCTGTGTGGTTGTTATGTGAGAAAACTTCCTTGACACACTGGAGATCCTCTGTACCTCGACACCGTAGGCCCAGGCCTGACCAAGAGGACAGCCATTCAAGGTGGACAGAGATTCATATGTCTCCTACAGAGTCAGAATCAGAGCACTCTTGGTTATCTAAAGAAGAGCTGGTAGTCTTCTCGGAGGATGGATCCACTTGCCTTTTTTCATATCTCTCCCCACATGAGAGACGTAAATCTGTGGAGCTCTCACTTATAGATTCTATCAGCGTGATGGCTAAACCCATCCCATTTCCTTTGGAGACAGAGAAAAAACCCAGGGCAGAAACATTGGACCTTCTCCAGTTAAACGATACCCTTAAGGAAATTGTGACAGCGCCTGTTCACAGAATCCTAAAGTAAGTGCAAATGAAGACGTGGAAGACCCTCACCCCTCTCTGTACAGCAGGTTAACAAGAAGGTCGATTCTAGGTACAGAGTTCAAAAGCTCTGGGATTCAAAAAGCTACATCCTCCTCACCATGGTGGTTGAATCTGCTCTCAAGACAGCCAAAAGTTGGAAGACTTATTCCTCAGTGATCTTAGCTCTTTATGGGTATCCACTTGCAAAGCATTATGCTCAGTGTGACAGAGTTTGCCGACACTCTCCCCCAGGAGAAGGCATATGAATTCTGGTAACCAGAGGGAAAGGGTATAGAAAATACATGATTCGTGTGACTTATGACATTTTCGATACAGCATCCAGAGCCTTCACAATGGGGTTTGGTGTCTGCAGAACTGCATGGTTGCAAGCCTCAGTCCTGAAGCCAGAAGTACAGGAGACGCTGGTGGACATGTTGTGGCATACCATGGAGATAATCTCTTTGGAGAAAAGGTGCAGGAGGCTGCTACCCTCATCGAGCAGCATTCAGACACTCCTAAGACCCTCTTTAGGCCCAACCTGACTTTATCCAGGAGGTATTTTAGCAGAGGGCAGTGAAGGCCCTACTACTCTCATAGGCCTAGGTATCTCACGTCTCAGCTCAACCTAATTAAAAAATTGGAATATGGAGCCCAACTCTGGCATATGCATTTCTTCTGCAACAGCAGATTTTGACTCTCATTTTAGCAGTTCTAGAAGTTTACCGGAGTCATCAGGTATCAGCTGGTCAGATGTTGAGTATGTTAGGTCACATGGCCTCCACAGTTAATGTAACTCTCATGGCACACCTCAATTTGAGGCAAGTTCAATGGATCCTATCCACCCAGTGGACACAAGCCACGGGGAATCTTCAGGACATCACCTCCATCACCACTTCACTCAAGGACTAACTGTCCTGGTAAATCCAATCCGGCAAAAGATGCTCCCTTCCAAATTTCTCAGATTCAAAAAGTACTGACAACTGATGCATCCAACCCAGGATGGGGACTATACACACTCAAGGTCTGTGGTCTGCTCTGGAAAAACGTCCGTCAGATAAACTTCCTAGAGCTAAGAGTAATCTGGAATGTTTTTAAAGCTTTCAAAACTCAGTTATCAAACCAGGTAATTGTATCTCAGAAAGAGAACCAAGTTGCAATGTACTATATGAACAAGCAGGGAGGGGCAGGTTTGTGCATCCCGTGTCACGAAATGATCAGTTTGTGGAGGTGAGCCATCTCTCAGGAGTTGTCCCTCATTGCCACAAGTCTGGCAGGGAAAGACAACTGTCTGGTAGACTGAGTCAGATACTGCAACCTTATAAGTGGTCTCTGACAATGATGCAGCATGGAAGATTTTTCAAGAGTGGGGCACCCCCTCGATAGATCTTTTTGCCACTCATTACAACAGAGTCTCTCAGTTCTGCTCTGGACTAGAATCACCCAGCAGACTAGCCTTGGGTGCCTTACTCATTCAGTGGGAGAAATTTTTCTGTATTCATATCCTTCAATTCCTCTCATAGCAATAACTTTTCTGAAACTCAACAGGATCAAGGAACCATGATTCTGATTAGCCATTACTGGCTGAGACAGGTATGGCTCCTTCTTCTTCTGAAGCTTTCCTCCAGAGATCCACGAAGACTGGAATGTTTTCCATCACTAATAACTCAGGATCATGGATAGCTACTCATCCCAACCTCAAGTCCCTAGTCTTCATAACTTGGATGTTGAGATGGTAGTACTAGATTCCTTCAACCCTTTTGATAGTGTTTCTTAGATCCCGGTGGCTTCCAGTAGAAGATGCTTTTAAGAGATTTCTGTCTGGTTTGAGGACAAGGCCTTAGATCCTCTTTCCTGTCCTATACAAAAACTGCATGAATACCTTCTACACATCAAAGTCAGGTCTCAAGACCAACTCTATTATGGATCTCCTTAGTGCAATTGGCACATATCATCAGCAACCAGAAGATACACTCATCTCTACTCAGCTTTCAGTTCTCTGGTTTATGCAGGGCTTGCTTCTATTGAAATCTCCCATCAAGCGTTCTGCAGTGTCACTGCATTTCAATATTGTTTTAACCCAGCTAATGAATGCTCCTTTTTAGCCACCTGAACTACCTAATCTGGAAGGTCTTATATTTGGTGGCAGTTTCTTCAGCCCACAGGGTCCAGGTTCTGAGTACTCATCCAAATGTAGTGCCTGAATTCCACCTTAACCAGTCACTTGTTCTACTAACATTTTTTGCAAGACCTCATGCCCATAAAGTTTTACATGCACTGCAAACTTTGAACTGCAAGAAAGCCATGAATGGAGTGGACTAAAGCCCAAAATATCTGCTTAACATTTTGTTTCTTTTGACTCAAAACAAGATGGGGATTGCTGTCAGCAAACTCACTCTTTTGAATTGGCTAGCAGACTGCATCTTCTTCAGTTATGCCCAGGCTGGTCTGTCTCTTGAGGGTCGCATCACAGTCCATGAAGACACAGCCATAACTGCACTGATAGCCCACATGAGATTAGCCTCCATAGAGGAAATTTTCAGAGCTGCAATGTGGTCTTCAATGCACATATTCACATCTCATCACTGTGTGGAACATGACTCCCAATGTGTCAGTTTGACCGAACAGTCCTTTAGAGGAGAGGTTCCTTCTATTTGAGGCCTAAAATCTAACTCCATCATCCTAAGCCCATTTCTTCCAGTTTTAGGCTACCTTAAAAACAACAACAAAAAAAGAGTTATTTTCTATTAGTTGTTGTTTCAAAACTCTTGGCCCTTGCCTCTTATAAGTCCAATGCTATTATTACTTCTTTTTTTTTTAAATTAAAGGTAGCCTGTAGCTATGCAGTCTATATTATCCTGGTTGTCCTCAGAGAAACCCAAGTTACTTACCTGTAGCAGATGTTCTCTGAGAACACCAGACCACACATAAAGCCCAATATTCAGCCGTGACAGGCAGACTGTTTGCTCTCCGCCGCCGGCGTTGATCTCGGATATTAAATTCCGGGCCATATCTGCCATCTGGCATTGAATATCCATGTTTATTTTGGCCACTAAAAAATTAACTGGCTAGCCGATATTTAGCGTATTTTGACCGCTCAACATAGCCAGTTTGCCATTGAATATTTACGCCTAACCAACTATGTTACATGATATAACTGGTTATCTCCGGCTGAATACCAGCAGTTAGGCATTTAAATGCTATTTAACTGGTCAGGGACCATTCCTGGCCAGTTAAATAGTTTTGAATATCATGGGGGGGGGGGGGGATAGTCATATATACCCTCCCTCCTCCCCTTTGGAGTTGTATTCTATGAGCTGGAAACTCAACTGGCTAGGTCCCATGCAACAGCAGCAGGTTGGAAGATGCGTGTAGTGTACGTGTGGTGCAACATTTTAAGAAGTTGTTGTAAACAAGCTGGAGAGTGTTCCCACATGGGGCCCCGTTGGATGCTGTCACACACATGGAAGACTATGTATCCTACTGTCCTTGGAGAACACCTGCTACAGGTAAGTAACTTTGTTTTCTCTTACTAACTACAAACTTTCAGTTGTAGACTCATGTGAATTACTGTACATAGGGAGAAAGAACCTAGACAGATCTCATCA
Organism: Microcaecilia unicolor; assembly: GCF_901765095.1. Classification (NCBI taxonomy): domain Eukaryota; kingdom Metazoa; phylum Chordata; class Amphibia; order Gymnophiona; family Siphonopidae; genus Microcaecilia; species Microcaecilia unicolor. Next base: position 85,604,301 of record NC_044042.1, on the reverse strand, counting down.
GAGGAGGGTCAGAGACTCTGCAGAGAGATTCTGGTAAGATTTCCTTGAGATTAGGTGAGTGTGTTACTGACTTATAATGCACAGTACAGTGACCTAACTCTACAAAGAAGACCTCCCAATAAGTAGGATATAGTAACTTATGTTTGAGGGGGAGTTTTTCATGCAGGTTTCAAATTTCTCTTTAACTTCAGACTTGTTACAAAGCTTGGCATTTTCAAACAGCAGCATGAGCATATTCCTCCTTCTTCTGTAGGATCTTCTTTATACTGTAATGATTCATGGGCTCTGCCCAGGAGTGACAGGGCAAACAGGGAAAGATCTACCCCGTATTACCCCCAGCCCCAACATACTATCTTGAAAGAGGTACTGGCCTTCCGACAGCCACCCAACTTAAAACACAAGCTAATCAGAAGCAAACTTCCATCACAGACTGAAAAGGAACAGAAGGGCACACTTCCCTGTAATTTATCCAGTTGCAAACTATGCCAAAATATTTCACAGGACCCCACAGTTATCCACAAAGGAAAGATATTCAACATAAAGGGATCTTTCACTTGCTCATCTTCCAATGTGGTATATATCATTCAGTGTAAAAAATGTAACGAAGGATGCTATATTGGAGAAACAGGCCAGATGCTTAAGACAAGATTCAATTTACATAGACATCACATGAACAATACTGGTGCCAGTAGGGTTCCCACCCCTGTTGGTCAGCATTTTACAGGACCAGGACACTGTACCAGTGACTTCATAGTGAGAATCCTGAAAGGTAACTTTAAAACCATACAAGAACGTAAGACCATTGAAGTCAGAATGATTGAATATTTTAACACCCAACAGAAAGGACTTAACAAGGATCTGGGGTTCCTAGCCCATTATAAACCATAAAGCTGTATGTCTCTGTTGATCACCCTCCCCTCACCTATCCACACCCATCCTGTTAGAATATCATTGATATGCTTTGATGTCCCCATGCATACCTCCTACCCACCCCCATCCTCCCACCCTGTCAGACTGTCATAGTAATGCTTGAATGTTTTCACTTATATACACTGTCAGCTAGCACATTTGCTTATTTCCGATCTGACGAAGAAGGGCAACCTTTGAAAGCTAATCAAGAAATGTATTAAGTTATGTCCAATAAAAAAGGTATCATCTTATTTTCTTTCCATGTTTTATTTTGTTTGATTTCTATTGATAACCTTAAGAGTGGACTAACACGGCTACCACACTCCTCTACTTGAAAGAGGTGGAAACCCGGCATGGCCAGAGAAGGGAAAGGGCCCAGACAGATAGATCTCTGGCAATTTCCAGAAGCAATCCCACAGACAGCCCAGGATCCCGAATTTGATTAGGCAATATAATATGGACATGGGCTGCAACTAGGAAGTGGAGGGGCCCCCATGGGCTAACAAGAAAGAGGAGATAGGAAGTGAAGAGACAAAGATGGAGTGGGCTGACCAGGTGATGTCTCAGACTGTCCCAGTGGTAAGGGTCCCTGAAGAGGAGGTTTGGCCAGAGTGAATGAAACCAGCTGCTGAGTGCTTCAGGGGCTGGAAGAACTCTGCTATTTTCACACAGTCCCTGAGGGAGGACCGGTGTTGGCTTATCACCAGTAAGAGGGTGGTGGGATGAGCCCAGCTAGAGATATGCTGAGGCTATCAGCGAAAGTGTGAAAAGCTGACTATTTGAAACTGTGAACTTTAAACTGGCAAACCCTGAATGTGCTTTGGTTGTTTTTTTGTGTTTTGTTTTGGAGACAAGACTGTGCTCAGGGGAGGGAGACAACTTCCCTCTTGAGTTTAAACTTTTAAACTCCCCTCTGAGTTTTCCAGCACTGCTGAAGGATAATGCTTAAAACCAACTATATACTCACAAACTGTTACACAACTGATTGGGCTTTACCTGGAGGGTGAAGTGTTCCTTCCTTTATTTCTTCAGAAGGTGAAAGAACAAACAGACAAGTACTGTGTATTACTGGAGAACTGTTTCTACCAAAGAATTATTGGTGTAAGGATATTGTCTGCTCCTAGGGTGTCACCTAAAGGTTAAATGGAACTGTGATTAACCCTGATTGCTTTATACTTTATTTGATTCTTTCTTTTACCCAGAGAGCTGCTCTGATACGCAAGACTAAAATCCTGCACCAGATTCGGGGATTGAGATTGCAGTAAATTTTTTTGTTGTTTTGTGTTTTCTGAGGCCCATTATTCAGCAGCCTCCCCCAAAGACAAGAAAAGATCTTAATCAGACTTCATATCAGCAGTACAACCAAGGGACGCATTACAATACATATTTGCTCAGATGCCCAAATACTGACAGATCCCCAAGAAGAACCTATTTAGAGGAAGAAGGTACAACCTCAATCGTAGATTATTTAAAAATAAACAAAATTTAAGAAGGTATTTTGAAAAGTTCCTCTTGAAAGTGGCATTGGTTCAAGACAGGATTCCATACGTCTGAGCTTCATCCTTTGGAAGCTTTCATCTCTTCTCCTGCAGAAAAAGAGCTGGAATTATTCATAGACAACACTATAATTATGTTACTGCTTCTACAGACAAAGCTTTCCATTTCTGGACCCATTATTCCACTATTCAGTTCTGTTCTGCGTAGCTCCTACTGGAAGATCTTAACGAAAGAAATATGAATAGCTTCTGAAAATGTAGTTGTTTGTAAGGCTTTTGGATAGATAGGTGATCTTTCATAAGTTTTGTTACCTCACTATGATGATGACTACGAGCCTGATATTTAACTACAATGGCCAGTGGTTAAGTAAACGCCAGCTGCTGTGGTTAACATGAAACTGGGGGCCCGATATTCAAAACAGTTTAAATGGCCAGGAGAGGCTCCTGGCTGTTTAAATTACCTGTCTAGGGCTAATCAGCCATTTTCAGTGGCACTTAACCAGACAGCGCCGGCCAAAATTGGCTTTCGATTATACTGATTTGGCCGGGATCAGGAGATCACCAGCCATCTCCCGATTTGTGTTGGAAGATGGCCGGCGATCTCCTTCGAAAATAAGCAGGCTAGTCAGTTAAGTACTGCTATTCAGCACAAGCTAAGATAACCACATAAATAGGTTCTTCATAGTCAGTTAAGTGTCAAATATCACACTTAACCGACTATGTTTTTGCTGGATCTGTATACGCAGAAATTCTATTCTGAAGCCTGGACAGGGCCTGGCATTGAATTTCTGGGTATAAGGCCGGCAGCAGTCAGCAAAATGTTGATCACTGCTGGCTGAATATCGGTCTCCAGTACTGGTACCTGGATACTAAATGATGCTGAATGTCCAGTTTCTACACTGATCCAAAAGTATTATCCAATTAGTTGTGATATTTATCTAATTAGTGATCTAAATATGGCTGCTAACTGGATAAATGTTGGCTGTGCCCAAGCTGTAGCCATGGACTACCATGGCCTTCCTTGGATAGTGCTGAGGGGATCAGATGGAATAGTCAGTGGCACGATCCCATTAATACCATCGAATGCCCCCCTCACTGGGAGTCACCTGGTAAGCAGTGCCGGTTTAAGGAAATTGTTGTACTGTGGAAGGACTTAAGGTTTTTACTTACTGAGGAGCTTCCTTTCCATTGAAAGAGACCCATGTCCTGTACATTTATGCCATGGAGATATATTGAGTTCATTAAGTCTGTTCCCATATGCTTCATAATGAGGACCACTGACCATTTTAGAAGCCACCTTCTTGACCGACGCCACTGAGTTGATATCCTTATGAAGGAACGATAACTAGAATTGTACACAGTATTCTAAACAAGGTCTGACTAGAAAGTTATACAGGAGCACTATCACCTCCTTTTTCCTGCAGACCATTCTTCTCCCTCTGTACTAAAGCATTCCCTGAGTACCAGGGAAACCTGCTTCAAATCCCACTGCAGCTCATTGTGATCTTGGGCAAATCACCAACTACCTCATTCTATAACTTACATTTACATGCCGATAGCCCATAAGTTATAGAATACCAGCACTTAAATGCATGACTGTTGCAGTTACCCACATAAGTACAAGTTGGGTGCTAAATGGTCATCTTTAGCACGCAACTCGTTAGCGCATAAATTCAAGGGGACGTGCACAAGGGAATGAGTATGTCCAACATTTACATGGCTAACTTATAGAATACTGCAAATTAAATGCTAAAGTGCTACATTTATATGTAAGTATTTACGTCTGGTATTGACATGGCGTAAGTGGGTTCACCTAAATGTAGGCATAGAGATGCCAACTTACACTGGTATTCTATGACGGAATATGGGTGCCCAGATAGTGCCAGTGCCTGCAAAGAGGTGGGAAAATGTGGGATACAAATGCAATAAATAAATATCTACAGATAGTTGTGTCTAAGGGAAATATCTGAATAATGGTGGCAGTTAGGATATTTCCCTTTGAATATCAACCCGTCATTCTATACATTATATCAGTCATTATATCAGAGTATGGGGATGCAACCATGGGTGTGGAAGGGTGCTGGAGCCTTTACATGCATACACTATACTGAGCAGATAATGAAAAATAGTGAGAGACAAACAGGAAGTGGATTTCAGGGAGAAAGGAACCAGAAAGAAGACTGGTGTATGGAGCAGTTCAGTAGGATGGAGAAGGAAGACTAAGAAGGAAAATGAAAGAGAATTAGGAAGGAGTGACATGGAGACATGGAAGGTGAAACAGGGGAAGGAGTGTGAAAGCTAGCTACGAGTGGAGAGAGCAGCAAAGAAAGAAGAAATGGAGAAAAATGAGAAAAAAAAGGGCAAAATCAATAGGGATGAGCAGTCGTTAGAAACAACAAAGGAAATGCCATAGAGGGGCATAATCGAACGGCGCCGGCCATTTATATGGCCAGCGCCACAAAGAGCGGTCCCGAACCATATTATCAAAAAAGATGGCCGACCATCTTTTGTTTCGATAATACGGTTGGGGCCAGCCAAATGTCAGAGATGGCCGGGTTTGAGATGGCCGGCATCAGTTTTCGCCGATAATGGAAACCGATACCGGCCATCTCAAACCCGGCCAAATCCAAGGCATTTGGTCGTGGGAGGAGCCAGCATTTGTAGTGCACTGGTCCCCCTAGCATGCCAGGACACCAACTAGGCACCCTAGGGGGCACTGCAGTGGACTTCAAAAATTGTTCCCAGGTGCATACCTCCCTTACCTTGTGTGCTGAGCCCCCCCAAATCCCACTACACACAACTGTACAACACTACCATAGCCTTAAGGGGTGAAGGGGGGCACCTACATGTGGGTACAGTGGGTTTTGTGGGTGGTGGAGGGATCCCATTTACCACCACAAGTGTAACAGGTAGGGGGGGTGGGCCTGGATCCTCCTGCCAGAAGTGCACTGCACCCACTAAAAACTGCTGCAGGGACCTGCATACTGCTGTCATGGAGCTGGGTATGACATTTGAGGCTAGCATAGAGGCTGGTAAAAAAATGATTTTCATTTTTATTTTGGGTGGGAGGGGGTTGGTGACCACTGGGGGAGTAAGGGGAGGTGATCCCCGATTCCCTCCTGTGGTCATCTGCTCAGTTGGGGCACTTTTTTGAAGCTTGGTCCTAAAAATAAATGGGCCATGTGAAGCCGGCCAAGTGCTTGTCAGAGCCGGCCTTCTTTTTTCCATTATCGGCCGGAGCCGGCCATCTCGTAACCACGCCCCCGTCCCGCCTTCCATACCCTGCCGAAACGCCCCCTTGAAGTTTGGCCGGCCCTGCAACGGAAAGCAGTTAAAGCCGGTGAAAATCGGCTTTCGATTATACTGATTTCGTCGGCTTCAGAAGATAGCTGGCCATCTCCCGATTTGTGTCGGAAGATCGCCGGCCTTCTCATTTGAAAATAAGCAGGATGGTCTCTGTCATTTCATGTCATTTTCATATTAAAATAACATGAAAGCATACGAAAATTCAACACTTTACCTTCTTCATAAAATAGTGTGCACTATTTTAGAAGAGTGAACACTATTTGAGAAGAGGGCCCAATATTGAAACTCCATGTATGCACACAGTATTTCTCAAATAGTGTGTGCTCTTCTTAAGCAGTGCACACTACAAGAACTGTGCAGTCAGTAGGAGGGCATTTTTCTTCCTTTCTGCCTCCCTGTTGGTTGGCTATTGAAACCTGTGGGGTCACGTATGTCACTTTTCTTCCTCTGCATTCCCATTGGTTAGCTATGGATCAGTGGTAGGATACTTACTTGTTTTCTTTGCAACCCCATTATTTGCCTAAAGTCTGTGGGAAGGTACTTTCCTTCTCTGCCTACAGCTGTGTGTTTGTTTATGCTTATATGGCTCATTTTCTGTTACATTCTCACAAAGGGGGTGAAGGTGGGGGTCCATCAAGCCCGGTATCCTATTTTCAACAGTGGCCAATCCAGGTCACAAGTACCTGGCAGGATCCTAAAACAGTAAAATAGATTTCATTATTCTTATCTCAGGTATAATCAATGGATTTCCCCAAGTCCAACTTAATAATTGGTAGTGGACTTTTACTCCTACCATTACTACTGTTTATATTTTCTATAGCGCTACTAGACATGTGCAGCGCTGTACACTAAACACATATGAGACAGTCCCTGCTCAACTTTTACTAATTTCTGTAGCACTACTAGATGTACACAGTGCTGTACTACATGTATATGAAACAGGGGGGGTGCACAGCGGCGATCCGCCCCGGGTGGCAGCCAATCTAGGATCGCCAGTTAACTTTTGGGTCAGCGGTCAAACCCAGATAATCAAAGCTGGGAATCACGCATGCCCTGGCATTGAATATCTGGGGTAAGTTCAGCTGGCGACTGGAAACGGCTTGCTAGCTGCTTACCGCCACTGACTGTATGTCAGGCCCTCTGTGTATTTGTCCTAAGCTTTCTTGAATTCAGATACTTCCCACCCCCAGCCCGTCATCATTTACGGCGCTCAAAAGGGTTAACGCGGGAGCACTTACCACCACCTCAATGGGTGGCAGTATGGGCTCCCTCCGAAATGGCCGCGTGGCAAGTGCTTTACTTGCTGCACGGCCATTTCCTGGAGGAAAGCAAGACTTCTCTTTTACCAGCTGCAATAAAAGGGAGCCTTGGCGAGCATGTAAAACATGCTCGGACACCAGCGCCAGCCCCTTTTTGCCATAGCTTGGTAAAAGGGGCCCTTAATCTCCACCAGGGAGGCCATTCCACACATCCACCCCCTTTTCCATGAAAAAGTGTTTTCTTAGATACACTCCTTGTCTGTCTGCTTTAATCTTCGTCCTATGTCCCCCTCATTCCAGAGGTTCCTTTCAGTTTAAAAAGACTCCATCCTGTTTATATCTTTTTGAAAGTGCGGTGTCCAGAATTGTATACAATATTCTAAATGAGGTCTCACCTAGGGTTACCATACGTCCGGATTTACCCGGACATGTCCTCTTTTTGAGGACATGTCCGGGCGTCCGGACGGATTTGGCCAGCCTGCCCGTTTGTCCGGATTTCTGGACAAACGGGCTGGCTGGCGGGCGTGGGACTCCTCTCCCCTACTCTACTCTACTATCCCTGGTGGTCTAGAGGTACCTCTTCGTCTTCGGGGCAGGAAAGAGCCCCCTCTTTCCTGCCCAGAGCGCTGCTGCTAGCTGCCCTGCATACTGTGAGTCCGGCCCTCGGCATTTCAAAATGGCCGCCGAGAGTTGAAGCAGCCTCGCGAGACTTCAACTCTCGGCAGCCATTTTGAAACACCGAGAGCCGGACTCACAGGATGCAGGGCAGCTGGCAGCAGTGCTCCGGGCAGGAAAGAGGGGGCTTTTTCCTGCCCCGAAGCGGTACCTCTAGACCACCAGGGATAGTAGAGTAAGAGGAGGGGAGGTGACGGGGGGGGAGTGGAGGTGACAGGGGAGGGAAGGTGATGGGGAGAGGAGGGGGTGACCGGGGGAGGGGAATATGTGTCAGGGGTGGGGCGAGTGCGTGAAAGGGGCAGGGCAGGGGACATGAAAGGGGCGGGGCAAGTGTCCTCTTTTTATGAGGACAAAAAATGGTAACCCTAGTCTCACCAGAATCTTATACTGGGGCATCATCGCCTCCTTTTTCTGCTGGCCATTCCTCTCACTGTGAACATCCTTCTGGCTTTTGCCATTGCTTTTTCTACCTGTTTGGTCACCTTAAGATCATCAGAAATAATCACTCCTAAGTCCCATTGTTCTTTCATGCAGAGAAGTACTTCACCCTTATCCTGTACCACTTTCCCTGCATTTTTCTAGCTTTAAATTTTAGCTGTCAAATTCTAGACCATTCTTCAAGCTTTCCTAGATCCCTACTGCAGATTTTGGTATCATCTGCAAAGAGGCAAATTTTATCACAAAAATAGTAAAAACAAGCTGTGATGAAACAGTGGGTTTCCAAGCCTGAAAACTGTATTATTTCATGAAGTGTATTTCTCTTAATTGGCCAGCAGATGGCGCTTGTTTTGAGTTTTAAAGCTGTTGCAGAAAAAGACTGGAAAGGCAATCTGCAGTACCATTGGGCAGCTACTTTCAAAATTGATGCCCTGGGCTCTGATTGACCCTGGATTCAAATCTAGCCTGAAGGTACTGGATTTTCCCCAGCCTCACCCAGGGAGCAGAGAAAGAAAGATCTCTTTACTGAGGCCCTGTGAGCAGCTACAGTTCCTGAACTCCTCAGGTACTACCCAGGTAGTAAACAAATGTTTAGTTTTATAATTGATCCATATTCAGTTACCTGTTATTGTCTGCTGATTTCACCTTTTTCTGTTCACTGTTCAAGTTCTGTGACAATAAACCTTTTTTAGTTTATTTACTCTACTGTCCTTGGCTGATTAAGAATCCTGATTTGTGTTTTGGGTCTGTGGGTGCTTTCTGGGACCTGTGGGGACCCCTTGAGTGTGGTCCCAGTGTCCTACAAATTACTGGGGAATAACCTGAGTGGGAGACTAGCCCAGAGGCAAGTGGGACCCTGGTGATGGGAGGAGGGTGCTAGTATAGAGCACATACCCAGATGCAGGTGGGCCTGCTGGGGACAGACCCTCCAGGTGGCCGCAGGGTTAACCCCAGACGGGTGCTAGGCGTTTCATGACACTCTCCTCCGGCAGTAACAGGTGAACTAGGAGGTCCACATCCTCCTTGGAGAAGTGGGGCTTCCTGGAATGATCATCATTCTTATTCCCATCTCCTTCCATCAAAAATAATAAATACATGGAGCCCCGATGAACATATATCCTTCCACCATCTGCTGAACACATCTAACTTCTTTCTTACAAATGAAAAATGATACAAATCACAGCATACATTGGATGTATTCTATAATTGAGTGTGCAACTTAATTGACAAGCAGTTAATTGGCACTAATTGGTAATTTGGATTTACATGCTCATCTTGCTAAGCGCTATTCTGTACAGATGCATGTGTAAATCTTTTGGTGCAGACGTGAAAAGAGGCATGGCCAAGGGAAGAGTATGGGAGAGTTGGGGTATTCTCTAAACATGCGGGCACCATGTCTAATTTACACGCTAGGATCTCCATTGTTTGACTATGCCATAGACATAAAAACATGACGGAGGATAAAGGCCATATGACCCATCCTGTCTGCCCATCCTCTGTAACCCCTAATTCTTCCTGTTCCTAAGCGATCCCACATGCTTATTCCATGCCTTTTAAAATTCTGGAACAGTCCTCGACTCCACCACCTCCACCGGGAGGCCATTCCAGACCTTCACCACCCTTTCTGAGAAATAATACTTCCTTAGGTTACTCCTAAGCCTGTTCCCTCTTAACTTTGTCATATGCCACCTCATTTCAGAGCTCTCCTCCATTTGAAAAAGGCTCTCTTCCTGTACATAAATGCCCTTGAGATATTACGTTACATTAACAACCACAGATTGGTTTTATCCAGTCCACGTGTGGCACATTATGAAACCACTCGTCACTGAGCCTTCTTTTTCATTGCTCCAGCGTTTTGGAATTTACTCCCTTTGATAGTATGGAGCAAACTCTCTATAAAAAATTTCAAAACTGCTTTTTCACCAGACCTATTTGATCTGACTGGTGGGGAGGGGAGTCCTAGGGGCTGCAGCCTACTAGGCTCTGTGAGGAATGTTTATTATCTGATTGCTATTGGTTGTTGTGATTGAACCCTTTCCTTTTATGAATTGTAGTTCTTTTTTCATATTTCTTTGTGTGATTTAGATTGTAAACTGCTTTGTCCTGCTCTGTCAGTAAAAAGCGGTTATAGGGACTGTCTCTCTGTGTCAGGTGTTCAGCGTTGCATGCGTCTGGTAGCACTATACAAATGTAATAATAATAATAGCAAGTCGGAAATAAATAAATAAATTACACCAGGTTTCGGTTGGTGTAAATCCATGCACCTAAAATTGGGCTCAATTCGTGGTGCTCAGCACTATTCTACAAACAGTGCCCAACTTATCAGTGCCGTTTATAGAATAGCGCTCAGCGCTTATTTTTTTTTGCCACCCAGATGTTGGTATCATTTATAGAATTTAGTCCTATCAGTCTTTCTCAGTTCAAGGTTAGGTATATTGATAAAGGGAAATGGGACTTGATATACCACCTTTCTGAGGTTTTTGCAACTACAGTCAAAGTGGTTTACATATATTCAGGTACTTATTTTGTACCTGGGGCAATGTAGGGTTAAGTGACTTGCCCAGAGTCACAAGGAGCTGCAGTGGGAATTGAACCCAGTTCCCCAGAATCAGAGTCCACTGCACTAACCACTAGGCTACTCCTCCACTAGCAACATTCCATGTAGAAGCCTGCCCTTGCAGATCAGCAATGCGGCTGCGCAGGCTTCTGGTTCTGTGAGTCTGACGTCCTGCACATACGTGCAGGACGTCAGACTCACAGAAACAGAAGCCTGCACGGCTGATCTGCAAGGACAGGCTTCTACATGGAATGTTGCTAGTGGAATAGCAACATTCCATGTAGAATCTCCAATAGTAGCAACATTCCATGTAGAATCTCAAATAGGGAAAGGGAAAAGGGACTTGATATACTGCCTTTCTGAGGTTTTTGCAACTACATTCAAAGCGGTTTACGTATATTCAGGTACTTATTTTGTACCAGGGGCAATGGAGGGTTAAGTGACTTGCCCAGAATCACAAGGAGCTGCAGTGGGAATTGAACTCAGTTCCCCAGGATCAAAGTCTGCTGCACTAACCACTAGGCTACTCCTCCACAGAAAAAAAAAAAAAAGGGCTCTGAATGGATTCAGATATTTTTTTTTTTTTTGCCGTGACAACTTGTAATCTGTTAGGTGTGCTGCCAAGTAATATGTGATTGTGTTTGAGCAGACGAGCAGACATAAATCATGAGATGAAACATTTCTCGAGGGACTATTATATGCAGATAGAAAAACACTATCAACCACTGTCAGTGCAGGGATGGCAGTGTGAGTAGGGGACTCCTGTGAGAACTGTTGACTTAAGAGAAAAAAACATTTTTAAAATCTAATTTCTGCAGTGCTGTAGTTGCAGCAGATTGGAAGGATTAGTAGTTAATCCAGCAGTTCCCAAACTATGCACTGTGACACCCTGGAGCACCACAGTAAACTCACAGGGTAGCTGCAGCATATTTTAAGACCTCCATGGAATGACTGGTCACAAGAGAGGACCAATTGTTTTGGCAACTGGGCATCGCCCAGCATTTCCCCCTGTTTCTTCCTTTCTCCTCCCTAGATGGACCATTGGTCTGAACCAATATGGCTATTCTTATGTTCTTATGTCCCCCTCTACCCCAATCTACCTTAAACTGTGTCTTCAAGGAGATTCCCTAGCAGTAGCGGCCTCTTTTCTGCCGCAACCCGCCCCCTTCTGTTGCAAATTCATTTTTACATAGGGACAGGTCACAGCAGAAGAGAGGCTCTGAGCCACAAGCAGCAGCGGTGAATTGCTGCTGCTGCTACTGGGGAACCTCCTTGAAGACACGGTTTAAGGTAGAATGGGGGGTGGGGAGGGTGTTAAGGAAGAGAGAGGGAGGGAGAGTGGAGAAAAGAAAAATACTGAATTGGGGGATGGAGAGAAAGAGAGTACTGATGGACCCAGGGAGTTAGGGAAGAAGGAAGAAAGAGAAAAGCGATGGAGGCGAGGGAGGGAAGAAATGATGGCCAGGAGGGAAGAAAGAGAGAGAAGTGATGGACCGACCCTGAGTGGGGTTGGAGGGAGGTAGGGAAAGGTAGGACTCCACGATGCCACCACCTACAATGCCGGGGGCGGAGGGGGTGTGAAGAAGAGAAGACCTGAGAGGAAATGTGTGCCTAGGGGTGTCATGAAAAAATTACATAGAAACTAAGGGCACCATGAACCATGAAAGTTTGGGAGCCACTGGGTTAAGGAGAGGTGAATTGGAACCTAAGGATGAGTGACTGATAATTGCAGTGGATTGCAGATGAGATGGTTCACAGAAAGAACAGAAAAAAAAAAGTAGCACAGACATCTATAGATTCTGTAAGAAAGAGCCGGAAATGGTTATTCATCTCTTTAACTGGCTGTGAATTTCTCATGGCAGAAAATGTCTATACTTTTTTGGGGTCCTGCCTGGTAGTTGGGACTTGGATTGACCACTGTAGGAAACAGGATGTCAAGCTTGATAGAGCTATGGTCTGTCCCAGTATGGCAATGCTTATGTTCTTATCATGCAGGCAGTAAAGCTTGAATGGCTGATGGCTTAAAGATAATCCAGTAAAACACTGGGGTACCAGTGTCCAATTCTTCTACAATACCGCAACTACCCTCACCGTATCTTAATTGCAGGACATGCCCAGTTACAGTTGTCCAATGGCTGTGCTTTGCTCCTTGTCTCCGTTTCACTGATAAGATAACACTGCTGTTCCTCTTCAAAGATTCAGTGCTGGAGTCCAGCCTGGGTCTGGCCACATGCTTTTCTGCTGGAGGGGGTTCTGGTGGAGGAGGGAGATCTGTAAGAGAAACACATTTATAAAACAAAATTTAAAAAAAAACAGGTAAGGTCAAGAAATACCCAGAATTCATCCATTTGAAGGACACAATAAAAATAGCGATCACATCACACCACTATCACATCATTTTGGACACATGGTGCTGCTGGTACAATGTAGGAATGAAAATGAGTGCTTTCATATAGGTTGTGTAGGCAAAAGAGTTGTCTTAAGAGTTCTGTTGGTGTTTTATTAACTGCATTTAAGAAGCACAAACAAACAGGTACTAATATAGCCCTCAAAAAAGTTTTCTGGAGGGAGTTATTGGGTCTGTAGACATTCAACAACATGTCATTTGTTCGCTCCACAATCAATTCTGGAGCAGGTGTGGCCTGACCATTAGGACACTGCCAAGAGGGCCCATGCCAGTTGGGGACCCACTCACCCTTAGCTTCTATCTAATTTCATCACTTTTGATAGGTGATTAGGGACCCATGACCCTTATTGCCTGGGGGCTCAGATCTGTGTCAGTCTGTCTCTGTTCTGGAGTAAGATAAATCTTTCACCAGAACTGGTAGTCTTCTTCAGACAGCTAAATATCATGGGAAAGGGGATGGAACTTGATATATCACCTTTCTGTGGCTACAATCAAAGTGGTTTACATGTTATATACAGGCACTTCTTTTGCATCTGGGGCAATGGAGGGTTAAGTGATTTGCCCAGAGTCACAAGGAGTTGAAGTGAGAACTGAACCCAGTTTCCTTGGTTCTCAGGCCACTACACTAACCACTAGGCCACTCTTTCACTCTGTGGGTTAATATTTGAATGTTGCAGTCTGTATAGAGAGTGGTGCTGAATATACCTAGAGATCGCTGAGTGGCACAGGCTCAATGAATAATGGTGACATTCAGCTGCTGTCTATAAAGCTATGTAGTTTGGTTTAGAATTAGCCTTTTTGCTGGCTGAATATCACTGGCTATCCTTAGAGTTACAAATATCAACAAATTTATGAGCACTAGTGAGTGATTCACCTTAGGGTGAACTGATAACAGTTGTGCCATTTGTATGAGACTCTATCCTGTTTAATTTAATTTGATTTATATAGCTAACTTGTTGAATACTTGGTCAGCTATTTGTTGATATTTGAAGATTAGTGGACCAAGAGAGGATGTGTGTGTTTGACAGTTATCCTTAGAGTTAGGCAGAGCCCTCGTGCTGCCCCTGCATTATGGGATGGTGCCTGGCCAGTCTCAGAATTTTCAGCAGCACAATTTGAAAACTCACAAATAGGGCAAATAGAAGCTTTTGAATATTGGACAGTAGGTTTGTACACGAAAGGACTGACACCCCTGGATATCCTTTTATTTCTCTTGCATATCCCATCTGGAACCTTACATAAGTACATAAGTATTGCCATACTGGGAAAGACCAAAGGTCCATCAAGCCCAGCATCCTGTTTCCAACAGTGTAAATCCAGGTCACAAATACCTGGCAAGATCCAAAAAAAGTACAAAACATATTATACTGCTTATCCCAGAAATAGTGGATTTTCCCCAAGTCCATTTAATAATGGTCTATGGACTTTTCCTTTAGGAAGCCGTCCAAACCTTTTTTAAACTCCGCTAAGCTAACCGCCTTTACTACATTCTCTGGCAGCAAATTCCAGAGTTTAATTACACGTTGAGTGAAGAAAATTTTTCTCCGATTCATTTTAAATTTACTACTTTGTAGTTTCATCGCATGCCCCCTAGTCCTAGTATTTTTGGTAATCGTAAACAGACGCTTCACGTCTACCCATTCAACTCCACTTATTATTTTATATACCTCTATCATATGTCCCCTCAGCCGCCTTTTCTCCAAGCTGAAGAGCCCTAGATGCTTTAGCCTTTCCTCATAGGGAAATCGCCCATGCCTTTTATCATTTTCGTCACGCTTCTCTGCACCTTTTCTAATTCCACTATATCTTTTTTGAGATGCGGCGACCAGAACTGAACACAATATTCGAGGTGCGGATGCATCATGGACCGATACAGAGCATTATAAAATATTCTCATTTTTGTTTTCCATTCCTTTCCTAATAATATTTGCTTTCTTAGCCGCAGCAGCACACTGAGCAGAAGGTTTCAACGTATCATCAACGACAACACCTAGATCCCTTTCTTGGTCTGTGACTCCTAACGTGGAACCTTGCATGACATAGCTATAATTTGGTTTCCTCTTTCCCACATGCATCACTTTGCACTTGCTCACATTAAACGTCATCTGCCATTTAGACGCCCAGTCTCCCAGTCTCATAAGGTCCTCTTGTAGTTTTTCACAATCCTCCCGCGATTTAACGACTTTGAATAACTTTGTGCCATCAGCAAATTTAATTACCTCACTAATTACTCCCATCTCTAGGTCATTTATAAATATGTTAAAAAGCAGCGGTCCCGGCACAGACCCCTGCGGAACCCCACTAACTACCCTTCTCCATTGAGAATACTGACCATTTAACCCTACTCTCTGTTTTCTATCTTTTAACCAGTTTTTAATCCACAATAGAACACTACCTCCTATCCCATGACTCTCCTTTGTAGTCTTTCATGAGGTACCTGATATTCTCTTTAATTTAATGCTTATTGCTTAATTAATTTGTCCTGTGAATCTGTATTGTGGTGCACTTCTCTGTCTTCTAGCCCTGCCCCCTTCCCAAAAAGACAAAAACAACAACAAAAAATAATACCCCCTTTCCTTTCCTGCCTAGCTCTGATAGAGGATAGGCTTTTCTAACTGCTTCTGGTCCTATAGCATTCTAACTTTGTGGAAAGGTTCTGCCAGTCATAGGCAAAACCAAAAACTTAGTCGCCCAACTGGTTATAAATTTGTATTTTACATTGATGAAACTGCTATAATTATTGGGAATATTTAGATTTATTTACTAAGGGAAAGTTTTATATTCTAGTGGAATTTGAAAGTTAAATCAACTGAAAATTCTTTGATCAGACTGTATCAGTTCTGGTCATACCTACAGAACTTTTTTTGATACAGCACTTGGCTGACTCACTGGGACTTATAGTCCCCCCCCCTCCCCCCCAGGGTTTTCCAGTCATATATAGACAATCCAATACTCATTTTCTCCTTCAGTCACACACAGGCAACCTTGCAGACTGTTAACCCCATCATAGTATACCTGTTCATACCCATTTCAATCAATCAGAATGGCTTTTATTCTCTGTAATAATTGTGGTGCTTTAGTTTCAAGGCCAATCATCTGGAGACTTAAGGCTTGTCCTATCTGTCTTCAGCTTGCTAATTTAAAACAGGAGCTCAGATGAAGTTCAATGTTGACAAGAGCACAGTGATGTATGTGGGTAAGAGGAACCCGAATTACAGCTATGTCATGCAAGGTTCCGCGTTAAGAGTCACAGACCTAGAAAGGGATCTGGGAGATATCATGGATAAGACGTTTAAAACTTCTGCTCAGTGTGCTGCGGCGGCTAAGAAAGCGCACAGAATGTTGGGTATTATTAGGAAAGGGATGGAAAACAAACACAAGGATGTTATAATGCCATTGTATCACTCCATGGTAACATAGTAACATAGTAGATGACGGCAGAAAAAGACCTGCACGGTCCATCCAGTCTGCCCAACAAGACAAAACTCATGTGTATACCTTACCTTGATTTGTACCTGTCTTTTTCAGGGCACAGACCGTATAAGTCTGCCCAGCACTATCCCCTCCTCCCAACCACCAGCCCCGCCTCCCATCACCGGCTCTGGCACAGACCGTATAAGCCTGCCCACCACTATCCTCGCCTCCCAACCACCAACCCCTCTTCCCCCCTCCGGCTCCGCCACCCAATTTCGGCTAAGCTTCTGAGGATCCATTCCTTCTGCACAGGATTCCTTTATGTATATCCCACGCATGTTTGAATTCCGTTACTGTTTTCATTTCCACCACCTCCCGCGGGAGAGCATTCCAAGCATCCACCACTCTGTCTGTGAAAAAATACTTCCTGACATCTTTTTTGAGTCTGCCCCCCTTCAATCTCATTTCATGTCCTCTTGTTCTACCGCCTTCCCGTCTCCGGAAAAGATTTGTTTGCGGATTAATTAAACCTCTGTCTTGGTCATCTTGAGGTGAACACACAGCGCTGGACTCTTAACACAGCTGCTGTAGGGGACGTGGAAGCCGGTCTATGGCAAAAACCGCAGCAGGGACTCCACCTGGTGTGCGCGCATGCCAAGAGTCAATGCTAAACAAATGCAGCAAGGCCATTGTCAATACCATCGAATGTAGCAATGTTGAATCCATACCGAAGCCAACATTAGTCAAACAATATGGAATATTGATATACATGTGACTAATTAATGTAGGTTTAACCCTTGTGTTAAAATTAGAGACCATTATTAAATATGCTGTATACTGAAAGGTGGATTATAAATTATAATAAATGAAAATTAAACTTGCTAATTTTGCTTTGAGCTGATTAAGGAAGTATAGTTTTGGAAAACCATTCCTCAGGGTCTTAGAAACAAGCTCACCGTACTAGATGAAAATCTCTTTCCCTTTTAGTAATTTGCTCTGAAGATGGGGGAGAATGGTGGGAGTACATGGTAAAAGCATTTATTCCTTGGTGAGTGCATTATCCCACCCCAACCCAACACAGGGAAGCCTCTCTCTCCTTCTCCATTCTTTCTTTCCCCCAGATACAATCCTCATTGTGCTCATCTGCAGCCCTCTCAATCTGACTTGTCCCTCCTCTCTTCCTCCTTCCTACCCCTTCAGTCATCTTCCATGCTCCGACTGGGGCCAAAGATGCCCCCCCTCTCCCCCCAAGACCCCGATCAGGAAATTCCACCATTTGCTGCTCATGATCAGAGTCTTGGGGGGAGAGGAATGGTGCAACTGCACCTTGAATATTGTGTCCAATTTTGGTCGCTGCATCTCAAAAAAGATATAAAGGAATTGGAGAAGGTGCAGAGAAGGGTGATGAAAATGATAAAAGGGATGGAACGACTTCTCTATGAGGAAAGGCTGAGAAGGTTAGGGCTCTTCAGCTTGGAGAAAAGGCGGCTGAGGGGTGATATGATCGAAGTCTACAAGATAATGAGCAGAATAGAGTGGACAGATGTGAAGCATTTGTTTACACTTTCAAACAACAATAGAACCAGGGGACACAAGATGAAGCTAGAATATGGTTGATTTAAAACAAACAGGAGAAAGGTTTTCTTTACTCAGCGTGTAGTTGGACTCTGGAACTCGTTGCCGGAAAATGTAGTGGCAGCAGCTGGCCTTACAGAATTTAAAGGGAGTTTGGACAGATTCCTGAGGGAAAAGTCCATTGAACATTATTAAAAATTAATTTGGGGGGGAGGGGTTGGGTTTTGCCGGGTTCTTGAAGCCTGGATTGGCCGCTGTCGGAGACAGGATGCTGGGCTTGATGGACCATTGGTCTTTTCCCAGTATGGCGGTGCTTATGTTCTTATGTAGTAATGTAGTAAAGTAAAGCAGGAATTGGATGCACTTAAAGCAGCTTCTATGACTGCACAGAATCATACCAACTTCTCACCACTGCCTCAAAGGATAAAACCACCTAAGAATAAATGGTTCACGGTAGGCTCAGGCAGACTACGTTATGTGGCACAGAAGCATCCGCTCTCACAAGTGTTGCTCCTACATAATTCTTTTGCTCCATTCCAGCATGGTGATGTCCCTGAAAATAAAACTGAGGTGGAAGAAAAAGCAATGAAGGTGGAACAAAAAGATATGATGGTGCCCAAAGAGAAAAGACAACCCCAAATCACTAATGTTGAAACTCATACCAGGAAACTGTTGCTACTAGGGGATTCCATTATCAGAGGCATTAACTTTGAAGCGCAGTTCAAGGGGCCATGCAAAGTGAAATGCCTTCCAGGCTCTTCAGCTACCAGGAGTAAGCAAATAATCTCTATAATCAGAGAAGAAACTAAGGAATCAAACACTGATGTTGTTATCCACCTGGGAACAAATTACTTGTCCAGTAATACCCCACTTGCTATGCAGGGAGCTTTTCAGGAGCTGGGAGAGGGGTCAAAACCTTTGATACAAACAATAGCTTTCTCTGAGGTACTACCTACCTTTGGAAAGGGAGAGAAAAGATTGCAAAGTATTGAGAATTTCAATAGCTGGCTGAAAGCATGGTGTCACCAAGAAGAATTTAGGTACATAGGAGGATGGGGCAATACATGGAAAAACAAAAGACTATACTGTAACGATGGGCTGCATCTCACTTTGGTAGGAAAAAAAATCCTTGGGGAGAAATTCAGACAATATATTTCTAGGCGTTTAAACTAGAAGATGGGGGTGGCATATGGAGGCAGGTCACTTCAAGTGGTCACCCCCAGCTAAAACTAAAGACAAGATGCAACAGTAGAAAAGAAAGCAACGAAAACAACAATGTTAGCAAATCACTTCTTACCAACACAGCAGGAAGCGAACTAAACAAAAAACTAAACAGAAGATAAAAATTCCACTGAAATGTAGATGGAAAGGGATGACCACAAATGCTCACAGTCTAAGCAATAAAGTTCAAGCCCTGATGTTGGAGGCAGACTTAGACGTTGTTGCAATCATGGAAACATGGCTCAATGGTTCCCATGAATGGGATGCAAACAAACCAGGCTATAATCTATTTAGGAAGGAAAGAGATGGTCGTAAAGGTGGACGAGTAGCTCTATATGTGAGAAATGATATCGCAGCAACTGAAATGACAGGGGCCTGGGGAAAGGAAGAAGCGATATGGATCACCTTAAAAAGAGATGATAGAACCTCTGTCCACGTGGGTGTTTTCTACAGACCTCTGACACAATTGGAGGAACTAGATAAAGAACTGATCACAGATATTCAAACGTTGAGAAAGAAGAGAGAGGTGCTGTTGCTGGGAGATTTCAATCTGCCAGATGTAGATTGGAAAGTTCCATCTGCGGAATCGGAAAGAAGTAGAGAGATCGTGGATGCTTTTCAAAGTGCTCTGCTCAAACAAATGGTGACAGAACCCACGAGGGAGGGAACGACACTGGATTTTGTGCTCACAAATGGGGATAGTGTGTCAAATGTCCAAGTGGGTGCCCACCTGGGCAGCAGTGACCATCAAACAGTTTGGTTTGATATGACAGCTGGAGGGTGGCCACTCAAAACTCAGTCCTGGATTTCAAGCATGCTGACTTTAGTAAAATGGAGGAATACCTGAGGAAGGAGCTGATGAGCTGGGAGGAAGAACGAGAAGTGGAAGGACAATGGTCCAGGCTAAAAGAAGCTATAAATATGGCCATAGACCTTTATGTAAGGAGTGTAAACAAAAGCAAGAGAAAAAGGAAACCGATATGGTTCTCCAAGCAAGTGGCTGAGAAAATAAAGGCTAAAGAGTTGGCGTTCATGAAATACAGAAAAACTCAAGAAGAGGAACACGGAGAGGAATACCGGATGAAACTGAAAGAAGCCAAGAGAGAGATATGTCTGGCGAAAGCGCAAGCGGAAGAACAAATGGCTAGAAATGTAAGGAGGGGTGACAAAAATTTCTTCAGGTATATTAGTGAAGGAGGAAGACTAAAAGGGGAATTGTGAGACTGAAAGTTGCTGTGAACTGTTATTTAGATAATGATGAAGAAAAAGTAAATTTGCTAAACAGATACTTTTGTTCTGTTTTCAAAGAAGAAAATCCTGGAGACGGACCACGATTGACTGGCAAAAGTACATATGAGAATGGAGTGGATATAGCACCGTTCACGGAAGAGAGTGTGTATGAACAACTTGAAAATCTAAAGGTGGACAAAGCCATGGGACCGGACGGGATCCATCCCAGGATATTGAGGGAGCTCAGAGAGGTTCTGGCGTGTCCTCTTAAAGATTTGTTTAATAAATCCTTGGAAACGAGAGAGGTTCCGTGGGATTGGAGAAGAGCAGATGTGGTTCCTCTTCACAAAAGTGGTGATAGGGAAGAAGCTGGAAACTACAGGCTGGTAAGCCTCATTTTGGTTATTGGAAAAGTAATGGAAGCGATGCTGAAGGAAAGGATAGTGAATTTCCTGGAAGCCAATAAGTTGCAAGATCCGAGACAACATGGTTTTACCAAAGGTGAATCGTGCCAAGCAAATCTCATTAAATTCTTTGACTGGGTGACCGGAGAATTGAATCATGGACATGCTATAGACATAATCTACTTAGATTTCAGCAAAGCTTTTGACACGGTTCCCCACAGGAGACTCTTGATTAAACTTGACAGGCTGAAGATAGGACCCGATGTGGTGAACTGGATTAGGAACTGGTTGACGGACAGACGCCAGAGGGTGGTGGTTAATGGAATTCGCTCGGATGAGGGAAAGGTGAGTAGTGGAGTGCCTCAGTGATCGGTGCTGGGGCTGATTCTGTTCAATATATTTGTGAGTGACATTGCCGAAGGGTTAGAAGGTAAAGTTTGCCTTTTTGCAGATGTTACCAAGATTTGTAACAGAGTGGACACCCAAGAAGGAGTGGAAAACATGAAAAAAGCTCTGCAGAAGCTAGAAGAATGATCTAAGGTTTGCCAATTAAAGTTCAATGCGAAGAAATGCAAAGTGATGCACTTAGGGAGTAGAAATCCATGCAAGACGTATGTGTTAGGCGGTGAGAGTCTGATATGTACAGACGGGGAGAGGGATCTTGGGGTGATAGTATCTGAGGATCTGAAGGCGACGAAATAGTGTGACAAGGCGGTGGCCGTAGCCAGAAGGTTGCTAGGCTGTATAGAGAGAGGTGTGACCAGCAGAAGAAAGGAGGTGTTGATGCCCCTGTATAAGTTGTTGGTGAGGCCCCACCTGGAGTATTGTATTCAGTTTTGGGGGCTGTATCTTGCTAAGGATGTAAAAAGAATTGAAGCGGTGCAAAGAAAAGCTACGAGAATGGTATGGGATTTGCGTTACAAGATGTATGAGGAGAGATTTGCTAACCTGAACATGTATACCCTGGAGGAAAGGAGAAACAGGGGTGATATGATACAGACGTTCAAATATTTGAAAGGTATTAATCTGCAAACGAACCTTTTCCAGAGATGGGAAGGCAGTAGAACTAGAGGACATGAAATGAGATTGAAGGGGGGCAGACTCAAGAAAATGTCAGGAAGTATTTTTTCACGAAGAGAGTGGTGGATACTTGGAATGCCCTCCCGCGGGAGGTGGTGGAGATGAAAACGGTAATGGAATTCAAAAATGCTTGGGATAAACATAAAGGAATCTTGTTCAGAAGGAATGGATCCTCAGAAGCTTAGCGGAGATTGGGTGGCAGCGCTGGTGGTGGGAGGCGGGGCTAGTGCTGGGCAGACTTCTACGATCTGTGCTCTGAAAATGTCAGATAGAAATTCAACAAAAGGAGTAAGTGCCTGGGTTTGAGGTTTTTCCTCCTATAAACATATGACTTGACACTACACTATTTATAGAGTAGAGGTCATTGGGTTTGATTTGAGATAGAAATCAAGGTCAGGTATACACATAAAGTAGCACGTATGAGTTTATCTTGTTGGGCAGACTAGATGGACCATACAGGTTCTTCTCTGCCATCATATACTATGTTACTATGAATATGTAATCTGGATATACCAGAATCAAGGCCTATTGGCAGCCCTCAAGGACCAGAGTTTGAGGTTTTTGCTCAATGGGTTTCCTTCTCACTACTCCCTAATGGAGAAGTTCTGAAGTTTTGTCATTCATTCTTCATGAGCCGCACACTCTTTTGTATTCCTTGCAAGCATGCATACTCACCTCCTTGTCTGACTTCTCGCCGGTAATGTCCAACTTTGCTCTTTTTTTTCACTCTGGATTTCTGCCCTGATGGGCTGTGTGGATATTCTCTTTCTACAGACCATGCCTGTCCTGAAGACCCAAGAGAGTTAGGCGAGCAAAACACAAGATAAATGAACTCAGCAGTCTTTAAGAGTAAGGTTATCACAACATATTTCATGAGGAGAAATATGGTACTTCTGTTTTCCCTTTGTATTAGCTCTCGCATGCTCAGGACTGAATTTGGGATAGGCAAGAAAGGCATGTGTCTAGGGAGCCAAATTTTGATAGAGATGGGCAGTAGAAGTTTCCTGTTGCTGGCAGACAAAAATGGTCAGCACAGTACTGTGAGTCTATGGAAAAAGGTCGAGGCAGCCATACTGGAGTCAGCCGCAGCCATAGGCAGGAGAAGATCAGCATCACTCGTGCCCTAATGGACTTCACTAGACCACCAGGGAGAGACTGGAGGGCTGTCTTGGGTCGTAGGGGAGGGGGGGCACGGGATGACACTTGGATTGGGCAAGTGGGGGTAGAGCCAGAAAATTATGACACATAACAAAAATTTTCTGGCTGCCCATCCCTAAATTTCGAATGCATTGAAAATGTAGGAATATCCCTGGTCCTTCCATATGGGTGCTGCAGTCTTAAATCTAGCCCTGAATGTGCTGCAGCCATAACAGAGCCCATCAGTGTTTACTATTTTTAAATAGCATTTTAGCAGTTAACAGTAGGAGAAAGTTTTTTAAGAAGAATCACAAGACCAAAAGTAGGCTAGCTTAGCTTATGCTTGATATACTGCCATTACTGCACATATATACAAATACACATCTGCCTGATATTCAGCACTGGCAACCATCAGGTGAAGTAAAGGGCTGGTGGCTCTCTCTCTTTAGTGCTGCTGAAGTATACGCTAAGGAGCTCATTTTCAAAGCAAATGGATGTCTCAAAATACCCCCCAAAAAGTCCATCTGCTAAAAATGTCCAAATTGCGATTTTCAAAAGGCAGAATTTGAATGTCCTACAGTTCATCTAAATAGCAAGGGTGTGTGTTGTGGTTGGGACTTAAACAAATAAGTCTTTAATTGGAACCAGAACAACAGCCTTTAATTGGAATTGGAACAATAAAAAGTCCTTGGCTTTCCCTCTACCTTATAAATAAATTATTAAAACAGTTTGCCTATGTTAACCTCTCCCTTAGCCTTGAAAGCCCTTATTTTCCTCAGGACTCCTTCCAAACTTACCCCACAAGCTTGAGGCTCTTTGGGGCAGGCACAATTCCCAATCTTCTTTCCTCAACAATGACAACTTTTAATATGATACCAGCTGGCCTACATCTTGCATTTGGGGTGGGGTTAGTGTAAGCCCCTTGCAGTACCTTTGAAGATTTCATTTTGAAATCTCTGTATGTACTTAGAACAAAGTACTATGGCAGCAGCCTGTTGCCAGATTTTGAAAGGACAATTCCATGGGAAATTTGCCTCAAAAAAATGGCTCACAGGACTATGGATATAAAGTCCTCAAAAGAACTGAAAATGCCCCTCTAATGGTGACAAAGGACAGTAGCTGATGTGATGATGGATAGTTTGTGGTGGCTCAACTGCTGTGGATGTGGTCTGTAGTGCAAGGTCAGCAATGAAGGTCAAGATGTAGGGGTGGACCAAGAAGTCTCGCCAGCCAAAGGTTGACTGAAGTGATTTTATTTGCACCAAATGTGTGTATGACCCGAAATGGGACTGTGTTTCGACGGCTTTACCATCTGCCTCAGGGGTCAAAATACTACATACAAAATAAAAACATAAGACAATGTTAAAAACAAAAATAAAACATGTAAATATAACATGTGGTAACCATAGTAATAAAGGTTACAAAAATTAATATTTACAGTAGTAAAACCAATGTAAAAATGTAAAAATATATATATAATGGCCAACAACAAAACGTGAACAATATAAAATAAACTCAGATAGCAACTGGTGAGCAATATAAGGATGAAAACGTAATAACAGAAGAAATATAAATGAATAATAGTAATCATGAATGAGTATAACAGAACTGACCTGACCTTCTAAGAAGTATCACAATGAATGGGTGCAAAAATAAAACAGAAATCAGAATATCTAAAGAAAAGGAACAAATGGTAAAATTACAAAAAAGGAAGAACATTGGAAAACATGAATGTAATAATAAAGATAAAAAATGCTCAGAAATGACATAATAGAAGAGAAATCAAGTAAAATCAACACTCAGAAGTACTCTTTGGTTATAAAACATAAATAACATTTAAGCGACTTATGAGACAGTAGATAATATATAACAAAACAGTCTAAACATAGATGGTCTAAAAAGAACCAAAATCACATGACAAACATCGAGGTTAAACTTGATATAAAAACGGACATCATGCAGTGTGCAACAAACGGTGTAAACAAAAAAGGGAGAAGAGAGGGAGAAAAAATTAAAAACTGATGTCATGTGTGAAAACCAATGGTGAGACAAAAAACAAAATCAAAGGATATGGAATAAATACAAAAGGGGTGTGGAATATATAAATTATGGGGAGTACATGTGGACTGAAAAAATGGAGCATGAAAACATATGTGGCAGAAGTCGAAGATGTGGTGGAATCAAAAAATGGTGAGGCTGATAAAATAAAAACTGCGGTGTAAGCATACAAAAAAAAAAATAAAAGTGAAAACTAAGAAGGAAGCTAAAAATGAAATTAAAGGTGGGAGCAAACTGGGGGCGCTGTAATCGTGGTGAACCACACAGACGCCGCTGTCATCAAATAAATAAATAAACCAAAATTAAGAAATGTACATAAAGGGAACCAAAGTAATAAATGGGAATTAAAACATGATGAAGAAAAGACCTGTGCAAAGTAATATAACCACAAAATAAAGTAGTGATAATCTGTTACTACAAGTAAAAAAGTAGGAACAAAAAAACAGAAATCAGAAGTGTATCTCTATGGCCGTAGTAGTAAAAGAGCCAAAGCAGTAAAAGTAGTAACTAAAAAAAACATATGTATTATAAAATAAAAAAAACAGCTTTAAGACAGCCATTTAGCGCTAAAAGTGGTAAAGTAACAAATTAAATAAACCTGAAATCTATGGTAAAAAGGGGTAATAATGCCTTACCCT
Organism: Microcaecilia unicolor; assembly: GCF_901765095.1. Taxonomy (NCBI): domain Eukaryota; kingdom Metazoa; phylum Chordata; class Amphibia; order Gymnophiona; family Siphonopidae; genus Microcaecilia; species Microcaecilia unicolor. The sequence continues at coordinate 85,578,497 of NC_044042.1, read as the reverse complement.
GGTGGTGCAGAGTAATCACAATGGACGCTACAGAAAGCACGGCAAAAATGAAAAAGCGTGAGAGCACGCTAAACACATATAAATCAGAAAAAAATGAATATTCATCATAATTGCATACACATAACGCACTGAATGACAAAAAGTAGATGACAGTAAATGAAAGACAAACCACATCTAAAAATGGCAAAGAGAATGAAAAAGTGGACATAATTGGGCTCATTTTCGAAAGAGGACACCCATCTTTTGACATAAATTGGAAGATGGACGTCCTTCTCACAGGCTCGTCCAAATCAGTATAATCGAAAGTCGATTTTGGACGTCCCTAACTGCTTTCCATCACAGGGATGGCCAAAGTTTAAGGGGGCATGTCGGAGGCGTAGCAAAGGCGGGACTTGGGCGTGCCTAACACTAGGACGTCCTCAACCCATAATCGAAAGAAACAAGGAAGTCCCTGACGAACACTTGGACGACTTCACCTGGTTGTGTTTTTCTTACGACCAAGGCCCAAAAAGGTGCCCAAACTGACCAGATAACCACCAGAGAGAACCGAGGATGATCTCCCCTTACTCCCCAAGTTGTCACTAAGCCCCTCCCATCCTCAAAAACACATCTTTAAAAATATTGATTGCCAGCCTCAGATGTCATACTCAGGTCCATCACAGCAGTATGCAGGTACCTGGACCAGTTTTAGTGGGTGCAATACACTTCAGGCAGGCGGACCTAGGCCCATCCCCCCCTACCTGTTATGTTTGTGGAGGAAACAGGGAGCCCTCCAAAACCCACTGTACCCACATCTAGGTGCCCCCCTTCACCCATAAGGGCTATTGTAGTGGTGGTACCTAACTGCTTTCCATCGCAGGGACGGCCAAAGTTCAAGGGGGAATGTCGAGGCATAGCGAAGACAGGACTTGGGTGTGCCTAACACTAGGACGTCCTCGACCCATATTCGAAAGAAACAAGGACGTCCCTGACGAACACTTGGACGACTTTACCTGGTTGTGTTTTTCTTACGACCAAGGCACAAAAAGGTGCCCAAATTGACCAGATGATCACCGGAATCGGGGATGACCTCCCCTTACTCCCCCAGTGGTCACTAACCCCCTCTCACCCTCAAAAAACATCTTTAAAAATATTGATTGCTAGCCTCTGATGTCATACTCAGCTCTATCACAGCAGTATGCAGGTCCCTGGAGCAGTTTTAGTGGGTGCAGTGCACTTCAGGCAGGCGGACCCAGCCCCATCCGCCCCCCTACCTGTTACGTTTGAGGAGGAAACAGCGAGCCCTCCAACACCCACCAGAAACCTACTGTACCCACATCTATGTGCTCCCCTTCACCCATAAGGGCTATGGTAGTGGTGTACAGTTGTGGGTAGTGGGTTTGGGGGGGGGGCTCAGCACACACGATTAGGGAGCTATGTACCTGGGAGCAATTTATGAAGTCCACTGCAGTGCCCCCTAAGGTGCTCAGTTGGTGTCCTAGCATGTCAGGGGGACCAGCGCACTAGAAATGCTGGCTCCTCCCACGACCAAATGGCTTGCATTTAGTAGTTTCTGAGATGGATGACCTTGGTTTTGATTATCAACGAAAATCAGAAACGACCAAGTCTAGGGACGACCAAATTTAAGGATTTGGACGTCCCTGACCGAATTATCAAAACAAAAGAATGACATCCATCTTGTTTCGAAAATATAGGTTTCCCACCCCTAGATCGGGACATTCTGCGAGGACGTCCCTTTCGATTATGCCCCTCCACTTATCAGAAAACATGGCATAGAAACAAAAATCAAAAAAGTCAAAAAAATGTGTGAAATAAAATGTGGAAAAATGGTAATGCCTTACCATGGTAATATAATATGGTTGCAATGGGCGCTATAAAACGTTCGGCAAAAATGTTAAAGCGCAAAAGTATGCTAAGCATTGTAAATCAATTAGAAAAAATGAATATTAATCATAATTGCATATGCATGAAGGACTGAATAATAAAAAAGTGGATAACAGTAAAAAACAAACCGCGGTTTGAGGCTAATAAAATGAAAACTGCAGTGTAAACATATAAAAATAAATAAATAAATGAAAACTAAAAAGGAAGCTAAAAGTGAAAATAAAAGTGGGAGCAAAATGGGGGCGCTGTAGTGCAAGGTCTGCAGATTGTGGGAGTTCCTTAGGGATAATGTGAAGAAGAAGTATCTGCATGATGTGTAGGTGGGTTGATGTGATGTCAATCTGGAATTGATTTGTTCTGGGGTAGTGGATATACTCATAAAACAGTAACCAGTATGATTTTTTTTGATCAAGATTTGTATCTGTTAATTTTTTTTGGATGATTGTAGTGGATGTGGAGGAGCATTTTCAATATGATGGCTAAGTCCGACTTTGGACGTTTTACAAAAAAAAACATCCAAAATCTGAATAGCAAATAAGGTAATTTTTAAAAATGAAAAACATCTATCTTTTGTTTTCAAAAATAGTATGTTTTGTGATTTGAACGTTTTATTTTTTGGTCCATTTTCGAAAAAATAAAATGTCCAAGTGCAAAATGCACAACATCAAGTCATTGGGATGTAGGAGGACTCAGCATTTTTAGTAGACTGGTCTCCCTGACATCCCAGGAAAGCAATAGGGCACACTAGGGGGCATTGCAGTAGACTTCATAAAATGCTCCCAGGTACACATCTGACCATTGCTCCCTTACCTTGTCTCAGTGGCGTACCTTGGGTAGTTGACACCCGGGGCCGGTCATTTTTTAAACCCCCCCCCCCCCCCCCCCCCCCCCCCCAAATCCAGTACTAGGCATACCGAGAATACAAAACACTCAGGACCTATAGAGCAATTTTACCATACCATAAGCAGTAATTTGTACGAGTCACACAAGGAAAAGGAAAGCATCTTAAACACTACAGTGAGCACTAGAACATCAATTCACCTATTGTAAAACGAAAACAGACAGATTAGTACAGATCGTCGATCCTGCAGTCAATGCCAACCAAAAGCCATGTCTTTTTCACAAACACAGATACACCCTAATCCACTATAGAATAAGTAATCATAAACTTTCTATTTACACAAAAATTAAACTGAACCCCGATGCCAGATTCTGCATACAATGCAACACCACAGAAACAGAAAATGTCCCCTAGTACTGTGCAAAATATAAAGACGTATATAAAGATGTAAATTTGAAAAAACTAACAAATACCAATCACCACTTTACAAATTAACAAATAGAAATAAAACAAATACAGAAAATAAAATAATACCATTTTATTGGACTAATATATTTAAGCTTCCAGAGGCCAAAATCTCCTTCCTCAGGTCAGTACAGTATAGTGCTGTTACAGTATCCTATCCTGACCTGAGGAAGGGGGTTTTGTTCTCTGAAAATTAAGTCAAAATGTATTAAAATTAGTCCAATAAAAAGATTACCTTATTTACATGTTCTATTTATAAACAACAAAGCTACAATACTATATCCTAAAGCAAAATAATAAAAATATATATTTACAGTTTGTTGTCTCTGGTTTCTGCTTTCCTCATCTTCTTTTCACTGTCTTCCTTCCACCCAGGATCTGTCTTTGCTCTCTCTGCCATCCAGTGTCTGCCCTCTCTAATGTCCCTTCCATCCACTGTCTGCCCTCTCTCTCCCTTCCATCCACCATTTGCCCCAGTCTGCCCTCTTTCTCTCTCCCCCTTCCACCCACCATCTGCCCTTTCTCTCTGCCCCTTCAATCCGTCTGCCCTCCCTCTCCCATCCATCCAGGGTCTGCCCTCCCTCACGCTCCCCACTTCCATCCAGGGTCTGTCCCCTCTCTCTCTGCCCCCTCTTTTCAGCCCCCAGTTCCACCTGCCCCTAGTTCCAGCCCCAGCCCACATCTCTCACCTGCCCCCCCTTTTCAGCCCCACTATCCCACCAGTCCCTAGCCCTTTTCTCCCATCAGTCCTGAGCTTCAGCCCCCAGCCACTTCTCCCTGTCCCCTTTTCAGCCCCTAGTTTCAACCCCAGCCCTTTTCTCTCACCAGTCCTGAGCTTCAGCCCCAGCCAGTTCTCCCTGTCCCCTTTAAAGCCCCCAGTTTCAGCCCCTGCCCCATTTCAGCCCACAGTTCTAGCACTAGCCCCCTTATCCCAAATACCCTCCTTTTCAGCCCCCAGTTCCAGCCCCCTTCATCCACCACATGTTTGCATCCCCCCTTTTCAGCCCCAGACCCATTCTCCTACCTGCCCCAGGCATGGACCCATTCTCCCTCCTGCCCCCTTGTCAGACCCCAGTTCCAGCTTCAGACCCCTTCTCCCCTCTGAGCACCCCCACCCCTCCCCTCCCCTCCCTAATCCCCTTCTCCCCTGTGAGCACCCCTCTCAGCTCCCCCACCCCTCCCCAATTCTCTTCTCCCCTCTGAGAACCCCTCTGAGCTCCCCCATTCCTCCCCAGTTCCCTTCTCCCCTCTGAGAACCCCTCTGAGCTCCCCCACCCCTCCCCAATTCCCTTCTCCCCTCTGAGAACCCCTCTGAGCTCCCCCACCCCTCCCCAGTTCCCTTCTCCCCTCTGAGCTCCCCCACCCCTCCCCAGTTCCCTTCTCCCCTCTGAGCTCCCCCCACCCCTCCCCAATTCCCTTCTCCCCTCTGAGAACCCCTCTCAGCTCCCCCCACCCCTCCCCAATTCCCTTCTCCCCTCTGAGAACCCCTCTCAGCTCCCCCACCCCTCCCCAATTCCCTTCTCCCCTCTGAGAGATATGAGCACTCCCCTCCCCAGTCCCCTTCTCCCCTCTGAGCTCCCCCACCTCCTTCTACCATCTGAGCCCCCCCTCCGTGGAGAGCGACAGAGCCCTCTTCTCCTGCCATCACCCTGCCTTTTTTTTAAATCCATGCAGCGACGCAGGCAGCGCCTCGTGTCTGCCCTGCTGTGTGCTGTGAAAAAAGAAAATCGCTTCGCTGGCGTTGGGCCTTCTCTCGCTATGTCCCGCCCTTGAGGAAATAGGAAGTTACCTCAAAAGAGGGCGGGACATAGCGAGAGAAGGCCCGACACCAGCGAAGCGATTTTCTTTTTTCACAGCACACAGCAGGGCAGACACGAGGCACTGCGTCGCTTCATGGATTTAAAAAAAAAACGCAGGGTGGTGGCAGGAGACGACGGAGCACCCCCCCCACCTGCCAACACCCGGGGCGGACCGCCCCCACCCTTGGTACGCCACTGCCTTGTCTGCTGAGCCCTCCAAAACCTACTACCCCCCCTAACTACCATAACCCTTACAGGTGAAGGGGGCACCTATATGTGGGTACAGTGGGTTTCTGGTGAGTTTTGGAGGGCTCACAGTTTCCTCCACAAGTGTAACGGGTAGGGGGAGGTAGAAACCTGGGTTCATCTGTCTGCAGTGCACTGCACCCACCACTAGACTACTCCAGAGACCTACATGCTATTCTAATGGACCAGAGTATAACATTGGAGGCTGGCACAGAGGCTGGCAAGTAATGTTTTTCATCACATTTTTGGGGTGGGGTGGGGGTGGGAGGAGGTTAGTGACCACTGAGGGAATAAGGGGAGGTCATTCCTGATTCCCTCCAGTTGTCATCTGGTTATTTAGGGCACCTTTTTGTGCCTTATTTGTTATAAAAACAGGTCTAGCTCAAAACATCTTAGTTTTAGTCCTGGACAGTTTTGTTTTCTTCCATTATGGCTGAAAAACATCTAAGTCTCAGGAATGCCCAAGTCCCGCCCTGAACACGACACCCCCTTGAGATTTGGACGCACTTCTGATGGACTTCAAAGAAAAACATCTAAAAATAGGTTTTGAAAATACTGATTTGGATCTTTTTGTGACAAAAACATCCAAATGCTGCTTTATGCCACTTTTTAGACATTTTGAAAATGAGCCCATTACTCACCATTTGGAATAGGTATCTTGCTCAGACTGTATTTCTATGAGGTGGAGTTAGGTCCTGAAGGTAGCTAATGTTTTGAACACTCAGTGTAGGATCTGTTTCAGGTTGTGTTGTATGAATAGGTCCCAGGAGAGTTTATGTGTAATTTAATTAAATGTAGTTTCAGATAACCATTCAGGCTAGGTTTTGATTCAGATTGTGTCTGTATGATATGTAGCTGAATGTGTGCAAAGCTGATAACATACCTGTCCCAGAGGAGCTGATGTTCTCTGCATTCAGTGAAGGTGTTTGGCTCAGGTTGCTTCTGTACCCTAATCTGGGTGTGTGGCCTTCAGTTCCTTCCACAAGGACATTCAGATTAGGACTGGATTGTGTCAAAGGAGGACTTTCTGATCCAGTTAATAACACAGCTCCAGTTAGCAATTGCCTAAAAAATAAACAAACACAGTTTCATTGAACAACCACAAAGGAAAGCACTCCGACATCTGCTATTGATGAAGACAGCAGGGGCAGACTGACCATAAAGGCAAACAGGCACTGCCTGAGGGCCCAGGTTGTGGTAGGGGGCCCAGTACTTCCCTCCCACATGCCCGTTGTGTGATATCCTTCTCTCTCCTCTGGAACTGGGACGCCAGCGTCTCCTCCCCCTCCTGCGCTCCTGTCCCTGACCTCCCCCTCCCATTTGCAGGCGGGGGCACTGGCAGCTAAATTGCCCTTCTGCTGCTGATGCCGGAACTTTCCTCTGCCGCAGTCCGCCCCTTCTGATGTCACTTCCTTCTTCCACAAGCTTAGGCCGCAGCAGAGAAGTTCCAGTGTCAGTGGCAGACGGACGATTTAGCTGCCAGTGGCAGGGGAGAGGGAAGCAGGACCAGGGAGCCAATGGTCCTCATTGCCCGGGGGCCCAGACCACTCTCAGTCCACCCCTGCACTGCAGAGATCCTAGTGGGAGAGTGAGAAAAGGAGAAAGTGGTTTGGATGACATCACTAAAGTGATATTCCTGGTAGAGTGGAGTGAGGACTGACTCATGTGGATGAAGCTAGTGTAGTGAAAGTGATGGGAGGGTGATGAGAAACAGGACTAATGTGAATGGAGTCACTGTAGGTGATGCTGATAGAAGAGTGGGTGAAGAGGAACTAATGTGGAATGACATAATGTAATGAAACTGATCAGAGGGTATGAATTCAGTCACTGTAGAGATGCTAGTAGAAAGCAGAAGGACTGGTGTAAGTGGACTCAATATCATTTTTAAATCATCTTTTGGAGTGGAGGGACTAGCCTAATGGTTATCGCAGTGGCCTGAGAACCAGGAGAACTGCATCCAATTCCCACAGCAGTTCCTTGTGACTCTGGGCAAGTCGCTTAACCCTCCATTGCTCCATGTACAAACTAAGTACCTGTATATAATATGTAAACTGCTTTGATTGTAACTAGAAATGCAGTATATCAAATCCCATCCCCGTTCCCTTACCTTTTGAAGCACACAGAAGGAAAACAAGGGAAGACATTCTCCCAGTCCAATCTGGTGTCAGATCCTCCAAATGTTCCTTTATTTTTGGCACTATTTTCTGGGTTCCACTGGGACCCACTTGGTAATATTTTGGATTTTCTATGAATAGAATGGGTTCTTACAGAGCCACTATGGTACAAAGAGCTGTGACTTCTCTATTAATTTCCTATTGTCTCCTCTTCCCTAGTCCTGTATGACTTTTGCATAAAGGTGTTCTATCTCCTTATTTGCTTGGTTCCTTTCTTGAAGGATATTCTCAAGCATATATACTGTAACCTAGTTACTGACAGCAGACTAATCAGCCCATGCAGTCCTCTCAATTATTTCTGTCTTTTCCTCACACTATTGTTCAATAAGACCCTGTTTTAATACTTTTATACTGACCATTGTACTTAAGCAGGGGCGTAGCCAGACTTCGGCAGGGGGGGGTCCAGAGCCAGAGGTGAGGGGGCACATTTTAGCCCCCCCCCCGGTGCTGCCAACCCCCCCCCCCCACCACCAACAACTTCGACCCCCCCCCCCGCCGACGACCCTCTTGACCCCCCTCCCTCCACCAACCCTCCCCCATTGCCGTCGCCACAGTCGCCTACCTTTGCTGGTGGGGGACCCCAACCCCCGCCAGCCGAGGTCCTCTTCTTCCGGCGCAAGGTTTCGTTCTGTTTCTGTGGGTCTCACGTCCTGCATGTACAATGTGCAGGATGTCAGACTCACAGAAACAGAACGAAGCCTTGCACCTGAAGAAGAGGACCTCGGCTAGCGGGGGTTGGGGTCCCCCGCCAGCAAAGGTAGCTGATGGCGGCAGCGGGGGAGGGTTGGCGGCGGGAGGGGGGGTTGAGAGGGTCATCGGCAGGGGGGTCTAGGGCCAAATCTATGGGGGACCAGGCCCCCATGGCCCCACGTAGCTATGCCACTGTACTTAAGTATTATAACGAAGTAACTGTACTTCTTTACTACCCAATCCTGGTATTAGCTATGTGTGTATGTGCAACTGGAGATGGAGAAGAAAGGCAGCTTGAAATGAGCAACCAACGCTAGGTTTCAGTGTACTAATGTTTCTGTGCTGTAGTTTCTAAAACTGCCTTTCCCATAGAAATGTATTGGGTCATTTGGGGGTGGGGGGCACTTTTGTTATTTGGAACCTTCAGTCAGTCTGCCTTTGTCCAACCTGATGTCTTTTCCAAGGTTTTTGTTTTTCTTTACTCCGTGCAAAATTTGGTTCCATTCATTTCAGTTTTCAGAGAGTTTCTCCCCCCTCCCCCCACCACACAGATGAAAATTTTTTCCAACATTCCACTGATTGAAAAGAATAAAAGTATTAGATAAGCAGCTGTCACGGCCATAGCCATGCCCACTCCCGCCTCGCCCCGGCTTACCTTGTTGCTGACGGGAGGTGTCGGGCCAGCCTCTGCGGTCTCTTCGGTGTCTAGCTCCCAGAGATGGCGGGCCACTCGCACTGCAGCTCCCAGTATGCCAGAGCACTCCTGCTGCGCCTTTAGGTTGCTCCCTCCAGACCCCCTACTTTGGGTGCGCATCAAGGCCTGTTTTAAAGAACCAGCAGCAGGGAGACCTGGACGTCTGCAGAAAGCATCACTTCATGTTTGGGGGAGGGGGATATAAGGAAGCTCCTGCCTCCATACCAGTGCCTTTGAAACAGGTTGCCTAGTGGTTCCTATTGTGTGTTGCAGCTTGTACTGTTTCCTGCCTGGTTCCAGCCCTGACTCTTCTCCTAACTCCTGCTTGACTCTTGTCTTCAGCTCCAGCTGAGCCTTCAGTTCTAGCCTTGCCTCCAGTCCAGTCCTGCCTTGCCTCCGTCCTGACTCCAGCCTTGTCTCAAGTCCTGACCTGCTTTATCTCTCTCCAGACTCCAGCCTTGCTCCTCCTGGTCCTGACTCTTGCCGAGTCCCCAGTATTCCATTCCCGCCTTGTCTTCAGTTCTTGCCTTGTCATCGGGCTTCAGTTCCAGCCAAATCTTCAGTTCCCATCTTGTCTTCAGCTTCAAGATCCAGCCTTGCCTTCTGCTCCAGCTTGTTTTGACCCTGGTCAGCCAACAGTGCCCTGTTCTGTCTGTTCTGTGCCTAGCTCAGGTGACTTGTCTGCTGCCAGTTGGGGCCTAGCTAACCCTCGGGTTAGCTGGGTAGGGTCAACTTGGCTGCGTCCCAAGGGCCCTTCCTCCTGAGTCATGGCAGAAACACAATGATCTCTTGTAGCAAGAGCATGAATAACAAAAACATGGGGTAATCTGCACAGAGCAGCACTTAAACCCCAGTAATATCCCTCAACAGCAAGAAAGCTTTGATATACTTTGTATGTAATAATAGTTATAACAAAAAAAGGCAGGTACTACTTTGAAAGACTGTGTAAGGAGCATAGGGGAAGGAAGAGTGGGTCAGTTTCCATGTTAGAATTTTTGTATGCATCCAGCTAAAGCGAACAGATAGCAGCTGGGTAGACTAGATGGGCCATTATAGACCATCTGCATATTCCTCCCAGCATTCTCCAGGGTGACTCCCACTCAGGCCTCTGTTCTTGCTGTCACACATTCCTTCTATCTTGTTTTAAGACTTGGATTTTCACTAAAGATTCTGCTTTAGTTGCTGCCTTCTATCATGGACATTACCTTCTTGTAGGTTTCAACCTCTTCTTCCACCTCATTCTCACTCCTTTTCTTCCTTTAAAGTCCATGCCATCCATCTATTCACTACCTCTCCAGCTAGCTATCATTTATTGACCCCCTGATAAGTCTCTCCCTTCCTTTCTCACTGATTTTTGACTCCTGGCTTGCCTTTTTTCTTGAAACATCTTCCTATTCTCTCATTCTTGGGGACTTTAAACATTCATGCTGATGACCTCTCTGACCCTTATGCCTCAAAGTTTCTTCTTTTAACCTCCTCATTCAATCCAGGGGTGTAGCCAGACTTCAGCGGGAGGGGGGTGCAAAGCCCGAGATGAGGGGGCACATTTTAGCCCCCCACCACCATTGCCGACACCCCCCCCCCCCCGCTGCTGCCACCACCACCACCAACAACTTTGACCCCCCCTGCCGACGACCTTCTCGACCCCCTCTCCCGTTGCCACCCGCCACCGCCGTCACCTACCTTTGCTGGCAGGGGACCCCAACCCCCACCAGCCGAGGTCCTCTTCTTCCTTCGTTCTGTTTCTGTGAGTCTGACGAGGATGTCAGACTCAGAAACAGAACAAAGGAAGAAGAGGACCTCGGCTGGTGGGGGTTGGGGTTCCATGCCAGTAAAGGTAGGTGACGCCGACAGCGGGTTGGCAGCGGGGGGGGGGGGGCAAAAGGGTCATCGGCAGGGGGGTCCAGGGCCAAATCTACAGGGGCCCAGGCCCCCGTGGCCCCACATAGCTACGCCACTGATTCAGTCACCAGCTATGCTATACTATCCCTACTACCTAGCATGGCACCTGTCTCAATCTTGTCTTTTCCTCCAACTGCTCAGTACTTTCCCTCTCTGCCCTTTATCTGATAACTTTCATACTTCATCAATCTCCCCCTTAGTCTTGTCCAATCACTAGCAACACATTTAGGAATCTTTGGGCTATTGAACCTGCACTCTCTCCACCACTATTTCATCTCTCCTCTCATTCACTATGTTATCCAAATCTTTCAGAGGCAGTTTCTTCCTATAACATTATAGTCTCCTTTAATTTGGACACTCTCACTCTTCATTTTCCCTATTCTGTTAGGTGTATCAAACCTCAGCATTGGCTGACCTCTGCTACCTATGTTCCTGTGCCCACTCTGAAATACTCCTTTTTTCCAAAATCCTGTGTCCATACTATCATCATACATTTCCAAATTCTTGCTGACCTCCTTCCAGTCTGCTTTTCTCCATGCCAAACAAGAGTACTCTATCCATTTGACAAATTCTCCTGCCTTTAACCATTTCTTGGCCACATTGAACTCTCTCCTCAAAGTGCATCCATCTCCAACCTTCCCCCCTTCACTTTCTGGCCAGACTATGGCAAAGTACTTCAATGACAAGGTTCACAAGGTTAATCTTGAGTTCTCCACCAGGTCATCTCTATCTTCCCTTCCCGCATTTCACTCTCACATCCTTTCTTCAACCCCTACCACCATGTCTTCCTTTTGTGAAATCACAGAGGAGGAACCCACATATGTTCTCTCCTTCTCTAAACTCATTTCCTGTTCTTCTGATCCCATTCTCAACCATCTACTCAGCTCTACCTCCCCTACTGTCACTCATTCTCAACCATCTACTCAGCTCTACCTCCCCTACTGTCCCCCCTTCAATCTGTCATATTTTCATTCTATCAATTTCCACTGGAGCTGTTCCTGATTACTTCAAACATGCTGTGATTACACCATTCCTCAAAAAAATCTTCACTGGGCCCTACCTGCTTTTCCATGTATTGTCCCATCTCCCTCCTCCCTGTTGAATCAAAGATACTTCAACATGATGTTCACCACTGCTATCTTGACTTTATTTCATCTGAAGCTATTCTTGGTCCAGTACAATCTGGTTTTCACCCTCTATAATCTACAGAAACAGTCTTTGACAAAGTCTGCAATGACCTGTTCTGGCCAGATCCAAGAGCCTTTACTCAGTCCTCATCTTTCTCGACCTATCTGCTGCTAATGACACTGTTAATCACTATGTACTCCTTGATACACTGTCCTCACTTTGGTTTTGGGGCTCTGTGCTATTATATTTTTCTTCTTTTCTCTAGACAAAAAGAAGAGGAACACCTCTGCAAATATGTAAAGGAACAGCACCAGCAGGGATAGTCTAAGGAGTAAGGAACACCCAGAGAAATCATGCATCCAATTTTATTGAAGAAGAACCTGAGTTGGCCAAGTTTCAGCTACTGCCTGTATCAGAGGTCTAAAAACATATACATAAATTACATACAAAAGAATACAATTAGAAATTATAAAAACGTTTTGAAAAAAATCAGTTAACCATTAAAATCACAAATCAAGGGAGACAATGATCATGCAGTGCTAGGTAAGATACTCCTAAGAACAAACATAATACACCAATTAAAGACAATCCAAAAATACACAAGTACATATTGTAACAACCAGAGGAGTGACTTCCAGAGTAGGGAGTGCACTACTTCACCCCAAACACAGGACAAAAGGCAAGAAAGATCAGAATACTTGCCTTGCCCTCAGGTAAAGATTCTGGGGCAGCAAATCATAGCTGTCAGTCTTCTAGAAGGGGGTGGAGTTCAGATGAGTCCTAGTTTTTCTGGGTTACCAAGCAAAATGTTCTAGAACCAAAGTGAGCCTGAAAGGTGGAGGGACACCCATATGCACCTGGGGGAAAAGCCTTCACCCAGGGAAAGGAGGGCAGTCTGGAGACAGTTTCCCTGAACACTCTGAAGAAAGTATGGAAACAGCAATGCTTGAGGAACCTGGGGATCAGCCGTTGTTTGATTCTGAATATATGGACAGCACTGATGCCGGCCCTCTAGTGGATCCACAAGATATGGAAATTTGAAGGGACCAGACTGAATCCCAGCTGTAGATATGGACTTACTTGCTACTTTGTTTGTGACAGCTAAGTGGGTGAGGGATAGTGCCTAGTGGGTGAGGAAAACTATCCTAAGGAGAGATGCTGTCAGGGGTCTCAGGACTTCTCAAAGCGAGAAAGACCCCAAACCATGATAAGGACTGAGAAGAGTATAATGTGCCCCACCAGAGTGAATCAACAGTAAGCTCTTTATTTCTTTATGTTTAGATGAGAATGGCAGAGTTCTGGGAAGCCCAGGAATGAGATTGATTGCATTTGCCCTACTGCCTCATTTGCATATACTGTGTGTGTTACTCAAACCCTTAGATTATATGTATTTGTGAGAGTAATCCAGCCCAGAGTGGACATTATAGACTAATGCAAACTTCCCCCACAAATCCATAATGTGTCTGGTGCTCCAATTTATGTGCCTGATTGTACAGCCTGAGTTGGAAGGATACCAAGAATCAGGACCTTGCAGGGAAGAAAGTAGGTTTTCATCATAGGTCTAATAGGGCCACCTCTGGTTGAGGACTTTTTAGTTGTTCTAGAGAGCTGAAGCAACCCTGGGGACTACTGTATGGTAGTGATTCCTTCCTGTTGGTAAATGATTCCCAACCTGCTACAATAAACATACTGCATGATTAATAAAAATTAGTAAATAGCACATACTAAATAATGAAAACTAAACTAATACATTAGGATGGTCAGCAATATATATTTTACTGTTTTTCTGTTAAAAATGGTTGCAAAACACTAATATATATATAAGTATTTTTGCTTTATTAGTGTTTTGCAACCATATGTGTCATTATGCTACACTGTTATCCTCTTTAAAAATTTTCCTACATATATAATATAAATATATAGATAGATAGATATATATATATAGAGAGAGAGATATAGTATAAAACCTTCTTAACAGCATATGAAACATACTTTTCTTAAAACCATAAAAGGGAATTATAGTTACCCATAATATATTCTCATTACCAACTTAAATCCCCCAAAGTAAAAATTATCACATATGCCATGCATGAAAATTCAGTGATTCAATAGGAATTTGATTATGTTCTCAAAATCTATAAGACGGGGTGCCATCAGCCTTGCCGGAATTAGGTCAAACACAACTTCTATTGCCAATCCACTACTGCAACATAAATTTCAAGATGGCTATCAAGCTTCCAGAACTTTCCTCTCACATTTTCCTATGCCAATGGTACCCATATGTACCAAGATAGCTGGCTCTTCCCCAGGACTATCTAAAATCCTATCTAGATTATTCTTGAGGTCTGCCACCTTTGCTCCAGGCAGGCAAGTGGCCAGGCAATCCTCACGTCCACCAGCCACACAGTTATCTACATGCCTAATAATCAAATCACCAACTGCAATGGCTGTCCTAACCCTACCCTTCTGGGCAGAAGGTCCTGGAGACATATCCTTGATGTGAGAGAATATTGCATCCCCTGGTTCTGGCTACAGGACTACCATAGGCGGTCGGTGGCCCAACTGTTTGGGGAGGCTAAAGGGGGCGGGGTGGGGGTGGGGTGGAGCTTAACCCATAATTGTCTGATAACACCCAGCATCAAGCACCCCTCCCACCCACCCAGCCACCCAGCACCAGGCATCCCACCTAGCACCAGGCACCCCTCCCACCCAGGATCAGGCAGGCAAGCACCCCTCCCTCCCTCCCACCCAGCATCAAGCGCCAGGCACCCCACCCAGCATCAGGCCTTCCTTCCTTCCTTCCTCCCTTCCTTCCACCCAGCAGCATCAGGCCTTCCTCCTTCCCTCCCTCCCACTGAGCACCAGGTCGCACGTGCAAGTTCCCGCTCCCCCTCTGAAATTTAAAACTTCATACCTGCTCGGGGTTAAGGGAAGGCAGCGTTGGCAGTGACACAGCACGTAAGCACCAGTGAAAAGCGTGCTGGCTTGGTGCGCATTAGCTTCCTGGGCGGGACCAGCGCTTGAGAGACAGAACGAAGGGAAGATAATGCGCACCAAGCCAGCACGCTTTTCACTGGTGCTGACGTGCTGTGTCGCTGCCAACGCTGCCTTCCCTTAATCCCGAGCAGGTATGAAGTTTTAAATTTCGGAGGAGGGGCGAGAGGCAGGCGGGGAAGGTCACAACAAGCCTCTTATACGGGGCGCCTATGAGGACTACTTCCTATGATGATGCTTTCCTTTTTGGAGACCTCCCTCCTCCAAGGCAGCACAGGGGCTGCCAGATTGGAGGTGAGACTTCTCTACAATGTCCCTGTCCCCCTCAGATCCTCCAAGTCCGATACTCCAGCCTCAACAGAACAGACTGCATCTTAGTATTATTGAGTTCATCCCACACCCTTTTGAATTCCATCACTTTTTTGTCTCTACCACCTCCCTAGGGAGGGCATTCCAGGCATTGACCACCCTCTCTGTGAAAAAGAATTTCCTGGGTACACAACAGCGAAGGTGACGCAAGAATCAGCAGACAATGCTACAGATGGTTAAAATATTTATTGTGAAGCAAACAAGAACCAACACAGCTGTGTTTCGGCCAACAAGGCCTGCATTAGGGGTCTCTTCAATTGCAGTAAAATGTTCACTTTTTCAAACGAGCTTTTGCCTACAGACCAGTAATTTGAGAAAGAATTCCAGTTATTTTGGTGCACGGAACACCCAGTTCATTCCTTATTTTTCTCATTTTTAACCACAAATATTGCTGTAAGTGAACATTTTACTGCAATTGAAGAGACCCGATGCAGGCCTTGTTGGACGAAACACAGCTGTGTCGGGTCTTGTTTGCTTCACAATAAATATCTTAACCATCTGCAGCATCGTCAGCTGATTTTTGAGTCACCTTCGCTGTTGTGTCACCCAAAAAGAATTTCCTGACATTATTCCTAAATCTATCACCCCACAACCTCAATTCATGTCCTCTAGTTTTATTGTTTCCCCTTCTCTGGAAAAGATTTGCTTCTATATTAATACCTTTCAATGATTTAAAAATCTGTTTGTCTGTCTTGGATAGACTGTGAGCTCCAATGAGCAGGAAGGTAAAATTATGTATAATCATACCTGATAATTTTCTTTCCATTAATCATAGCTGATCAATCCATAGACTGGTGGGTTGTGTCCATCTACCAGCAGGTGGAGATAGAGAGCAAACTTTTGCCTCCCTATATGTGGTCATGTGCTGCCGGAAACTCCTCAGTATGTCGATATCAAAGCTCCATCCGCAGGACTCAGCACTTAGAGAATTACACCCACGAAGGGACACTCTGCCCAGCTCACCACCGCCGAAACGGGGGAGGGGAATTAACCCAGCTCATCCCCACACAAGTGGGGGAGGGGAATCCGTCCAGCTCATCCCCGCGGAGCGGGGGAGGGACACCACACCCGCCGATGCGGGGGGATCTGGCTTATCCTGCAACCGCAACCGCGGGAGGAGCTGACTGACCCTAACACCGCCGAAGCGGGAAGGGTACAAAACTGCCCTACAGCCGCACGAAGCGGGAGGGAGTGCCGGCAGAATTTATGTCTCAATCCAGCCCCGTAAAACGGGGGGAAGAGGAATGCAGCAGCTCACTGTAACACAAACTCGTCTCAACTCTTGAAGAATCCAAGTGAAAAAACTTGAACACGAAGTCTTTCTGAAGTAACTGAAGACTAAACTTGAACCTGAAATGCAACCAGAATAAAAACAGTACAGATATCTGGGAGGGGCTATGGATTGATCAGCTATGATTAATGGAAAGAAAATTATCAGGTATGATTATACATAATTTTACCTTCCATATCATCAAGCTGATCAATCCATAGACTGGTGGGATGTACCGAAGCAGTACTCACCCAGGGCGGGACATTGAAATCCCTGACCGCAACACTGAAGCTCCAAACCGGGCCTCCGCCCGTGCAGCCACAGTCAAACGGTAATGCTTGGAGAATGTATGAGCCGAAGCCCAAGTTGCCGCCTTGCATATCTCTTCCAAGGAGACGGATCCGGCCTCTGCCATCGAGGCCGCCTGAGCTCTAGTGGAGTGAGCCCTCAGCTGGATAGGCGGCACCTTCCCCGCGGCCACATAAGCCGCTGCAATGGCTTCCTTGACCCATCTTGCCACTGTAGGCTTAGCAGCCTGCAGACCCTTACGAGGACCTGCAAACAGGACAAACAGATGATCCGATTTCCGGAAATCATTGGTCACTTCCAAGTATCTGATGATGACTCGTCTCACATCCAGATATTCAAGAGCGGAGTACTCCTCTGGGTAGTCCTCCCTACGAAAGGAAGGGAGACAGAGCTGCTGATTCACATGGAAGCGAGAACCAATCTTGGGCAGGAAGGAAGGCACTGTGCGAATAGTCACTCCTGCCTCAGTGAACTGCAGAAAAGGCTCTCGACATGAGAGCGCCTGGAGCTCGGAAACTCTTCTGGCTGAAGTGATAGCCACCAAAAAGACTGCTTTCAACGTCAGGTCTTTCAGAGATGCCCTCGACAAGGGTTCCAAAGGCGGCTTCTGCAATGCTCTTAGCACCAGGTTGATATTCCACGCAGGCACCACTGAGTGCAGAGGAGGGCGCAGGTGATTAACTCCCTTGAGAAAGCGCACCACATCTGGCTGCGAAGCCAGGGAAACACCCTTCAGGCGGCCCCTGAAGCAAGCCAGAGCCGCTACCTGGACTTTAAGGGAACTGAGCGACAGGCCTTTCTCCAGACCTTCTTGCAGGAACGCCAACACTGAAGAAATTGGAGCAGTGAAGGGAGAAAGTGAGCCTGCTTCACACCACGCTGCAAACATACGCCAAACCCTGGCGTAAGCAGTAGAAGTAGAGCGCTTCCTCGCTCTTAGCATAGTGGCGATGACCTTGTCTGAGAAGCCCTTCTTCCTCAGACGCTGCCGCTCAATGGCCAGGCCGTAAGACCAAAGGGGGAGGGATCCTCCATCACCACGGGACCCTGATGCAACAGGCCCTGCTCCACTGACAGCCGCAGAGGATCGTCGACTGAGAGCCTGATCAAGTCCGCATACCAGGGACGTCTGGGCCAATCCGGACCCACCCGGATTACCCTGCCGGGATGCTTTGCCACCCGGTCTAGCACCCTGCCCAACATGGGCCAGGGCGGGAACACATAGAGGAACTCTTGTGTCGGCCACTGTTGGAGAAGAGCATCTACTCCCAGGGATCGAGGGTCCCGTCCTCTGCTGAAAAAGCGCGGCACTTGGCAATTGGCCGATGACGCCATCAGAACTAGGCTCGGCTGGCCCCAGCGCTTCGTGATGTCCAAGAACGCCTGAGCAGATAGTTGCCAGTCTCCGGGCTCCAAGGGATGGCGACTGAGAAAGACCGCCTTGACATTCATGACTCCGGCAATGTGGGCCGCTGAAAGCTGCTCCAGGTTCGCTTCCGCCCACTGGCAAAGACTCATAGCCTCCTTGGCTAGAGGGGCGCTCTTGGTACCTCCCTGGCGGTTGATATAGGCCACAGCCGTGGCATTGTCCGACCGGACCCGTACAGGCTTCAACACCAGTACCGGGATGAACTCCAATAACACCAACCGAATGGCTCTGAGTTCCAGGAGGTTGATAGACCACTTGCCTCTGCAGGAGACTAGAGCCCCTGCGCTGTCCTTCCCAAGCAGTGGGCTCCCCAGCCCATCAAAGAGGCGTCTGTCGTGACGACAATCCACTCCGGGGTCACCAGAGGCAATCCAGCAGACAATTTGTCTGTCTGCGTCCACCAGCTCAGCGCCTTGCGCACTGCTGGGTCCACGGGAAGGCGCACAGCATAATCCTCCGACATCGGAGTCCAACGCAGCAGCAGAGATAGCTGTAGTGGTCTCATATGAGCCCTGGCCCAGGGCACTACTTCCATCGTGGCCGGCATAGAGCCCAACAGCTGCACGTAGTCCCAAGCCCGAATAGGAGAGGCTACTAGAAACTAGTCCACCTGAGCCTGAAGCTTGACAATCCGATTGTCTGGCAGGAACACTCTGCCCACTTGGGTGTCGAATCGAACTCCCAGATACTCCAGGGACTGAGTCGGGCGCAGCTGGCTCTTCTTCCAGTTGATGATCCATCCCCGGTAGCTCAAAAGAGCAACTACCCGGTCCATAGCTTTGCCGCACTCTGCATAAGAGGGGGCTCGGATCAACCAGTCGTCCAGATAAGGATGGACTTGTACTCCTTCCTTCAGCAGGAAGGCCGCTATGACCCCCATTACTTTGGAAAAGGTCCGCGGAGCAGTAGCCAACCCGAAAGGGAGGGCTCTGAACTGGAAGTGTCGTCTCAGGACTGTAAAACGCAGAAAGCGTTGGAGAGGAGGCCAGATGGGAATATGCAGGTACGCTTCCTTGATGTCCAAGGAAGCCAAGAACTCTCCTGCCTTCCCTGCCGCTATAACAGAGCGGAGAGTCTCCATGCGAAAGTGCCTCACTTTCCAGGCCCGAATGACCCCTTTGAGGTCGAGGATAGGCCGGACAGAACCTCCTTTCTTTGGAACCACAAAGTAAATGGAGTAACGTCCCTTGCCAATCTGATTTTTTGGCACCGGAACGACCGCACCCAGGCAGATCAGGTTGTCCAAGGTCTGCTGCACTACCACAGCTTGACCGGAGACTTGCAGGGAGAGAGTACAAACCCGTCTCTTAAGGGTTGGCAGAACTCTAGCTTGTAGCCGTCTCTGATGACTTCCAGCACCCACGCATCTGAAGTTATAGTGGTCCACTCGCCCAGAAACGAGGACAGCCGTCCTCCAATCTGCACTGGGGCGTGGACCAAGGCCCCGTCATTGGGTACGAGACCCTGGGGGAGGACCGGAGGGAGCACCTCCGGGACGGCCGTCTCTGCGAAAGGAATGCTGCTTGGGGGAGAAATTCCTCTTGAAGGAAGAGGGGGCAGAGGAACCCGACTTGCCCGGGCGGTACCGATGGGCTTCCTGCAACCGTCCTCTGGAGGTACCGGGACGAGTACTAACCCGAGCCCTGACCTCTGGTAATTTCTTGCCCCTAGACGTGCCGAGATCGGTCACGATTTTGTCCAGCTCGACCCCAAAGAGCAGCTTGCCTTTAAAAGGCAATCTAGCCAGGCGGGATTTAGAGGCGTGGTCAGCAGACCAATGTTTCCGCCAAAGCCACCGCCGCGCAGAGACTGTCTGAGCCATGCCTTTAGCTGAGGCTCTCCAGACATCATACAGCAAGTCTGCCAAATAGGCTAAGCCCGATTCCAGGGCCGGCCAATCAGCCCTCAAGGAATGATCCGAGGGGGAAGCCCGCTGCACCATAGTCCGGCACGCCCTGGCCACATAGGAGCCGCAAACTGAGGCCTGCAAACTTAAAGCAGCTGCCTCAAAGGACGACCTTAAGGCCGCCTCCAATCTTCTGTCTTGGGCGTCCTTTAGGGCCGTGCCACCTTCCACCGGCAACGCCGCTTTCTTAGTCACCGCAGTGATTAAAGAATCCACGGTAGGCCACAGATAGGCCTCACGTTCACTCACAGGCAAAGGATAGAGGCGGGACATAGCCCTAGCCACTTTAAGGCTCGTTTCCGGGACATCCCATTGAGCCGCAATTAAGGTGTGCATGGCATCATGCACGTGGAAGGTTCTAGGCGGGCGCTTCGTCCCCAGCATAATGGCAGAGCCAACAGGGGCTGAGGGAGAGACGTCCTCCGGCGAGGAAATCTTCAAAGTGTCCATGGCCTGTAACAACAGGTTGGACAAATCCTCTGGGCTAAAAAGCCGCGCTGCAGAGGGGTCATCCGCTCCATCCGAGCGGGGATCTATCTCCTCCAAGGAATCCGCAAAGGATCGTTGGGAGACCTCAGACACGCTGCCCTCATCTACATCGGAGGAGACAAAAGTCCTCCAAGGCCTGGAAATCAACCCGAGGGCGTTTACCTCTGGGAACCTCAACCTCTTTATCAGAAGAGGGAGCAGGGGCAGCGTTTGCATGAGGAAAGCCTGATGCAGCAGCCAAACAAACTCGGGGGAAAAACCCCCCAGACTGTGCACTTCCGCAGCCTGGGCAACAGCCCTAGATGCACTCTCAACCGGCGCTCGCACTAGCGGGGGAGAGACATGCTGCGCATCCAAAATGGCGTCCGGCGCGAAACTCCGTGAAGGAGCCGCGCGGGAAGAACGGCGCTTAACTTTAGCCGCTTTGTGCCGTCGCCCAAATTAAGGGCGTTCATGGCATTAATGTCTCCAACCTCAAGGGCGGCCCACGAAGAAGCCGTCCGAGCGCGTGGCCGGCCAAGATGGCGGAGGCGAGGAGCGGGGGATGGGCGGTTATGGCGGGAAAAAACCGCCACGCCGGAGGAACGACCGGGACATTCATCGGTCACTAAACTATCACCCATCAAGGGCGAATCAGGTTGTAAAACCCCCGCATCCCCTCTAGAAGCGCTCCAGCGATCCGGGGAGCGACCCTTTGCGCCCTCGCCCTCCGACGCCATTGCCACGAGGAGAAGAATCGGGGAACCCCCTGCCCGCTATAAAAAGGTAAAATTACCTGCTTGCCGCTCCGAGCTGTAACGAACTGGTGTCCCAGTGAGTAGCTGCAATGAACGTTTAAAGAAACGTCGAATTAAACGCCTTTAAAGACGTTTAAAATTTTTTTTTTTTTAAACGGAGCCAGCGGGAGGGGGGAGAAAAGGAGGGACCTGGCACCACCAGGTTTGCACTTGCTCAAAAGAGCCCTCAACCCCAGGCCTCAACAAAACCTAAGGATTAGGCTTGGAGGCCTAGCCAGAGCTGCTGCTGTGTGTGACCACCACCTGCTGCGATAGAGAACATACTGAGGAGTTTCCGGCAGCACATGACCACATATAGGGAGGCAAAAGTTTGCTCTCTATCTCCACCTGCTGGTAGATGGACACAACCCACCAGTCTATGGATTGATCAGCTTGATGATATGGAACTGTCTCTTATGTGTTTGTATATAGTGCTGTGTACATCTAGCAACACTACAGAAATAGTAGTTGCAGTAGTCTTTATCCACCATCATTTACTATGTCACTATAAGGACTATAATGCTGACCTCAGCTGTCCAATTTACCACAGGATTGAGGCATATGACAAACCAAGAATGGTGTGGTGCTACAACATTTCTGTTGTTCTACTAAATAGACATGGTACTGTAGTCCCTGTTGTTTAGAGTTTAAAATCTAGGCATGACAAAGAAAACTGAAGACAAAGTTAGAAACAAATTATATTTTGCATTTAGCTTTTGAAATTTGCTATGTTGAAAATTATTCTGTATTACATGTACAATTTATTTGTGCTTTGATTATAGTTGTGGTTTAATAGTTATGTGCTATTTTATTCTTCACCCCACTTGCAAGCTGAGCAATGCAAATTTGAACTGTCTATGAAGAGGAGATGGAGGTGCACAAGATGGGAAGGACAGGTAGAAATGAAATGAGAAAAGAAAGTGCAGGAAGTAGACAGAGAAGCGGCAAGGGAGAAAAGGAAGTGGGGAGAAACATGAAATGCCTGAAAGAGGGAAGACAGCAGAAAAAGTGAGCTGAAAAGCTGAAAAGAGGCAAAAAGATTTAAAGACTCTATTAATTAATGGGTAACAGAGAAGGAGGGGATGAGAAACTGTAAAGCTTAGAGGACTGGAGGGAAGTGACATTCTGAACTTACTTGTTTTTCATCTCCTCCACTCCCTGCTTGAACTGCCTTAACCCTCTGGTAGAGGATGGGGGAAGGTGCAGCTCTGTCTTGTTCAGAGACGTGTCTTTCACTGTTTTCTCCATTGACTTCTGCTTACCAGTATTAGCAACTGTAAGAAAGGTGAATCAAAGAGCATTTCTAGGCAACCTATAAACCACTGTGCTTATCAAACTTTTTGTGGCCATTCCCCCATTTTAGCACCCACAAAGAGCAAGCAATTTTTGGGCCTACCTTTCAATTTGTGTCACTGCTCCCAGACCCCCTAAGGAACTGCTGTGACCCTGCCACCATCCGCTACCTCCTATGGAGCCCACGCAGGCATAGTTATAATGTAGGCTGAATAGGAGATGGGGGCCAATGACTTTCTTTTTTTGCCTGATTTCAGACTCAGATTGCACAATCCCATTTGGGGTGGCGATTCACAGTTTGAGAGGTGATAGTTGAATAAAAGAGAGCTAAGACAGGCAGGTGTTTTTTTTCTTCCTTAGTTTGCTTCAGGGCGGACCTTTAGTACTGTTATAATACTAATATGCGTCTGTTCATGCTTTCCAAAAATACTAGGACTAAGGGGCATGCGATGAAGCTACAAAATAGTAAATTTAAAATTAATCAGAGAAAATTTTTTTTTACTCAACGTGTAATTCAACTCTGGAATTTGTTGCCAGAGAATGTGCTAAAGGTGGTTAGCTTAGCAAAGTTTAAAAAAAAGGTTTGGACTGCTTCCTAAGGGAAAAGTCCATAGACCATTATTAAATTGGACTTGGGGAAAATCCACTATTTCTGGGATAAGCAGCATAAAATGTTTTGTACTTCTTTGGGATCTTGCCAGGTATTTGTGACCTGGATTGGCCACTGTTGGAAACAGGATACTGCGCTTGATGGACCTTTGGTCTATCCCAGTGTGCCAATTCTTATGTACTTATGACTATTATTATAATATACTCTTTAGACCCGCAGCCCCCGTCCAGTGTGAGAACACTCTTCAAAGACATTTATCAAGGTAAAAACCAGTTTACCTAGGCCATCGGCTTGTCTAAAAATGGTACTGAACATGACTAAAAAGAAAGCATCGCTGATGGGTTCTGCCACTATTTGTCTGAGCAACGCCCCTTATAAAGCAATTACAGTCCTTATACCTCTCTCCAGATTTGCAGATGGGATACTTCAATGCACATGTGCCAGATTATCACCTCTCCCTCCATTTTTTTGTGCCTACATAGTTTCTGTTTGAAAATGCGCTACAAGCTACACAAGTAAAAAGTACCTCCATATCTTGCCCTTGCTCCAACCATGGATTTATGTTTTTGTATTTAGCTGTCACCTAATACTACAGCAGATAACACACATAAAAACACATAAAAATGATTTAATCTCACCTCAACCCAATTTTAAAAACTAAAATCCTGAAAATCTGGTTATACTACTCATTGGGGACCCAATTAAAAAAAACCCAGTTCTTCCTATAAAAGAAGACAGTTATTGGCTTAAGCCTCCAATATAATTTATTTATTACATTTGTATCCCACATTTTCCCGCATAGCAGTAGGCTCAATGTGGTTTACAGGTTCTGGAGAGGACAGTACCAACTCCGGGAATATATACAGACTAGAAAATAGAGTAACAGTAGGTGCAAGGAAGCTGATAAGGTTCCAGAAAAGAGAATACGACTCTGGGACGAATATATAGTAGCATAAAGAGAAAAGTAATCCCAATGAGGCTGATAAGTCTCTGGGGATGGGACTACAGCTTCTAGTGAGCAATACAGAGTAGGATAAGGGTAGAAGTACACTTAATTATAACCGGAGTGGTAAAATTCGTACAGTTTGAAGTAATAGGATTATGTGGCAGGGGTATTGTTCATTTCTTAGATCGAAAGATGTGATGCATTGTTCATGAATTAGTTCGGGTCTGCTGGGTAGGCTTTCCGGAAGAGGTGAGTCTTGGTCTTTTCAAAATTTTAGATGGGTGTTCGCAGTTCTAATGTTTCTAGATAAAGCATTCCAGAGCTGGGTGCAAATGTAGGAAAAGCTGGATGCATTCGTTGATTTATATTTTAGTCCTTTACAGTTTGGGTAATGCAGGTTTTGAAACATTCTTGATGATTCAATGATGCTTCTAGTTGGTAAGTCGATAAGTTTGGTCATGTAGGTTGGGGCCAGACCATGGATTATTTTGCAGACCAGGGTGCAAATTTTAAAGGCTATTCATTCCTTGATTGGTAGTCAGTGCAGTATTTCGCGTAGGGGTTTAGCACTTTCAAATCTTATCTTTCCGAAAATGAGTCTAGCTGCCGTGTTCTGCGCAGTCTGGAATTTCCTTAAGATCTGTTCTTTGCATCCCGCATATATGGCGTTACAGTAGTCAACATGTGATAGTACCATTGTTTGAATTATGTTATGGAAAGTTTCCCTTGGGAAGAATTGTTTGATCCGTTTGAGTTTCCACATTGCATGGAACATTTTCTTCGTGGTGGCAGAGGCTTGGCTCTCCAGGGTTAGGTTGGTGTCAATAGTAATTCCAAGGATCTTCAGTTTGTCCGATACTGGGAGAGTATGTTCCGGGGTTTTTATGGATGAAGGGAGGTTTGTTTTGTGGTGAGAAGAGAGAATAAGACAGTGAGTTTTTTCCTTGTTGAGTTTGAGTGCCGATGCCCAGGCATCCATTAAGCTTAAACTAGTCTTTATTGCAACAGTGATTTCTGTTGGATTACAGTTGAATGGTATGTCAATGGTGACATTATCTGCATACAGAAAAGTATTAAGATTATGCTTATATAGGGCATGAGCAAGGGGGATCATCATCAGATTAAATAATACGGGTGAGAGAGGTAAACCCTGGGGTACTCCGCAATCAGTTCTCCATGTTGGTGATATGTTTGAGTTTGCTTTTACTTGATAAGATCTCGTGGTTAGGAAACCCTTGATCCATTTGAGTATTTTCCCTCCTATGCCTATTTTGTCGAGTATTCTTAATAGTATATAGTGGTCAACCATATCGAATGCGCTTGACAAGTCGAATTGCAAGAGGAGTATGTTTTTACCTAATGGAATTTCCTTTTTGAACTTGGCTAGGAGAGTTACCAGGACGGTTTCCGTACTGTGGAGAGATCTGAAGCCCAACTGTGATTCATGAAGGATTGAGAAATTGTCGATGTATTCAGTAAGTTGTTTAGCTACAATGTTTTCCATCAGTTTGGTTGTAAGTGGGATGGATGCCACAGGTCGGTAGTTGGTGATATCGTTAGTTTTCTTTTTGGTGTCTTTTGGTAATGGTGTGAGTAGTATATTACCTTTGTCTTTGGGGAATATGCCATGCGGGAACAAGAAGTTGAGGTGGGAGGTAAGTTCAGTGATGAATCGAGGGGGGGTCATTAGATAATTGGGGCAGGTGTCCAATTGACAGTAGGCTGTAGAGATCTTATTGGTTGCTAGTGCTATTGTTTCTTGTGTGATCTGGGCGAAATTTGTCCAAGTTCGGTCGGCTGGGTATTCTTCTGAGCGTGGGTCTAGCTCATTAAGGAAGGTATCAAGGTTGGTGTAGTCCTGTGACATATTTTTGCGTAGATTAATAATTTTGCCTTTGAAGTAGTTAGCAAGATCGTCTGCTGTTGGGATTCCTGATTTTGTGTCTAGTAATTTATCCAGTAGCTTGTATAACTTTTTCATGTCTTTGTAGTCAGAACATAGTTGTTCATTATAGTAGTTCCGTTTGGATTTTTTTAATTTCATATTTGTATTTTCTATGTGATTCTTTCCAAGTGTTTAGATTTTGATCGCTTTTGTTTTTTCTCCAGGCTCATTCGAGTTGTCTGATTCTAGATTTTAATTGTTTCACATTTTCATTGAACCATGGGGTCCTGTTTGGTTTGTGAATGGTTTTTGTTCGTAAAGGAGCTAATTGATTTAGAACGGTGATACATCTCGATTCCCAATCTGCAAGATAGTTGATAGAATCAGATGGAATAGACCAATTGTTGTTGTAAATTAATTGCCAGAATGCAGTTGTGTCCACTTTACCTCTGGTTTGGCAAGATTTTTTTTCATCAGCTTTGAGATGCCCATTCTTCAACCAATGTAGGGTCAGATTTAATTTGATCTGACCATGGAATTTCCGTCCATTTGTGGTCGATGACTTTAATGATTTGGTCTGATGCAAATTTTGGGGTTAGCAGGTCACGTGTGTGGCCTTTTCTGTGGGTGGCATTCAGAGGTGGCCATTCGAAATCCCATAGTTGGAAGAATTCCTTACAATCTTGGACACCAGTTGAGTTCGGGTCTTCTAAATGAAGGTTTATGTCCCCAATGACTAGTATGTTTGAGTTAGATGTACAAGTGGCCAATATGAAATCCATTAGGGTTATATATGCTTCGTTCCAAGTGCCTGGCGGTCTGTAGAATAGGATGCAATTTAGATTGCCGGCTACACTTTTATGTTGCAATCTGATTGAGGCAATTTCTAGTTGAGGTGTGATTGATTCAGCAGTGGTTTCTAAAGTGAGATGGGATCTGTAGATTATGGCAATACCTCCGCCTCTTTTACATATTCTGGTCCAGTGTGTAATGTTGTATCCCAGAGGGCAAAGGTCCAGTATTATGGAATCTTTTTGGTCATGGATCCAGGTTTCACACAAGAGCTCATTAATGTGAGTTTGACTCCACTCTTTCAAGCAAGAATCAGACCGTTCTCAGCTTTTATACTCTAATTTTGGCAGCAATGTGAACCTGGTAGTCTAGAGTATCAGGTATCTGTGACCTGTAATGCAGGCAAATGTGCTGAAACATGGCCATGTTGGATATATTTTAAAACTGCTTTATGGTGGGTTTTTTTTTTGTTTTTTTGTTACATTTGTACCCTGCGCTTTCCCACTCATGACAGGCTCAATGCGGCTTACATATTATATACAGGTACTTATTTGTACCTGGGGCAATGGAGGGTTAAGTGACTTAACATTCATTCATTCATTATTTATTTATTCAGATTTATTTACTGCCTTTTTGAAGGAATTCACTCAAGACGGTGTACAGTAAGAATAGATCAAACATGAGCAATAGGCAATTACAGCAGTGAAAATATTCAAACAACAATACAACGTATGGCATGGTATACTACTTGCAATGACAATACAATATGTACTAGAACATTATAATTGGTAGTGAAGGGTACGGCAAAGTTGTAATATGTAGATGAGTAAGAAAGTAGGAAGAATTAGAAAGTAAGGTGATTGATTTGAAGAAAGTTGCACGTGAGGTCAGAGAGATGGTTAAATATTATCTCAGCTAGGGTAGGAGTGGATAAACATGTCCCGCTGCAGTATGTGCAGCCCGAGTCAATCCTTGTGCTTGTGAGTGAGACTAACAAGTTAGTTACTTCTTCCATTAAAGGCTTGGTTGAAGAGCCAAGCCTTCACCTGCTTCCTGAAGCAGAGGTAGTCTTGTGTTAAGCGGAGCCTTTCAGGCAATGCATTGTTAATAGTCACTATTTTTCACTAGATTTCCTATAGTGTAAATATACTTCAAGTGTTTATGTTCTAAAACTTTACAAATAAGATAATAATTGAAAATCGTATTTGTATTAGCCCTCCTCTGATTTTATGAAGGTTGGGCTATTTTGGGGTTTGGGATCCCCATTCTCTAAATTCCTTGGGCTACTTTTGGGCAGCAAACCTCATTTAAAATCTGACAACACTGAGTGTACAAATATCTCCCAGAACTGGGACTGAGAAGGAAGTACATTCAGATATTTGGCATATACAGTAAATACTATGGGGGAAATTCTATAAAGTGAGGCTTAGAGGTAGGCACCATATAGATGCATCAAAGGCGCCATGAAAGTGACAGTTAGGCGTCTTTGTGCTCTAGGTGCTATTCTATAAGGTAGCACTTTTACGTGTCATAGTACCTAACTGCAAAGGGGCGTATACAGGGTGGAACATGATGGGTCATGGGTGTGTCTCCCAGTTACACAGATACCCCCGATATTTAAAAGCATTTAACTGTCCAGGAACAGCTCCTGGCTGGTTAAATGGCACTTGACAGGCTATGTGACAATATAGCTGGTTACCTCCCGCTGAATATTGCTGGTTAGTGCTTAGCGGACAACCGGTTTTATTGTGTGATATAACTGGCTATCCACCGATATTCAGCGCATTGCTGGCTACACTTAGAGGCCAAATTAGACTGCAGAAATACCAGGCCTAACTTTGGCTGGTTTCAACTTAACTGGCCAGCGCTGAATATTGACTTGGTTGGTTAAGTTGAAACCAGCCGAAAATAACCCGGATATTCAATACCGGTCACTGGAAATGGCCCAGCATTGAATATCCAGGTTCAACGCCGACCATGAGAGTTAGCCAGGCTAACTCCTGTAGTGTGAATATCAGGCCCATTCAATTCAATTCTGGAACTTGTTGCCAGAAAATGTGGTAAAGGCGGTTAGCTTAGCAGAGTTTAAAAAAGGTTTGGCCGGCTTCCTAAAGGAAAAGGCCATAGACCATTATTAAATTGGACTTAGGGAAAATATTTCTGAGATAAGAAACATAAAATGTTTTGTACTTTTTGGGGGTTCTTGCCAGGTATTTGTGACCTGGATTGGCCACTGTTTGAAACAGGATTCTGTGCTTGATGGACCTTTGGTCTGTCCCAATATGGCAATACTTATGTACTTATATATAGAATATTATAAATTATGGATGTCACATGGTACATTCTGACACAGCAGCTTATACTTGCCATTGATATGTCATAAGAAGGCCACTGCCAACCTTACACTACTAATTCTATAACAGAATCTTTGCACCACAGTACTGTTATATAGAACTGGCATTAACCCCATATTCTATGTACGTCACCAAAATTTGGGCAGATATGGTATCTCTCCCTCTTCACTGTGGATCTGGCATCTCCCCTTAGAATGAGGGAGGACTTTCTTCAGCTGTTCACAATATATTCAAAATTTGGTTTGAAACTCAAAGACTGGGTTTATCTGTCCTTTATCATATCAAATCAAGTGGTCACTCTGATTTACACTGGTACACACATCGTTGCTGTGGTTAAGGAAGAAAACAAGCAGTTATCATGCAACATCTCCTCAACAAATAACTTGCAAGTTCAAATTTGGGCATATACATACCATTGTCAATTCTGATCCGCTGCGGTTGGGCATACTGGATTCCTGAAGGTCTGTCTTGTGCACTCCATTGATTTCCCTCCAAGTCTGATGAGTGAAAGTTCTGACTTCCACAAGGCACCACAGGTGTGCCAGCATACAGCATGGTGTGCTGAGAGAGATACCCTTTGAATGTCTGCATTTCATCACCACTAGAATCAATGGTGCTATAAATGGGTCCATCTGAGATTCTTCTGCCAGACTCCTGCGTCTGGGAGATGTAATTAGAAATCCCAGTATCTGTCACAGTCAGCAGAAACAAAAGCAAGCTGATTCATGATACCAATGCAACTAGTAAGAATATTCTAGAACCGAGAAGAGGCAACACGTGAAAGCTTGAAAGAACCGATGCCCACTGGTTTCAGTCCTCTAACTGCACAACAGTTCTCCCTGTGTTGCAGTTCAGAGGAGGATGAAAAATGCAATGGCTGTATTCAGTTCTCAACAGTGGAAAAACTTTCTTCCCGAACAAAAATATGAAGATCAAGTCTCTGGAACAGCATTTTGCTTTGAGTCTAAACATATTGTCATACCCACCAATACATTTTTTCTCCAAACCAGATTCAAGTGAGAAATTACAGTGAGCTATGCAGCCTATAATGAGACACTGAATCTAATAGTGAGTGCAGCATTTCCTAGCGCTGTCTCTCCTCTCTGTATACGTTTTATTTTGCTTTCATATCCCCCCCCTTTTTTTTTACTTGGTTGTCCTTCCTTTACCCCGGTACTTTGAAGCCCCACTCAATGCTTGCATTATAGCAACAATTTCTGCTGCTAATGCTAGCATTTCATAGACAACTACCTTCTTTGTTAAGTGGTTTAGTTTTGACCAGTAAAAAGGCTGCCCTACATTAAACTGCTTAGCTCCATGGTAGAGGTTGAATACCACTGCTATATGTACAGCTGCCAGCGCTGGGGATTTACCACCTACTGCGGTAGTTCCGGATTGGCGCGTGGCAAGCATGTTGCCGTGTGCCAACCCTTTAGTAAAAGGGCCCCTTGATGTGTGAACCTTTCATGATAAATATTTCCTAATTAGAGTCCTAATACTAGATGTTTAGGCTTCGATGTTAGCTTCAGAACTTAGTACAAGAACAGTACTGGGCAGACTTCTACGGTCTGTACCCTGAGAAAGGCAAGGACAAATCAAACTCGGGTATACATATAAAGTATCGCATACCATGTAACTGGAGAGATTGGGACAGTTCTGTTATTAATCTCACATCCCAAAGCTATGTGGAATATGTGGTGTGTGTGACCCTGGCCATTGACAACCGAGCTGCAAGTGGCACAATGCATCAGGCTGTGTAGTTCATCATTCCTGCACTGTCAGACTGTAGAGGCCTGCATCTCTGCCACTTCCAGTCCCTGATGTGAGAACATATCAACTTCCACTGAACCCCTTACTACACAGACTGCTTGACTAAGACCTTAGAGTCGATACCATTCATTTACTCAGATTCTAACTAAACTGGACCCCCATAACCTGCATAATATTCTGTCCATTAATATGATTTACAATTTATGAGTTATTTTAAATTTGTTATACCACTAATAATAAGCTCTCCACTATGTGGCTGCAATCTAATACATTTAAAATTAATCCTGACAAATTGAAGACTATGATTTTCTCTAGGAAAGGCAATGTGGTAATCTCTGATCCACTTTATATTGCTAGTTCATAAATCCCCTTAGCTGACTCCATCAAGATTTGGGGCATACTTTTAGACAATGAATTAAACTTTCCATTACACCTATTGGACCTAGTACATTTTGAAAATAGTTCATTTGGTTC
Source organism: Microcaecilia unicolor (assembly GCF_901765095.1). Taxonomy (NCBI): domain Eukaryota; kingdom Metazoa; phylum Chordata; class Amphibia; order Gymnophiona; family Siphonopidae; genus Microcaecilia; species Microcaecilia unicolor. The sequence goes on along the minus strand of NC_044042.1, from coordinate 85,547,008 downwards.
AGGAACTGTTAGAAAGGAAAGCACTTTGGATCCTAATTCATGCACTTGTGTTGAATTGACTAGACTACTGTAATGCTTTATTTTCCAGGGCTACAGACTGTCGTTATCAGACACAATTCATTCAAAATGTGGCAGTTAAAATCATCACAGTTCTCGTAAATTCAATCATGTAACCTCTCTACAGAAATATCAGCATTAGTTACTAATCTCTCCTTTCAAAATCTTGACTTTCGTGTGTAAAATATATGTCATTCTGGACTGCCATTGTTCTGACCTTCCCTATTAATCCCTTACATCTCCCAACAGAACCTGTTAGTGATCCTGTCATTCAGACATAAAAGGTAACACTATATAAGAAATTTCAGGGCCTGATGTTCAGCCAGCGGCGATCAGTGTTTTGTTCACCACCACTGGCATTAGCCTCGGAAACTTAATACCAGGCTACGTCCAGGCTCTGGCATTGAATTTCCAAGAATATAGAGCCGGTGAAACCATAGCATGCTAATATTTAGCTTGTGCTATATGATAAGACGCCCATAGGAATGTAATAGGCATCTTATTGTATAGCATATGATAATCATTAGTGTGTGCTAAATGCATTAGTGCACCTTAGTAAAAGGACCCCTAAGTGCAATATTCAGCACTTAACCACAATGGTGAACCGCATAAAAATAGGACTGACTTTTATGTGGTTACCTTGACTGGTTAAGTGTTGAATATCATCAGTTAACCAGCCAAGTGCTGACTCTGCTTCTGGAATGCCCCCAAAATAGCCAGTTTTGTGTTGGGTGCTATCCGAACATTTTCAGTGGCAATATCTGGTTACGTGCTGCTGAATATGCCTGGTTAGCCCTGGACAAGCAATTTAATCAGCCAGACTTCTTTTCTCTTTCCTTTGTTTCTTTTTATCTCTATTTTATTTAATATTTTTTCATTGACAGTCTAACAGGATGGGGGTGGATAGGTGAGAGACCAGGCGATATGCATGGGAACATCAAAGCATTTCAGTGACAGTCTTTGATGTCTCCATGCATATCTCTCTGTCTCTTACCTACCCACCCCCATCCTGTTAGACTGTCACCAAAATGCTTTGATGTTTCACTTATATATACTGTCATCTACCAACACTTGCTTATTTCCGATCTGACGAAGAAGGGCAACCTTCGAAAGCTAATCAAGAAATGTATTAAGTTATGTCCAATAAAAAAGATATCATCTTATTTTCTTTTCCATGTTTTATTTTGTTTGATTTCTATTGATAACCTTTAAAAGTGGACTGACACGGCTACCACACCTCTATTTAATATTTAAAAATTGTAAATTGCTTGCTGAGTTACAGCAAAAGCTACATACCTGTAGAAGGTATTCTCTGAGGACAGCAGGCTGATTGTTCTCACTGATGGGTGACATCGTCGGCTGCCCAAGAACCGGAATTCTCCCTAGCAACAAAGAGTTTGCTAGCCTCACGCTCCCGTGTGCATCCCGTATGCGCGACCGTCTTCCCGCCCGAATGCAAGCGTGCTCCTCAGTCCAGTAAAAAGCAAAGAAAGGGAAGACACAACTCCTAAGGGGAGGTGGGCAGGATTGTGAGAACAATCAGCCTGCTGTCCTCGGAGAATACCTTCTACAGGTATGTAGCTTTCACTTTCTCTGAGGACAAGCAAGCTGCTTGTTCTCACTGATGGGGTATCCCTAGCCCCCAGGCTCACTCAAAACAACAAACATTGGTCAATTGGGCCTCGCAACGGCGAGGACATAACTGAGATTGACCTAACTTATCCAACTAACTGAGAGTGCAGCCTTGGACAGAAGAAAAATGGGCCTGGGGGGAGGAGTTGGATTCTAAACCCCAAACAGATTCTGCAGTACCGACTGCCCAAACCGACTGTCGCGTCGGGTATCCTGCTAAAGGCAGTAATGAGATGTGAATGTGTGGACAGATGACCACGTCGCAGCTTTGCAAATCTCCTCAATAGTGGCTGACCTCAAGTGGGCCACTGACGCAGCCATGGCTCGAACATTATGAGCCGTGACATGACCCTCAAGAGTCAGACCAGCCTGGGCATAAGTGAAGGAAATGCAATCTGCTAGCCAATTGGATATGGTGCGTTTCCCTACAACCACTCCCCTCTTGTTGGGATCAAAAGAAACAAACATTTGGGCGGACTGTCTGTGGGGCTGTGTCCGCTCCAGATAGAAGGCCAATGCTCTCTTGCAGTCCAATGTGTGCAACTGACGTTCAGCAGGGCGGGTATGAGGATGGGGAAAGAATGTTGGCAAGACAATTGACTTGTTCAGATGGAACTCCGACACCACCTTTGGCAAGAACTTAGGGTGAGTGCGGAGGACTACTCTGTTATGATGAAACTTGGTATAAGGAGCATGAGCTACCAAGGCTTGAAGCTCACTGACTCTGCGAGCTGAAGTGAAAGCCACCAAGAAAATGATCTTCCAAGTCAAGTACTTCAGATGGCAGGAATTCAGTGGCTCGAAAGGAGGTTTCATCAGCTGGGTGAGAACGACATTGAGATCCCATGACACTGTGGGAGGTTTGATGGGGGGCTTTGACAAAAGTAAACCTCTCATGAAGCGAACTAAAGGTTGTCCCGAGATTGGCTTACCTTCCACACGGTAATGGTATGCACTAATTGCACTAAGATGAACCCTTACAAAGTTGGTCTTGAGACCAGACTCAGACAAGTGTAGAAGGTACTCAAGCAGAGTCTGTGTAGGACAAGAATGAGGATCTAGGGCTTTGCTGTCACACCAAACAGTAAACCTCCTCTATAAAAAGAAGTAACTCTTTTTAGTGGAATCTTTTCTGGAAGCAAGTAAGATTCGGGAGACACCCTCTGAAAGACCCAAGGAGGCAAAGTCTACGCTCTCAACATCCAGGCCGTGAGGGCCAGGGACTGGAGGTTGGGATGCAGAAGCACCCCCTCGTTCTGAGTGATGAGGGTTGGAAAACACTCCAATCTCCACGGTTCTTCGGAGGACAGCTCCAGAAGAAGAGGGAACCAAATCTGATGGGGCCAGAAAGGCGCAATCAAAATCATGGTTCCGCAATCTTGCTTGAGTTTCAGTAAAGTCTGCCCCACCAAAGGTATGGGAGGATACGCATACAGGAGGCCCTCCCCCCAATGAAGGAGGAAGGCATCCGACGCTAGTCTGCCGTGGGCCTGAAGCTTGGAACAGAATTGAGGGACCTTGTGATTGATCTGAGTGGCAAAAAGATCTATCAAGGGGGTGCCCCACGCTTGGAAGATCTTGCGTACAACTCTCGAGTTGAGCGACCACTCGTGAGGTTGCATTATCCTGCTCAACCTGTCAGCCAGACTGTTGTTTACGCCTGCCAGATACGTGGCTTGAAGAAACATGCCATTCCGGCGAGCCCAAAGCCACATTCTGACGGCTTCCTGACACAGACAGCGAGATCCTGTGCCCCCCTGCTTATTGATGTAATACATGGCAACCTGGTTGTCTGTCTGAATTTGGATAATTTGATAGGACAGCCGATCCCGGAAAGCCTTTAGAGCGTTCCAGACCGCTCGTAACTCCAGAAGATTGATCTGAAATTGTCTTTCCTGGAGGGACCAATATGTTTGGGTGTGAAGCCAATCGACATGAGCTCCCCACCCCAGGAGAGACGCATCTGTAGTCAGCACTTTTTGCGGCTGAGGAATTTGAAAAGGACGTCCCAGAGTCAAATTGGACCGAATTGTCCACCAATGTAGGGATTCGAGAAAACTCGTGGACAGGTCGATGACGTCCTCTAGATTCCCGGCAGCTTGGTACCACTGGGAAGCTAGGGTCCATTGAACTGATCTCATGTGAAGATGGGCCATGGGAGTCACATGAACTGCGGAGGCCATGTGGCCTAGCAATCTCAACATCTACCGAGCTGTGATCTGCTGAGACGCCCGCACCTGAGAGACGAGAGCCAGGAGATTGTCGGCTCTCGTCTCGGGAAGGTAGGCGTAAGCTGTCTTAGAATCCAGCAGAGCTCCTATGAATTCTAGTTTCTGAACTGGAAGAAGGTGGGACTTTGGATAATTTATCACAAACCCTAGTAGCTGCAGAGTTGAATAGTCATCCGCATTGACTGTAGGGCTCCTGCTTCTGAGGTGTTCTTCACCAGCCAATCGTCGAGATAGGGGAACACGTGCACTCCCAGTCTGCGTAGAGCCGCCGCTACGACAGCCAGACATTTTGTGAATACTCTGGGTGCAGAGGCGAGACCAAAGGGTAGCACACAGTACTGAAAATGCCGTGTTCCCAGACGGAATCGAAGATACTGTCTGTGAGCTGGCAGTATCGGAATGTGAGTATAAGCATCCTTTAAGTCCAGAGAGCATAGCCAATCGTTTTCCTGAATCATGGGAAGAAGGGTGCCCAGGTAAAGCATCCTGAACTTTTCTTGGACCAGGTATTTGTTCAGGGCCCTTAGGTCTAGGATGGGACGCATCCCCCCTGTTTTCTTTTCCACAAGGAAGTACCTGGAATAGAATCCCAGCCCTTCTTGCCCCAGTGGCTCGGGCTCAACCGCATTGGCGCTGAAAAGGGCGGAGAGTTCCTCTACAAGTACCTGCTTGTGTTGGAAGCTGAAGGATTGAGCTCCCGGTGGGCAATTTGGAGGTTTTGAGATCAAATTGAGGGCGTATCCTAGCTGGAATATTTGCAGAATCCACTGGTCGGAGGTTATGAGAGGCCACCTTTGGTGAAAAAATTTTAACCTCCCTCTGACCGGTAGATCGTCCGGCACGGACACTTTGATGTCGGCTATGCTCAACTGGAGCCAGTCAAAAGCCCGTCCCTTGCTTTTGCTGGGGAGCTGCAGGGGCCTGCTGAGGCGCACGCTGTTGACGAGAATGAGCACGCTGGGGTTTAGCCTGAGCCGGCTGTCGGGAAGGTGGATTGTACCTGCGCTTATTAAAAATGTAGGGAGCAGTCCTCCTACCCCCAAAAAATCGTCTACCAGTTGAGGTAGATGCTGAAGGTGCCCGGTGGGAGAGCTTGTCAAAAGCAGTATCCCGCTGGTGGAGCTGTTCTACCACCTGTTTGACCTTCTCGCCAAAAATATTATCCTCTCGGCAAGACGCATCCGCCACTCGCTTCTGGACTCTACTGTCTAGGTCATTGGCATGCAGCCATGAGAGCCTGCGCATCACTATACCCTGAGCAGCGACTCTGGATGCAACATCAAAAGTATCATAAGCACCCCTGGACAGGAATTTACGACACGCCTTCAGCTGCCTGACCACCTCCTGAAACGGCTTGGCTTGCTCAGAAGGGAGCTTGTCCACCAAGTCTGCCAACTGCCGCACATTATTCCACATGTGAATGCTCATATAGAGCTGGTAAGACTGAATTTTGGACATGAGCATAGCAGAATAGTAGGCCTTCCGCCCAAAAGAATCCATAGTTCTAGACTCACGCCCAGGGGGCACCGAGGCATAATCCCTAGAACTCTTGGCCTTCTTAAGGGCCAAATCCACCACCCCAGAGTCATGAGACAATTGGGTCTTCATTAACTCTGGGTCCCCGTGGATTCAGTACTGGGACTCAATTTTCTTGGGAATATGGGGAGTAGTTAATGGCTTCACCCTGTTCGTCAACAATGTCTGCCTAAGGACATTATGAAGAGGAACTGTGGTGGATTCCTTAGGTGGAGATGGATAGTCCAGGACCTCGAACATCTCAGCCCTGGGCTCATCCACCATCTCCACAGGGAAGGGAATGGCCGTAGACATTTCCCAGACAAATGAAGAGAAGGAAAGACTCTCCAGGGGAGAAAGCTTCCTCTCAGGTGAGGGAGTAGGATCGGAAGGCAGACCACAGGACTCCTCATCCAAGAAATACCTGGTGTCCGCCTCCACTTCCCATGAGTCCTCTCCATCGGTATCGGACATGAGTTGCTGAACCTCGGTCCGAAGCCGGGCCCGTCTCGACGCCGAGGAACAATGTCCTCCGTGGCGGTGTTGAAAGGAAGACCCCCGAGCCGCAGGCGACGAAGCTTCCTCCAGCGACATCGGCGGGGAGTCAACCTGGGTGGTGGCCGATACTGGTACTGGGGACGGAGACCTCACCACGGGCGATGAGCCAACCGCTGTCTCTCTCAACGGTACTGACGGCACAAGCACGTGCAGTACCGGAACAGACGGTACCGACGGCGCAAGCACCAAAGATATCGGAGATGGTCACAACAGCTCTCCCAGAATCTCTGGCAGTATGGCCCGGAGGCTTTCGTTCAGAGTAGCTGTAGAGAAAGGCAAAGGAGCCGGTAAAGGCAACGATGACAGAACCTGTCTGGGGCTCGGAGGCAGTACCGGGCTGTCCTGGGTATAGCGCACCGACACCTCTTGAATGGAGGGCGAGCGATCCTCCCGGCATTGGCGCTTTTCGGGTGCCGAATCCCTTGGCGTCCACGGAGCTCTTGGTACCATGGTGGGAAGGTGACCGATGGCGATGCTTCTTAGCCTTCGCCCGAAGCACGCCAACGGTACCCTCCGGTACCAAAGAGGAAGACGTGGAATCCACACGCTTCCTCAGTGCCGGGTCTGAAGAAGGTCGATCCCGGGGGGCCTGTAGAACAGGAGTCCTCGAGACAGGTGGAGACCCACTTGATGGCTCGCTGCCACCAGCATGGGACCTGTGGACAGCCCTCACCTGCACTTCGGATGTCGATGCAGTCTCCGGTACCGACATCGATACCGGCGATGACCTCAATACCACCAACTCCATCGATACCGAAGGACCGGACCTGGCACCGAACAAAATGTTCCACTGAGCCAATCTCGCCGCCTGAGTTCTCTTTTTCAATTGGAGGCACAAAGTACAAGTGTTGGGACGATAACCAGCTCCCAAACACTGAAGACACGAAACGTGTCTATCAGTGAGCGAGATTGTCCGGTTGCACGACGTGCACTTTTTAAAGCCGCTGGTAGGCTTCGCGGACATGGGCAGAAAAATCACGCCGGCGAGGTCGAACGCGATGGTGTCGGAAAAAAAGAACACCAAAGACGGAGAAAAAAAAGGGTCCCGCACGGGCGGCCCAAAATGGCCGCTGAAGAAAAAGAAAGAAAACTTATGGAAACTCTAGAAAAATAAAGGAGAAACTAAACTTACTTTTTTTTTTTTAAAGAAGAAGTTCGCGAAAAGCGAAACGGGGCCGAAAATCGGCGAAAAAACTCACGGGAGTCTGAAGAACTGCAGCGAGGGGTCTCTGGGGCAGAGAACAGCCGCGAAGCAGCGTCCCGAGCCGCAGAAAAAACAAGACTGAGGAGCACGTTCGCGTTCGGGCAGGAAGATGGTCGCGCATGCGCAATGCACACGGGAGCGTGAGGCTAGCAAACTCTTTGTTGCTAGGGAGAATTCCGGTTCTGGGGCTGCCAACGACGTCACCCATCAGTGAGAACAAGCAGCCTGCTTGTCCTCGGAGAATGAGCGCTATATCAAATATTAATTAAATCTGAAACCTGAATCACATCCAAATGTCCTGCATGTACATGGGTTTATAAGATGGCAGGTCTATGATGCACCAGTATGGGCGGAGCTGGTATTTAACTGGGATGCTAAAAGGGAGTAAAACCCTAGGGCAGTGATGCAGTGTGGTATGAAACATTACAGATTTGCTGCTCCCCATGGATTGCAGTGCACTGGGAAGCGACATGCCATTTCACTCACATGTGGTCTCCAGTACTGTCTGCTTTTAAAAGCTAGTAAAGAATGATGGAAGAGGTGTTTTGCAGACCATAGAATAGGATTCTATCCAAGTCCTTACCATTCTGGTATTGTTCAGTGGAATCATGATTTTCCACATAGCAGCCAACTGCCATCTCCTTCATCTTCCCATTGTGGATGAGGTTGGCCACTGGACAGGAGTCTGAGAACCATGGAGAGTTAGAGGCATCGGTGGCCAGCAAGCCCGGCCTGTGAGTTGGGAAAAGACATTTGGAAATTTACCCCAACACTAACCGCTGACACCAGCAAAAAGACTTTCTCAGTGCTAAACCAAGGTGCAGAAAGAGTGTATTAAACTGGGAGGACTCCAGTCTCTGTTCTAGCTCTGCTGCTGACTCTTTAGCTAGGTAAATACATATTTATTTACCCTATTAGAGGAGGTGATCTCTGGGGCATGTTATGGATAGGATTTTTAAACTAAATGCACACCTTCTATTTTCACATCTACATGCATTATTTTCCATGACATTGTATCTGCAGAAATATCAGGCATAAAGTCTGTTTCCCCAATATTCAAAAGCATTTAACTGGCCAGGATCGGCACCTGGCCAGTTAAATGCCCCATAACCGGCTAAAGGCATACCCTACCAATCCAACATATATGCCTGATCTCTGCAACACAACAAAACTAAAGAACGTAATGGACATGACACAACTCTTCCACTTTACGATTCCCTAATGTGACTATCCAGCTTATTTTCGAAAGAGAAAACGCCTATAGTGCGACCTAAATTGGGAGATAGACATTTGTCTCGCAAAGGCACCCAAATCGGTATAATCGAAAGCTGATTTTGGGCGTTTCCAACTGCACTCCGTCGCGGAAACGAATAAAGTTGACGGGGCGTGTCGGAGGCGGAACTGGGGCGTGGTTATCAGCCGAGGAGAGATGGGCGTCTTTAGCTGATAATCGAAAAAAAAGGCGTTTTTACCACGATTTTGGGTCACTTTTTTTGGACCCTTTTTTTTCACGAACAAGTCCCAAAAAAGTGCTCCAACTGCCCAGATGACCACTGGAGGGAATCGGGGATGACCTCCCCGGACTCCCCCAGTGGTCACTAACCCCCTCCCACCAAAAAAAGCCCACTTTAAAAACTTTTTTTCCAGCCTGTATGCCAGCCTCAAATGCCGTACCCACCTCCATGACAGCAGAATGTGTTCGATCCTGTCACAGACTTTCCCTGGGTCAGATGTGGCTCTCGAGTGCAGTACAGGGTCACATCAGCATTGCATTGTGGTGGGTGTAGGGTATTGGGCTCCGTGATTTCATTAGCTTGTGTTACAGTCTCACGATGTTGGTAGTTGGTAGGCTCTTCTCCCATGGTGCTTTTCCCCCTGCCTACTGGGTCAGAGTGTGCCCTTTTGTGTTTCCTGTTGTAGTCCATGCGGTAGTGGCCATTTTTGTAAGCCAGTTTTAGTTCCCTTTCCTGTGTTAGCCACGTTAGACAACTTAGTTCTTCCCTTGAATGTGGCTGAAAGAGGGCATTGTACAGCATTCTGCCAGCTCTGACCTACTGCTCATCTCAGTACCAGGGAGACTCGTTGCCAGTGGGGCACAACCTCTGATCTGCAGTTAACTGTGAGTAAAGGCGGTTATTCCAATAAAGGACGTTTTTGGAGAGATTAGTCTTCAGGTGTCAACTGGTGTGCCAATGTTATATAGCAGCAACCAGTCCTAACTTTGCTCAGGTGCTGACCTCTCTCTCTGTCTGTACCTGAAGCAAACTCCTCCAAAGTATAACAAATTTGGACCTTTTAAATTCCAAACTTCTCAACTTTCTGGCTATAGGGCAATTTTGGAAGTTAAATCATTTGAAAATTCTGGTCCCACCCAGAGAATTGCCTTAACAGTAGTTAGCTGGCACTTGGGACTTAATCATTACACAGCAGGAGGGCAATTTTGGAAGTTAAATCATTTGAAAAGTCTGGTCCCACCCAGAGAATTGCCTTAACAGTAGTTATCTGGCACTTGGGACTTAGGGGCAGATGCAGCAACCAAACGTAAAAAAATCAAAATCGTTAAAGTCCCTAACGATTTTTAAAAAACGAAGAATGCACCAAAAAAAAAAGTCACACATGCTCAGATCGGTATTCAAACGTACAATGTATCAAAGAATCACAATACACATCGGTAATCGGCCCCTAAATCATGCGCAGAGCAGCCAAGCGTTTTGCTGGCTGCTCTGCGCATGCTGCAAACGTAAAAACAAACAAAAAAAAAAAGCCACAACACATACACGTGGCTACCCGGTCAGCAAAATCCAAAAACAAAGGATCGGGAGGGGGCAAGGGCGCTCATCAGGAGCGTCCTGTATGGACGGCCTTGCCCCCGCCCCGCTGCTCCCCACTTTCCGCCGCTCCCCCCCCCCCCCCCGAAAAAGCAAAATGCTAGCTGGCTGCCCCGGTCCCCCTCCGTTCTTGTTCCTGTGTTCTGCAGAGCTAACTCCGCCTCCCGTCATTCTTTCGCACCGTGCCCCGCCCCCGCTGCCCCCCCTGAGGTCGACTACGCCGCTCCCCCCCTCCACCGAGACCCCCCTCCCTATTAACGACCCGAGCAGCGCCTCTCACCTCTTTCAGAAGCGCTGCACGGGCAGGAAGATCTATTGTGTTGGTTGTAGAGTCTCCATGACGTCTCTTCTAACCTGGCCCAGGCCCCGCCAGGTTAGAAGAGACGTCATGGAGACTCTACAACCAACACAATAGATCTTCCTGCCCGTGCAGCGCTTCTGAAAGAGGTGAGAGGCGCTGCTCGGGTCGTTAATAGGGAGGGGGGTCTCGGTGGAGGGGGGGCGCGGCGTAGTCGACCTCAGGGGGGGCAGCGGGGGCGGGGCACGGTGCGAAAGAATGACGGGAGGCGGAGTTAGCTCTGCAGAACACAGGAACAGGAAGGGAGGGGGACCGGGGCAGCTAGCATTTTGCTTTTTCGGGGGGGGGGGGGGATGAAGCGGCGGAAAGTGGGGAGCAGCGGGGGGGGGGGGCAAGGCCGTCCATACAGGACGCTCCTGATGAGCGCCCTTGCCCCCTCCCGATCCTTTTTTTATTTTTTTTATTTGATGTGTTTTCTGACGTCCTTTGGACCAATCACAGCGCTTTTAGCTCTGCTAATGCGCTGGGATTGGCTCAAAGTTTGTTTATTTTTTCACTTAATGATTTTTCCTGGCACAGAGCTGTCCTAAAGAGAGGTCCAGACCTCTCGTTAGATTTCCTGCCTTTTTCCTGCGTAAAGGCAATCGGAAAAGGTTAGTGCATGTCGTTTCAATGGGGTTTTCACACTAATTGCTCATCTCCATTCCGTTTTCGTTAGCTGCTGGCTTCCTCGGTAAAAGCCCTTTGATGCATGCAACGGATCAAATTTTCCTCGTTGGAGGGTCATTAAAGGCTCATTTAGCTTTAGTGCATCTGCCTCTTAATCATTACACAGCAGGAGGTAAGGGTTGAGCTCTGAATGGGGTCAAACCATTTCTAACTTTGCTCAGGTGCTGACCTCTCTCTCTCTCTGTCTGTACCTGAAGCAAACTCCTCCAAAGTATAACAAATTTGGACCTTCTAAATTCCAAACTTCTCAACTTTCTGGCTATAGGTGAGATTCCTGATATTCTCTTTATTTTAATGCTTAGTGCTTAATTAATTTTGCCCTGTGAAACCTCTTATTTTCTTTCTTTTTCTCTTCCTACCAAGCTCTGAGAGGGAGGCTGTATTGTATTGGGGCTCTAAAGTGCATTTTACATTGTTGAAACTGATATAATTATTGGGAATATCTGGATTTATATTACAACAAGGAAAGTTTATTTTTTATATTCTAGGGCAATTTTGGAAGTTAAATCACCCAGAGAATTGCCTTAACAGTAGTTAGCTGGCACTTGGGACTTAATAAAGTTGGAACAAAAAGACATGACGGTACCCAAAGTGAAAAGACACCCCCAAATCACAAAACACATACCAAGAAATATAGGTGGAAAGCAATGGCCACAAGTGCTCGTAGTCTAAGCAATAAAGTTCATGACCTTCAAGCCCTGATGTTGGAGGCAGACTTAGATGTTGTTGCGATCACAGAGACATGGCTCAACAGTTCCCACGAATGGGATGCAAGCATACCAGGCTATAATCTATTTAGGAAGGATAGAGAGGGTCGTCAAGGTGGAGGAGTAGCTCTGTATGTGAGGAATGATATCATGGCGACTGAAATGACAGGGACCTGGGGAAAAGAAGAAGCGATATGGATCACCTTAAAAAGAGAGGATAGAACTTCTGTCCACGTGGGTGTTGTCTACAGACCCCCCACACAATTAGAGGAACTAGATAAAGATCTGATTGCAGATATTCAAAAATTAGGAAAGAAAAAAGAGGTTCTGTTGATGGGAGATTTCAATCTGCCGGATGTAGATTGGAAGGTTCCGTCTGCCAAATCGGAAAGAAGTAGAGAGATCGTAGATGCTTTCCAAAGTGCTCTGCTCAGACAGATGGTGACGGAACCCATGAGGGAGGGAGCGATGCTGGATCTGGTGCTCACAAATGGGGATAGTGTGTCAAATGTGCGAGTGTGTGCACATCTGGGAAACAGTGACCATCAAACGGTTTGGTTTGATATAACAGCTGAAGTGGAGGGCGGCCACTCTAAACTCAAAGTCCTGGATTTCAAGCGTGCTGACTTTAGTAAAATGGGGGACTACCTGAGGAAGGAGATGATGGGCTGGGAGGACGAACAGGAAGTGGAAGGGCAGTGGTCCAGGCTGAAAGAAGCAATAAATAGGGCCACAGACCTTTATGTAAGGCGAGTAAATAAAAGCAAGAGGAAAAGGAAACCAATATGGTTCTCCAAGCAAATGGCTGAGAAAATAAAGGCTAAAGAGTTGGCGTTCCAGAAATATAGAAAATCTCAAGAAGAGGAACACAGGGAGGAATACCGGATGAAACTGAAAGAAGCCAAGAGAGAGGTACGTCTGGCGAAGGCGCAAGCGGAAGAACAAATGGCTAGAAATGTAAGGAGGGGCGACAAAAATTTCTTCAGGTATATTAGTGAAAGAAGAAGGACTAAAAAGGGAATTGTGAGACTAAAAGATACAGCGAACCGCTATGTAGATAATGATGAAGAAAAAGTCAATTTACTAAATAGATACTTTTGTTCGGTTTTCACTGAAGAAAATCCTGGAGAAGGACCGCGAGGGACTGGCAAAAGTACACCTGAGAATGGAATGGATATAGCACCGTTCACGGAAGAGAGTGTGTATCAACAACTTGGAAAGCTAAAGGTGGACAAAGCCATGGGACCGGACGGGATCCACCCCAGAATATTGAGGGAGCTCAGAGAGGTCCTGGCGGGTCCTCTTAAAGATTTGTTTAGTAAATCCTTGGAGACGGGAGAGGTTCCGAGGGACTGGAGAACGGCGGAGGTGGTACCTCTTCACAAAAGTGGTGATAGGGAAGAAGCTGGAAACTACAGGCCGGTAAGCCTCACTTCGGTTATTGGAAAAGTAATGGAAGCCATGCTGAAGGAAAGGATAGTGAATTTCCTAGAAGCCAACAAGCTGCAAGATCCGAGACAACATGGTTTTACCAGAGGGAAATCGTGCCAAACGAATCTCATTGAATTCTTTGATTGGGTAACTGGAGAATTGAATCATCGACGTGCTATAGACGTAATCTACTTAGATTTTAGCAAAGCTTTTGACACGGTTCCTCACAGGAGGCTCTTAAATAAACTAGATGGGCTGAAGATAGGTCCCGAAGTGGTGAACTGGATTAGGAACTGGTTGACGGACAGACGACAGAGGGTGATGGTAAATGGAGTTCGCTCGGAGGAGGGAAAGATGAGTAGCGGAGTGCCTCAGGGATCGGTGCTGGGGCTGATTCTGTTCAATATATTTGTGAGTGACATTGCCGAAGGGTTAGAAGGTAAAGTTTGCCTATTTGCGGATGATACTAAGATTTGCAACAGAGTGGATGCCCGGGAGGGAGTGGAAAGCATGAAAAGGGATTTGAGGAAGCTAGAAGAATGGTCTGAGGTTTGGCAATTAAAATTCAATGCGAAGAAATGCAAAGTGATGCATTTAGGGAGTAGAAACCCACGAGAGACGTATGTGTTAGGCGGGGAGAGTCTGATAGGTACTGAGGGGGAGAGGGATCTTGGGGTGATAGTATCCGAGGATCTGAAGGCGACGAAACAGTGTGACAAGGCGGTGGCCATAGCGAGAAGGTTGCTAGGCTGTATAGAGAGAGGTGTGATCAACAGAAGAAAGGAAGTGTGGATGCCCCTGTACAAGTCGTTGGTGAGGCCCCACCTGGAGTATTGTGTTCAGTTTTGGAGGCCGTACCTTGCGAAGGATGTTAAAAAAATGGAAGCGGTGCAAAGAAAAGCTACGAGAATGGTATGGGATTTGCGTTCCAAGACGAATGACCAAAGACTTGCTGACCTGAACATGTATACCCTGGAGGAAAGGAGGAACAGGGGTGATATGATACAGACGTTCAAATACTTGAAAGGTATTAATCCGCAAAAAAATCTTTTCCGGAGATGGGAAGGCGGTAGAACGAGAGGACATGAAATGAGATTGAAGGGGGGCAGACTCAAAAAAGATGTCAGGAAGTATTTTTTCACGGAGAGGGTGGTGGATGCTTGGAATGCCGTCCCGCGGGAGGTGGTGGAGATGAAAACGGTAACGGAATTCAAACATGCGTGGGATATGCATAAAGGAATCCTGTGCAGCAGGAATGGATCCTCAGAAGCTTAGCTGAAATTGGGTGGCGGAGCAGGTGGGGGGAAGAGGGGTTGGTGGTTGGGAGGCTAGGATAGGGGAGGGCAAACTTATACGGTCTGTACCAGAGCCGGTGATGGGAGACGGGACTGGTGGTTGGGAGGTGGGAAATACTGCTGGGCAGACTTATACGGTCTGTGCCCTGAAAAAGACAGGTACAAATTCAAGATATGAGTTTATCTTGGGCAGACTAGATGGACCATGCAGGTCTTTTTCTGCCGTCATCTACTATGTTACTAGAGGCCTGCGTGTATGCAGGTCCCTGGAGCACTTTTAGTGGGTACCGCAGTGCACTTCAGCCAGGTGGCCCCAGGCCCACCCCATCTGTAACACTTCTGCTGGTAAATGGGAGGCCTCCAAAACCCACTGTACCCACATGTAGGTGCCCCCTTCACCCCTAAGAGCTATGGTAGTGTTGTACATTTGTGGGTAGTGGGTTTTGGGGGAGGGGGTTGGGAGCTCAGCACCCGTGGTAAGGGAGCTATGCATGTGGGAGCTTTTTCTGAAGTCCACCACACTGACCTAGGGTGCCCAGTTGGTGTCCTGGCATATCAGGGGGGCCAGTGTACTACCAATCCTGGCCCCTTCCACAACCAAATGGCTAGGATTAGGACGTTTTTGAGCTGGGCGTTTTTAGTTTCCATTATCGCTAAAAAAAACAAACGTCCAGCTCAAAAAAATCCATTTTTTCAAAAATACGGTTCGGCCCGCCCCTTCACGGACCCGTTCTCGGAGATAAACGCCCATGGAGATAGGTGTTTCCGTTCGATTATGCCCCTCCACGCCACATGAACTTTATCTTACCACAATATCACTTTGTATTTGTTTACACCAGAGTCTGCAAACGTCTCTCCGGTACTATGTAAGCCACATTGCGCCTACAAATAGCTGGGAAAATGTGTGATACAAATGTAACAAATAAATAAATATTCAGCAGGGGATAGCTGGCTATCTTCAACTGAATATCACCAGTTAGCGGCTAGAAGTTATATTGGCCAACATAACTGGCTATCCGCCAATTTTCAGCCCCACTTTGGCAGCTGTTCAAAAAAAGCATACCCTCCCAATTCAACCTAAAGGACTGACCTTGGCTACACAAGAAAACCGAAGCATGTATGAACACATTGCTACTCTCCCACCTTACGACTATTACTGTGACTTTACCATTTAAATTACATCTTATCACAACATCACATTGTATTTGTTCACATTGGAAATGGCAATCGCCTTTCCGGTACTATGTAAGCCACATTGAGCCTGCAAATAGGTGGGAAAATGTGGGATACAAATGTAATAAATAAATAAGCTATATTTGGCCATGTGAATATGTGGGATATCTTTGGCTGGTTAGAGGATAACTGGTTAAGTCTGAATATCAACATCGCCAGTTATTGTCTAACCACCCAAAAATAAACTGGATATTCAATGCTGGTCACCGGAAACGGCCTGGCATTGAATATCTGAGTTTAGTGGTGATCGTGGGAATTAGCTGAATTAACTCCCGTGGCCTGAATATCAGCCCCTGTGTATTTAGGCAGTTCCCAGTACAAAGCAGGAAGATTTTTATTTATTTAAAAAATGTATAACCTTCTCCATCCTACAATTCTAGATGGTTTACAATAAAACCTTCATAATAAAATTACAAGCTCCATCTGGTCTGCTCAACAAAGTGGCTTGAGTTGTACTTACTTATAAGAAACATGTCTATGCACACTTTTATGGTGGTTCCCTTAGACTATAATTGTTTATTGTCCCCATAATTTTCAAGTTATTTAATTAAAGTATGTTTGTGGGTTTTCAGTTCTTTTAATTTTAAATTATGCATATGTTTATTTTTAATTATGTATTTGTTTCCAGTTATGTTAAAGAAATTTTAATTGTAATTTATAGTACGTTTTAATTTTCTATAATTGTAATTTATTTCAGTTTTACTCACTGACACCACCCAACCTTGGGTGAAATGTGGCTAAGTCAGGCAATTTTAAATAACACAGTTTTTGTCTTCTATCTCTGTAATCTACTTTCCTCTTTTGTTGACATAGACTGTGAATCCCATCTTCCTCTCCTGTACTGACACCTTCTGGTGAATTAAGGCATAATATCTTTTCCCCTTGGCATGGCATCCTTAGCTTCAATGAGGACGTCCTACAAAACATGCTACCTAAAAAAGCATTCTTTACAGAATCAGAGGGAGAAAATGACTACCTAGACCACTGGGAAGAGACAATCATATTAAGTAACAGAATGTTAAGGACTGAATTACACTTCTCTACGTACAAAAGAATTCCAAGAAGTCGGAGAATTACAAAGCCCCTAAACGTTTTACAGACGATGAAGACTTCATGAAAAAATGGGAAGCGATGTTAAATAAATGTTCTCTTGACTTAATGATTTTGCTCTTACAAACATCAAATAGAAAATTGGAATCAGTTAAAGAGAAGCTAGATAAGGAACTGATAATTCTGAAGAATCACAAAGATGACGATAAACAATTGGATTCCTTTAATGAGGACCTCAAACAGATAAAGTTCAATACATTCAAAAAAGATGAATTGGACTATAAAAATGGGTACTTATACCCATGGCATAAGAAGGGTACAATTAAGGACAACAGATATATTTAATTTAATAACAGTGGGTTCCTTTTACTAAGCTGCAGTAAGCACTAACGCTTGCTTGCCACAGGTTAAAAACCACTAGCACAGACATTCCATGGTAGTTTCAGGATCAGTGCACGCTTGCCCACGTGCTAAAAAAAAAGATTTATTTTTTAGTATTGGGGGGTGGAGAGTAGATATGTTCTGCACTAATCAGTTAGCGTAGCTACATTGCTGCACGCTAACCAATGAGTTCAGATTAGCGTATGAGCCCCTACTGCCTACAAAATAGGTATCTGTAAGTGCTCACATGCTAATGGCTATGGACTAATGGGAAAATTAGCGTGTGGCTATTAGTAGGGAAAACTGAAAGCCTTTTAGCACAGCTTAGTAAAAGGGCCCCAATATTAGAAATGTAGGCAATATAGAGAGAGAAATATCCAAGCCAAGAGAAAAGATCTACCTCTAGGCCCAAATTATGAAAACTTAAAACAAAATAGTGAATACAATGAAACTTGAAAAAATATCTTTTTTTAAATTATTTTTTCAAAAATAGGAGGAAAAGACCTCATAACACCAGCACAAAGCCTATTGGTTATGGAAAACCTGTATGAGTAAATCATTCTAGACTGCAGCTGGTTCAAAAAGTAATCATGGGTCAGAAAAACCTCCTCAAAAGTGTCAAAAAATTATCCAGACTTGACCTTGTATATTATAGGGTTAATAATGTCCTAAAAGTAAAAGGCACACTTAACTTATGGAAATCACTTGTAGCCAAGGTGATTTTCCTTCTGTGATAAACTTTAAAGTATCTAAGTGGTGCTGCAACTATCAACTCAGCACTGCGTTACCTCGAGCAGGATAGCAAGACGGTGGTGGTCCTGACGGGGACCCATTTCGCTAATGGCTTCTTCTGGAGACCACACTGCTAATACCTGCAAAAAAAAACTTAGATCAATGTATTGTTGTAAACATACACCCCTACAGAAATAAATCAATGAACATACTCCTGCTACTCTTGCTGGCTCTGTCTTTAGCGAATGCCATAAAATGGCGTTCAACAGATAAAGGATGCCAATCCATTGATTTATCAATCACAAACTTATGATGTCAGTGCAAATGAGTCAATCAGGGAGCGGCGACATTGGAAACAAAAAACAAGTGGGCTAACCGGAGGCTAAATGAAAAAACTGATCAAAAGGGTTGATCAAAAAAATGCCACCCATTGCATTCAAACCCCCTGGTTCGTAGGACTTTAGGCAGAAAATCCAGCGCTGTTCTTGCTGCAATAACTGCTTACCTGTCTCCACCCCTAGTAACTTGGTCAACTTGAACTGTAATCCAACATTTAAATGATGTAAAGTCATGTCGAAATTTCTTGCAATAAGCCACCAATGGCACCCTAGTTTTTCATTAGAAATACAAGATTTGTGTTCACTCAACCACACAGCAAAGCAGCAGGTGGTTTTCTCCACACAAAGTTTATTGCAGGGACATTTTAAAACTACAATTAGTTGTTGACTTGAGCTTGTATGTTTTTCCATCATCAGGGTTTATAAAATCTGTATACTCTATATTCATATCACAATAAATAAAATTGGTACATTTTACATGACCTACTGATAGAGTATGCTGGTCATAAATGGGTAATATTGCTAGACTCAGAATTTCCTTTAGAGTCTCTGGAATATGCAATCCTCAAATCATGGTTGGAAAAAACTGGATGAGACTGCATAATGTCCCAGTTTTTCTTAATCAAATTAGCCACCTTTTCCCCACCCATCTTATAATGTAACACAAAGGGCTCAGTACGATCAAATTGTACCAGAGGACCCAGTTGTTGTATTTAGCCTGTGTATAAGATTTATGCAGAACATGTGTGGGACAGCCCCGTTGGAGCAAGCTGGTAGCCAGATCTCTTGCTTGTTCTTTATAATCTACAACATCGCTACAAATTCTGTGTCTTAAAAATTGTGAATAAGGTAGGCTGTTCTTCAGGGACCAGGGATGAGAACTATGGTATTGTAATGGACCGTTCCTGTCAGTAGGTTTCCAGTATACTTTAATAAATAGCAGTAGTAGTAGAAGTAGAAAAAACAACTTCATCAGAAAGTGTGGCCATTACATCCAAAAAACGAATGGTAGAATCTGAAAACTTATATGTGAACTAGATCGCTGTGTCACAATAATTAATCCAGTCCATAAAATCCTGTAACTGGTGTGGTTCTCCAGTCTAAAGCATGAAAACGTCATCTATATATCGTTTCCAAACCAGGATATCATCTTTGTATGGAGAATCCAACAACCATTTATTCTCAAAATTGTTCATGAATACATTTTCAATAGCAGGAGCAAATGTAGCTCCCATCGCTACTTCTGAGACTTGATGATAAAACGTGTCCTGAAAAAGAAAATAATGCTTACAAAGGGCTAAGTTAATCAATTCAAACAAAAAAAATCAGAAGGGATTTCAACAAGTCTCGGATGATCCTCCAAAGCCTGCCAAAATACTTGCAAAACCTGTGGTTATGTAATGGATGTATATAAGGACTTAATATCCATCGTGACCAAAAAAGGTTTTTTGTCAGTCATCCAAAATGCATAAAAAACGTGATGTATCTTTCACATAAGATGAGGAGAGTTCAATAAATGGTTTCAAAAAAATAGTCCACAAAGATGGACAATGGTTTGAGTAAAGAGCCCCTAGATGATAAAATCAGGTGTTGTGGAGGTTTGTCCAAATGTTTGTGAATTTTGGGGAGCACATATAGCATTGGAGTCAAGGGATGTAAAGTGTTCATAAATTTCCATTCTTTCTTTGTTAGAAAACCAGTTTTCAGTGCTTCCTGTGTGAGAATTTTAATTTCCTCTTGTATTTCACCTGTAGGGTCAGTGTCCAATTTCTTATAGGTTTTCAAATCAATCAGTTGTGACTCAATTTCATTTATGTGATCATTCCTATTTTGGATGACTACTGCACCACCTTTGTCAGCTTTCTTGATCACGATGCAATTTCCATAAAGAGGATCTTTCATCTTAGGTTTCATGACAATTTAATCAATGTTGTTTAGAAAAAAGTTTTGATTCCCATAGAGCCTTGAATATCTTAATTACAGAGTCCAAAGGAACCGAGGGGTCCAGGTGGAATATATGTTTATCTGTGAATGATCTTCCACAATACTATTTGTAGAAAAATAAATTTTTAATTTTAACTGTCTAATGAAGTGATCCAAATCAATATGAAATTGGAACTCATCAAAACCAGAAGACGGTATGAACAACCACCCTCTGGAGAGAGTAAGGATACATGCATCTGCAGTGTCTAAAGTAGTAGAGAATAAATTTATAAACTGGGGTGGAGACAGAGGTAAGCAGTTACTGCAGCAAGAACAACGCTGGATTTTCCGCCTAAAGTCCTACGAACCAGGAGGTTTGAATACAATGTTGCAATGGGCGGCATTTTTTTGATCAGCCCTTTTGATCAGTTTTTTTTCATTTAGCCTCTGATTAGCTTGCTTATTTTTTGTTTCCAATATCCCAGCTCCCTGATTGACTCATTTACACTGACGTCATAAGTTTGTGATTGGTAAATCAACGGATTTGTGTCCTTTATCTATTGAATGTAATTTTTTGACATTTGCTAAAGACAGAGCCAGCAAGAGTGGCAGGAGTATGCTGTTCATTGATTTATTTCTGTAGGGGTGTAGGTTTACAACAACACATCGATCTAAGTTCTTTTGTAGGCATTAGTGGTGTGGTCTCCAGAAGAAGCCGTTATCGAAATGCAGTGCCGAGTTGATAGTTGCAGCACCACTTGGATACTTTGAAGTTTTTTTGCAGAAGAAAAATCACCTTGGCTGCAAATGACTTCCATAAGTTAAGTTTGCCTTTTATTTTTAGGACACTATTAACCCTATAATATAGAAGGTAAAGTCTGGATAATTTTTTGACACTTTTGAGGAGGTTTTTATGACCCATGATTACTTTTTGAATGAGCTGCAGTCTAGAATGATTTATTCATACAGGTTTTCCATAACCAATAGGCTTTGTGCTGGTGTTGTGAGGTCTTTTCCTCCTATTTTTGAAAAATATAATTTAAAAAAAGATATTTTTTTCAAGTTTCATTGCATTTACTATTTTGTTTTAAGGTGACACTTATGAATGCATTAGTGAATAAGATCCTGTGCATTTGAATTTAGTTGTTTGCCCAAATTATGAAAAACCAAGCAAACGTAGTAGAAATGACTTAGAGGCTATTCGACCCCTCTACCTCTCTCTATCAAACCCCACTCAGATACAATGTAGACCAATAGATTTTTCACTTAGGGAATATCTTAATTCTACTTTAGAGGAGACTCCACTCCCGGGCAGAAGAAAAGAAAAGAAAACAACTTCATATCCAATGCAAGGGGGAGAGGAAGTGATAATAGAAAGCAGAACTTTAATATTCCCTTATCTCCTGTTTGTCTGTCCTAATTAGATTGTAAGCTCTGTCGAGCAGGGACTGTCTCTTCATGTTCAAGTGTACAGCGCTGCTTACATCTAGTAGTGCTATAGAAATGATAAATAGTAGTAGTAGTCTTTGGGATTCCGGAATCTTGCTACTCTTTGTCCTTATCCCTTATTTATCCTGTTTGTCTATCCTAATTAGATTGTAAGCTCTGTCGAGCAGGGACTGTCTCTTCATGTTCAAGTGTACAGCGCTGCGTACGTCTAGTAGCGCTATAGAAATGATAAGTAGTAGTAGTAGAACATTCCACTACAGATACCTTCCACTAGCACAAGAGGAATAGATAAGATTTACAATGTATCAAAAAAGAGAGCTAAATGACAGTGAACTATTAGTTTTGAATAAAGGTCTATCGTTCACCCCTACACCATGTTATAACACCGTAAGGGGCCCTTTTACTAAAGCGCAGCAAGCCTACCATGGGCTTGCCATGCGGCAGTCTGGCACAACCGCTGGGCTACCACAGGATCCTGGTGGTAGTGCCTACCCTCACTGCACGCCATTTCTGGAATTTTTAGGGGGGGGGGAATAGCACTAGGTTAGCATGGGAGCCTTTACCGCCTCCTAAATAAGTGGCAGTAAGGGCTCCCCCAAGAAATGGCTGTGCAGCAAATGGTTCACTTACCACATGGCCATTTCCTTTTTAAAAAATAAAAAGCCTTTTACCCATTGTGGAAAAGGGGGGCCTCGGCACGTGGCAAACCCATGCGCTGACATCACCACAGGGGTCCTTTTAACAGAGCTTGGTAAAAGGACCCCTAAATACTAGAGTAGAACTATTTCAATTTACCCACAAATTGAAAAGTATTGACTATTTTGTTTCGGACAAACTACTAATTACACAGATCTTTCCATTATCAAACATGGCAGTAGATGAAATCCTCTAGGCAATCCTAACCCTCTTATAATGGAATGAGAGAAAATGCTTATGAAAGACAGAGAAAAGATGGAAGACGGTGAAAAGAAAATTTATTATAACCTTAGTAAAGAAGAAAAATTAGTACCATTAGATGCTTTGTCAACTTGTTAAGGTTTATTTGTGCTGGGAGCTCAGCTATTTGAGAATGATGTCCTGTGAGCTGGGGTTTGTATGTATTTGATTTTTTCAATAAAAATATTGAACTTTAAAAGAAGAGCAATTAATACCCTTGAAAATAATGGTAACATCATAGGAGCCAACTTTTCAAAATTATTGGGGGTGCTAAGCCCAATGAAAATAACCCCTCCTTAGACACATACAAGGAATTTTCTCAATATTGGGGGTGCTCAAGTACCCACAGCACCCACAGAGTCGGCTCCAATGGGTAACATTATCATAAAACTTGCTTACAAAGGTGGGGGTACAGTTGTTACAGATGTTAAAGAGGTCAATAGACAATTGAAAGATAGGGCTTTTTATGAGAAACTTAAGGATCCAACAACTGATTTAAAGAAGGAAACCAATTTGGTTTTAAAGATAGTGATGTGGTCAGCATCTAAGGCTAAGAAAGATTTTGAGGTTTTGAAAGATTTACAAGTCATGCACTACACCCCAAGTAGATCTATGCTCTCAGGCATCATTTCTCAAAGCACTCTGTTTTTACCCATAATAAAACTTACATAATAGGTTTATAGGTTTGTTATTTATATCCTACCTTTACTGATGGTGGGATACAATAAAACAGACATAATTTAAAAACAAAGTATAAACAAACAATATACAATCTGGTCCTTGGTGGCGTACAGGGCATAGTGCGAGAGGTGGCGGTGTTGGGTCCCCTGGGAAACAGTGATCAGAACATGATCAAGTTTGAGCTACTATCCGGGATGAACTCACAAAGGAAATCTACTGTAGCTGCATTTAATTTTTGAAAGGGTGACTATAATAAAATGAGGAAAATGGTTAAAAAGAAACTAAAAGAATTGGCTGCTAAAGTTAGGACACGAAATCAGGCATGGAAGTTATTCAAAAATACCATATTGGAAGCCCAGTCCAGATGCATTCCATTTTTTTCAAAGGTGGAAAGAAGAGAAAACGACAGCCAGCATGGTTAAAAGGTGAAGTAAAAGAAGCTATTACAGCCAAAAGATTGTCCTTCAGAGAATGGAAAAAGGACCCAAATGAAAAAAATAAAAAGCAACATAAACATTGGCAAGTCATTTGCAAAGCATTAATAAAGAAGGCTAAAAGAGAATATAAAGAGAAACTTGCCGCAGAGCCTAAAACTCACAATAACAACTTTTTCAGGTACATCAGAAGCAGAAAGCCTGCAAGGGAATCCGTGGGACCATTAGATTATGAAGAAGCAAAAGGGGCGCTCAGGGAGAACAAAGCCATAGCAGAGAAACTGAATGAATTCTTTGCTTCTGTCTTTACGGAAGAAGATGTAAGAGATCTGCCTGTACCAGAAATGGGTTTCAAGGGTGATGATGTGGAGTAACTGACAGAATTCTCGGTGAACCAGGAAGATGTACTGAGCCAAATTGACAAATTAAAGAGTAGTAAATCACCTGGACTGGATGGCATACATCTAAGGATACTCAAAAAACTCAAACATGAAATTGCTGATCTGCTGTTAGTATTATATAACCTGTTGTTAAAATCGTCCGTAGTACCTGAAGATTGGAGGATGACCAATGTGACATCAATTTTTAAAAAGGGTTCTAGGGGTGATCCGAGAAACTATAGACTGGTAAGCCTGACGTCAGGGCCGGGCGAAATAGTGGAAACTTTTATAAAGAATAAAATTGTAGAACACATAGACAAACATGGTTTAATGGAACAGAGTCAGAATGGGTTCAGCTGAGGGTAGTCTTGCCTCACCTATTTGCTTCATTTTTTGAAAGTGTGAATAAACATGTGAATAAAGGTGAGCTGGTTGATGCAGTGTATCTAGCTTTTCAGAAAGCTTTTGATAAAGTTCCTCATGAGAGACTCTTGAGAAAATTAAAGAATCATGGGATAGGAGGCAAGGTTCTGGTGTAGATTAGGAATTGGTTTTTGGACAGAAAAAAGAGAGGATAGGGTTAAATGGTCAGTTCTCTCAATGGAGGCAGGTGAACAGTGGAGTGCTGCAGGGATCGGTACTGGGACCGGTGCTATTTAACATATTTATAAATGATATGGAAATCGGAACGGTGAGTGAAGTGATTAAATTTGCAGATGATACAAAACTATTCAAGGTTGTTAAAACATGTGTGGACTGTGAAATATTGCAAGAAGACCTTAGGAAATTGGAAGACTGGGCAACCAAATGGCAGATGAAGTTTAATGTGGACAAATGCAAGGTGATGCTCATTGGAAAGAATAATCTGAATCATAGTTACCTGATGTTAGGGTCTACCTTGGGAGTCAGCACTCAAGAAAAAGATCTAAGTGTCGTTGTAGATAATACGCTGAAATCTTCTGCTTAGTGTGTGGCGGCAGCCAAAAAAGCAAACAGGATGCTAGGAATTATTAGGGAAGAGATGGTGAATAAGACTGAATATACTATTATGCCTCTATATCGCTCCATGGTGCATCCACACCTTGAGTATTGCATTCAGTTCTGGTCGCTGTATCTCAAAAAAGATAAAGCAGAAGTAGAAAAGGTTCAAAGAAGAGCGACTAAAATGATAAAGGGGATGAAACTCCTCTCGTATAAGGATATGCTAAAGAGGTTAGGGCTCTTCAACTTTTGAAAAGGGATGGATGAAGGGAGATATGATTGAGGTCTACAAAATTCTGAGTGGTGTAGAACAAGTAGAAGCAAATCGATTTTTTCTTGTTCCAAAAGTACACAGACTAGGGGACACTCAAAGAAGTTACATGGAAATACTTTTAAAACCAATAGGAGGAAATATTCTTTTATTCAACGAATAGTTAAGCACTGGAACTCTTTGCAGGAGGATGTGGTAACAGTGGTTAACATATCTGGGCTTTAAAAAAGGTTTGGACACGTTCCTGGAGGAAAAGTTCGTAGTTTGCTATTGAGACTGTTTTTCACTGAGTACAATTGCCAGCCTTTTTCCATATTTCTACAAGACAGACATGGGGAGGCAACTGCTTGCCCCAGGATTGGTAGCATGGAATGTTGTTAATAATTGTGTTTCTGCCAGGTACTTGTGACCTGGCTTGGCCACTGTTTGGAAACGGGATACTGGGATAGATGAACCAATGCTAAGAAGCCCATAGGAATAAAATAGGCTTCTTATAGTACGCACTAAGGGGTCCTTTTATCAAGCTGCGGGAAAAAGGGCCCTGCACTAGCGGTGAGAACCGTTTTCCCCACGCACCAGGGCCCTTTTTACTGCAGCAGGTAAAAAACCCCAGGCACACATGGCCATGCTGTAAGAGAACATTTACCCATGGCCATGCGACAGAGAGCCCTTGAGGTCCACCCATGACTATGCCAGTGGTATATATATATATATATATTTTTTTTTTTAAATAACTATTCCAGTAAACTACTTTTCTACTTTATCCTTATCCTAATCTGGCTCTTTGACTTTTAAGATTAAGACCTGCTTAGGGGAGAGATCTAGAAATCATTGTCATTGAGAAATGAATATTCTGTCAGGTAAAAGTTAGATGTATATTATGAAATTATCGTAGAAGAATTTTTTAAACTGTAGAAGAATTTTTTTAACTTTTTCTTCATGACTGAGAAATTTTGGTTTTTGTATCTTAGTTATGGACATCTGGGAGAGGTAAGGCTAATCACTAGAAACAGACATTTCCGGCTAAAACTCACCTTCTTATGTGTTCGGCATTTTCCGCATGTGAAAATGAAACTGAAAAGATAAACATGATAGCCCATGAGTCAATCCACTAATCCAATTCCGTTATCATTAACAAAATCTCAGATAGCACAAAGTTCTCTTACCTGCCGGAGTGTAGACAAAGGATGCTGGGAAAGAAGAGAAAAGAATGATTATTTTCAGCAAATGTGAGGAGAATATGTGATTATTGCTAGACTCAGGGCTAGCTTTACCATTGCACCAGATGATGCGCTGGCCGCCGGCAATTAAGGTAAAACACCCAGTCTCTGACCTCACCTGATCTACAGGTAAGCTTTTTCTTTCCCTCCACTCCCCCTCCCCCTCCAGTTCGGTCTCTCTCCTTCTCGCTTCTCTGTCGCTGCAGGTCTGGCACTGATCCTTACTTCTCTCACTCCCCTGTGGTCCTGTAAAGTTTACATCAGTTGCTGGCAACAGCAGCAGCAGTGTGAGAGGCTGCCTTCAGCCAGCCCCTTGGAGGGAAGGAGAAGTGCCAGATCCATGGGGAGGTGGGAGAGGGGGAAAGAGAGACTGAACCAGTGTGGGGAGGAGAGATGCCAGCCAGAGGGAGGGAAAGATGCTGAACATGTAGGGGAGGGAGGAAGGAAGGGCACCAAAAGCAATGCGATCCGGGGGGGGGGGGGGGGGGGGGAGGGTGCTGCCAAAGCAAGTTGGCTCAGGGCACCACTATCCCTTAAGCCAGCCCTAGCAAGTCAGTTTTGGTTTTCTTTCTTTTTAGATTTGGAGTAGCACTTCACCCTGGTTATGTAATTCTCTTCCTTTGGAACTTAGATTAGAAAGTGATTATTGGAGTTAAAAAAAAAATTAAAGACTTGACTGTTTAATTATTTTTCTTGATTATGCATGTTTTCTTTATCTTATAATTGTGTTTTATAAGGTAAACCGTTCTGAGGTTTTGGTAGAGGTGGTCTATAAAACTTAGATTATTACCATTTTATTATTAATAATCCATAGAGGCCGATCCTGTCCTGGTTTTGCTCTACTTTATGCATGGAGTTATAGTTCTATTTTCCCACAGGAAAGGTAAAATTTGGATGTACCTGTTAATTTCCTTTCCTTGATTCCTTCCAGACTTCTCCAAATTAATTGGTTATATCCTTCTACCAGCAGATGAAGCCAGAGGGGAAAAAAAGCAGCTCAGAACTGACTTCATTCCCCATACAGGGTCTTCAGCTTCTTAGGATTCTAAAGATAACTGAAGACAATTGTTATGTTTTTGGGTTTTCAATTAATTAGTTAAAACTGAACTAGGAATGAGATAATTCCATACACCAAAAGTATCTTCAAAGTGGTCTACAACATACTCACTGCTAACTTTCTGAATTTGTCGGATAGAGCCCTTGACAGCCATGGGCGAATTCTGGCCTCAAGGAAAGAAAATAAACAGGTAAGTCCAAATTTCTTCTTTCTTATTGTCCATACCAGACCAGTCTAGATGAGTGGGATGTACTCAAGGTCTACCTAAACTAGACGGGAGCAAGCCACAATAACTCACATGACTCCTACACCTAAGATGTAGACCCTCCAGATCTGCTAAGCTACTTAGAGGTGCAATAGAGGCAAGGGCACTGCTCTGTCAGTATTCTCTAGAATAACAGATTCTTATTCTGCTTTCAAGGGACTTCTTTGCTCTAGTTGAATAGGCTTTCCAGCCAAATCTTGCTGATGTGGTCCAAAGTCATCTTTTTCTTGACTCCTACTGATATTGATGCCTTAAATATCACTGTGCCTTATGTAGGACAGAAATTGGATCAAACATTTCTTCTGAACAATAATGGTGTCAGTCATGTGTGCTGCTGCTGCCAGGTCCTGCAGGAGTACTCCATTCCAGACCAAATCTGACACACTTACCAGTTTCCCTCAGTTTTTCCCATCAGTGAATAGTGTTGTCTTGCCTGATGCCATCATGGCCTCTAATTTGGACCAACCAGGACCAGCATTTGGGGAGAGGGATCCAGGGAGGGGCTTCCCATAAGTACTTACAGACAGCCTCTGAATTTTGGTCCCTTTCCAAGATTCCATACCTTAAGATTGCCATGTCCCGAGAAGTATGGCCATTGCACTGAACATTAGATCAAACAACAATATCCAACCATACCCAGAGAAGGTAATGTACAATTCTCCACCCAGCTCACTAGCCTCAAAGAGATCCTACCTAAATAAGAACAACTGGTAAGCACTCTCTATCTGGAAAAACAGAAGTAGTACCATGAAGTCCAAAGCAAAATCTTTAATTAAAACCACAGTTTTGAATAAACAATTTATTTTGGACTTCATGGACCTGTTCTTGTGTTTTCATTTGGACCTACAGTACCAGTCTCTTCTTGCTGGAGTGCTCTTTATCTGGCAAACAGCTCTAAATAACAATAATGGTCCTAACTTTATAGTGAAAGTTAACCGAGCACCGATCTGAATATCGGCTGGTGCCCTTTTTAAATTCCGGGTCTGAGCCTGAAGCGGTGCCAACCCCATCCCCCCTAGAACATGCCGATGCCCCACTCAAACCTCCCTCCCCCTCACCCGCCCCCAAAAGAAAATGAACCCCCCTCCCTCCCTTTCACCCCCGGAAGAAGATAAAGACATCCCTCCCACTCCCCAAAAAGACAATGATCCTCCTTTCAGCCCTCCCAGGTTCATATGCACTCCCAGGCCTACTAAAAGTCTCTGGAGGTTCAATGGGGGAGATGGGGGCAGAAATAAGGTGAGGCTGCCATGAGAGGTCAAGACAGCCATTTTCATGAGGCAGCTGTTAAGGGCAGGAGCAAATAGACCACTAGGAACTTTAGGTAGGCCCAGGGAGGCCTATTGTGAGTGGGAGTGGGGAGAAGTGCATATGGACCAGATGGGGCTTGAAGGGGGGGGGGGAATCATGTCTCATTGGGGGAGGGAGGGAAGAGTATTGGATGGGGGTCTTCATCTTCTTCCGAGAGAGTGGAAGGGAGGGAGGATCAGAATCAGGGGAGCAGAGGGCACCTGCATTCCTTATGTGTCTCCTGCATATAAAAAAATTAGTCCCGGATATTCAGTGGCCCGGCACTGAATATCTGGGGCTAATTCTACTTGTTGTAGTCAGCACTTTTAAAAATGCTGATCACTGCTACCTGTTAGTGTTTATTTAATGCACTTAGTTTAGTTTATTGAGGCTTAGTATACCGCCTTTCATATATCAAAGCGGTTTACAATCATTTCTATAAAAACAATAAAAAAGGAAAGGAACTCCAACATCATAACAAAAGAGAAATTGAAACAACGAGAAAATAGGGAGTAGAGCAAGCAAGGGGTACATGGCTACACCACTAGCCAGTCCTCCAGTACAACTCAAGGGTTAGTAGGGAAGGCTATGGAAAATAAGTGGGTTTTTTAAGTGGCCTTAAAGCATTAGTAAGACTGTTCAGCCTAAAACCCGAGAACGTCTCTGACCAGGATAAACTTATGTACATAAGTGCATATACCATTTTAAAATTATCTCCAGAGCTAACATAGCTTAGGTTAAGTTAGGGTGATCAGATGATTAGTTGATGTATGAGAAGCTGGATTTATAGTTCCTCAGTGCCAAGAAATTGGAAAAAGTTCATAGATGCAATGGAATAAAATTATAACTGGAATGCTAGAGTGTAAAATGAGTTGGTAAATATTTGTTGATATCTTCCCTTGGGACATCTTGTTTGTTTCCCTTCTCACCTGTGTAATGACTTGGTTCCTTCCTTTTCTTCCTGCGGTAGTAAATCCAGATGCTGAAACACATCAGGATTACCCAGCATGCACTACCAATGCCAGCGATGAAGGTGGGCTGCTTCACAATACCTGTAATCTGCTCGGCAAGACTGATGTTCTCACCGTGGTCAATGGTCACTGGGTCTTGTTCTATGAATGCATTGATAGGCAGGGGTCAGAAAACAGTGCATTAATATTTTCATACTAAGCTCATGACAGCATATTGCAGGCTGCCATGGGAGTAAATCTACTAAACAGAAACAGATGAACACTGTGAGTCTAAACTCAAAAAAGCAGGCCATAGGTCAGGCTCCCACTTTCACGTATGTTATAGGCCAGATTCAATAAACTGCGCTCAAAAATGGGTACTAGAAAAGATCAGCATTAACTGCAATTCTATAAAAGGTGTACACCCTTTATAGAATTGCGTTTAGTGCTGATTTCTGCATCTAAACTTTAAGCTCCAGACCTACCCCTGCTGAAACCAGATGCAAATACTAGCGGCCCAAGTTGGACGTGCTGAGCCGGTATTCTATAACTAAGTGCACAACGTTTTAGAATGCCCCTGATACGCCCATGACCATGCCCCCTCTTGAGATGTGCTCTACGGGAGTTAGGCGCACTTCTTTATAGAAAAGCAAGCACCCAGATGCATGCCCAAATTCTAATGGGTGCCAATTAATCTCAATAATTGGTTGTTAGCACCCATTTGATGATTCTGAGTTTGTTAGCCAATTAATTTGTGCACGCATCTTGGGAGTGCATCTTATATAGAATCCAGGGGTAAGTGCATAACTGCTGCATATAGGTACTAACATTTACGTCAGCAATAGACCCTTGGTGTAAATATTCTCACCTATATTTAGGAGCACGACTATCAACTCATGCTAGTTTTCTATCTCAGCATCTTGGCGCACAGATGTAGTTTTAGAATTGGAACCATTCAGACACCTAACGTGGTGCCAAGATATAGAGTCATTTCCTTCATAGGTGGTCGGTGACTCAAATTGGGAAGGCTAAAGTAGGTTGGAGTGGGGCTAGGTGGGATGGAGTGTGACAGGCCAAGTTACAAGTATCAGAAAAAATAAACAGGAGAAAATACCTCTACATCTGTAGCCAGTAGTCCAAATAGAAGTAGAGGGTAGCACAAATGACAATCAGCCATTGGAAATGAAGTCAAAGGGTCTTTATTGAAAGCACCAGCATTACAGACCCAATGCTGGTGCTTTCAATAAAGACCCTTTGACTGACATGGCCGTGCTTCGCCCTTTTACCTGCTCTCTATAATAAAGGCTTTTAATTCATCTTTCATCATGTCTGCTTCTTCATCTTCATGGGACTAGCAAACTGCTTGCTCATCTGTTTTTCAGCAGTAAAGGGACAGAGAGGCCACTTTTGAACACAACTGCCTTGCTCATCTAGTACCTCTCTTACGGATGGTAATATGCATACTGAACACACTCCAGGGAACTATGTACCAAAAAAATTCAAAATAATGCAACATACTAAACAGAACAATATTTGCAGCATTCTGGAAACTTTAATACTTGGCTCCTGGTCAGCCCTAGCTCCCCAGTCCAGCATCTTCCTGTTGGTCATGTGAACAGTGATATTCAACAGCACTGGAACAGAAATCTTGTGGTTACTGGCAGTCATAAAATGATTTGCCTATCAATGTTTTAGTAGGTTGCCAAATGGCCACCAGGTTTCAGATCTACTGCCCTTTATTGAGTTAATTGGATTATGTATTACAGTGAAACCCTGCTATAGCACATTCCTTGATAAAGCAAATTCATATATAACACGATCATGACATGGTTCCCCTTTATTTTTCATACCCTCTGTATTTGCTACAGCTCCTCTGGCAGCGCTCCACTTTGGGTAAGGTCTGACTATGTGGGGGAGGCCCCCCCCATGCATGCATGAAAACCACTTTGTGTGAGGTATGGCTATGTGGTTGAGGCTCGCCCCTTCCCCCGCACGAAAAACATTTTGGATGAGATCTAGCTACACGGCTAAAGGCCACTCCCCATGCACGCATGAAAACCACTTTGGGCAGCTGAAACAGGGAAAAGTCAGCATTAAGCATGGAGAAACCATCTCATAAGCGAAAGTCTTACTACTCAAGAAAAAAAGTTATTTGCCATCAATAGTTTATAGTTTATTAAAAATTTGCTAAACTGCTCTGACAAACAGAACTAAGCGGTGTACAGGCTATAAAAAGAAAGGAAAAGAACTCCATTTTTTCAAAAGAAAAGGAACAGATAAATTAAAACAAAAGATAAAAGATAAAAGAAAGTGTGTTAAAAAGATAACAAAAAAAGGGACATAAAAGAACAAAGCAAGCTGCTGCCTTGCCAACTCAGTCATTCAGAACTGCCATAGGCCTGTTGAACAGCCAAGTTTTCAACTCTGATTTAAAGTTCTTAAATTTGAGAATAATGC
Organism: Microcaecilia unicolor; assembly: GCF_901765095.1. Classification (NCBI taxonomy): domain Eukaryota; kingdom Metazoa; phylum Chordata; class Amphibia; order Gymnophiona; family Siphonopidae; genus Microcaecilia; species Microcaecilia unicolor. The sequence goes on along the minus strand of NC_044042.1, from coordinate 85,514,495 downwards.
GAACATGTAATGGTAGACCATTCCAGATGTAAGGTGCCAGAAAGAAAAAAGCACAATGCCTAGTCAACTCGTAGTGTGCAAGTCTTGGTCCTAGAAGGATGAGACAGTGATCATTCAAGGTCTGTAAGATTCGAGTGGAAGTATAGGGGATTGTAAGATTGGCTAAGTATTCTGGGTAGCCAAAGTAGTGAGCTTTGAAGGTCAATATTGCTGTTTTGTATTTAATCCTTTGTTCTGGTAACCAACTGTATTGTTTCAATCAGCTGAAGTCTGGTAAACAACAAACTCAGCAACAACAAATCTACTCTCAGAGGGTGGAAGAAAGAAAGGAAAAAAGCTGAAGTTTACCCTGTTTTAGAAGAGGAAGTTGGTTTACAGAGGGGAAAAAAATTAAAAATTAAACTGGCTAACAATGAAAACTTATTCACCGCTATATCAATGGTTCATCCAGCTCAGTTCCAGGGAATCCCTATTTCTGGCCCCATTCTGAAAGCTCAGATGGAAAAATGCAACCGACAGCTCAATGGCCAGGAGTCTATGTTCAATGCTTTAACGGAAGGCTGAGGCTCAACACATTTAAGAGGCATGCCATTAGTCAAGTCCTTGTCTCAGGGGAGTTCCATTCAGCTGACAGGGAAGCAGCAAATTTTTACCTAAGTGAACTTTAAAAACTTCTGTAAGAAGAAGAGCATACAACTGTGATGAAACAGAACCATGTTTGAAAATGTTACCTAATCGTTTGCTAGCAGCCAAGGATGATATACACAAACAGGAAGGCTTTAAACAAAGAAAGGACAGAGTGACCATTCTTTTTTGTGTGAATAAATCGGACAGTCATAAAGTAAAGCCACTCATGATTGGGACGTCCAAATCACCCAGGTGTTTTCACCACGTAAACATGAAATCTTTGCATTTCGAATATACACGGAGGGGCTGGTGGTTGGGAGGTGGGGATAGTGCTGGGCAGACTTATACGGTCTGTGCCCTGAAGAGCACAGGTACAAATCAAAGTAGGGTATACACAAAAAGCAGCAAATATGAGTTAACTTGTTGGACAGACTGGATGGACCGTGCAGGTCTTTTTCTGCCGTCATCTACTATGTTACTATGTTACACACAGCAAAAATGCTTGGATGAACTCTTCAGTTTTTACAGACTGGTTTCATAAATCCTTTGTTCCGGCTGTTACAGCTCATTTGCATAAACTGAAACAGGAGAAAAAGGCATATTTCTTCTGAATAATTGCCCAATCCACCCCCCTGTGGAGAGCTCGAGAGATTGTGTTTTATATATTAAAGAATAGAACTTCGGAGATCCAGGGCATAATATCAGTCTCCAAAACAAACTACCAACGTGAACTGATTAGGAGGATGATGGTGGATAACGATGCCACAATTGATGCAGCACTGGCATCACTCAACCTGAAGGAAGTTCGTCACCTTGGTGGAAAGGCCTGGGATGCTATCTCAGCAACTTGCATTGAGCAATGCTGGATGGAGGGGTTTGGATCCGTACTCCCTTCATCAACAATTGATGAGGAAGATGCCCAAGAGGAGGCTTTTTTAGGCTTTTCTCCAGAGGACATGTGGATGGTTGGAGAGGCATTAAAAATATTTGAACATGTGCATAATGAACTGAGGTTTTAATTGATAGAGTGCCCTACTTACGAGCACGTGACAGATGAAGAAACTGTGGCAAATGTTCAGTGAAAGATCACAACCACACCGTCAGAAGCCTCCTTTTCTACTTTAGCTTTATTTTTATGTATTAATTTTTAATTTAATGAGTGGGAATGTGTCAATTTTTGAAATTTACATCTGCTATCTTTATATTTTGCACAGTACAGAACATGCATCACTGTTTCTATTTCTCTGGTGTTGCACTGTAGGCAGAGTCCAGCTTCTTGGGGTTTCAATTAAACTTTTTTTGTCTACATTCTTTAGTGGTTACTTATTCTATAGTTGGTGAGAGTCTACCTATGTTCATATGTTCTTTGGTGTTTCTGGGACATAGACCATAGAAGTCCGCCCGGCCCTATACTTATGTTCCAACTGCTGGAGTTACCGTTGAAGTTCACTCCAGCCTATTCGTCTTCTCATTTGTGAGACACAGACCGTAAAAGTCTGTCCAGCACTGTCCTCAAGTTCCAGCCACTAAAGTTGCTGTCTAAGCCCTTTCCAGCCTATCCTAAACCAGATTGCCATATATGAGATACAGACATTACAAGTCTGCCCGGTATCAGCTCTAGTTCATCACAGCTGGAGTAAACATCTAAGCGTCACCTGACACATCTACACACATGTAGGCATTTAAATTTAGGGTTTTTTTTTAACTTCCATTTTCTAATTAGAGATCCTCTGTTTCCATCCCATGCCTTTTTGAATTCTGTCACCATTTGTGTCTCTACCCAGGGGCGTAGCCACAGGTGGGCCTGGGCGGGCCCGGGCCCAGCCACTTTTCCTCCAGGCCCACCCATCCGTGATCCCACATCTCCACCTTCGTTCTGGAGCGCTGAAATTTGAAGCAGTGCTGCGCTCAGTTCGCCTCACTCAACGACGCCGGTCATAGTCGCGCCGCTCCTGAGCCGCGGCAGGAACAAAAACAGGTGCTTCACCGAGCTACCACTTCAGTTCAGCTTCAGCCGGCATAAGAAGAAAAACAAGCGCGGGGCCGCGCTGCTGCAGGCACGCACTGTCGGCTCTGCCTGTCCTCTGCCCTCGGAACGGGAAATTGACGTCAGCGGGGGCAGAGGATGGGAGAGCAGACAGCGCATGACTGAAGGCTGCTGCGGGCGGCCCCGCGCTTGTTTTTCTTCTTGTGTTGATGACGCTGCTGCTGCTCCTGTTTCAGAGGGCCAGAGAGTGAGAGAGGAAACGTGGTTGGTAGGGGAAGGGTGTCCGAGAGAGCAGAGGGGAGAGAAAAAAAGAAGATGACGCTGGAGAGTACAGAGAAAGATGGGGAGAGAGGGATCATGGAAAAGAGCAGGGGAGAGCCAGAGAGAGATGGGGAGAGAAAGGACATGGAGACAACAGGGGAGAGCCAGAGAAAGAGGGAACTTGGAAAAGAGCAGGGGAGAGCCAAAGAGAGATGGGGAGAGAAAGAGGGGACATGGAAAAGAGCAGGGGAGAGACAGGCTGCGGGGGGAAGGAAGGGGAACAAAGGGGATACCCTGACTGGTCAGATGGAGAGACAAATAGGAGAAATGCTGAATAAAAGGAGGGTGAAAGAGGAAATATGCTAGAAGAAGGGGCAGAAAGAGGAAGATGCTAGATGGAAGAGGGGTACAGAGAGAGAGAGAGACAGATGAGTAGCAAGATGGGGGAGAGAAGGAGGGGACATGGAAAATGGCAGGAGAAAGAGAGAGAAGCTGCTGGAGAGAAACTGGGGGAGACCTTAGCTGGTCAAATGGAGAAATGCTGGATGCAAGGAGGGAGAAAGAGGGAAAATGCTGGAAGGAGGGAGCAGAAAGAGGGAAGACCCTGGATGGAAGTGTAGGAAGAGAAAAAGGAAAGCCACTGGTAGGATGTGGGGGAGAGAGAGGGCATGCTGAATGGAAAAGGGTAGAGAGATAACTGTCTAGAAGGAAGGGGAGATAGAGGGAGACGGATGGAAGGATTGGGAGAGGGTAATAGGTGGAAGGATGGAGAGAGAAAGAGGGATGACACTGGATGGAAGGGTATGAGAGAAAGAGGGAAGGGCACCCGCTCAGCTGTCAGTCTAGGACTCCAGTCCAGCCCACCACCATCATGTGCATGCCATGCAGTGCACGTTTTACAGGAGGGTTGCGGAGCGGAGGTGAGGAGCACGAGCCTGGCCCTGGAAGGTTCTTCTTCATGATTCGACATTATTTTGAGGCGAGCCCAGCAGCAATAGGAGCCGGTAATAAAAATTTAAGTACTTTTTTTATCATAATTTTTAACATTGTGTGACATGTGCTGTGTAATTTTTTTTAAATTGAGCTAGCTGGGGCCTGCTGCCTGCCTGGGGCTGGTGGTCACTATTAAAATTTATTGCTGGGGAATTTCTGGGTGGGGATGGGCTCCTCATTGCCTTGGGTAATATGGGTGGGCACTATATATATATATATAGTGCCCACCCATATTAGCTCTGGGCCCAGCCAAAATATCAGGTCTGGCTACGCCACTGTCTCTACCTCCTCCTTATTGGAGACTTTCTGCATCTGTGCTGTTAAAGCAAGGAGGAGGAGGCAGCAGTCAAAGAGCTTGGTACTCTGTAGGTGAGAGGCTGGCAGAAATCCAGGGTACACTTCCACGGGAATCCCCCAAGAATTGTTTCCATACCCACAGGAACACCACAGTGTGAGAAATGTGTAAATATATTGCTTTTTCACTTAACGTAATTGCAAAGATAGAATATATAGCTTATGCCCTCGTAGAAAGGAACTCTTTGGGGATAAGGGTATAACTATGTTTGTGTAGGCCTTTCTAACAGAGATCACCATATTATAGCTTTCTAAATTACCAACAAAGAAACTGTGTTAGTCTAAAGAGACATGTGCAAATTGATTAAAACTGCTGAGACAGGAGGGGGGGGTGAGAGGCCCAGGCCGCTAAGATGCATAAAAGTATCAAGGACAGGCCTTAGAGCTGGAATAAAAATGTAGCCAGGCATGAGACCATGAAACTGTGAAGCTATTTATAACAAAAGGGAATAGAAGAAAGGGGGAGTTGGGGGGGGGGGGAGGGGGGGGGGGAGTGAAGCATGCCATGTGTGAAACTGCTAATGCAGAGCTCTCACATAAGGGTTTGAAGATAATAAAATAAAAAGAAAATATAAACCAAGCAGAAGAATTAACAATGGATAGAGGCTCAAGCTTAGTCGATGGAAAATTTTCAGAAGGGACTGTCATATGATAATCAGCACTGATGTAGTGTGTGTGTGTGTGTGGGGGGGGGGGGGTAAATGTGATCAATATCCAATGAGAAACATAGGGGCAGATACCTAATGTAACCAGAAAGAAAGAATATATAACCTGTAAACATTAAGGAAGGGTGTGCCTGCTTATTTCATAGACACCCATTCTTGCAAGAGTGTATTTCATTTTTTTAACAATGAACTAATTAAGACTTGTTTCACCAATCCAATTTTGTAAGTTCTTTTTGTATAGGTTCTCAGGTTATCTGGGAGCTATTTATGGAACCCCACAGGAACTGCTTCCGTCCCCACGGGATCCCCGCAGAACTGCTTCTATTCCCCCGCGAACCCCATTCCTGTGCAAGTCTCTACTCTCTTCCTCTTGTTGTGCAGCATCTCCTCTTTGTGTTTCTCTCTTCTCCCATCCATACAGCATCTCCTCTGTGTGTGTGTGTCACCCAGCCGTACAGCATCTCTTGTCTCTTTCTCTCATTCCCTCCATCCATACAGCCGTCTCCTCTCTGTATCATCCTCTCTCCGCATTTGTGTCTCTCTTCCCTCCCCTTAGCCATGCAACATATCTTCTCTCTCCCCCCTCCCAGCTATGCTGCATCTTCTCACTCTCTTTCCACAGCCATGCAGCATTTCCTCTGTGTGTGTGCTACTTCTCTCTGCCTGCCATGTAGCATCTCCTCTTTCTCTCCACCCCCCGAACCCCAGCCCCAGCTATAACTATGCAGGATCTCCTCTCTTTCTCTCCTCCCCTTTCCTCTGTCCCACCCCAGTCATCCAGGATCTCTCTCTCTCTCTATCCCTCTTACTCCCTCATCCAGTATTGCCCCACTGTCTCTCTCACTCCCTCATCCAACATTACCCATCTGTCTCTCTTACCCCCTATCATCCAACATTGTCCTTCTGACTCACCTTCCACCATCCAGCATTGCCCTATCTTTCTCCTCCTCCACCATCCAGCATCACCTGTCTTTTCCCCCTCTTATTGTCCTGTCTTTCTCTTTCCTCCCATCCCCACCTCCACCACCCAGCATTGCTTCATCTCTCTCTCTCTCTCTTCTCCCTCACACCCCCTTCCTGGTTACTCACTTGCTCGCTTGCTCATAGGCATCTCCACCGGGCTGTTGCCTTCCTGAGTCCATGATAACAAAGACAAATAGGAACTGCAAGTTTCTCTTCCCTGCCGCCCATTCATTTGTTCACCCACTGCCTCCCAGAGTTGCTGGCTGCAAACAAAATGAAACAATGTGTAGGGCCATGGCTCTGTGGATGCTGCTGCTGGTCTCTCCCTCTCCCTCCCCTTAGGGTTGCCAACTTCTTAACAGAGAAAAACCTGACACCTGCCCACACTATTTAAAGTATCTTTCATGATATGCATGCCAAACACAATTTTTTTTAACTTTGAATTTTTTATTGCGTTTTGTCATATGTTTACATTTGTAACCATCAATCCATGACTAAACATCAATTCTAGTGTCTGTCTCTTAACTTTATCTCAACCTACAGACTATTCGACTACTTCTAAGTACTTCTTTCCGTATATTTACATTTGTAACCAGCAATCCGTGCCAAACTCAATTTTTATCATATTTTCTATGGCATGTGTGTTATTATTATTTTTTATTTATTTAGATTTTGCTTACACCTTTTTCAATAGTACTCAAGGTGAGTTACATTCAGGTACACTGGGTATTTCCCTGTCTGTGGAGGGCTCACAATCTAAGTTTGTACCTGAGGCAATGGAGGGTTAAGTGACTTGCCCAAGATCACAAGGAGCAGTAGTGGGATTTGAACTGGCCACCTCTGAATATCCAGGCTGGTGCTCTAACCACTAGGCCACTCCTCCACTGTATCTCTGTACCTCTGTACAGGGCCGCCGAGAGGGGGGGACGGGGGGGGACAAAAGTCCCCGGGCCCGGCGCTGCCGCTGCAGTGTGGCCCGCCTTGCTCCGGAACTAACCTTAAGTCTCCTTCTTTCACTTCGCGCAAACAGCAGCAGGGCAGGCCACTCCTTCCTTCCGTGTCCCGCCTTCGCCTGACGTAACGTCCGCGAGGGCGGGGCACGGAAGGAAGGAGGAGAGGTCTGCCCTGCTGCTGTTTGTGCAAAGTGAAAGGAGGAGGCTTAAGGTTAGTTCTGGCCCAGTAGCGGGTGGAGGGGGGGCCGGGGGTGGCCTTGTCCCGGGCCCGGCCCCGGCGGCCCTGCCTCTGTATCTGTCCTTGGTGGTTTATCAACTCCAACAATTTTCTGATTCATGTTCTAAATAATAAGAACATATATATATAATTTCAGGTGCAGACTCCTGACACGGCCCGAGTCGGGTCATTGATGTACAAGATTGAGTCTTTGATATACAAGATTCATCAATGCTGTGAAATAAAAGGACTTGTCCCATTTTTAAAGGCTCTTGGTACTTTTTTTTGCTTTTGGGTGTGATGAGTGTCAGGCTGTGCTGTGGCTTCTGGCAATTATTGACTCTCACAGGCTGCCTCTGCTGCTGCGGCCCGCCTATGAAGAGGAAACAGGAAGTTACATAAGAGGCAGACAGGTGGGCCACAGCAGTAGCAGAGAGCCTAGAGGAGGAAGGGACTAGAGTGACCTTCAGTAAGTTAAAAAAAAAAAGAGTCAGATGCACACAGACCGTAGGGAGGGGGCATGAGGAGAAAGAGGGAGGAGGAAGGGTCAGGGTCTTTGACACGCCAGTCTGACTGTCTATTGGATGGAAATGGGGTTGGCAAGGTAGAGCAGGGCAGTGCAAGTTGGTTGGCAGGTTGGTTGCTGACCACAGAGACTGAAGAAAAAAATGTTTTTTCAATTGCCAGTTTGAAGGGTCTGCTGGCAGCCAGCCTGGCCTTTCAAAAACCGGTCAGGCCGGCGGAATACTGGCCAATTGGCAACCCTACCCTCCCTATTACTTCTTGTTTCGGGAAGAGGGAACCAGTAGCCACACACACAGGTCATGGACCTACGCATGGATTCATTTTGTCTGCAGCCAGCGAGTTGGGAGGCAGCAGCAGAGAAGGGTAACTCGCAGTTCTTTTTTGTCATTGCCGCCACAGATTCAGGAAGGCAGCAACCAGGCAGGCGAGCAAGTGGTGGCAGGGAGAGAAAGGTAGCGGTTGGGGCTGGGGTGGTGCCCATAGTCCCCCTTCATGGGTATTCTTTACTGTCTCCCGTAGCTCCTCCATGGATATTTTTTATTCCCTCTCCCTTCTTCCGCCCATGAATATCATTCACTATCTCTACTCCACTTTGTTTGATCTTCTCTGCCTTTCCCTCTGGCTGTCCTTTATGCTCCTTCCCTTCCCTAAGACTGTCCTTTACTTTTTCATTATGATCCCATTCTTTACCTTCTTCTGGGGTTTGGATGACAAACACCTCACTATCCATGCCCTGGAAGTTATCAAAGTAGGGTCGTATCTTGATCTCATACTCTGTGCCTTTCTTCAGCTGCACCAGGACAGTACCACGCTTGGAGGGTGACTTTACTTCCTGTACCAGCCAGTTGTCTGCTCTGCTCCGGTACATTAACTGGAATCCCTGGATGAACTCAGCCTGGACATCTACCTGAGACAGGAAAATCCAACATAATACAGTGAATATCACAATCCTGCAATAATGAGTCTGATGGAGCAGGAGGCGAACACTTTAGAAGGACAGCTAAGGAAAAGGCCCATACAGATCCAACTTACTTCTGTGCCAACAGTTCAATAATCATACATACAATAATGGAAAATCCTATGCAAGGGAAGAATTTTTTGTTGTGACACTGGTTCTGGAGAAACTTTCCAGTGAATATTCACCCTCCAGAGATCAGCATTTTTTTTAAACGGTGACTAACCCAAGCGGAATCAGCCTCCAGTATTCAATGCTGGGCCATTTTTGGACACTGGCAATGAATAACAAAAATAATAATAATAATAATAATAAAATGTATTTGTAACCCGCATTAAATTAGTTTTTTTTTAGAAGAGTCATTATAATGTTATTTTATATTTGGGTTGTAAAGGTATTTTATGGCTGTAACCTGCTCGAAACTTTTAGGTGCTGCTATTAAGTTAATTTTTTCTAAGATCTCAGGGGATGTAGCTGGTAAAAACATAATACAGAGCATAACATGGGGGAAACACAGTTATTTAAAACCTTAAAAACCAACAGCAAGATCTTAAATTCAATACACCATTTCATGGGAAGTCAACGCAGAGATCTCAGGACAGGGGACATGTGACTGAAACGAGATGTGCATTTGATCACCCTAGCTATAGAGTTTTAGGTTACCTGACGTGCCCTTAAAGAACTCTTCATAATGCCAATAAAAAGACCATTTCAGTAGTCCATTAGACTACAGTTTGAACTATCTTATGGAAGTTTTGATCTGTAATATAGGGTTTAATATGTCTGACTACTCTAAGTTTATAGAAAACTTTGTAAATCACATTCTGGACTTGCTTCTTCATCGTAAGGGAAGAGTCAAGCTGAACTTTGAGATCCCTAATCTCACTTACAAATGGAATTTCCACTGAGTTCATTTTAAACAAATTTAGAGCATCAACATCAAGAGAAGAGAACCAGACCTTATGCAGGCCTCAGCTGAATATCGTCCAGGACACACAGAAGGGAAGGGGAAGGGAAGGGAAATGGGACTTGATATATCGCCTTTCTGAGGTTTTTTGCAACTACATTCAAAGCGGTTTACATATATTCAGGTACTTATTTTGTACCAGGGGCAATGGAGGGTTAAGTGACTTGCTCAGAGTCCCAAGGAGCTGCAGTGGGAATCAAACTCAGTTCCCTAGGATCAAAGTCCACTGCACTAACCACTAGGCTACTCCTCCACTGAAAACAGGTACCCCACTCCCTCCATGTAGTCCTCTCCCTCTCCTCTGATCTCAACCCCCTCCTCCTCCTCTCCCCCACAGATGAGCCCCTGACCAGATCCCATCCCCACCACTCCTGCCTGCCACAGCTCCGGCCGCAAAATGGCCACTGAAACCTCTAGCAGCAGCCTCACAATACTAGCAATTACCACGAGACCACCGCTAGAGATCTCAGTAGCCATTTTGAGGGCAGAGTTGTGATGGGCAAGAGCAAGTGGGCATTGTTCTTTCCCTTAGGATCCCCTAGACTACCAGGGATATCAAAGTTTTGGCTGGGGGGGCCTATAAGGAGTGCTTTTCCAGGGATGGAGGGAGGGGGGATTGGGATTGAGGGGAGGTATGGAGCATTTGGAAACCCATCATGCCACTATCTGGAAGTTAACTGGGCACTGGCCAATATTCAGACTGGTGCACAGTTAGTTCCACAGCTAAAGATAAGGAAAGCATTCTTGCTGTCTTAGCTTTAGCCACTTACTTAACCAGTTAGTTGTCTGAATTTTGCTGCTAACCAAGCTCTACTCACAGACTGCCCTGGTACTAACTGGACTAATTGTCCACTTAAATGCCACTGAATATCAGCAGATAGGCAGGCACAAGTGATTTCACCTGGTAGGAGGCTCTCCTGCCTGGCTAAATCACTTTGACTATTGGGGCCCCAGAGCCTGTGTAGGTTGTGCCACTATTATTGGATCAATAATAAAAATGTTTGTACATGAGCTTTCAGTATCTGTCACAGGTTAGTAGTTTAAGTTACATACTTCCTGCCTTAAGCATGCTGCATGCCCCCCTCCACTCTCTATTCCTTTTGATCACTTCCAGCTTAAGCCACATGACAGGAAGTGATATTAGAAACATGGCTGCCTGTATGTGATGGGTTTTTCTAAACATTTAGGCAGTGAGAGCTTTTGTGCAGATGCACAAGAAACAAAATATAAGGGTCGATATTCAAAGTGATTTAATTGACCAGAATGGCTCCTGGCTAGTTAAATCACTTATTCGGGACTAACCAACCATTTTCAGTGGCACTTAACCAGTTAGTGCCGCTGAAAATGGCTGGTTAGCGCCTGAAGCAAAACTAGCTATTTTGGGGGTGTTCTAGGAGCAGAGTCAGCACTTAGCTGGTTAAGGTCCAATATTTAGCACTTAACTGGCCAAGGTTGCTGCATAAAAGGAACTGCATAAAAGTTAGTCCTATCTTTATAGGGTGCCCCATAGCCAGTTAAGAGCTGAATATTGCCCGGACATGATCTGGCATTGAATTTCTGAGTATAAAAGAGTCGGAAGGATTTTAAAATACCTACCTTTCATTACTGCTATAGATCCCTGTACAGGAACTCAGGGTCTCTTTTTCAAAGTAAGTGGGCTTTGTCGGCATTACCGCACCAGGAGCCGCTAGCACAGCTTGATAAAAGAGGCATTAAATAAGTAAATAGACCCTCACACAATGCAGAAAAAGGGAAGCCACAAATTAGAAAATGCAAAGATACAGAGAAAAACTGAACTGGAAACCTCCGAGAAGCCAGGCTGTGTGTGCAATACTGGAGAAATAGAAACACCTTGTTCTCACACACCATGCAAACTACCAAGATAGCAGAGATGCAAAACAACCCTCATCCACCCTATGCGTTCCTTACACCAGAGTCCACTATTCTCACCCTCTCCCAGTCCACTTTCTCCTTCTCAGCGCTTGAACAACCAGACTTGTAAGATTATCTCACATGTACAAGAATACGGCAAAAAGAAATAAATGAACACAGGTTTATAAAAAAAGAAGTAAATACACCCAAATATAGTTTAACTGTAATCCATATCATCTGATAAAATAGTTTGAAGGATTTTTGTAAAGACTAATTTATACTACTGTACAGATCTGTTAGAAAAATAAAGACTACATATGCTGCATTTATTAAGAAATTTCCTTAGGAAACGTATGTAGACTTGCACAAGCAGCATTTTTGGGCACAAGACCTAAATAAGGGCTTATTTTGTCTCTTCCGATACTCAAGCTACGTATTATTGTTTCCTGTTTCACTGTTTAAAACATTTTACAAGGAATAGTAAAGATTAGAATTTCTGTGTATAAGTTTTAATAATATTAATGCCTGCTTCTCCTGATCCACTTCTCAACTTGAGCACTGAAAAAAATATGTCAAGCAGATTTTACTTAGAACACAGGTTAAAAAAGTGAAAGAGTCATAAATAAGTACATAAGTATTGCCATATGGGGACAGACCGAAGGTCCATCAAGCCCAGTATCCTGTTTCCAACAGTGGCCAATCCAGGTCACAAATACCTGGCAAGATCCCAGAAAAGCTCAATACATTTTATGATGCTTATCCCAGAAATAAGCAGTGGATTTTCCCAAGTCCATTTTAATAATGGCTTATGGACTTTTCTTTTAGGAAGCTATCCAAACCTTTTTTAAACCCTGCTTAGTTAACTGCTTTTGCCACATTCTCTAGCAACAAATTCCAGAGTTTAATTACATGTTGAGTGAAGAAATATTTTCTCATTTTAAATGTACTACTTCGTAGCTTCATTGCATGCCCCCTAGTCCTAGTATTTTTGGAAAGAGTAAACAAGCGATTCTCGTCTACCCGTTCCACTCCACTCTGTATTTTATATACCTCTATCATATCTCCCCTCAGCCGTCTTTTCTCCAAGCTGAAGAGCCCTAGCTGTTTCAGCCTTTTCTCATAGGGAAGTTGTCCCATCCCCTTTATCATTTTTCTCACCCTTCTCTGTACCTTTTTAATTCCACTATATCTTTTTTGAGATGCAGCAATCAGAATTGCACACAGTATTCAAAGTGCGGTTGCACCATGGAGTGATAGAAAGGCATTATAACATCCTCATTTTTATTTTCCATTCCTTTCCTATTAATACCTAACATTCTATTTGCTTTCTTTGCTGCTACAGCATACTGAACAGAGGGTTTCAAAGTATCGTCAACGATGACTCCTAGATCCTTTTCTTTGTCGGCGACTCCTAATGTGGAAACTTGCATCACGTAGCTATAGTTCAGGTTTCTCTTTCCCACATGCATCACTTTGCACTTGCTCCCATTAAACATCATCTGCCTTTTGGATGCCCAAGTCTCCCAGTGTGGTCTTGCAATTTTTCACAATCTTTCGATTTAACAACTTTGAATAACTTTGTGTCGTCGGCAAATTGAATTACCTCACTAGTTATTCCAGTATCTAGCTCATTTATAAATATGTCCTTTTTATGAATGTACCCAGGAGATAAGGGTTTAGAAAATTATAATATGATGATCTATACAGGTCTTATCTTTGTCCTCCTTAAAAGACTTCAGTCAGTTTAGAATACCTCTATTCGACTTTTAACTAATACTGGTAGTTATGATTGTCACACCTCTCTTTCAATGGCATTGCGGACTCCTTATCCCTTATAGAATTCAATATAAATTGCTCACTCTGATACACAAAGCCTTTCAAGCATGGGTCCCCACCTTATCTGTCTTCCTTGATCTCTCCAAACATGCCAACAGGGATCCTGAATTCTACCTTTGGGCACCGCCTTGTGTCCCCTCTCTTTATCATAGCTGTTTTGCATAAACCAGAGAAAACACATTCTTTTATCTGGCTCCTGCTCTGTGGGACTCTTCCATGCCATCTCCGGGCTGAATTATTTTATCCCAAATTAAAATGCGGTTTAAAACCCCACCTTTTCTCCCAGGCCTTCCCAGGACGGCTGGCCTCATAGGGGTCTGCTCTGGCAGTGTGCAACCTTAACCTAACCTACCTTTCTCTTATCTAATTCTCTTTCCTTTCCATCTAGTTATTTTCCTTCCTCTTTTTAGATTTTATTTTTGTAAAACCGCTTTACTGGCTGCATTGAAAGGCCAATCTATGAGCAAAACAATTTGGAGTCCTGTCACGATCTCTGGCTTCTCTGACACTGGGATAAACGTGAGCCCTTGGGCTACTGCCGTAAAGCGGCAGCAGCAGGCAAAACCCCACCAACCAGAACTAGATTACCAAACAAATAAAGACATGAGCTGCAGATGCAGACAAACAAGGCAAGAACACACAGGACTAGAGACTGGAGTGGAACTAAGCTATAGGCAAGCAAAGCTGGAAAGACAGGACTGGACCAACTGGACTTCACCTGCCGAGGCTGCCATTCCCCAGAGGTTGAGCCCCTAGGTGCGGGCGGCCTGCAGGACTTCAGGATTCCACACAAGACATACGATACAGGAACAAGTTAGAATGAAGCAGAGTTAGGGTTCAGAGGGGAAAGGAATAAACATGAGAGGCAAAGCAGAATACTAGGCTAGGACTCACAGATAAATAGCACAACACTAGGCAGAAAACAGACAAGACTAAGGAACAGGGACTGAAAGCTGTCAAGTAGCCACTAGGAGAGATACAATCAAAATGCTAAAAGCTAAACTACACACAGACTGAACAGGAACCAGGCAAGACAAACAGACAAGAAACAAGATTAGTAAGTAATAAAACTAAGCTAACCAACACAGACTGAACAAGAACCAGACAAGGAATTCAAACAAGAAGCTAAACTAGGCAGAAGTGCAACAGAGCACACCAACTCACCCAGAGACCTCTGGCAATGCAAAGGCAAAGTAGCAAAGCCCACAGGTGCTTAATAAAGACCATCACCTGCTGAGGCTCAACTGCAGGAATCCCAAGACAAGTACAGGTGCTGCTTATGGACAAGCAAGGCAAGCAATTCTGGCAGACAGGAAGATCCGGACCGGACCGGCCTCTGACACAGGCTTGGGAAACAGCAACAGCTTGTCTATAGCAGTCACTGCTACTGGCCACCAGAGGGCAAGGGGAGCACAAACCAGGAAAACAGTCATAATCATGACAAGTCCTTTTACCAAGCTGCGGTAAAATGCGCCCTGCAGTAGTGGCGGAAGCCATTTTACCTGTGTGCCAGGGCTCTTTCTACTGCAGTGGGTAAAAAGCCCCTACAAAAAATGGCCATGCAATAAGATTACTCTTAGCATGTGGCCATGCGGCGGTGTAATACAAGTAAATGTTAAATATTGTTTTTCAACTCTGTCTTGACCGACCAGTGCACTCAGGGTCTGTATTGTTGAAGATGAGCAACCAAAATGACAAAGGGAATGGAACTACTCATATGAGGAATGGCTAAAGAGGTTAGGGCTCTTCAGCTTGAAAAAGAGATGGCTGAGGGGGGATATGATTGAGATCTATATCCTGAATGGTGCAGAACATGTAAAAGCAAATTGATTTTTCACCCTTTCAAAATGTACAAAACCAGGGGACACTCAATGAAATTACATAGAAATGCTTTTAAAACACATAGGAGAAAATATATTTTCACTTAAAGAATAGTTAAGCTCTGGAACTTGTTGCCAGAGGATGTGGTAACAGCAGTTATCGTATCTGGGTTTTAAAAAGGTTTGGACAAGTTCCTGGAGGAAAAGTACATAGTCGGCTATTGAGATAGACATAGGGGATGCCACTGCTTGCCCTGGGATTAAAGCATGGAATGTTGCTACTATATGAGATAGATTTGCATGCAAATCTCTTTCATGAATATTCATTGTGAGTAACCTGAAAACCTGACTGGCCGGGGTGCCTCCAGGACTAGGTTTGGGAACCACTGGTCTATGGTACTATTCAGGGTGGCAAGCATATTGTGTCTCCTCTGCTCTAGCCAGATGAGGTGCATTTCTTAGTGCAATTCTCCCAGCATAACAGCATTGACATCCTCTTGTTGGGCAAGCATGTCTGCTGTCAGTGAAGAGCGATTAATGGCACAACTGGCAACATTTGCACATTGGGTGCTGCTTCATGTTCTTGGCTATCCACAGTGCCACTTGTGGGTGGTGATGAGGCATCACCAGTGTCTGCTGTGCCAGGGTGCACCCAAGCGAGCATCAAGTCATTAGTTGGCTATGTTGTAGCAACCTGGATGCTTTTTGCATTCCACAGTGTGTGTTTCATCATCCACAGAAGCCACTTCTGCAAGGTCAACAAATAAGCCCTGTGCTACTGGCCCAGGTGCAGTCTCCTCTGCAGTGGTGTAGGCACAGTGGGCCTGGGTGGGCCAGAACCCACCCATTTAGGGCTCAGGCCCACCCAACAGTAGTACACGTTTAGCAGTAGCTGGTGAGGATCCCAAGCTCGGCCAGTTGAAGACTTCCCCCTGATGGTAACGAAAACACTACTCTCCCCACAATACTGGCACCTGAGCATGCTCATTTTTCAGCACATGCCTGCTGCAGACTGCCAAGGTGGAAAGAAGTGTTTTCCCACCAGCTAAGATATTTTTTGGCGGTGGTTGGGGGGGGGGGGGGGGGGGAGAACACTTGGTGCCCACCCACTTTTTGCCTAGGCTCACCCAAAATCTGTTGTCTGGCTACGCCCCTGGTGGACTCGAACCTGTGGCAAAGTCGGGGAGTTGGGAGCCCCGCCAGCTAGTGCTGCCTTTAACTTAGCCGTCTTGGCTGGCCCCGTCCTGTGTAGCTGGGGATATCCGGGCACTTATATAATATTCCTGCCCCAGACTCCAGGAGTGTGTCAGTAGCCTCTGTAGTGGCACTGATGTGAAGCCTATTCCCCTGTGGCCAATCTCCAGCACTGCACCTCCACGTGCACACTGATCAAGGTCAGTAGACTTCTCTGGAATTGCTGCACTGGAAACTTCACTGCACTGTGCTCAGGTGGAAACAAAAAGTTTTGTATTTAATGCTGGTGGGCTCTGCAATGTCCAGTTAAAAAAGAAAATGTTTTATATTTCATGCTGGTTGGCTTTTGGGTGGAGGTGGATGATTGGGAAGGGTAGGGGAGATGTCAGACTATGGTGGAGGGAGGGAGGGAAGGGTAGGCTGTTGCCAAAATATGAGGGGGAGGGGGAGGGAAGGGTTGATGCTGGGCTATGGGGGGTAGGAAGGGCAGGGCTGATGCCAGGCTACAGGAGGGGTGGGGGAGGGGTTGGGAAGGGCAAGGCTGATGCTGGGCTACAGGACAATTTCTAATTTTTGATCCTTTATTCTGAAATTGGTGAGGGTTTGTCTGTGTTCTGCAGGCAACCCAAGGTGAGAGATTCTGCTGGCATGTGGTTTGTGTGGGGATCTATATGAATCTGACTAGTCTGTCTTTTCCAGTGGGACAAGTATTACTGTTGTGTATATTCACAGTTATTGGTATTTGTGTGTTCAAATTTGGTGTTAAGGTTTGCTACATAGGCTCTGAAAAGCTTCTTCATAAGATTTAGTGTTACTTCACAAAGAATCTGACAATGAAGGGATTTTATGTTGCTATTACAGAGGTCCTACCAGAATTTTAGTACATATTTTCTATGGAAAACTGTAAGAGGAAACATCTTAGCTGTGGACTGTGACAGGTCTGCCGAGTAATTTTAGACTGATGTCCAATTTGCCATTTTTATCTAAAGTGTTAGAAAAGGTGGTTTTTTAACACAACTGCTTGATTTTGTTGAGAAGCAGGGGGTTCTTTCTGAGTTTCAATCTGGTTTTAGGAAGTTCCATAGAACGGAAACTGTTTTGTTGGACTTTGTTGATGATTGTTGGAAATGCCATATAGTTCTAATAGACCCCACGTGCCGCTTTTGATACATTTGGAGGGGCATTTTTGATATGATGTCTAAATCCGTCGTTGGATGTTTTGCTGAAAACATCCAAAACTCAATGGAACATAGAGATTTTCGAACCAGAAAAAC
Source organism: Microcaecilia unicolor (assembly GCF_901765095.1). Taxonomy (NCBI): domain Eukaryota; kingdom Metazoa; phylum Chordata; class Amphibia; order Gymnophiona; family Siphonopidae; genus Microcaecilia; species Microcaecilia unicolor. The sequence continues at coordinate 85,497,032 of NC_044042.1, read as the reverse complement.
TTTTTGATTTGGAGAATGGCCATTTCCTAGATGTTTTGTAGATCTTTTGTGCTCAGTCTACCCAGTATTTAAAACCATTTAACCAGCCAGGAATGGCTCCTGTCAGGTTAAATGGCGTTTAACCGGCTATCTGGCAATATTCAATGGGAGATCGCTAGTTATTTCCCACTGAATATTGGCTGTTAGTGCTTAGCAGATTACTTGGTTTTATTGCACGATACAACCAGCTATCTGCTAATGTTCAGTGCATTGGTGGCTAAGTTTTGTGGGCAAATTAGGCCACCAAAAAGCAGGAATATCTTTGGCCAGTTTAAACTTAACTGAATATCGGCATGGCCAGTTATGTTTAAAGTGGCCAAAAATAAACCAGATATTCAGTACCAGTCACCGGCAATGGCCTGACATTAACCCTTTAGTGTTCAATGTTCCCGTAATAAGCCATATGGGAACAGATTGATGGGAACATTGGACACTAAGGGTTAAATATCCAGCTCAGCTCTGATTGCGGGAGGCAGCTCAGCTAGCTCCTGCGGTCTGAATATTAGGCCATAGTGCCCACCCATATTAACTCTGGGCCCACCCAAAATTGTAGGTCTAGCTATGCCACTGAATTTTGTTTTAAAAGTATTTCCATGTAACTTCCTTGAGTGTCCCCTAGTCTTTGTACTTTTGGAACGAGTAAAAAACTGATTTACTTCTACTCGTTCTACACCACTCAGGATTTTGTAGACTTCAGCCATACCTCCCCTCATCCATCTCTTTTCCAAGCTGAAGAGCCCTAACCTTTTTAGCCTTTCCTCATACGAAAGGAGTTCCACCCCCTTTATCTTTGAACTTTTTTCTTATTCCACTTTATCTTTTGTGAAATACGGTGACCAGAACTGAATGCAATACTCAAGGTGAGGTCACACCACAGAGCGATACAGAGGCATTATAGCAGTGCTTCCCAAACCTGGCCCTGGAGGCACCCCAGCCAGTCAGGTTTTCAGCATATCCACAATGAATATTCATGAGATATATTAGCATACAGTGGAGGCAATGCATGTAAATCTGTCTCATGCATATTCATTGTGGTTATCCCGAAAACAGGGCCGGTCTTAGGCCGAGGCGACCGCATAGGGCCTCGCGCTTAAGGGGGCCCAACGCGGCGCGCCTAAGTCAGCCTGAGCCTCCTCCGCTCCATCCCCGGCGCTTTAAATTTACCTCGCTCTGCCTCCCCGACGTCTGCGCAGCATCAGTGAAAGCGCTGCCTGACGTCTCTCCACCAGCCTTTCGCTCGTTCGTTCCCTCTGTGTCCCGCCCTCGAGGAAATGACGTCAGAAGAAGGTGGGGCACTGAGGGAACGAATGAGCAAAGGGAAGGCTGGTGGAGAGACGTTAGACAGGCAGTGCTTTCATTGACGCTGCTCAGACGTCGGAGGCGGAGCGAGGTAAATTTAAATAGTTGAACTAGAAGAGAGAAGAGGGCGGGCAGGTGGACATGGGAGTGGGAGGGATGGGGAGAGAGGAGCATTGACAAGGATGGACATGGATGGGAGGACAGGGTCCAGGGAGAGAGGATTAATTGCTGGACATGGAGGGGAGGGAGGAGAATTGCTGGATATGGATAGATGGAGGGGGCAGGGGAGAGACGAGCATCGATGGACATGGATGGAGGGCAGGGCCCAGGGAGAGAGGAGAAATTGCTGGACATGGAGGGGAGGGCAGGGGAGAGAGGAGAATTGCTGGATATGGATGGATGGAGGAGGGAAGGGGAGAGAGGAACATCGATGGACAAGGATGGGAGGGCAGGGCCCAGGGAGAGAGGAGAAATTGCTGGACATGGAGGGGAGGGCAGGGGAGAGAGGAGAAATGTTGGGCAGGAATGGAGGGAAATAGAGACAAAGGAAGGAGATGCACATGGATGGAGGGGAAGGGATAGAGGAGAAATGCTGGACATGGATGTAGGGGAGGGGAGGAAAGTAGATGCACATGGATGGAGGGGAGTGAGGAGAAATGCTGGATATGGATGGAGGGAGAATTGCTGAATTTAAGGGATTGGAACACATTGAAGGTGGATGCTGAAACCGGAGAAAGGATAGGGACAGGGCTACAGATGGTAGACAGGACACATAAGGACACAGGAGGATGGTGGATAAGGTGAGAGAAAAAATATCAAATGGAAAGAAGACACTGCATAAAACAGAAGACACTGGGACCAAAGCGAATAGCAAAACTAAATGATCAGACAACAAAGGTGGAAAAAAGTATTTTATTCAGAATTTATTAATTGGAATATGTCCGCTTTTGGAAATGTGATATTTGCATTTACGTTTCAATTTTTCTAGTATTGCTGCATGCTGAGTCTGACTTCTTGAGGTAACATTCCAGTTCAGTATTTTGCCTTCTTATCTGTTGTGTCATGCGTTTTTCATGTGTGATCAAGGTGCAGTATCCTGCTAGCGTGTAGCATTTGCAGCCCTTTTTGTTTTGTTTTTTTTCACGAGGTAGTGTATTGGTGTTTTAGAGCCTGGTGTAACTACATTCTGCCTTTCCACGAATAAGGTTGTGCTCGTCCTGTCCTTGGAATTAGTGCTGTTATGGTTTGGTAAGGTTATGAGTGTGTTTCTGCACAAGTTTGTGTATAGTGTTTTGCAGTGGAGAGATTGTGTGTCCGCACCTCTGACCCCCCCGGGGTTATGAGAATTGGAACTACTAATTGTAGTTTAGCTTCATTTGTCTTTATTTGAAATTTCATGAATACAAAATTTTCTAAAAATTGAATAATATTATCAATGGGGTGGAGCTGGGGTTGGAGCAGGGCTAGGGCTGGGTGGGGCTAGGATGGGGCCCCACCAAATTGGTCTGCACAGGGCCCCGCACTTGCTAAGACCGGCCCTGCCTGAAAACCTAACTGGCTGGGGTGCCTCCAAGACCAGGTTTGAGAACCATTGCATTATAGTATTTTCGATCTTATTCACCATCTTTTTCCTAACAATTCCTAGCATTCTGTTTCCTTTTTTGGCCGCCGCCTCACACTGAGCAGAGCAGAAGATTTCAGAGTATTATCTACAATGACACCTAGAACTTTTTCTTGAGTGCTGACCCCCAAAGTGGACCCTAGCATCAGGTAATTATGATTTGGATTATTCTTTCCAATGTGCATCACCTTGCATTTGTCCACATTAAATTTCATCTGTCATTTGGATGCCCAGTCTTCCAATTTCCTAAGGTCTTACTGCAGATGCACGCCACCACCTTCTCTTACATAAGCACGCAATTGTGGAATGCATTGCCTACAGACCTGAGAACAATTGACGAAACAACTGTTTTCCGCAAATCTCTGAAGATTTCTCTCTTCAACAAGGCCTACAATGAGAACCGATAGCCACACTAGTCCACCTCACCAACCCACTCAGTTAAGATAACCCACCTCCTATAATTACCCTACTCACCCCCTTCCTTCTTCTCTCTCCCCTCACTTAATTTCTACACAACACTAAATGTATCTGCTATCCTGTAATGACAATGTTTACAAACTATGTAAGCCTCATTGAGCCTGCAAATAGGTGGGATAATGTGGGATACAAATGCAATAAATAAATAAAAACAGTCCACTCGTGTTTTAATAATCTTGAATAGTTTTGTAGCATCAGCAAATTTAATCACCTCACTTGTTCCAATTTCCATATCATTTATAAATATATTTAATAGCACGGTTCCAGTACTGATCCCTGTGGCACTCCACCATTCACCCTCATCCATTGAGAGAAATGATCATTTAATCCTACCCTCTGTTTTCTGTCCAATAAACAATTCCTAATCCATACCAGAACCTTGCCTGCTATCCCATGACTCTCCAATGTTCTCAGGAGTCTCTATTGAAGCACTTTATCAAAAGTTTCTGAAAATCTAGACACACTACATCAACTGGTTAACCTTTATCCACATGTTTATTCATGCCTTCAAAGAAATGAAGCAAATTGGCGAGGCAAGACTTCCCTTGGCTGAACCCATGCAGACTCTGTCCTATTAAACCATGTTTGTCTACGTGTTCCATAATTGTAATCTTTATAATGGTTTCCGCTATTTTGCTAAGCACTGATGTCAGGCTGAGGAGTAGCCTAGTGGTTAGTGCAGTGGACTTTGATCCTGGCAACCTGGGTTTGATTCCCACTGCAGCTCCTTGTCACTCTGGGCAAGTCACTTAACCCTCCATTGCCCCAGGTACAAATAAGTTCCTGTATATACTATGTAAACCGCTTTGAATGTAGTTACAAAAACCATAGAAAGGCGATATATCAAGTCCCATTCCCTTTCCTTACCAGTCTGTAATTTCTCAGATCACCCCTGGAACCCTTTTTTAAATATCAGAGGCTTTTCTTTTCTACTAAACATAGAAAGTTTTTTTTGTCTAATATAGTATGAACACTGAACACGGATTTAGTGAAGTTGAATTTGTGAGTATACTATCAGAAATATACACATTTAAGAGTACTGTAAAACAATCATATAACAGAAATGTACAGTTTATGATACTATAACAGGCAGCATGGAAGAACATTCATATAGCACAGATATACAATACAAATGAAACATTTTAGCTTAAATGGCTGGAAATGAGTAGTGACCATCTGTCAAAATATGCACATTAGGATTGACGAAACTTACACTACCCAGGTCCCTTCATAAGTTCAAACAAGTCCTAGGTGCCTAATATAGATGGCCTAGAGCTGAAGATATAAGCTCCTAAATGTTTTTCCCTTCCCTAAATCTACCCCATTGCCATCCGCTTATTTTACTAAAGTACATTAACTCCTGGATTCTATATAGTGCAAATTGAGTTGCGCGCACAAATCCGGTTGTATTCTGGGTTTGTGCGTGCAACTTAATTGGCTTAACAAGCCAATCAGTGCTGATAATTAACACTTAACAAGCAATTATTCACCCTTATTGGCTTTAATTAGAATTTACATGCACAAGTTGCTTAGCATATTCTATAAAGTGGTGCCCGCAAATTCTACCACTCAAATCTCAAAAGTGGGCATGGTCATGGGAGAAGCATGGGCGGGTCATGGGCATTTCTAAAATTTACACAAAGCGTTATAGCAGGGGCGTAGCCAGACCTCACAGTGGTAGGGGGCCAGAGCCCAAGGTTGGGGGCACATTTTGAGTGCCACCCTGCTGCCCCCACCGTCATGCCTTGTCTCGCCTCCTCCCCCCCCCCACTGCCTCGCCTCCTCGCTGCTTCTCCTCACCACCTCGTTGCTCCCCCCCCCCCCCCCCCGCAAAACAAATACCTTTGCTGGCGGGGGTCCTGGAGCAAGAAGAAAGAAGAGCAGGGCAACGAACGAGGCTGCGCCGGAGACAGACGCTGAAGAAGGCTTCGGCTGGTGGGGGTTGGGGACCTCTGCCAGCCAAACCAGTGGCCTGGATGAAATTTGCAGGGGCCCAGGCCCACGTGGCCCCCCCGTAGCTATGCCACTGCGTTATAGAATATGCCCACCCTGCGCCTAAATTAGGCATGGGAATTTACACCAAGTTTTACTTGGCGTAAATGGCCATGCCTACATTTAGAGGTCACTAGGTGTATTATATAAACTGAACTCAAATAAATATGCCTAGGAATATTCTATAAACTAGTTAGGCGCGGTTCATAGAATACGTCTAGGCATATTTTTTCAGTGCCAATCTTTTAGGTGTGATATATAGAATTTAGCCCTAAGCACAACATTCAGTTAGCATATGGACCATGTTAAGAGGTTTTGTGGTTGTCTGTTTCCACTCATTAAACTGTGCATTACTGAATTTTCTGTCAGGGGTGGAGAGTAGATGTGGAAGTGTTAACCAGTTGTGCGTCACATTTACTGCGCATTAACTGGCTAACACACAGTTAACACAGGAGCACTTCATGCCTCCTAAATAGGGGATGGGAAGTGCTTCTGCATTAACTGTTGCCATGTAATGCACCCTAATCATCATTTTCACATGGGACCAGCATTAGAAAATTCTGGTTCTTTCCCCACTGGGTGCTGCATAAAATTTGAAGCAACCACGCAGTGTATTCCTGTGTTAAGCTGCTGTTTAGTAAAAGGGCCCCTTACTAAGACTAGGAGCATAAAATTTAGGAACTCAGTCCGAGCACATTCTCAAAGGTACCAATTCAGGAGCCTAACTCTCCAATTTAGGAGTTTTAAACTCTTTGAATATCAGACCCTAAATTGTTAAAGTGGGTAACTACAAGGGAGAATTTAGGATGGGAGAAAAGAGTTAGCAGCATAGCACTGATTTTCAGCACTAGGCAAATAATCACTAGTACAACATTTGGGACCCTAGATTTGAGGTGTGCAGTATTTGAATATTCAGCCACTTTATAAACTAAAGTGAATATAGCATCTGTGTATCTATATGTCTGACCTGCACTTATGGCTACCACACATTATAACCAGTCAGCAAGGTAAAAAAAAAAAAATCTATGCTAGCTGCTTGACATGAGTAGGGGGCAGGGTATGGGCAGGACATAGGTGATAATATTAGTGTACCAGAACCCTCATCCACACTCTTATCACCTCTCACTTAGACTATTGCAACTTGCTTCTCACAGGTCTCCCACTTAGCCATCTTTCACCTCTTCAATCTGTTCAAAATTCTGCTGCACGACTAATATTCCGCCAGTGTCGTTATGCTCATATTAGCCCTCTCCTCAAGTCACTTTACTGGCTTCCTATCCGTTTCCACATACAGTTCAAACTCCTCTTATTGACCTATAAGTGCATTCACTCTGCAGCTCCTCAGTACCTCTCCACTCTCATCTCTCCCTACATTCCTCCCCGGGAACTCCGTTCACTGGGTAAATCTCTCTTATCTGCACCCTTCTCTTCCACTGCTAACTCCAGACTCCGTTCCTTTTATCTTGCTGCACCATATGCCTGGAATAGACTTCCTGAGCCGGTACGTCAAGCTCCACCTCTGGCCGTCTTCAAATCTAAGCTAAAAGCCCACCTTTTTGATGCTGCTTTTAACTCCTAACCCTTATTCACTTGTTCAGAGCCCTTATTTTATCATCCTCACTTTAATATTCCCTTATCTCTTGTTTGTCCTGTTTGTCTGTCCTAATTAGATTGTAAGCTCTGTCGAGCAGGGACTGTCTCTTCATGTTCAAGTGTACAGTGCTGCGTACATCTAGTAGCGCTTTAGAAATGATAAGTAGTAGTAGTAGTGATAACAGGGCATGGCTGGATGACCTCTAGAGGTAGTACCATGAAACTACCACTAGGAGTTATGCACACCATTATGAATACTATTGTATCACACCTAGAAGAAGATCCAGACCACTTTAGAAGTCTGAACTACCCAATTAAAAGTGATACAGAAGATGGCCTGGAGACCCCCCAAAACCTGCACATAGCTCACTATGCTGGCAGCTAGGATTATACCCTGGAGATACCTACAGTCCAGGTGACCAGGATGCTGGTTGAGTTGAGAACAATGGGAGCCTGAAGGTGAACCATGATCTCTTTAAGCTCATGCTGCTCTTGCCAGAGGTCCATTCCCTGCTTAGTTGGGCTGACATCTGCAAATTAGAAAGATTGTTAGAAAATAATTCTCCAGGCAGCATGCTCATAGCAATAAGACCAAAAATACCCATGATGGATACTCTCTTCAACTGAAGCCGCTTTCCCAGAGGCTACCTGCAGCTGTTTTGATCTTTTCTGTTTCAGTTTCCAGCTCTGTGAAGAGCCTATTTTTTTCAGAGTCCACTGCACTTACAACATGTATTAAAGGCCACCTTTCAGGTCTCAAGAAAAAAAAATCTGTCAACATAGTTATTACTGGAAGGGCACAAACTGCCATACCCAGTATTCAAGAGGCCCATCCCTCAAGCCAACTGATGATACTACCAGCAGCCACAATTCGATATTAAATCCAATGATACAGACAGTATGTGCTATCTGAGATGTATTGCCAAAGCAACATCCCAAAAGGGAGATACCTCTTTGTGCCCACATGGGATGCAGCTTAGGGCAAGATATAGACTTCCTAGACAGTGGTAGGAGAGTTAGGGGATGGTTATTGTGTTTGTTTTTACATTTATTGAAATGCCAGGATGACATTATCACAAGAGAAAAAAAATCTCAAAAGCGGCAGATAGATTTTTTTCTCACAAAAATATGTAAGTCATGATTTTCGAAACTCAGAATTGGGACATTTTACTCCGCAGTTCATCAGCATGCTGGAGGTGTGCTTTGGGTGGGACTTAAGCGGGCTTAAAATCTGGACATTTTTAAGCAATAAGGGAACAGAAAAAAAAATCCAGGGCAAAAAAGTATGTTTTTATCTAGACCTGGCATATTCTATAAAGCGCATGGAAATTTAGGCTTATTCTATAAAGTATGCCTAAATTTAGTCCTACTTTATAGAATACACCTTTGTCCAGCATCTCCTCCTTATATCCCTGTCCCTATGCTCCCTCAATGCCCATTTCTTCTACATGTCTCTGTCCTTTCCCACATCCAGCTTCTCACCTCCCTTCCTTCAGCACCCCCATTCCATGCCAGTATCTCTCACCCTTTCTCTTTTTCCACTACTGTCCCTCACCCTGGGGACAGCATCTCTCTCTCCCCTGCTGCTTCTGTTCCTCCTTACCCATAAAGTTTCTCTCTCCCTCCCTCCCTCCCTCCCTTCTTTCCTCTATTGTTCCAGCATCTCTCTGCTCCACTCCAGTCTGGTATCTCTCTCTCTGTCCCCTTCACTCTCCCCTGGTCAAGCACCTTTCCCCCTATCCCCACCCCCCCACGCTTCCTGGTCCAGTCTTTATCTTTTCCTCCCCCACAGTCTAGCATCTTTCCCTCCCTCCCCCCTACAGTCTGACATCTCTCTCTCCCTCCCTTGCTCCATTGGTTCAGCATTTCTCTCTCTCTAGCATCTTCTCCTCCACCACTGCAGGTCTGGCATCTCTTTTTCCCCTCCATCATGGGTCTGGCATAATTTCTCTCTCCCCTCAACAGGTCTGACAATGCTCCCTTCCCCTCTACCATTGGCTCGGCATTTCTTCCTCTCCCCCCCCCCCCCCCCCCCCCCAACAGGTCTGGCATTTCTCCCTGTGCTTCCCTAGCCTTCCAAACTCCTGCAACCCAAAGCTAGAGGGATAAACATTTCCGTTCTGCACTTTGTAGAACTGATTTCTAGTGTCTGTGGGGGCCGTGCTGCAGCAAGCATTACAGTGTGAGCATGTAGCAGTAATATAAGTTTCATTTCCCCAGCAGGGATGCTTCCTTTCAAACTGGATAGGTGCAAAGAAGTATCCTAATAGCACAGTGGGTTGAGAACTGGGGCAACTGGCTCCTTGTGACCTTGGGAAAAATCACTTAACTCTCCATTGCCCTAGGTATAAAACTTAGGTTTTGACCCCACTAGGGACAGAGAAAGTATTTGCATAGAATATGTAAACTGCTGTGGTTGCACCACAGAAAAGTGGTGTATGAAGAATTTAATAAGCATAAATATGCCATATATATAGGGATCAATGTTCAAAGTAATTTAAAGAGCCAGGAGAGGTTCCTGGCCATTTAAATCGCTTATCCATGGCTAACCATAGATATTCAGCAGCACGCAACTTGCTAGTGCCGCTAAATATCCGCAGTTAGTGCCAAAACTGCTATTTTGTGGGCAGTCTGGGGCGGAGTCGGCACAAATGTGGTTAAATGCTGATATTCAGTGCTTAACCATATATGGTAATCGCATAAATAGGCCCAAATAAAACACAATCCTATCTTTATGCAGTTCACCTTATATGGTTTAAGTGTTGAATATTGCCCGCATCTGCCCACACATGGACTGGCATTGAATATCCAGGGATAATGCTGACGGCAGCCAAAAAACGCTGACCACCACTGGCTGAATATTCACCCATGGTCTTTATCTGCCATCATTTTCATTTGGATCAATATTCAGCCCATGTTGAATATCTGGGGCTAATTCCTCAGATGCTAGCCTGTGGCACTTTTGTGGGTCCCAGCTGATAGCCAGCTGGGACCAACATAAGACATTTATGTGGACCCCAACTGAATTTAGGCTGGGACCCGCATAAGTAGTTCTGCTCCTTTCCTATGTTTCCTTGCTCCCTCCCCTCCTGGAAGCAAAGCAAGACACCTCCCAATGGATTCCCCCCCCCCCCCCCCCCACCCCTGGAACAGCAAAATCCCCTTCCCCATGGTTGCAGGCCTACCTGCCCCTCTTCCCTGGTGGTTCAATGAGGAAATGGGTAGAAGTGATGTCCACTTGCTCCTGCCTGCTGCAGCTGCCTCCCTAACACAACAACACTACAGTACGTAATGGACATTACACAACTCTCCCACTGTACGATTCCTTTATGTGGTCTTACCACATGAACCTTACCCTACCATAACATCACTTTGTATTTGTTTACCCCGGAGTCTACAAACACCTCTCCGGTACTATGTAAGCCACAATGAGCCTACAAATAGGTGGGAAAATGTGGGATACAAATATAACAAACAAATAAATAATATGAATATCAGCTGGGACCCACAAAAGGTTCCAGTGGCTAGGACAATCATAATTAGCCTGGGATATTCAGACAAGGCCCAGAAATGATTATCTGGGGCTAATTTAGCTGGTGACAGTCAGTGTTTAAAAAAACGCTGACTGCCACTGGCTGAATATCAACTGGTTAGATTGTAGACCCCCTAGGGACAGGGAAATACTTAATGTACCTGAATATAACTCATGCATTCAGAGGGCCCTAAGGGGGATGGAGTTTACTGTAAACCACTCCAATGGTTCTCCAATATGGGGTATATTAATTTATTAATAAACTTAACCAGAAAGTACCACTGAATATCCTCGAGCCCATACGCCAGGCCCCCTCCCTGCCCATCTTCAAATCTCTGCTCAAAGCCCACCTCTTCAATTTCGCCTTCGGCACCTAACCTCTACACCTCTACCCAGGAAATCTAGACTGCTCCAACTTGACATTTCGTTCTTTAGATTGTAAGCTCCTTTGAGCAGGGACCGTCCTTCTTTGTTTTATTTTGTACAGCGCTGCGTAAGCCTAGTAGCACTCTAGAAATGTTAAGTAGTAGTAGTAATATCCCTTCTGAGAGCCTATGTAGAAACCAAAATTAGGGAAGGGCAGAAACTTAGCTGGATAGCTGAAAGCTCACAGAATCAAAAGTGAAGCCATCTGGTTTAGCAGACCCTATGATTCATCCACCACTGCTCCTGCAATCCAATGAATTCCATTGGAACAAATAGCTGTAGCTGTTAGATCATCATTTCTCCCAATTTAAAAATTAATTCCTTAAAATCTTGGTTGATTATACAGGCTTTAAAAACTCTTGCACTTTCTTTAGCAATTTCAAAGTTAGATTACTGCAATGCTCTTTACAATGGTCTCACCCTAATAACTCTTAAATGACTATAGTTCATAATGGAAAGCTGGTTGCCAGTTACTTTTGGGTTCGTTTCAAGCTACTCATTTTGACACATCACACATTCCAACTCTGAGCAACTTCTTTATTTAGCAGTTCAGAGTCTGGATTCATTGCAAGATTCTCTTCGTTCCATGCCACCCTCTCTTGAGATTGAACTTAGAAATTTCATGGTGCTCCAATTTTACCTTTTTGGCACTATTATTATGGAATTCTATACCACTTTGAGGCAAAACACAATCTCACTGAAGGCATGCTTTCTTCCAGCTAGCCTTTGGGGCTGGAGGAATTGAAAGGATTTCTGGGACTTTTACAGATCTTGGTATGTTTATGTCATTGGGATTTTAGCAATCTGACATTTTAATCCCTTGTACAACTTGATACACTGTCACTAGATTCCTTCTCCTCTTTATCTCTTGAGGAACAGGCTGCCACATGGGACTGATTGCTTACTGTAGTATTTAATGAATTAGCCCCTCCCATACTGAAATCTCTTTGTTCTCACAAAAGAAGAGCATCCTGGTTCAATGATAAATTATCTTGGCTTAAAGGTCAACTTCATCACTAGGAGCACAAATGGCACTCAACACTATTGTACATATAAAAATCTGGCAACTACTTCTTTAAAAAAATGTATAGATTTCCTGTTCAATTATGACTGTGAGATGGACGTTTCTGCTCTGAAAACATCCAAAATGAACAGCCATTTTCCAAAGTGAAACATCCAACTTTTGAACAACAAAAAAACAAGGACATGAATATCTATCTGGCATTATTTTTAAAAATATGGCCACACTGGTGTCTCTGAAGAGCAGAGGAGTAGCCTAGTGGTTACTGCAGTGGATTGTAAACCAAGGGACAGAGGTTCAAACTCCACTATAACTTTTTTTGGTAAATTATACCTACTGTACCTGAATGCACAGCACATCAATAGCTTTCAGGCTTGCAGGTGGCTTATATATTTAGGTACAGTATATATTTTTCTGTTTCTAGAAGACTCAGAATTATTTTTAAAAATGTTGAAGTAGAACTTGAACTTGTGCCCTTTGGTTTACAGTCCATTGCACTAACCTCTAGGCTACTCCTCCGAAATGCTTCAGAATGGCAATAATAATACCTGAAGCTGACATACAGCCTGGTTCTCCTTTCTAGTTTTACTTTCAGGGGAGAGGGAAGGGGACAGCAACCAATGGGGAATTAAGGAGGGGTCATGCCTTAGTCCCTCCAATGGTCAGCTGCTCACTTAGAGTAACGTTTTGTAACTTGGATGCGACTGAAACAAGTCTAGATAAAAACATCCTTCTTTTTAGACATGAACATTTCTTCCCATTCAAAAATCCCTGTTGGACATCCTACTTTTGAGCCCTTCCTAGTCGCCTCCAACATCCTGCCCCCTTGCTATTTGGATGAACCGCAGAGTGAAATGTCCAAATTCTGACTTTCCAAAATCAAGATTCGGACGTTTTTAGCAGATGGGCATTTTTTAAGCTATTTTAAGATGTCCATCTGCTTTGGAAATGAGCACCATAATGTACTGACCATATAAAGCACCAGTTTCAACAGATGCGATAAACCTCTGTAACAGGAGCTGGCTCTTATTGCCAGCCCAGGACAGCCCTATCCAAGGGCATTAAAGTACATGTTTCATCCTCATACCAGGCACACTTCCGGTGGTAAGAAATCAGTACCTTGTACTTTTAGATATCCACTCCATGTAGTCTCTCCTGTTGAGCTGATGGCGATGCACATATACAGTCCTGAGTCTGTCAACTAAAGCACAAAGAGAGAAAGGATAACTCAGGGTCACTCAAAAAATGAGCTGTGGGACAATTCTATAACTTTGTGCCTCAATGATGCGCATTGAGCAACATTTCTATAATGGCATCTTGGTTCCAAGATGACATGATGGAATATTAGAACGCGCCAGCACCAATGCGTCTATACCTAGCCGTGACCATTTATGCCAGGTCTATGGCATGCTGAAGTGCTCCATGCAGTACATGCAACTCGTAGCATTCTATAAATTAGGCATGTACACTGGTACCACACCCAAGGCTCGCCCATGTGTACACCTCACTCGCACATACACACCACAGAACTTGTGAGCTAACTTGTGGAATTGTGCATAGTGCATTGGGGAACATAGGTGGTACTCATTAATGCATTTACACACAAGTGACATGTAATGGACCGCAACCAGTTATACAATTGTCTTTTATAATACTTATATATTTTATTTATACATTCTGATATCATATTTTGCTCATTTTGTTCATATTGTTCATGCCTTTGAAAGCTAGTCAAAAATGTTTTGTTAGTGTAATACAAAGTTATCTTTTTTTTTTTTTTTGCTTTATTTCTATTTATTACCTTTAAAGTGGACTAATACGTCAGCCTAACTATGTTATGTTAAGTCACAGACATTATTATTCATGCTTATACAGATTATTAAAACTATAAAGTTTTGAAACACTTGTACGATTTATTACATCTGTAGGCATATAACCAATTATACCTATAACATTGTGACACCTATATAGGTTATTAATATACAGAAAAATAAAATCTGAAGGCAGATAAACTCATTTAGGATGTAGTTTCTAAGATGCAGTAAAAGTTGGTCTTTTACCGCACCTTAATTTAGCATTGGAATCACTAACCTGTGGTAACTCAGTATGCAGATTAATGACTCTCAAGTTACATAAATAAAGTAATTTGTTATCAACCTTACAAGCTGTATTATTCATCCTTCCAGGGAGCATTAGGCCACCAACCCAAAGCCTGATGCTCCCAAGGAACATTCTTAAAGGGCCTGGAGCTGACCTGTGGTTCTCCCTTCCCTCCTGAATCTCCCTTTCTATCAAAACCCCATCAAAGAGCTCCACTAACACCTCCCAGTAGAGCCTCCAATGAAGATCTCCACCCTCCTGCATGACAAATTTTCAAACAGACCACATGTTTGTAAACAATGTCACAAGATGGTGAATTCACAATCATATCCCATGGAATCCAGAACACATGGAACCTTTTATCTCTTTTCACACAATAGCACTTATCTTTCATATATTGAACAACGTCCCAATGGAGGCCACTGTTTCACCCTCCAGCTTATTAAGGGGACATTACCAAATAAATTCATGCTCATTCAACACTTCACTTAGAGAATGACACGGGGACAAAGTTTATCCCCGTCTCCGTGGGTTGTGTCCCCATCCCTGCCCCGTCCACGCTCTGTCCCTATGGGCTCTGTCCTCATCTGCAGAAGCCTCGAACAATTATGATTTTATATTTAAATCTTTTTATTAAAGTATAAAAAGGAACAATGGACCTAACCAATTATCGCCCAGTAGCATCTATTCCGCTCATAACCAAAATTCATGGAGGGCATAGTGACAAAACAACTCACTGAATACCTAAACAAACACTCAATTCTGCACGAAGCTCAATCAGGATTTCGATCGAATCACAGCACTGAAACGGTTCTAGTGTCTGTAATGAACTCATTTAAACAAGCAATTGCAACAACATACTCCTCCTACAATTCGACATGTCCAGTGCCTTTGACATGGTCAATCATAGAATACTATTATATATACTAGAATACTTTGGAGTAGGAGGTACAGTTCTCAATTGGTTCAACGGATTCCTGACCACAAGATCATACCAAGTAACAACAAACGCAGACGTATCAGCCCCATGGACACCTGAATGTGGAGTCCCCCAAGGATCCCCCCTCTCACCAACCCTCTTCAACCTAATGATGATACCCTTAGCCAAATTACTAGCCAATAAAAATCTCAACCCTTACATATATGCAGACGATGTTACGATTTATATCCCGTTTAAATATGATCTAAATGAAATCACCAACGAGATCAACCAAAGCCTCAAAATCATGCATTCTTGGGCGGATGCATTCCAGTTAAAACTCAACGCAGAAAAAACACAATGTTTTGTACTCACCTCACAACATAACACAAGCAACTTCACCACCATACCCACACCAAACTGCTCTCTTCCCGTCTCAAATAACCTGAAAATTCTTGGAGTTACCATTGATCGAAACCTCACATTTGAAACCCACGTGAAGAATACAACGAAAAAGATGTTCCACTCCATGTAGAAACTCAAAAGAGTAAAACCTTTCTTCCCGAGATACATCTTCCGTACCCTGGTACAGTCAATGGTACTAAGTCACTTGGATTACTGCAACGCACTATACGCTGGCTGCAAAGAACAAACTATCAAGGAACTCCAAACAGCCCAGAATACCACCACCAGACTCATATTTGGAAAAACTAAATATGAAAGTGCAAAACCCTTAAGAGAGAAACTTCATTGGCTCCCACTTAAAGAACGCATTGCGTTCAAGATCTGCACGATTGTACATAAAATCATCCATGCAGATGCCCCGACCTACATGCTAAACTTCGTGGACCTGACGCCCAGAAATGCCACAAGATCATCCCGCAAATTTCTTAATCTACACTTCCCCAGCTGTAAAGGACTAAAATACAAGCTGATACATGCGGCTACCTTCTCTTACATAAGTACGCAGTTGTGGAATGTATTACCTTCTGCCTTGAGAACAATCGACGAAATATCTAACTTTCGTAAATCTCTGAAGACGTATCTCTTCAACAAGGCCTACTAAGAGAACCCATAACCTAACTAGATCACCTCACCAATCCACCCCAGTTATGAAAGTCTTCCTTCTAAATGTATATGCTCAAATCTTCTCTTTTTTTTCCTCCTTAATCTTTTTGCATCACTAATTGTATCTGATATCCTGGAATGACGATGCCATAACAGGACTCTGTAAGCCACATTGAGCCTGCAAATAGGTGGGAAAATGTGGGATACAAATGCAATAAATAAAATAAATAAATAAACAATATGCTGAGCAGCTATAATAACCCTCCTCATCACCACCCTCTACCCTTCCAACCCCAACAATTGCTGATTTCTATTACCCAAAGAATCCTAATCCACCCTGTTAAAATGTCCAGGGGTACAAAATGCAACCCATTGTGTATGCCCTAGAGGGGAGAAATATGCCCTATGAAGCACTGTTATGATTTTTTAAGCTGTGGATGAATAAGAAGTCAACAATCTCAGGATTCAGTCTAGCTCGCCTGTCTTCTACAGTCCTTCCTCCAATAGAAGATGTCTTCTTAGAAGATGTGCTGGTAGCAGGATGTACAGGATTCCCCCATGCAAATTTTGCTAGTTGTGGCCAGCATGTTTACTTGTTTTTCCAAAAAATCTAAATATTGTTGTCTGCATCACTCAAACATACATAACAGTCCAGTTCATTAACAGGCTTCAAAGTAGAAAATGACACAGGGCCAAAGTTTATCCCCATCTTCGTAGGTTCTGTCCCCATCCCCGCCCCGTCCCTGTGGGCTCTGTCCCTGCCCCCCGCAAGCTCAGTCTCCGTCAACATCCTACTGCGGGTCTCCGTCCCCAATGTCATTCTCTAACTTCACTAAAGTGGCACTTCCCAGCTGCAATAAGGCACCATTTTGAATTAGAAATGCAGCTGGGAAGTGCCGCTTTAGTGATTATGCAAAGGAATTATTATGCCCAGAATGGAGGGATATTAGGTGGTATGAATTGATGTTCACTGCATAGAGAGCTAAGACATGGAAGCTTTGAGAATAGTGGTATTAGTGATTGTGTTTGTGACATTAATTTGAGAATTTGACGTTATGCTTATTTTTGTTTCTACTTATAATTGTATTTTTATTATGTATATTACAGAAGTCCCACCTCTAGTCTGGAAGCCCCTTTGCTGTCTTGGAGGAGAAAAATCACTTATAGAGGTGCATCAGCCTGGTGGGCAGGAAGTGATCCTGCAGCTAAGACCTGTCCTCTAGGTTAGGCTATATCCTTTTAAGGAAAATTGTTGAGGGAAGGAACTTGATGATCAGACTCCCCTGGGTTGACCGAGCGAAAGAAGTCGACAACAGAAATAAGAATATGTTCTCCTGAAGATGCCAGTATGGTGAAACGTGGCACCGCGTAGAGAACAGCTGATATTGAAAAACATATTACAAGACATTTTTCTGCACTGATAGCATAAGCACACGAACAGCGCCAGCAGCACACAAACAGCGCCAGCAGCACTAACAGAGTATTTAAGCACCCAAGAACCTGCCATAAGATAAGTACTATAACGCCTCTATCATTAATCGACAATTAATTCTATCAAAGATCAGTATTATATAGAATTGGACTTTACCGATTTAGGTAATTGACACAGGGGCCAGAAGAAAGGAGGGTAGGCAGGGTCCAGTGCAATGATGGGAATAAACTTGTAGTGCTATATGCTGGTTCTGAGGAACATGATAGTTTGGCACTTCGTTACACACTGAGAACTGCAATTTTAAAAAACTAAAAGCTAAAACAATATGAATGGATAAACTGGTATAAAGTATAATAGAGACATTTAGCAATATACCAAAGAAAACCAGCTTTTGAATCCAAAAAGTAATTTTTGAATAAATTTTAACTGCCATTCTTCTACCGTTTGGAGATCCCTTCTCATTGTTTCTACTCCCTCCAGGGTATCCACTCTATTGGCTATTTTCGTGTCATCCACAAAAAGGCACACCTTTCCTTCCAACACTTCAGCAATATCTCCCACAAATATGTTAAACAGAATAGGCCCCAGCACCGACCCCTGAGGAACTCCACTGCGCACCTTCCTTTCCTCGAGCAGATTCCATTTACCACCACCCTCTGCCACCTGTCGACCAGTTTCCTATCCAGTTCACCACTTTCGGTCCTAAGTTCAACCCTTTCAGCTTGTTCACGAGTCTTCTGTGGGGGACCGTATCAAAAGCTTTACTGAAATCCAAGTAGATTACGTCTAGCGCACGTCCTTCATCCAGTTCTTTGGTCACCCAGTCAAAGAAGTCAATAAGATTCGTTTGGCAGGATTTTCCTTTGGTAAAGGAAAATCCTGCCAAATGAATGTAGTAAGGGTATCTTTCCCCTGCCGCAAATATTGACGTAAATTTTGATGCTCACTTTTAAAAATGAGATAGGGCAGCTAATAAAATACAACCTGGAGTCCATAGAGCACTGGTGGGCAACCTCGGTCATCAAGAGCCAAAACCCAGTCAGGTTTTCAGGATTTCCCCAATGAAAATGCATAAGATCTATTTGTATGCACTGCCTCCACTGTGTGCAAATAAATCTCTTGCATATTCATTGGGTAAATCCTGAAAACCCAACTGGGTTGTGGCCCTTGAGGACTAAGGTTGCCCACCCCTGCCATAGAGAATGGTTGATTTCCTTGATGTGGTCTACAGTTGGGTATATTTATTAGATATACTGGTTGTTAATTATTTTCAATTGTTTCTATTCATTATTTCAATGTGTACTGATATATGATCATAGAAAAATAAAAAATAAATGAAAACAAATTCTCATCCTTACTGCTATGCAGAACCTGGTGTAAGGGAAAATAGTGCTTTGTCTGCTAGGCAATAGTGTTAATGTGATCAGATCTGTCATCATTGGAAGATACTGTAGCACAAGGGAGATAAAACTATTAATCAGATAAAAATGAAATGAGCATTTGCCATGTTTGAATGAGGTGTGGAAATTATTTAAAAAGACTATTTTGGAAGCCCAAATAAAATATATTCCAGCCATCCAAAAAGGTCCAAAGAACACCAAAAAAGGAGGAGGTGCTTTCATGGTGATTTAAAGAGCCGGTATGGATTAATGGTGAGGTGTAAAAGGCAAACATTCACTATTGGGGGATGGGAAGGTTTTATTTTATTTATTTACAAAAATGTCTAGCCCACTCTATCTCAAAACTTCTAAGCGGGGTACAAATCTACCTGGAGTGTAGGTATTGGGGATGTGGAGGGAAGGGTGGCTTGTGCAGTTTTAGAGGGTGATAGAGGGGGTCTGTGCAATATTGGGGAGGGAACAGGAGGTAGGGGTTAACTTGATGCCTCCCCCGGCCTTTTTAACACTGCAGTCCTGAAATGGACAAATGTACTCTTGCACATTCTCCTTTTAGGTATTTTATAAAAAGTTCCACGTTTGGCAGAACATTTTGTAAAATACAGGAGGAACTGAGCACACCCAGACATGGACATCCCAATTCTCCTTTCCATAGCCTATATAAATTGTGCCTCAAAATAGCTACCTACTTGGTCTCCCAACCAAGGCAAACCTGTTATAAAAGTATTTTCTTTATATTCTTCTGTCTTTATCAGCTCTCAGTTCTAAGGGTTATTTTCAAAGTCATTTAATCAGTAAATAGGAAATTTACTCAAGTACATTGACTAGAGTGAAAATCGCCACTCTCTAATGCAGTAAAAATATGCACATTTTCTATAGTGTGTAATCTTGTAGACACAGGACAGACATAGTCTTTGTTTAAGGGAAAGAAAAATATTGCATATACATTTGATTTTGATTTGCTCATTTTTGAAAGAGAAACAAGACAGGTAGCTTCCTTTTGAAAATTCAGAGATAAGAGATGTGAGTGGAAGAGCCTGAATCCCCTTGTAGTGTCTAGAACCCTGGAAGAGAGAAAGAAAGGACTTCCTTTCATAGGTCACAACCCTGGTTTGCCTAGAATCACCATTCAAGTGAGCTGATTCCTCCAGCTTCCCTGACACAGCCCAAAAAGAAGCAAGTAGAAATAGATATGGATATGGGAAAGAGATTGTGCCAGGTCTCAGAGGAGGAGGTTGTCCTAGGCTTTGAAGCCACTGGCTACCAGAGACAATATGAGTTATAGTTTTCTTTTTCCCTTTTGGGGCTTATGTAAAAACCCTAAAGGAAGGTCAGAAGGATCCTGCTTCTTCTCTCACCACCTCAGGAAACATTTTAATTTTGAAATTCATAAAAAAAACTTCTTATGATTTCTAGGCCATCACCATCAAAGTTGCTAGAACAGCTTGCTCAGAATCTGACGGAGTGTGCAGAGATGCCAAGTTACCTAGATCCAGGCTGAAGATTTTTTGACAGTCCTGGATTTCTGGTATAATTTGGGACCTGCAGCACTAATTTCAATGGGCAGGATCAGGCACTACAAATCCCACATTGCTTTAGGATGTAAGTTCAAAACCAGGACCGGCAAAGACATCTCCAGCCCGGAACTGGGTAACATACATAGTAACATAGTAGATGACGGCAGAAAAAGACCTGCACGGTCCATCCAGTCTGCCCAACAAGAAAAACTCATATGTGCTACTTTTTGTGTATACCCTACCTTGATTTCTACCTGTCCTCTTCAGGGCACAGACCGTATAAGTCTGCCCAGCATTATCCCCGCCTCCCAATCTCGGCTAAGCTCCTAAGGATCCATTCCTTCTGAATGGGATTCCTTGGCATGTCTGAGTATGGTGACTGAACACTTATTAAGTTGCTTCTCCTGACACACACCAGTAGGGCCCTGCAGTATATCTTCTCTTCTCCCTGATGGGAAAAAAATGTCCTCCCCCCCCAAACTTCTTAACAACAAAGGTTAATACAACATTATATTACAGCTCTGAGTACAGAGAGCCTAAGTATGGAGGGCACCAATCTTTTTTTCCTCTATAGATTCTGTGCCTGTGTTATCTCCTATTAACAGCTTCCTTTTCCATAGCCATGCCACATTATACCTGTAAATTTGTGATCTGCAGAGATCCATCGCCCAATAATCCAACTCGGGGGTCATTACCCATAATACTTTGTCCATCTTTTAGCCAATGTATGCTTGGCGGGGGGTTTCCAGTCACATGACAGGGAAGCTGCGCTGATGTTTCAACAGGCAAAGTTTGATTGGTTGGGCCTTGATGGATAATTGGAGGGATGTAATCTGATGTCACTAAAAAGAGAAAAAAAGAAAACTGCATTATTAACTATGGCTTGCATATGCAAGGAAATCATTAAGATTATACGTTTGTCTTTCGTGTGTGAATAAAAACTGTATAAGGCTCATGATCCATGGCAATTTCAGAAGAAGGAATGCACATCACACAGAATATTTCACAGAACAGAGAGGTATTATCTTATTAAGCATCTACATCCATTAGTGGAATGATCTAGTACCACTAGAATTAGAGGCCAATCAAACAATCTAACTGCACATAAGTACATAAGTGCTGCCATACTGGGACAGACTGAAGGTCCATCAAGCCCAGTATCCTGCTTCCAACAGTGGCCAATCCAGGTCACAAGATCCCAAAAACGTTAAATACATTTTATGCTGCTTATCCTAGAAATAAGCAGTAGATTTTCCCGTCAATTTTAATAATGGCTTATGGACTTTTCTTTTAGGAAGCTATCCAAACCTTTGTTAAACCCAGCTAAGCTAACCGCTTTTACCACATTCTCTGGCAACAAATTCCAGAGTTTAATTACACATTGAGTGAAGAAATATTTTCTCTGATTCGTTTTAAATGTACTACTTTGTAGCTTCATTGCGTGCCCCCTAGTCTTAGTATTTTTGGAAAGAGTAAACAAACGATTCACATCTACCTGTTCCACTCCACTCATTATTTTATATGCCTTTATCATATCTCCCCCTCAGCTGTCTTTTCTCCAAGCTGAAGAGCCCTAGCCATTTCAGCCTTTCCTCATAGGGAAGTCGTCCCATTCCCTTTATCATTTTCGTCGCCCTTCTCTGTACCTTTTCTAATTCCACTGTATCTTTTTTTAGATGCAGTGACCAGAATTGCACACAGTATTCAAGGTGCAGTCACATCATGGAGCGATACAAAGGCATTATAACATCCATGTTTTTATTTTCCATTCCTCTCCTAATAATATGTAACATTCTATTTGCTTTCTTTGCCACTACAGCACACTGAGCAGAGGGTACATAAATACATAAGTATTGCCACACTGGGACAGACCAAAGGTCCATCAAGCCCAGCATCGTGTTTCCAACAGTGGCCAATCCAGGTCACAAATACCTGGCAAGATCCCAAAAAAGTTAAATACATTTTAAGCTGCTTATCCCAGAAATAGCAGTGGGTTGTCCCCAAGTCAATTTGATAATGGTCTATGGACTTTTCCTTTAGGAAACCGTTCAGACCTTTTTTAAACCCTCCTAAGCTAACCGCATTTACCACATTCTCTGGCAAAGAAAACCAGAGTTTAATTACATGTTGAGAGAAGAAAAATGTTCTCTGATTCGTATTAAATTTACTACTGTATAGCTTCATTGCATGCCCCCTAGTCCTAGTGTTTTTGGAAAGAGTAAACAAACGATTCACGTCTACCCATTCCACTCCACTCATTCTTTTATAGACCTCTATCATATCTCCCCTCAGCCGTCTTTTCTCCAAGTTGAAGAGCCTTAGATGCTTCAGCCTTTCCTCATAGGGAAGTCGTCCCATCTCCTTTATCATTTTTGTCGCCCTTCTCTGTACTTTTTCTAATTCCACTATATCTTTTTTGAGATGTGATGACCAGAATTGAACACAATATTTGAGGTGTGGTTGCACCATGGAGCGATTCAAAGGCATTATAACATCCTTGTTTTTATTTTCCATTCCTTTCCTAATAATACCTAACATTCTATTTGCTTTCTTAGCCGCCGCAGCACACTGAGCAGAGGGTTTCAACGTATCATCAACAATGACGCCTAGATACCTTTCTTGGTCGGAGGCTCCTAATGTGGAACCTTGCATTACATAGCTATAGTTTGGGTTCCTCTTTCCCACATTAAACGTCATCTGCCATTTGGACACCCAGTCTACCAGTCTTGTAAGGTCCTCTTGTAATTTTTCACAATCCTCCTGCGATTTAACAACTTTGAATAACTTTGTGTCATCAGCAAATTTAATTACCTCACTAGTTACTCACATCTCTAGGTCATATATAAATATGTTAAAAAGCAGCAGTCCCAACACAGACCCCTGGGGAACCCCACTAACTACCCTTCTCCATTGAGAATACTGACTATTTAACCCTACTCTTTGTTTTCTATCCTTTAACCAGTTTTTAATCCACAATAGGACATTACCTCCTATCCCATGATTCTCCAATTTCTTCTGGAGTCTTCCATGAGGTACTTTGTCAAACGCCTTTTGAAAATATAGATACACAATATCAACCGACTCTCCTTTATCTATATGTTTGCTCACCCCTTCAAAGAAATGTAATAGATTGAAGTATTGTCAACGATGACTCCTAGATCTTTTTCCTGGTCGGTGACTCCTAACGCGGAACCTTGCATCACGTAGCTATAGTTCGGGTTTCTCTTTCCCACATGCATCACTTTGCATTTGCTCACATTAAACATCATCTGCCATTTGGATGCCTAGTCTCCCAGTCTCATAAGGTCCTCTTGCAATTTTTCACAATCCACTTCCTTCCTTCTTTTTTAATACATAGAATATATTTGGCCTGAATGGTCCCCTCTCCTTCCACTTCCTAGTGCCTTTTAATATTAATATATGGTACAGGGTAACATAGTAAATGAGAGCAAACAAAGACCTGTATGGTCTTTCCAGTCTGCCCAACAAGGCACTCTGTGCTGGTTATACTTATTCACGATTGGCAATTCACCAACATATAGGCAGTTAAATCTGATGCAGTCTTAGAACGTAATACTACTATACCATCTCAGTATTATGAGCTTTCTTTTGTGCAGTCCCAATGCTCTGGAACTCCCGACCATCCTCTCTCAAGACAGATTGGCCCTAAAGATCCTACTTACGGTAAAGCCTAGACAAGTATTGAAGGCCTCCGAGCTGGACTGACACTTTCTGTATTGTTTTCTGTTCATCTCTTTACCTTTCCATCCTGACACTATTGACAGTGGCATTCCTTTTTCTTATTATATGTGTGTATTACTTTGATTCGTAAACCTTGTTGTCTGGAAAATGGTAACAGAATTAAAAAATGAGTGGGATAAACATACAGGAATCCTGTTCAGAAGGAAGGGATCCTCAGAAGTTTAGCGGAGATTGGGTGGCAGAGCAGGTGGGGCGGCGGGGCAGACTTCTACGATCTGTGCCATGAGGATGGCAGATACTAATCAAGGTCAGGTATGCACAAAAGGTAGCACATGAGTTTATCTTGTTGGGCAGACTGGATGGACCGTGCAGGTCTTCCTCTGCTGTCATCTACTATGGTGAGGAAAGGTGGTATATTAAATTTAATAAAACTATACCCCATATTATTATGGCTGCAGCCTAGTCACATATTTTCAATCAAAGAATCCAACAATATTGCTAACAACATTTTACCTGCTAATTTCAACCTTAAGATGTCTTCCCCTCCTCCACTGAGTTACACAACACCTGCACTCATAGCACAGGATATGAACATGATATAAGATATGAAGACTTGATCTTGATCTGTCTTTAAAATGTTTGGAACACAGGACATAGATGTCTGCCTGGCACTGGTCTTACTTCCCAGCTACTGAGATAGATTTGCATACCAAGGAGGTAATGTATGCAAATTGATCTCATAAATATTCATTGTGTATATCCTGAAAACCTGAATAACTGGGGTTCCCCAAGGACAGGTTTGAGAATCACTGTCCTAGAAGATCTTATGTGTTTGTCCCATGCTTTCTTGAATTCAGATTCAAAAGTCTTTGATTCCAGCAAGATGCTGCTCCACGCATCCACCACCCTTTCTGTAAAGAAGTTTTTCCTTACATTACTCCTGAGTTTATCCCCTTTTAATTTATGCCTCTTCATTCCAGTGTTGAAAGAGGTATTATCACCTCCTTTATCCTACTGGCCATTCCTCTCCCTATGCACTTAAGCATCCTTCTGGATTTTGCCTCGCCTTTTCTATCTGTTTGGTTATGTTAAGATCATCACATATAATTAATAATAATAATAATAATTATTATTATTATTATATTCCACTTATGCCAAAATTGGTTCAATGCAGATCACAACACATAAAAACCGGTACAGCCTGGAAATGCTATAACAGTTATATGATAATTGAAATTACATAGTGTTACTTATAAAAAGTAGCTTGTAACACTTACAATTAATGTCACATACAATTATTTCATAAGAAAACCAGTTTAAATATTCATGCATTAAACATGATTACAGAAAGTCTATATTATTTATTTATTTGTTACATTTGTACCCTGCACTTCCCCACTCGAGGAAGGTTCAGTGCGGCTTACATAGTAATGGGTTACAAGGTATTACAGAGAGAGTACAAGCTGTGGTATAACAGATTAGTGATGGAAATATGCAGATAGGTGGGATGGGCAAGTAAGAAGGGGGGAAGGAGAGGCAGGAGGGGGAAGGTTGAAATGAGCAAGGGATAAGGGGTGGGAGTGGCCGGAGGAGGGAATAGTTTGAGGGATAGCATAGGGGGAGTTGATGGAAGGCGAGGTTTAAGTCATAGTCGTTGTCGAGTGATTAGGTGTTGGGTAGAGGGTTCATAAGATTAGGTTAGATCATTTGGGTATGCTTGCTTGAATAGATGGGTTTTCAGCAATTTCCGGAAGGGTAGATAATCGTTGATTGAGCGAAGGGATCTGGGTAGGGCATTCCATAGTTGGCTACCCTTGAAGGAGAAGTTGGATGCATAAGAGGTTTTATACTTGAGACCTTTGCAATTAGGATAGTGTAGGTTGAGGTATGTTCGAGAAGATTCTGATAAGTTTCTCGTTGGAAGGTCTATCAGATCGATCATGTAGCCCGGAGATTCTCCATGAATAAGCCTGTGAATCAGTTTGTGGACCTTGAAGTTTATTCATTCTCTGATAGGGAGCCAATGAAGCTTTTCATAAAGAGGTGTTGCGCTTTCATATCCTGATTTACCAAAAAGGAGTCTTAGCTGCCGTGTTTTGGGAGTTCTGAAGTTTCTTCAGGATTTGGGCCTTGCAGCCTATAAAAATACTGTTGCAGTAGTCAGCGTGTGTAATTACCGTGGATTGAACCAAGTTACGGAATGTTTTCAAGGGAAGATAAGGTTTTACACGTTTTAGTATCCACATCATGTTGAACATTTTCTTCGTAGTGGATTTCGCGTGATTTTCTAGTGATAGATGCTTATCTAATGTCACCCCTAGAATTTTCAAGGTGTCGGATATGGGGATTGTGATGTCAGAGTTGTTGAGAATAGTTGGGTGGAGTGTAGAGTGTTGGGATGAGAGAATTAAGCATTGTGTTTTCTCTTTGTTCATTTTCATCATAAAAGCGTTGGCCCAAGAGGTCATGATGTTGATGCCTGTAGTAATTTTGACATCCAAGTCCAAGCAGTCATCACAGAAACCTTTAAAGCAAAGTGGAAACTAAAAAGAATCAGGCATCTCTTCCCTAATGATATGTTTAGAACCTTAGTACAAACATTAGTATTATCACACTTCGATTACTGCAATGCCATTTATGCTGGCTGTAAGGAATCTTCCTTGAAAGAACTGCAGACAGCTCAAAATACAGCAGCCAGATTAGTCTACGAGGCTATGAGATTCGAAAGTGCAGCTCTTTTACTTATAAAGTTACACTGGCTCCCAATCAAAGCCAGAATAACATTCAAACTATGTACATTTGTTTTCAAAACTCTATATGACTTAACCCCTGATTATATGCAACCTTTAATTGATCTCCCCCTTCGCAACACTCTCCCTGGTTAAAGAGGTTATCTAACCCTCCACTATCCCAGTTGCAAAAATGTGATCTACACATCAATCTACATGTCAGGATTCCCTTACCTCTGTACCAAACGGTTGAATTCCCGCCCGAAATTCATCAGATGGGAACCTTAATTATTCGATATTCTGGAAATCCTTAAAGCTTCTCTGTTTAAGCAATTTTTCACGGATGATCATAATTAATTTCAACCCTTAAATGTACAATTATTCAATTTCTCAGTTCCATTTAATTGTTATTATACATGTGCTTTGAACAACACTAGTAATTACTAATATTAGTATATCAAGAATTAATAAACTTGAATCTTCTTACGTTTTCCTGTACCACAAAATCTTATACATCATTCAATTACTTGTAATAATGCTTTTCTTCTGCCATTAATAACTATTTGTTGATGTCTTTTTCAAAGTTGTACACATTTATCTGTCTCAATATTGATCACGTGTACATTATTTAATTTCACAAACTTCAGAGTTCCAATGACATATCTCACTGCTGTCCCCGCAAAAGTAAAGATGGAAGGCAGTAGCTACATGGTGTCATCGGAGCCACACCAGTGGGGACCCCAAACCCCAGTGGAGCAGAGAAAGCCAGGAGAGCAGCAGCATTGGCATCTGGCCAGCACTTCTTCGCCATCCCCACAAACGTCTAATCTCATTTAGTAATTTAAATTAGCAGCTGTGGCACATCAGCTCCTTCCTCTTCCCTGCAGCCTGGCTCCAGAGGGTCATGCTTCTAACTGCACACTCTTATCTCCAGAGTTCAGGAGAAGAGAAAGCGGCTGCTGGTTTTAAATGAGAGAGAAGTACCAGTTGGACATATTGCCTGAAGATCAAAAGTCTGTGTGTGAGTGAGGGGGATGCAGAGTATAAGGAAACTGCAGCACATGTAGAGTGTATATGGGAGTAAATGAAGAAGAGGATAGTGAAGGGATGAGAGGGACTGAGAGGGATTCCCACTACAGTTGTGATTTTGAGCAAGTCACTTAATCCTCCACTGCCACAGGTACACAACAATTAACCGTATATAATATGTAAACCGCTTTGACTAACCACGGAAAGGCAGAATATCAAGACCATCCCCTTTCCCTTGACCAAGAGGACTGGCTGGGATATGAACAGTGAAAGAGAAGGTATGGTATGTATATCTCTGGGTGAGGGGCTGGGAATTTTATTTATTTGTTACAAGCGAATCTGTTATAACCAAATGTAGGATATCAAAAAATAAGTGGAAGGGGTGAAAAAGACCTCAGAAAGGTGATAATCAGCCAGATTGCTGAAATTACTCATAGAGAATCATCATACTTCAATCATCGGTCACAATCCAACCTCCTCCCTATAATGGCCACATATTTTTAAAGAAAATTTTTATAAAAAGAATGCTACACCCACTGTGCAAATCAAAACTTTCAAGACATCAAAATATGAAAACACTTAGCTTGAAGCAGCGTAAAGGATGGGCTACCCCGCCCAATGGACCCGTTTCGCCGATGGGGCTTCTTCAGGGGAAAGGACGCCCAATTAATGATCACTGCTCAAATAGCAATTAGTGATGTCTGCTTAACGGTCTGGCTGGAAGTTCACACCTTTTCCCACCTATTTGTAGGCTCAATGTGGCTTACTTAGTATCCGAGAGGCCTTTGCAGGCTCCCATGTGAACAAATACAGGGTGATGTTGTGGTAAGATCAAGTTCATGTGGCACAGCCACATTAGGGAATTGGAGAACGGAAGAGTTGTGTTATGTCCATTACGTGCTTTAGTTTGGTTGTGTTGCAGAGATTAGGCATTTAAGTTGGATCGGTAGGGTATGCCTTTTTAAACAGGTTGGTTTTTAGTGATTTCCGGAAGTTTAGGTGGTCGTACATCGTTTTCAAGGCTTTTGGTAATGCGTTCCACAGTTGTGTGCTTATGTAGGAAAAACTAGGTGCGCAAATTGTTTTGTATTTAAGTCCTTTGCAGCTTGGGTAGTGCAGATTTAGATAACATGCGGAAGTGTGTGTGAGGTGATCAGTGGCGTTCCTAGGGGGGCTGATACCCGGGGCGGATCGCCGATGCGCCCCACCCCCTGGGTGCAGTGTGGACCCCCCCCCCCCTTGAAGGAACCCCCCCTCCCCGGGTGCACGCCTGTCCTCCATTGTTCCATGCTTCTTCTTTGCCCCGGAACAAGAAGTAACCTGTTCCGGGGCAGAGAAGAAGCATGGAACAACGGAGGACAGGCACCCCCCCCACCCAGCGGCGTGCACCCGGGGCGGACCGCACCTACCGCCCCCCCCCCCTTAGGAACGCCACTGGAGGTGATCAGAGATTGTGTGGAATGTAACACAGTAACATAGTTTACACTTTATTATTAGTTTCTATACTGCCTGAATTGACGTGCAGAGCTAGGCAATGTACATATTTCTTTCATTGTATCCCTCCCCCTGCTCATTGACCCTTCCCCCGCAAGACCTTCCACCCGCTGCCTCCCCCAACAGTGAAGGTAAGCCCCCCCCCCCCCCCCCGGGATTACCTACATCCCTGGTGGTCCAGCAGGATCATTGGGGGCAGCAGAGCAGCTCCCTTGCTCCTGCCCCTTGCGGTGCCTCAGGAAAATGGCTGCCATGACCTCTTGTGGAAGGAAAGGGGGACAATGGGCCAGGAGGGGGCTCAGGAGAATTTTTCTTTTTTTACACTGAACAAAAAAATTATGTGGGTGCCGGCCTCATATTCAGAGCCGACACCTGTATAGGTAAGTGGCCTTATTTAGGACAGCTCTAGAGCTGTCCTAATTGAAGCCACTTAGCTATGCAGGTGCCGGCACTAAATATTGCCGGCACACACATAATCTGGGGCTCCTTCCCAGCGCTGCCTCTGACCAGCCCACTTTTTGTTTGGGCAGTCTCAGGGGAAATTCAGCGGCACTGTCCGATTAAGTGCCATTGAATATCCATGGTTAGGTGCCAGAATGCTATTTAAGCAGGCAGGAGAGGCTCCTACCTGCTTAAGTCACTTTGAATATCATCTTCCTAATTTCTTTTCCCTTCCCTAAATCCACTCCTGTCAGCACCCACTTTTTATGCCCCTAAACTTAAGAGTTTAGTAAAATTTTGAATAAAGATGTATGCACTCAGCCCTAGCAGGGCCGCCGAGAGGGGGGGGGGGGGGCAAGGGGGATAAAATTCCCCAGGCCTGGGCCTCCAAGGGGGGCCCAGCGCCAGTGGCGTGGCCCAGGCCCACCCAGTAGCAGCATACCTATGATGTGGCTGGCAAGGATCCCCAAGCCCCACCAGCCGAAAACTCCCAACAAGTGTCCCTCCTGCATACCTTGTAAGTAGCAGATCTTCGCCTGCAGTGAGCAGTGACATACATACTGCTCGCACCGGCCCCACAGCCTTCTCTCTGATGTATTTCTGCCTAGGCGGAAACAGGAAGCTGCATCAGAGGGAAGGGTGTGGGGCAGTGGCGTACCAAGGGTGGGGGCAGTCCGCCCCGGGTGCACGCCGGTCAGCGTCGTTCGTTTCCATGCTCCCTCTGCCCCGGAACAGGAAGTAACCCGCCAACAAAGGTTCCCTATGGCGACAGCGGCGGCGGGGGAGGGTTGGCGGCGGGGGGGGGGGGGGGGGCAGGGCCCATGCCCCTGTGGCCCCACGTAGCTAAGCCCTTGCTTTTTACTCAAATTTTCACTGAACTCCAAAATTTATGAGCATAAAAGGTGGGTGGCAACAGGAATAGATTTAGAGCAGGGAGAAAAGATTTTCAGCATTAGGCTCATAGATGGTGGGCCTGATATTCAAAACGAGTTACACAGCCAAGAGAGGCTCTTGGCCATTTAAATTGCTGGTCCAGGGCTAACCGGGCATTTTCAGCAACGCTTAGGCTCTTTTACTACAGCTTAGCTCGAGTTATCTGCAGCAGAGCCTAGTTTATTCCTATGGGCCCTGCTGCAGATAAGTCAAGCTAAGCTGTAGTAAAAGAGCCCCCTTAACCAACCGCTTAAGAGTGAATTCTATATATGGCGCTGAAAATGTTGGCACATAAGCCATACTTAAACTTACACACGGTTTATAGAATAGCACTAATGACAGGGACTCATATGTGGAGGGGCATAATCGAATGGGGATGCCCATCTCTAAGGACGTCCCGGCGAAGGAGTGGGAAAACTCGTATTATTAAAACAAGATGGGCATCTTTCATTTCGATAATACAGTCGGGGACGCCCAAATCTCAACATTTAGGTCGACTTTAGAGATAGTTGACCTAAATGTTGAGATGGTCGGCCTTAGAGATGGTCGCCCCCAGTTTTCGGCGATAATGGAAACCGAGGACGCCCATCTCAAAAACGACCAAATCCAAGCCATTTGGTCGTGGGAGGAGCCACCATTCGTAGTGCACTGGTCCCCCTCACATGCCAGGACATCAACCAGGCACCCTAGGGGGCACTGCAGTGGACTTCACAAATTGCTCCCAGGTGCATAGCTCCCTTACCTTCCGTGCTGAGCCCCCCCTAAAACCCCAAAACCCACTCCCCACAACTTTACACCACTACCATAGCCCTAAGGGGTGAAGGGGGGCACCTACATATGGGTACAGTGGGTTTTGGGTGGGTTTTGGAGGGCTCACATTTACCACCACAAGTGTAACAGGTAGGGGGGGGATGGGCCTGGGTCCGCCTGCCTGAAGTGCACTGCACCCACTAAAACTGCTCCAGGAACCTGCATACTGCTGTGATGGAGCTGGGTATGACATTTGAGGCTGGCATAGAGGCTGTCAAAAAAAATGTAAACA
Organism: Microcaecilia unicolor; assembly: GCF_901765095.1. Taxonomy (NCBI): domain Eukaryota; kingdom Metazoa; phylum Chordata; class Amphibia; order Gymnophiona; family Siphonopidae; genus Microcaecilia; species Microcaecilia unicolor. Next base: position 85,465,229 of record NC_044042.1, on the reverse strand, counting down.
TTTTTTTAGGGTGGGAGGGGGTTGGTGACCACTGGGGGAGTAAGGGGAGGTCATCCGCGATTCTCTCCGGTGGTCATCTGATCAGTTCAAGCACCTTTTTGTGGCTTGGTTGTAAGGAAAAAAGGACAAACTAAAATCGCCCAAGTGCTCATCTGGGACGCCCTTCTTTTTTCCATTATCGGCCGAGGACGCCCATCTCTTAAGCACGCCCCCGTCCCGCCTTCGCTACGCCGCCGACATGCCCCAGTGAACTTTGGTCATCCCCGCAACGGACTGCAGTTGAGGGTGCCCAAAATTGGCTTTCGATTATGCCAATTTGGGCGACCCTGAGAGAAAGACGCCCATCTCCCGATTTGTGTCGAAAGATGGGCACCATTCTCTTTCGAAAATGCCCAATAACTTTAGGCATGGCCATTTGCACCAAATGAAACGTGGTGTAAAGGTAAATGCCTAAACTGGCCACATATCCCCCATTATTCTATAACAATGTGCAAAAATGCTAGGAACGTCCCCGTTCTGCCTGTCAGCCTCCCATTTCTGTGCCCCTTTTTGGCAACTTTTATAGAATTAGGGGGTTAGGGCTCAAGCCAAAACTGGCTGTTTTGGGGGTGTTCAGGGGGCAAAGTAGGCACTTAACTGGTTAAAATAACCACATAATTAGGATCAGATAAAACACAGTCCTATCTTTATGTGGTTCTTCACAGCCAGATATTGCATTTAGCTGGCTATGTTTTAGCCGGCTCCCTATACCTGGAAATTCAATGCTGAGGCCTAAACAAGGCCCAGCATTGAATTTCAGGTTTAACGCTGGTGGCAGTCAGCAAAGTGCTGATCACCATCGGCTGAATATTGGCCCTGACAGCCCTAACTTTATAAGCAAACTTCTAAGCTCCTTAATTATAATGAATTTTCAGCTGAAATGTATGCTCATGTTTGGTTGAAAATAGGACACATATTTAGGGCCCCAGGTATATACAGCACTGACTTACTCCAACGGCTACCACCAGTCAATAATATTAATTCACTAAATCCACAATGATCAAACAACCAGTAGATGTCAGCAGTGAACTGTATTGCAGTGTTCATATTTTATTTATTTGGGTTCAGTTCATACCTTTTCAATAGTACCTCAAGGCAAGTAACAGGTACACTAGTTATTTCTTAAACTATTAGACCTGATGAAAACAGAGCTGCCAAGCTACCACGTTCCAGGAAGGAAACTTTTTATCCAGTCTGAACTTGTATCCCAAAACAGTTTATATTATACTGCTACAGGTCATACAATGCAACAGGATAAGAACATAAGAATAGCCAAACTGGGTCATTTAGCCCAGTATCCTGTTTCCAACAGTGGCCAATACAATTAGTAACAACACTCCATGCTACTAATCCAGGGCAAGCAGTGGCTTCCCCCATATCTATCTCAATAGCAGTCTCTGGACTTTTTCTCCAGGAACTTGTCTAAACCTTTTTTAAACCCAGATATGCTAACTAGCATCCACTAGCAATGAGTTCCAAAGATTAACTATTTGTTGAGTGAAAAAATATTTTCTCCTATTTGTTTTAAAAGTATTCCCATGTAACCTCAATGAGTGTCCCCTAGTCTTTGTACTTTTTGAAAGAGTAAAAGCAATTCATTTCTACACCACTCAGGATTTTGTAGACCTCAGTCATACCTCCCCTCAGCTATCTCTTTTCTAAGCTGAAGAGCCCTAACTCTTTAACCTTTCCTTTTATGAGAGGAGTTCCATCCCCTTTATCATTTTGGTCGATCTTCTTTGAACATTTTCTAATTCTGCTATATGTTTTTTGAGATATGGTGACTAGAACTGAACGCAATACTCGAGGTGAGGTCACACCATGGAATGAAACAGAGGTATTATAGGTCTTATCTTACAGAGGTATCTTGGTTTTATTTATCATCCTTTCCTAATAATTCCTAGTCTCCTGTTTGCTTTTTTTTACCGCTGCTGCACACTGGGCAGAAGACTACAGTGTATTGTCCACAATGACACCGAGATCTTTTTCTTGGGTGCTGACCCCCAAGGTGGACCCTAGCATCAGATAAATATAATTTGGATTATTCTTCCCAATGTGCATCACTTTGCATTTATCTACATTAAATTTCATCTGCTATTTGGATGCCCAGTCTTCCAATTTCCTAAGGTCTTCATGCAATTTTTCATAGTCCGCATGTGTTTTAACAACTTTGAATAGATTTGTGTCATTTACAGGTGTATTTTTGAAAGAGAAGGGCACCCATCTTCTGACACAAATCGGGAGATGGGCGTCCTTCTCGCAAGGTCACCCAAATCGGCATAATCGAAAGCCGATTTTGGGCGTCCTCAACTGCTTTCTGTCGCATGGACAACCAAAGTTCACGGGAGCATGTCGGCAGTGTAGCGAAGGCGGGACTGGGGCGTACTTAGGAGATGGGCGTCCTCAGCCGATAATGGAAAAAAGAAGGGTGTCTCTGAAGAACACTTGGGCAACTTGGTCCATTTTTTTTCACGACCAAGCATCAAAAAGGTGCCCGAACTGACTAGAAGACCACCGGAGGGAATCGGGGATCACCTCCCCTTACTACCCCAGTGGTCACTAACCCCCTCCCACCCTAAAAAAACTGTTTAAAAATACTTTTTTGCCAGCCTCTATGCCAACCTCAAATGTCATACTCAGCTCCATCACAGCAGTATGCAGGTCCCTGGAGCAGTTGTAGTGGGTGCAATGCACTTCGGGCAGGCGGACCCAGGCCCATTCCCCCCTACCTATTACACTTGTGGTGGTAAATGTGAGCCCTCCAAAACCCACCCGAAACCCATTGTACCCACATGTAGGTGCCCCCCCCCCTTCACCCCTTAGGGCTATGGTAGTGGTGTAAAGTTGTGGGGAGTGGGTTTTGGGTTTTAGGGGGGGCTCAACACTGAAGCTAAGGGAGCTATGCACCTGGGAGCAATTTGTGAAGTTCACTGCAGTGCCCCCTAGGGTGCCCGGTTGATGTCCTGGCATGTGAGGGGGACCAGTGCACTACGAATGGTGGCTCCTCCCACAACCAAATGGCTTGGATTTGGTCGTTTTTGAGAAGGGCGTCCTCAGTTTCCATTATCGCTGAAAACCAGGGACGACCATCTCTAAGGTTGACCTAAATTTCATGATTTGGGCGTCCCCAACTGTATTATCAAAACGAAAGATGGACGTCCATCTTGTTTCAATAATACAGGTTGCCCTGCCCCTTTACGGGGCCATCCTGCGAGGTCGCCCTCATGAAAACTTGGGCGCCCCGTTCGATTTTGCCCCTCTTAATCACCTCACTTCTGTTAGAAATCTGGGAATGGCCAAAAAGTATCCCTCCTAGAAATCGGGTAGCTTGGCAGATCTGTAAAAATCATTCTAAATGCCATTTAATTAATAAAATAGTGTGTTGTCATTTTATTATAATTAGTGCAGGCCATGTTTTGGAAATGAAATAATACATTTCTAGCTGAAATCCTTCACTTATTGTGCAGCTGTTTATTATGCCTGTTATTTTTAACCCTGTTGACAGTGAACTCCCATCACTGCCATCCCATACACTCCAAATCCCAAATAACAGCAGGGAACGTCCACAGAAAAGTTTTAATTTTACAGGTAAATAATGTGCTGTAGTTCATAAGAATTTACATATAGGTAAGTTCATGTGTTAGGTTAACTAGCTTATTTTCGAAAGGGAAGGACGCCCATCTTCCGACACAAACCGGGAGATGGGCTCCCCCCCCCCACCTGTTACACTTGTGGTGGTAAATGTGAGCCCTTCAAAACCCACCCGAAATCCACTGTACCCACATGTAGGTGCCCCCTTCATCCCTAAGGGCTATGGTAGTGGTGTAAAGTTGTGGGGAGTGGGTTTTAGGGGGGGTTGGGGGCTCAGCACCCAAGGTAAGGGAGCTATGCACCTGGGAGCAATTAGTGAAGTCCACTGCAGTGCCCCCTAGGGTGCCCGGTTGGTGTCCTGGCATGTGAGGAGGACCAGTGCACTATGAATGCTGGCTCCTCCCACAACCAAAGGGCTTGGATTTGGTCATTTTTGAGATGGGCGTCCTCTGTTGCCATTATGGCCGAAAACCGGGGACGACCATCTCAATATTTAGGTTGACCATCTCTAAGATTGACCTAAATGTTGAGATTTGGGCGTCCCCGACCGTATTATCGAAACAAAAGATGGATGTCCATCTTGTTTCGATAATACGGGTTTCCCTGCCCCTTCGCCGGAACATCCTTAGAGATGGACGCCCTTAGAGATGGTTGTCCCCGTTCGATTATGCCCCTCCACATGTAGTTCTCTCTTGCTTGAGGGCTGAGTAAATCTGAAGCCTATGTATCAACTGTGAACATTCTTATCATGACACCCTTTCCTACCTCCAGCTCTCAACAGCCCTGACAACTCCCTTCCACCTCTTCCTTCTCTTCCTCAGACAAATACAAACTCACGTTTGTATCATACCATATGCCTCATTGACATTTAACATTCCACTCCAGCTTATCATTAAGAGGAACAGCCTAATGGTTAGAGCAGGGGGGCTGAGAAAAAGCCCACTAACACTCCTTGTGGCAAGTCATAACCTTCCATTGCCTTAGGTTCCCATTTAGGGGAGGCAGTTATCTACACATTATTGTACTGTTACCCAGTCATTTGTAATTAGGTCTCATTGCATAAAATGGGACCTGTGCTAAAGAAGCATGAGTTAGTGGTAAAATAACCCATCTTAACAGTAGCCCATGTTGATAACTTCCCCCCCTTAGTGTAAAGAGTTTCAGTATCTCATATCCAGAACTGATATTGTGATGCTATAATGCCTTATTCCACCAATAAGAGCCAGCTTCATCAGTGATGTCACAATGGCTTGATTGTCCTATACTTGGCTCACTTATTTTCTAGATACTGATTTTGATTTCTAGATACATTTCTTTTACCTTTAGTTAAGGTGGAAGTTACAAACTTCAGCTACCGTTAAGACGTGTTATTTTACTGTTTAACCCCAGTTTTTAGTAACTAGATCTTATGGCATAAAATGGAACCTGTGGTAAAATAGCATGGCTTAACAGTAGCCCACATTGATAACTTCCTTCTTTCCAAGAACAGGGAAACACCTATTACACGTGAATATAGTGTGCTTCGAGCTAGTACTAAAAATATGTAAACTAACTGCAAATAATATCATTTATTGTATTTACTATACCACTTCACTTGTATTCAAATCAAAATGATTTACAATATATAAAATAACTATAAAAACAAAACAAAAGGAACGCTATAATATGGTATTGCAAACATTCATCTGGGTCAGGGGTAGGCAACTCTGGTCCTCGAGAGCCGCAGGCAGGTCAGGAGAAAGATTTGCATACCATGGAGGCAGTGCTTGCAAATCTAACTCCTGCATATTCATTGTGGATATCCTGAAAACCTGACCTGCCTGCAGCTCTCGAGGACCGGAGTTGCCTACCCCTGATCTGGGTCATTCACTTAATCACAAAAACCATTTATTTAAAACCTATGTGCATCTAGCATTCTCAATATGCGTTCTCCTTCTCCCACCAGAACTGTTATTGTTCAAAAGACAAGAAGAAGGATACTGTGCAACAATGCAGTAACATACCTGACTCACACACATCATTTTGGAATTCCAATATTAATAGGAAAATGTATTCACTAAGTAACATGAGCAAAGGCAAATTCTGATCAATGTAAAATGTTCTGCTTGCTCAAACTTTTGAGTGGATCCACAAAAAAAAAACTTTGAGGACTTGGGCAGGAAGCTTACTATTTTTGTCTTGGATATCATTGGATTGGTTACATTGGATTCAGTCTCTCTTAAGCACCAAGCGGTTCCGGAGATGTCTAGAAACACCAGGGAAAGAAGGTGGCAAAGCTTTTTATTGTGCAATCTGTCAGTAATCAAATAACCAGACCAAAGGCTGCAGTGAGAACGTTTTTGCAAAACTTCAGTGCCCTGTCTATAGCCACATTTCTAATACCTATCACTACTTGTTTTCTACATGCTCATTCTAACACGTCACTGAAAGGCACCACCAGGATGATCCATGCTACACTAGTATTCTATAAAGAGTGCCCCACTCCGAGTGCCCTTTATAAAATATTAGCTTAGCGTGCATTTCCTGCCAGATTCTATATATTGCACCTAGTGTTCCGTGTTCAAATCCAAGAGTATTCTATAACAATGTGCATAACATAATTGGCTTCACAAGCTAATCAGCATTGATAGCAGCACTTAAGCAATAATGAGCACTAACTGACAATTAGAATATATGTGCATAACTTGCTAAGTGTATTCTGTAATGAACTGTTCCTAAATTCTAGTTTGCGCAGTTCAAAAGGGGCATTACTATGGGCAGGGAAATGGGCATTTTGTGGGCATTCCAAAATTTATGCACGTAGTTATAGAATACTAGTGGAACCATGCCCGTTTCCTCAACAATGAAATGGGCCCTAGGAAGGCTGTCATGTAAGCTTTTTTTTCTCTCTCCCCTGCCCTCCCCTCCATGTCCATCAATTCTCCTCTATCCTGCGATTCTCTCCTCCCCTCGATGTCCTGCGATTCTCTCCTTCCCTCAATTTGTACCTGAACGTTCTCTGGCTGGCTGGCGCTGGCTTCCGTTCCATTCGCAACATCCCTCCTGACTTCAGCTCGCCTCCAGCGTTCCCTTCCCTCTCACTGTTCTGCCCTCTGATGTCATTATGCCTTGACGCGAGGGTGGGACAGTGAGGGGGAATGGAACGCTGGAGGCTGGCTGATGTCAGGAGATGTTACGAACCCAGGCAGCCAGACATGAAACATTGGAGGTGCAAATTATTATATAGGATGGTCCAGTGTGTATAAATCGACCAGCAGGGATTTATGCCACGTTATCGCTGGTGTAAATGGAGGCGTGTAGTTTTAGGCACTGGGGGATATCAGCTAAGCGTGTTATATATACAGCACCTAAATCTAGCCAGAAATGTTTACCGTGAGAAGGTGCCTTATATAGAATCTGGCCCTTTGCACTTAACTTTGGGCATCAGCATTTACGCCTGCCAAAACCTGATATAAACGCTGGCACCCAATTGGCAGATGGGAGCCCGATTTATAAAAGTCTATAACATTGCAACTGCACCTTGAATATTGTGTTCAATTCTAGTCACCGCATCTTAAATACCTGAACCCAGCAACACGACGAAACCAAAGAACGTAATGGACATAGCGTAACTTTCCTCTATATGATTCCCTAATAGGTTTGTTTGTTCCACATGAACCCTATTCTACCATAACATCACTGTGTAACTGTTTATACCGGAATTGGCGAACGTCCCTACGGTACTATTGGAAGCCACATTGAGCCTGCAAATAGGTGGGAAAATGTGGGATACAAATGTAACAAATAAATAAATATAGTGTAATTAGAAAAGGTACAGAGAAGGGCAACGAAAATGATAAAGGGGATGGGACGACTTCCCTATGAGGAAAGGATAAAGCGGCTAGGGCTCTTCACCTTGAAGAAAAGACGGCTGAGGGGAGGTCTATAAAATAAACAGTGGAGTGGAATGGGTAGGTGTGAATCACTTGTTTACTCATTCCAAAAATACTAAAACTATGGGGCACGCAATGAATTTACAAAGTACATAAGTAATGCCATACTGGGAAAAGACCAAGAGTCCATCGAGCCCAGCATCCTATCCACGACAGCGGCCAATCCAGGCCAAGGGCACCTGGCGAGCTTCCCAAACGTACAAACATTCTATACATGTTATTCCTGGAATTGTGGATTTTTCCCAAGTCCATTTAGTAGTGGTTTATGGACTTGTTCTTTAGGAAACCGTCTAACCCCTTTTTAAACTCTGCTAAGCTAACCGCCTTCACCACGTTCTTCGGCAACGAATTCCAGAGTTTAATTATGCGTTAGGAGAAGAAAACATTTCTCTGATTTGTTTTAAATTTACTACAATGTAGTTTCATCGCATGCCCCCTAGTCCTAGTATTTTTGGAAAGTGTGAACAGACGCTTCACATCCACCTGTTCCACTCCACTCATTATTTATATACCTCTATCATGTCTCCCCTCAGCCATCTCTTCACCAAGCTGAAAAGCCCTAGCCTCCTTAGTCTTTCTTCATAGGGAAGTCGTCCCATCCCTGCTATCATTTTAGTCGCCCTTCGCTGCACCTTTTCCAATTCTACTATATCTTTCTTGAGATGCGGCGACCAGAATTGAACACAATATTCAAGGTGCAGTTGCAATGTTATAGACTATTATAAATTGTGCTTCCATCTGCCAATTGGGTGCCAGCGTTTATATCAGATTTTGGCAGGCGTAAATGCTGATGCCCAAAGTCAGGTGCAAAGGGCCAGATTCTATATAAGGTACTTAAGAAATCATCACGGTAAACATTTCTGGAAAAAAAATCTTTCAATCAACGTGTAATTAAACTCTGGAATTCATTGACAGAGAATGTAGTAAAAGCAGTTAGCTTAGCGGGGTTTAAAAAAAAGGCTTGGGTGGCTTCCTAAAAGAAAAGTCCGTACACCATTATTAAAATGGACTTGGGGAAAATCCACTGCTTATTTCTAGGTTAAGCAGCATAAAATGTATTGTACTGCTTTGGGATCTTGTCGGGTACTTGTAACCTGGTTTGGTCACTGTTGGAAACAGGATGCTGGGCTTGATGGACCTTCGGTCAGTCCCAGTATGGAATACTTATGTACTTATTGCGCCTAAATTCTGGGAACGCCCTTAATCTGCCTATGCTCCTCCCATAGTCACACCCCTTTGGCATTCTGCACTTGAAATTTAGGCGCACACATTATAGAATGGGGGGCAGGGCAGATCCTTGCCTAAATCTCAATTAACGCCAATCAATGCTGATAATTATTATTGGCTGATTAAATAGTTTAGGCATGGCTGTAGCATCCACGTCCAAAATAGCGTGTCCAACTTTGGATGACATAATATAAAATTTGAGAGCAATTGCATGCATGAGATATTTAATGCTAGCAGTTACAGGTGTAAATGCCAGCCAGGAATTCAGCGAGACTCTATAGCATCTACATATGTGTTAAAGCAAGGGGGCATTCGGAGGGGGTGGGGCATGGGCACGTCTCCCTCTTACATGTGAAACTTACAGAATATTGTAAATTATGTCATAGACATAATAGCATAATGAGGATATCTAAATATCTTTTTTTTTATTTATGTCAGTGGTTCCCAAACCTGGTCCTGGAGGCACCCCAGCCAATCAGGGTTTTAGGATATCCACAAATGATTATTCATGAGAGAGATTTGCATGCACTGCCTTCACTGCATGCAATACTCTCTCCTGAATATTCATTGTGGATATGTTGAAAACCTGAATGGCTGGGGTGCCTCCAGGACCAGGTTTGGGAACCACTGATTTATGTTTTAAGGTCCAACACAAAGACAAACAACATCACATCTAGTTCTGAATTCCAACACTGCACAATCAAATACAAGTCTGTATTCAACCAGAACTTTAGTATATAAAACATAGTGAGTTTTCCCTTTTTAATCCCCCCTCCCAACCTCCCCTACAGTAAACATAAGCGATTGTCAGAGAGAGGTAGGGTTCCTTACAACTCTTTACTGAATAGTGAAATATTCTAGCAACAAAGTTTAACTCAACACACATAAAATATACGCTGACATTTAAGTGCGTAATGCTGACTTAAGTTACTGTTCTGTAATGAAATGTGGATGACCAGATGCCATTATGGAATTAGTGCTCAGCTCACTGATTTTAGACACTGATCTGGTGCTCAGTTATAGAATTTTGCCCATGGTATATCACGAGCCTAGTCATAGTCCTTGTAACCAATGAGATGTATTTATTTCAGAGAAACAGCATCTTTCAAAAAAAATGAAAGTTACATTTTCCCACTTGACTAATGCCTTCTAAGAATTACTATTCAAGTAGAAGAAGATTTTGGGACACCACATTACACAGGCTACTTACAACTGAAGTTTGTGTTATTAGCTTTAAGTTAATCCTAGTATACATATATCAACTGATTTTTCTCAAAACCCACATTTCTTATTATACCAAAGAAAGAAAATCAGCCACACATATGAAAACAAAACCAGGTAATACCTTATATATGACTATTTCTGAAAGTATGAAACTGGGTTTGGTATTTCCTTTTGCAGTGAACTGTGATTTAAACTATATATCTTGGTCACACAAGAAATTTATCAAAGTTTAACTCCACAGCAAATAACCTTCCAGTTTTGCTCCCATAGCAAATGTGCGCTATTGTAGTCATGACTCTGAAGTAAGTTTGGCACTGGAGAAAAACTGGAACAAAGGTTTCATAAATCTGCCCTTCAGTGGAGAGTGATAAGGTTGTGAGTTGGCTCCAGATTCACCCTAAAGGGTTGTTCCAGTTCTGGATTTACCCCATTGCATGCAGGGACTTGTAGTCTTGCTGGCCTTAGGGACTGCAATGGGGTAAATTCAGGACTGGATCAACTCAGTGAGACAAGTCTGAATCCAGTTGACAACCCTAAACATGATGATGAGAAGAACTCAGATTCAGCGTAAAACTATACATAGATATGAAGACATATATGGATAACTGTGTAGTACAAAACATTAATTAAATTATCTGTTTATGCAGAATCCAGGAAAGGTAGAAGCTAACAAATTGTTTCTTACCATTGAAGCTGGTGAGATTGCCAAAGCTGAGGAAACTTTCATTCAAAACAGGAAATGTAGTGTTCATCTGGAACAGCAGATTGATAGAGGTGGAGTTTTCTTCTGGAATGGAGTCTGCAAAAAGATTCATCTGCAAAAGAGTTTTCAGCAAGTAACGTAACATGGCAGCTCCCTCTGCACAGCTGTAGGACTCTGTCAAGGAGATATTCCAGCATTCACCAGAAATATGTCCTCAGTTTGTAGAGCTTTGGCAGCCAGTGCTGCTCACATCATGTACAAGCATTCACAGTTCTGAGCTCCTCGCTTACATAATGCACTTTTCCTTGGCCTTCCCTATCTCTCTCCTTTCCTTCCTGATGTGGGGTCTCCTAGGGCTGCAGTCAAGGAAGAAAGCAGGTGCAAGACCAATACATGTTTAATTATTGAATTAATAGGGTTCCCTGGAGGAGAAAGGCATGGAGAGACACATACACACACACTTTACATTTCTGGCTGCTCAAATATAGTCCTGCTGAGTCCTGGATAAATAACTTCTCTCTGTCTCAATCACAGCAGTGCACATTCTGATTTAATGAGAGGATAGTAAGCAGCACATGACAGCCAGTGCCTTGGAAAATTTGGCATGCAAATAGCATGAAGAGTAGCCTTGGTTCACTATTCATTGTATGGGGTTGCTATCCCTACTCCCTATTCCCAGAGAAGTGTGTTTCATACTGAGACATCTCCTTCCTAGTTAAGAGGAGAGAAGGAAGGCCATTAGCATGCTAACTGTCTTTCAAAGTCCACATACAGCGATTAACAAGCAGACATATTAGGACATGCGGATGGGCATTTTGGATATGACGTCTAAATTCAATTTTGGACATTTCGCGAAAAACTTCCAAAAATCCAGTAGTGAACTTGATCATTTTCAAACTAGAAAAATGTCCAACTTTTTGTTCTGAAAATGGCCATTTGCTAGATGTTTTTGGGCTCAGTATGTTTTTTTTAATTTTTTGTAACCATTTAAAAAAAAAAAAAAAAGTCAAAGGGAAAAATGCACAAAAACAAGCCGTTGGGACATATGGCAGTGGGGCACTCTAAGGGGCACTGCAGTGGACTTCAAAAGGTCCCATGTACACAGCTCACCCTTACCCCTTTATATTGTATAGTGAGCCCTCCAAAAACCTAATGTACACCACTACAATAGCCCTTATGGTTACAGGAGTCACCTATATGTAGATACATTAGGTTTTTGGTGAGTTTTACATGGCTCACACTTTCTACCACAAATGGGTTTTGGGCCTGGACCCCGTTTTCTACAGTGCTCTGCACCAGCCACTAGGCTACTCCAGAGACCTGCTTGTTGATCTAACAGGACTGGCCATAATATCTGAAGCTGTCACAGAGGCTGCTATGTACTGTTTCTTTCACAATTTTTTTTTTTGGGGTGTGTGTGAGGGTGTCAGTGACCAGTGGGGGAGTGAAGGAGGAGGTCATGCCTTAATCCCTCCAGTAGTCGTCTCATCATTTAAGGTACCTTTTTCTGACTTAGGCGTGATTGAAACAGGTCTAGATTAAAATGTCTAATTTTTAGCCCTGGAAGTTTCTGCTTTGTTCCAGTATGGAACAAAAATGTCCAAGTTTTGGGAACATTCAAATCCTGCCCCCAACACCCCCCCCCCCCCCCCCCCCTGTGATTTGAACGCATTGTGGAGAAAACCACCAAAATGACACCTTATGTCATTTTTTAAACATTTTTCTCTTTTGAAAGTGAACCCTTGTGACTCTGGGCAAGTCACTTAACCCTCCATTGCCCCAGGTACAAATAAGTACCTGTATATAATATGTAAGCCGCATTGAGCCTGCCATGAGTGGGAAAGCGCGGGGTACAAATGTAATATAAATGAAAAAAAAACCCTGAACGTAACAGCATTCAGAGGAGTAACAGCCAGTGGCATCCGTTGTCAAATGGTGGTCAGGTTTCTGTAAAACACTGGTGACAAGCAGGACAGAAAAAAATAGCCAATGTAAGTGCTGGTTTTATGCTGACGGATGAACTCAGGGACACCTCTATTAGCAAAACCTCTGATGACTATCATCCTTCCAGCCTTGGTCCCTTGCCAGCACCATTGCTGCTGCCTCCACCTGACATCCACCACCTCCCTTCCAAGTGCTCCAGTCCAGCATCACCCTTCCCCAGCCACTGCTGCCATATCACCTTGTGACCTGCAGCAGTGACAAAACGAAAAAGGAAGAATAGGGCCTACCTTGGTCCCATGCATGCCTCACCCTCACAAATACTGGATGTCTTCCTCAGAGGAGGCAGGACGTGGTAGACCCTTCAGCATAAATGGGCTCAAACAGACTCTGCACTTCCTTTTTCTTTTATTGCAGCAGTGACTGATTGGCGGGGAGAGGGGTGGGTTGGTTGAAGGTCTAGCCTCATTACGGAGGGGGTGGTTGGAGCACTTGGAAAGGAGATTCTGGTAGAGAGGCTAGAGGAGACATGCTGGACCACCAAGGAATGGATGACTATGGAGACAGTGGGATGATGATGAATTAAAGGGAGCATAGGGACAGACAGTCAGAGGGAATGTTGTATACAGGGATAAGAAGAGACAGAAAGAGGATGATGGACACAGAGGGGAATAAGAAGATAGATGGTGGAAACTGGAGAGGAGAGATGCAGGATGGATAGGAGAAATACAGGATAAGGAAGAGAGTGGGAGAGAAAGAAAAGGAGACACTGAATACAAGACTGGCTGTATGACTAGGTGGACTAGATGCACACCTAGGGCAGCAGAACATAGGGTTTCAAAGTATCATCAATGATGACTCCTAGATCCTTTTCCTGGTCAGTAACTCCCAACATAGAACCTTGCATCACGTAGCTACAGTTCGGGTTCCTCTTTCCCACATGCATCGCTTTGCACTTGCTCACATTAAACATCATCTGCCATTTGGATGCCTGGAGGGGCATAATCGAATGGGGATGACCATCTCTAAGGGCGTCCCAGGGAAGGGGCGGGGAAACCCGTATTATCAAAACAAGATGGGTGTCCATCTTTCATTTCGATAATACGGTCGGGGACGCCCAAATCTTGAAATTTAGGTCGTCCCTAGAGATGGTCGTCCTTAGACTTGGTCATTTCTGATTTTCGGCGATAATGGAAACTAAGGACGCCCATCTCAGAAATGACCAAATGCAAGCCCTTTGGTCATGGGAGGAGCCAGCATTCATAGTGCACTGGTCCCTCTGAAATGCCAGGACACCAACCGGGCACCCTAGGGGGCACTGCAGTGGACTAACTGATGCACTAACTGAACGGAAAAAGCCCTTCCCTTACCGATTCGGAAAGGAACGGGCATGAAGGAAATCGCATTCAAATGAGTTGCTCATTTGCACACGATAATGCTTGGCTGCTCTGCGCATGCCAAAGATGGCTTCATACATACATGCAGACAAGCTGTGTGTATAATAGCTGTCTACAACCTTAAATAAATTGCCATCTACAACCTTAGAAAAATACAAGTTCAGGTGAAAACGTAAAAGTGCTTGTCAGGGACGTCTTTTTTTTTTTTTTAGTATGGGTGAAGGACGTTGGCAGTTGAGGACATCCTTTGTCCCTGCAACGGCAGTTGAGGATGTCCAAAACGTGATGTTTATTTGGATTACAAGTAGCAGAACTGGGATTTGGCCACCTCTGGATTGCAAGACCAGTGCTCTAACCACTAGGCCACTCCTCCACTCCACTCCTTTGAAATTTGGCCGTCCCCGTGGGGGGGAGGCAGTTCAGGACGTCCAAAATGTTTGAATGAAGGACGTCCACGCCTTCGCTATGCCTTCGCTGACACACACATACCTCCCCTCCCAGGGACCTGCATACTGCTACATGGACCTGAGTATGACATTTCAGGCTGGCAAAAAAAAGTTTTTAGCGTTGTTTTATTCAGGGTGGGAGGGGGTTAGTCACCACTGGGGGAGTCAGGGGAGGTCATCCCCGATTCCCTCCGGTAGTCATCTGGTCAGTTCACGCACCTTTTTGAGGCTTGGTCATGAAAAAAATGGACCAAGTAAAGTCGGCCAAATGCTCATCAGGGACGCCCTTTTTTTTCCATTATCAGCCGAGGACGCCCATCTCTTAAGCACGCCCTCGTCCCTCCTTCGGTACGCTGCCGACACGCCCATGGGAACTTTGGTCGTCCCCGCAACGGAAAGCAGTTGAGGATGCCCAAAATCGGCTTTCGATTATGCCGATTTGGGCGACCCTGAGAGAACGCCCATCTCACGATTTGTGTCAGAAGATGGGCGCCCTTCTCTTTCAAAAATGCCCCTGCTAGTCTCCCAGTCTCGTAAGGTCATCTTGCAATATTTTACAATCCTCTTGTGATTTAACAACTTTGAATAACTGTGTTGTTGGCAAATTTAATTACCTCACTAATTATTCCTATATCTAGATGATTTATAAATATGTTAAAAAGCCGCTATCCTAGCACAGACCCCTGCGGAACCCCACTACCTACCCTTCTCCAATGAGAATACTGACCATCTAACCCTACTCTCTGTTTTCTATCCTTTAACCAGTTTTTAATCCACAACAGAACACTACCTCGTATCCTATGACTTTCCAATTTCCTACGGAGTTTTTTTATGAGGTGCTTTGTCAAATGCCTTTTGAAAATCCAGATACACAATAATATCGACCGGCTCACCTTTATCCAAAAATGTTTTTAGTTTCTGAAAAGTTTTGTAGCAGGTGTCGTGTCGTATGTCTTTGGTCAATGTATTCCACCATTTGGCTGTGTTATATAGAAAGCCGGTGATGGTAGCTCTACCAATGACATCATATAGCTCGGTGCAGTTCCAAAAACAACGTGGTGTATGAAAGTACAGACTTTGAAAACCACTTTCGCTCTTATGGGTAACTGGTGCAGGGATTGCAACAGTGGTGTAGCATGGTTGTATCTGGATATACGCAGGCATTTTGTACTGTTTGTAGCTTTTTGAAGATGTATTCCCTGCATCCCACATATACCGCATTACAGTAGTCTATCTGGGACAGAACAAAACTTTGGACCAGGATGCGAAAGGTGCTTTTTGAGAAGTAGGTTCTTAGTTGTCTCAGTTGTCAAAAACTCAGTTATTCAGTTGTCAAAAACTGAATATTTTTGACATTAGGGCTGCACTTGCAGTTCTAACATTAAGTGCTGGTCGAGTAGTATTCCTAGCACTTTGATGTTTGTGTCTAAAGAATATTCTGTTCGATCAATAGAAAATTTGTTACATACTATTGGTATTAGTGGGCTGGTTATTGTCATGAACTTCGTCTTTTCTCTGTTAAGTTTTAGCTTAAAAGCTATGGCCCAGGATTCCATCAGATCAAGCACTCATTTAATGTCTCCTATCACATCTTGGATGTCTTTAACAAAGGAGATGCATATGATTACATCACCTGTATAGATGTATGTATTAAAAACACTCTCTTCCAGTTTGTGGCCTGGGGGGGGGGGGGGGGCATCAGAATATTAAATAGAGATGGCAAGATGGGGCAACCTTGAGGCAACCCACATTCTAGGGTCCATTCTGAAGATAGAGATCTGGACATCTTCACCTTGTAGGATCAGTCACTCAGGAATCCCTCAAACCAGGATAGTACCATGCCCCCTATACCTAGGTTGTCTAGCATGTTAAGTAACAGACCACGTTTCACCAAGTCAAATGCTAAGGACATGTCGAACTGGAGGATCATGACCCTCCTGCCCTTGCTGACCTCCTTTCTCAGCTCTGTTACCAATGATGTTAGAACTATACTGTGGCTAGGGTGGAAGCTCGATTGAGAACTTCGCAATATTGAAAAATGTATCATATTGTCCGTGAGTTGTTTTGCAGCTATGCCTTCCATCACCTTGGTAAGTAAGGGGACAGAGGCAACAGGTCTATAATTGGATATTACATCCCGCGTGACCTTCCTGTTTTTAGGAATGGGGGTTAGGACAATACCTCCCTTCTCTTTTGGGAATTGGCCCCAGCAAAACAAAAAGGTGATGTACTTTGTTAGACTATGTATGAATGTATCCGAGGCCTTCTTCAGTAAGAAATAAGGACAAGCATCTAGTACACATTGGGATTTGGCATATCTATTCACAAAATTTCTGACCATGTCATTAGTGGGTAGTGTGAAAGATGACCATGATCTGTCTGTTGGCAGGAGATCCTCAGTGTGTCTTGTCACATCTAGGTATTCCCCTACATCACTCGTTGGAGTGGGCAGTCCTCTTCTGATAGTGGTACCTCAAGCCACTAGCTGAGCTGATTTGGTCAACGAACACTCAGTTCTACATCTATGTGGATGATGTGCAGCTACTCATAACCCATTGAACCTGACTTACCTACAGGCTTGAATAAACTGATTACCTAACATCAATTCAAGAATGAGCTAAACACAACAAATTTTGCCTGAACCCAAGTAAAACCGAGCTTCTCTGGGTCCCTGACACAAGTGGATACATACCTGACATCAAAATCCCTTTTGGGAATTATGAACTCTCTCTCAAATCACAAGTCAGGAACCTTGGAATACAGTCAGATTCAACAGTTACTCTGATTCCCCAAATCCAAGCAACCTTCAAGTTGTGCATGCCATGATAACATCTAGACTGGATTACTGCAATGCACTATACAATGGTCTGACTACAAAGGGCCTGCACCAGCTCCAGTTGATTCAGAATGCAGCAGCAAGACTCACAGAAGGTTGCAAGTGACGTGACCACATCACACCATTTTTGCAAAAACTTCATTGGCTACCAGTACAATACAGGGCTAAATTTAAATCTCTTATGTCTGATCTTCAAGGCTCTGAAAGGAAATGGCCCCGGGTACCTGAAGAATAGGATGATCCTCCACACACCACCAAGGACACTAAGGTCCTCTCAAGGAGTATCACTAACCACACCCCCTCCAAAAGGCATTACATTTGGAGAGGGTGTGGTTAGTGATACCTGCAAGAGAGCCTTCTCAGAGTAGCCCCCACACTCTGGAATGCACTGCCTGAAAGGCTCTGCTTAACACGAGACTATCTCTACTTCAGGAAGCAGGTGAAAGCTTGGCTCTTCAACCAGGCCTTTAACGGAAGAAGTAACTAACTTGTTAGTCTCACTTAAACACACAAGGAGTGACTCGGGCTGCACATACTGCAGCTGGACATGTTTATCCACTCCTACCCTAGCTGAGATAATATTTAACCATATCTCTGACCTCATGTGCAACTTTCTTTAAATCAGTCACCTTACTTTCTAACTCTTCTTACTCTCTTACAGTACCTGTCTATATGTTACATCTTTGCTTTACCCTTCACTATCAGTTAAAATGTTCTATTATGTATTGTGTTGACATTGTAAGTAGTATACTATCCTGCTTATAATCGAAAGAGAAAAACGCCTATATTGCGACCCAAATCGGGAGATGGGCATCTTTCTCCTGTGGGCGCCCAAATCCGTATAATCGAAAGCCAATTTTGGGCGTTTCCAACTGCAATCTGTCGCGGAAACTGGTAAAGTTGACGGGGGCATGTCGGAGGCGTGGTGAAGGCGGAATTGGGGCGTGGTTATCGGCCGAGGAGAGATGGGCGTCTTTAGCTGATAATCGAAAAAACAAAGGCGTTTTTACCGCGATTTTGGGTCACTTTTTTTGGACCCTTTTTTTTTCACGAACAAGTCCCAAAAAAGTGCCCCAACTGACCAGATGACCACTGGAGGGAATCGGGGATGACCTCCCTGGACTCCCCCAGTGGTCACTAACCCCCTCCCACCAAAAAAAAACCACTTTAAAAACTTTTTTTCCAGCCTGTATGCCAGCCTCAAATGCCGTACCCACCTCCATGACAGCAGAATGTGTTCTATCCTGTGACAGCCTTTCCCTGGTTCTGATGTGGCTCTCAGGTGAGTGTGACACCTTTTCTGATATGCGCACTGCAGAATCACATCAGCAATGCATTGTGGTGGGTGTAGGGTATTGGGCTCCGTGATTCAAGTAGCTTGTGGCAAATGCTCACGATGTTGGTAGTTGGTAGGCTCTACTCCCATGGTGCTTTTCCCCCTGCTAAATGGGTCAGAGTGTGTCCAGTTTTGTTTCCGGTAGTCCATGAGGTAGTGGCCATTTTTGTAAGCCAGTTTTAGCTCCCTTTCACATGTTAGCCACGTTACAGAACTTAGTTCTTACCTTGAATGTTGCTGAAAGAGGGCATTGTACAGCATTCTGTCAGCTCTGACCTACTGCTAATCTCAGTACCAGGGAGACTCTTTGCCAGTGGGGCACAACCTCTGATCTGCAGTTAACTGTGAGTAAATGTGCTTATTTCAATAAAGGACGTTTTCGGACAGATTAGTCTTCAGGTGTCAACTGGTGTGCCCAGGTTATACAGCAGCAACAAGTCCTAGAGGCCTGCGTGTATGCAGGTCCCTGGAGCACTTTTAGTGGGTACCGCAGTGCACTTCAGGCAGGCGGACCCAGGCCCATCCCCCCTACCTGTAACACTTGTGCTGGTAAATGGGAGGCCTCCAAACCCCACTGTACCCACATGTAGGTGCCTTCTTCACCCCTTAGAGCTATGGTAGTGTTGTACATTTGTGGGTAGTGGGGTTTGGGGGGGGGGGGTTGGGGGCTCGGCACCCATGGTAAGGGAGCTATGCATGTGGGAGCGTTGTCTGAAGTCCACCGCACTGACCTCTAGGGTGTCCAGTTGGTGTCCTGGCATGTCAGGGGGGCGAGTGTACTACGAATCCTGGCCCCTCCCACGACCAAATGGCTCGGATTAGGACGTTTTTGAGCTGGGCGTTTTTAGTTTCCATTATCGCTAAAAAAAAACAAACGCCCAGCTGAAAAACGTCCATTTTTACGAAAATATGGTCTGTCCTGCCTTTTCATGTACCCACTTTCGGACATAGACGCCCATGGAGATAGGCATTCGCGTTCGATTATGCCCCTCCACGTCAAACTTTATATTTGAATATTTTTACTGCTGTAATTGCCTATTGTTCATGTTTGATCTATTCTTAATGTACTACTACTACTACTACTATTTAGCATTTCTATAGCGCTACAAGGCATACGCAGCGCTGCACAAACATAGAAGAAAGACAGGGAAGGAAGAGAGGAGGGTAGGTGGAGGCGAGTGGTTACGAGTCAAAAGCAATGTTAAAGAGGTGGGCTTTCAGTCTAGATTTAAAGGTGGCCAAGGATGGGGCAAGACGTAGGGGCTCAGGAAGTTTATTCCAGGCGTAGGGTGCAGCGAGACAGAAGGCGCGAAGTCTGGAGTTGGCAGTAGTGGAGAAGGGAACAGATAAGAAGGATTTATCCATGGAGCGGAGTGCACGGGAAGGGGTGTAGGGAAGGACGAGTGTGGAGAAGATACTGGGGAGCAGCAGAGTGAGTACATTTATAGGTTAGTAGAAGAAGTTTGAACAGGATGCGAAAACGGATAGGGAGCCAGTGAAAGGTCTTGAAGAGAGGGGTAGTATGAGTAAAGCGACCCTGGCGGAAGATGAGACGGGCAGCAGAGTTTTGAACCGACTGGAGAGGGGAGAGGTGACTAAGTGGGAGACCAGCAAGAAGCAGATTGCAGTAGTCTAAACGAGAGGTGACAAGGGTGTGGATGAGGGTTTTGGTAGAGTGCTCGCCTTGAGTGAATTCCTTCAAAGAGGTGTAAATAAATCCTAATAAATAAATACAAATATTTATTTTTCTAGCGCCGGAATGTACCCAGCGGTAATCGGGTAGTGTTGTGCGCTGCCCAGTTACTGCCAGGTTAGCGCAGGAGCCTTACCGCCACCTCAATGGGTGGTAAGGGCTCCCCCCCTAAATGACCACATGGCAAGTGCTTTACTTACTGGCTAAACTCAAAGTGACGTCATAATGAGGAAATAGACTTCCGGTGGAGACCTACGTATAAAAGAGAGCGCCATTATAAGTTGCCTTCTAAACTACAGCACTGAAATGAGGTCGAGATAAGGACGGACGGAAGTCAGCAGCAGTACGATAACGCTGCCAGTTAATGCCTTCAAACTCGAGTCCCTTAAGAAATGTTTTTGAAACCCGCGGCGTCGGGCGTCTTTTTAGGGGGAGGCTATTGAACATTTTTTGACTCAACAAGATGGAGCATTCATGGATCACAAGATAAGTGCATGTGGATTTATTGACTACATTAGCAGCATTGGCTATTGGTTATATATATATATATATATATATATATATATATATATATATATCACATTTAATAGCACGTGAATTGAGGATTAATATCACCTGACCAGCACAAAAAAATATATAAAAAGAATTACCCGATGAACGAAGTGCTGAACCACCAGGCAGTGATATTATCACTTGCAGTAATGAGTGGAAATTCTGAGAGTTAGGAAGTACTTTTTCACGGAGAGAGTAGTGGATGCTTGGAATGCTCTCCCGCGGGAGGTGGTGGAAATGAAAACGGTAACGGAATTCAAACATGCGTGGGATAAGCATAAAGGAATCCTGTGCGGAAGGAATGGATCCTCAGGAGCTTAGTCAAGATTGGGAGGCAGGGCTGGTGGTTGGGAGGCAGGGATAGTGCTGGGCAGACTTATACGGTCTGTGCCAGAGCCGGTGGTGGGAAGCAGGACTGGTGGTTGGGAGGCAGGGATAGTGCTGGGCAGACTTATATTTTCTGTGCCAGAGCTGGTGGTGGGAGGCGGGGCTGGTGGTTGGGAGGTGGGGATAGTGCTGGGCAGACTTATACGGTCTGTGCCAGAGCCGGTGGTGGGAGGCAGGGATAGTGCTGGGCAGACTTATACGGTCTTAGCCAGAGCTGGTGGTTGGGAGGCGGGGATAGTGCTGGGCAGACTTATACGGTCTGTGCCAGAGCTGGTGGTGGGAGGCGGGGCTGGTGGTTGGGAGGTGGGGATAGTGCTGGGCAGACTTATACGGTCTGTGCCAGAGCCGGTGGTGGGAGGCAGGGATAGTGCTGGGCAGACTTATACGGTCTTAGCCAGAGCTGGTGGTTGGGAGGCGGGGATAGTGCTGGGCAGACTTATACGGTCTTAGCCAGAGCTGGTGGTTGGGAGGCGGGGATAGTGCTGGGCAGACTTATACGGTCTGTGCCCTGAAGAGCACAGGTACAAATCAAAGTAGGGTATACACAAAAAGTAGCACATGGGGCTCATTTTCAAAGCACTTAGCCTCCCAAAGTTCCATAGAAACCTATGGAACTTAGCCTCCCAAAGTGCTTTGAAAATATGCCTCCATATGAGTTATCTTGTTGGGCAGACTGGTTGGACCGTGCAGGTCTTTTTCTGCAGTCATCTACTATGTTACTATGAGTATTCATTAAAAAAATTGAAATATATACTAATACTCCTCTGGTAGCCCTTGTTGTGAATTTGTGTTTGAATAATTTTGAGTTTTGGTAACTTTGTGTTCTGGTTTGGATATTTATTATTATATATTATATACCAGAGACTGAAGGATTTTTGGTATTAGTTACGTACTGCACAGCCATTTCCTGCAGGAAAGAAAAAGTTCCCTTTTACCTGCTACGGTAAACAGGGGCCTCGGCGCAAGTGAAAAACACACACCGACGCCAGCGCAGTTTGGTAAAAGGGGCCCTAAGTTAGGTTACATTGGTTGTCCATCAGGCCAGACATCTTTAAACATGTTTGTTTTTGTTTAAAATATTACAGGGCTTGGTTCCAGATTATTTTCTGTCTCTTCTTTGTTTCGTTAGTTCTAGGGTTAGAAGGCTTGGTATTTTCACACGATTTGATTTTCCCCTTAGTTAAATACATATAAAGTATTGCATACCATGTAAAATGAGTTTATCTTGTTGGGCAGATTGGATGGACCATACAGGTCTTTATCTGCTATCATTTACTATGTTACTCATGCTACCGTGTTAAGGGAAAAAGCGTTTAAAGATCTTTGAAAAATTATTGGCTTTTCAAACAGCAAGGGTTTGGAAGAACTTTTCTGCTTTTTTCTCAGTCTCTCAGCAGTACTTGACATTTAGATGGAAGGTTAAAACTTCCATTATGTTTGTATTTATTTAGAGTTTATGTAATTCCCAGAGCTTGTTCTGGCCGCTTGATTTCTGTAACCCGCTTAGAACTGTGAGGTTAAAGCAGGTTATAAGTTTGAAATTTAATCTAATAACTATCAATAAGTGGCCTTAACAAGCATTAATTAGTAGTAAACGATCTGCATCCCTATTCTATAAACAGCCTAATTTTTATAACGCACAACTCCAAAAGGGGAAGGGGCATGGGTGGGTCTGGGGTGTGCCCAGTATTTAGGTGCAGTTTTACTTGCCTAAATGCCAGTAGTTAGGCGCCAGCACTTATGCCAGCTTTTGATACAAATGCTCACGCTTAAAGTTAGGCATGAAAATGCACTTTAGATGCCCTTTACTGAATCTACCCCTTAGATACGACTTAGGTGGTCTTTTATAAAGGTGCGCTAGCGTTTTTAGCATGCGTTAAACGCTAGAGACAGCCATAGGAGTACACGGGCATCTCTAATATTTAGCACATGCTAAAAATGTTAGCACACCTTTGTATTTTCTTTTCCTTAATTTTCTTCTCTGTCTTTTATCTTTCTCTGATTCCTTCATCTATATTTCTCTGGCTGTGGACAGTTTGCTCCAGGCTTGCTGTTAATGTGGTGTCCTGGGGTCCCAGATGAGAAGTCTTTTCATCCCAGCAGTAGCACATGGCTGTGTGGGCAGATCCCATGTCTGGTTACCTTAGCAGCATGCCAGCCTGCACAGCTTATGTCAATGAACCATTAATAGTTTCCGGCATAAATGTCACATCTTTTTGATCTGATGAGTGCACAGTCCCATGTGTTATTGGAAGAAATGATGAAAAAGGGTAAACCAGAATATTCCCTGTCACTGAATTTCCCCCTGCTCTTACACTTGTAAAAGAAAGATGTTTATAATGTAATGTTATAATATTTATGATGTAATAGCTCATTTGACGAGAATGATGCACTTGTACTTGTTATCATACCAGGTAATGTTTAAAATATCAGCCTCATTTCATTATGTAGTGGGGTTGCTGTGCTAGTCTACTTTAAAGGTAATCAAAAAAATAAAACAAAAGAAAAGGAAGGAAAATTAAATGATACTTAATACATTTTGTGGCAACATCTTCCTTATTCTCCTCTCTTTTATTTCTATGTATTATCATTTCATTAAACTATGTTTGCCATGAAAGACAAAGCAAAACATTATCTCCATACCAGCCATAGCATGGCCAAATTTTGCTTTACGAAAAAGTAAGGGGTAATATATGTGGAGGGGCATTTTCGATATGACGCCCAAATCGAATTTTGGAAATTTTGCAAACAACGTCAAAAAACCTAGAGCCGAACATGGTCATTTTCAAACCAGAAAAAGTCTATCTTTTTGGTTTGAAAATCACTCTATTTTAGATGTTTTTGTGCTCAGTGCGTCTTTCTTTAAGGGCCATTTTCGAACAAAAAATGTCCAAGGGAAAAACGCACAGAAACAAGCCATTAGGATGTCTAGGGGCCGGCAGTCTTACTAGACTGGCCACACAGACATCCCAACTGAGCAGAGGAGCAGCCTAGGGGGCACTAGAGTGAACTTCGCATAAAAGGTCCCAGGTGCACATCTCACCATTACCCCCTTATATTGTATGGGGAGCCCTCCAAAACCCACCAGAAATCTACTGTACCCAACAGTACACCACTACAAGAGCCCTTATGGCTGTAGGTGTCACCTATATGTGGGTACAGTAGGTATTTGGGGGGGTTTGGGGGTGTGCCAGTTAGAGCGGGATAAAGGGGCGTAGCCATACAGCAAATTTTGGTTGGGCTTAGACAAGAAGTGGATGGCCACCAACTGTTCTCCCCACCCCCCACCCACAACTTAAAAATCTCAGCTGGTGGGACAACGCTGCTCTCCACATTGGCAGACTGCAGCAGACTTGCACTGAAAACTGAGCATGTGCAGGTGCCGGTATCAGCAGCTTAGGAAGCTCAGACTGCTGATGCGGAGAGAAGCATTTCTGGCACCATCAGGGGGAGGTCTTCAGCTGGCAGAGCTTGGGATCTACACCAGCTACCGCTAAACGTGTGCTGCTGTTGGGTGGGCCTGAGCCCTAAGTGGGTGGGCCATAGCCCACCTAGGCCCACCTGTGGCTATACCACTGGTAAGATATGAGCCTGGGTCCCTTTCCCCACAGTACATTGCACCATCCACTAGGCTGCTCTAAGGACCTGCTTGCTGCTCTAAAAGGAATAGCCGTTATCCCCGAAATTTTATAAATGATGCTTAAAATTGTGTTTGCAAATTTGGGTGCACACCCAATTTGCAAGTGCAATTTAACTGAATAATGAGCCAATTGGCACTGATACCTGGGTGCTAATAATCAGTTATCAGCAATAATTGGCATTAATTGACATTTACACATGCAATTTTAGTAGTGGGAATTTGTGCAAATTTTAGGCGCAGCTCCAAAAAGGGGGTACGGCTATGGGAGGGTCAGGGACGGAGCAGGGGCGTTCCTACAATTTATGCATGCTGTTATAGAATAAAGGGGATCCACGCCTAATTTAAACATGAAGATTTACACCAGGATTTACTTCATGTAAATCCTCACATCTAGTTAGGCGCCGATTCTGGCATTGCCTAACTTTCAGCATCATTTATAGAATAATACTTAACGTGTTTTTTCTGCTCTATTTATATCTGCAGCTATCATAGAGCCTGGTTTGTACTGTCACTTTCACCTCTTATGGGGGGTGGGAGGGGGTCAGTGACCACTGGGGGATTAAGGGGGAGTCATGCCTTAATCCCTCCAGTGGTCATCTGGTCAGTTTGGCCACCTTTTTGGCACTTAGTAATTATTGAAACAGGTCTATCCAAACATGTCCTATTTTTTGCCCCTGGACGTTTTTACAGTGTTCCATTATTGCAGGAAAATGTCCAAATCGTAAACCTGCCCTAATCTTGTCCAAAACACGCCTCAAACATGCCCCCTTGAGATTTAGACGAACTGCATAGAAAAACATCTTTAAATAAGTTTTCAAAATAGCAATTTGGATGGTTTTGAGGAAAAAAAAACATCCATCTGCTGCTTTGTGCTGGTTTTTGGATGTTTTTCTGTTTCGAAAATGAGCCTCGTGTTATCCCAAACTAGTCAAATGTCCTAAAATATTCACTTCTAATGTCCTAATAACACTTCAAGAACTATACCAAAATTTAGATAAGGGAAAACATGTACTCAAAACTTTATTTTGCCACTACTGAATCTGAGGCAGAATTTCAAATCATCATCACACATGAAAAAAATTCCAAAAGTCAAAAACCCATTCAAAACTTCTTTTGCAAAACCGTGTAGCCAGAGTCACTGTATATCAAACTTGAATATCCTCACAACATCTTCAAGTCTTCTACTCAGTACTGGGTTTCACCATAGGGCATCTAAAAGCAAAATAATCTGTAAGATGAGAATCAGAAAACATAGCTTACTCACCACCTTAAAAACTTTTTTATTCCTCAAAACATTGTCACATAGAAACATGATGGCAGATAAAGGCCAAATGACCCATCCAGTCTGTCCATCCTCTGTAGCCCCCAATTCTACCTGTTCCTAAGCGATTCCACATGCTTATCCCATGCCTTTTTAAATTCTGGTACAGTCCTCGATTCCACCACCTCCACCAGGAGGCCATTCCACACCTCCACCACCCTTTCTGTGAAATAATACTTCCTTAGGTTACTCCTAAGCCTATTCCCTCTCATATGCCCCCTCATTACAGAGCTGTCCTTCATTTGAAAAAGACTTTCTTCCTGTGCATAAATGCCCTTAAGATATTTAAACATTTCTATCATGTCTCCTCTCTCCCTCCTCTCTTCCAGCGTATACATGTTGAGGTTCATAAGCCTGTCCCTATAATTTTTGCATTCAAGACCGTTTACTAATTTCGTAGCCGCCCTCTGGACCGACTCCATCCTGTTTATATCTTTCCGTAGGTGCGGTCTCCAGAACTGCACGCAGTACTCCAAATGGGGCCTCACCAGAGACTTATACAACAGCACCATCATCTCCTTTTCCTGCTGGTCATGCCTCTCTTTACGCACCCAAGCATCCTTCTGGCTTTCGCCGTCACTTTTTCTACCTGTTTGAAAGCTTTAAGGTCATCAGACACAATCACCCCCAGGCCCCGCTCTTCCTTCGCACACTGAAGCACTTCACCCCCTATAACTGTACCATTCCCTCAGATTTTTACGACCCAAGTGCATGACCCTGCATTTTTTGGGATTAAACCTTAGTTGCCAAATATCAGTCCATTTCTCTAGCTTCGCTAGTTCCTTCCTCATGTCATTCACATCCTCCAGGGTGTCCACCCTGTTGCAGAGTTTAGTATCATCCGCTAAGAGACAAACCTTATCAGACAGCCCCTCCGCAATATCGCTCAGAAAGACATTAAAAAGAGCTGGCCCTTGTACCGATCCCTGCGGTACTCCACTGACGACATCCTTTTCTTCAGAGCAAGCTCCATTTACCACTACCCTCTGTCTCCTAACAGTCAACCAATTTTTAACCCAATCCATTACTCTAGGTCCCATACCGAGGGCACTCAATTTATTTATCAGTCACCTGTGAGGAACCATGTTAAAGGCTTTGCTGAAATCCAAGTATACCACATCCAACTGTTTGGTCACCCAATCGAAATCTTACATAAAAATCTTACTAAAATATTACATGTTGAACAACTACTAATAGTAATAATGACTCCTTCATTTCAAAATGACACCATTTTGAATCTTCTTAGACAAAGATGCCATAGATTCTGTTTAAAAATTGCCTTTTAACAATGAGATCCCACAATGAGAACTCACATGCCCCTGGATTCTATATATGGAGATGCACGTGTAAATTAATTGAATAACAAGTTTTCAACTATCAGCAATTGAGTGGTAACCATTTACTGAAATTTTTTGGAACCCATTAGAATTTGTACTCACATCTGGCTGCGTGCTATTCCATAAGACAGTGCTCCTTTACCACCCACCCTCCTCCTTGGTTTCTGCAATCAATGAACTTGCGGCTTTTATCCCGGAATGTAGTGCCCTTTTATCTCCGCTCCTACTTTTGGATGAATTTAACATACCCTCTTCAGATTCTACTTCTTCCTTTTTTCCCTTGTTGTCACCATAAGCCTCACTCAGCAAATCACCTTCTCCATACATTCAGCAGGTAACACCTTGGACCTGGTGTTCACTTTGCCAGCTCTATCTCTCCTACCCTCCTCTCTCATCTCCCTTCCCTGGACTGATCACCTTTTCCTCTCCTTTTCTCTTTCTCTCATGGTCCCCTGCCCTGCCCTAGCTGCCCCCTGGTGGCTATCACATTCTCTCATTGACCCCTCTTTGGACCTTATCAACGAGGCCCTAATCTCATTATCACCTATCTCCCCTTCTTTGTACCTTTCTGCCCAAGTCTCATGCCTCCATTCTTTCCTTCGTCTGATCGGCATCCATGTCTTCCTCTCTACCCTCTCCCACACTCATCACCCTCACTCCCCTTGGTTCTCCCCAAAGCTCCATCTCCTCTGATTGCATTTCCACCACGCTGAAAGACTCTGGTGCATGTCATGCTCCTCAGCTTTCGTCAAGAACTTCCACAAACAGCTCCACTCTTTTTGTACTGAGGTCCACGCAGCCAAATGTGAGTACCTCAGCAAAGTGCGACTCAGCCTCTGCTAACTGTTTCCAGACTGCTTACCATATTCTTGAGCAACTATCTCCTTCTCACCCCTGCTTACGACCCTCCATTCTTCCACTTACTATGCTTGGTGATGCCTGGATTTCCAAGATTTCTTCCCTATGCCAAATCCTGTCCCAGAATCCCCTTCCTCCCTTGGATATCTCCTCCTCTTCCTCAAATATACTTCGGGCCCCCTTTCTGTGCCTTCCCCCTTCTCTGCTACCTGGCACTCATTCAATCTTCCTTCTGACATCTTACTTCATGTTGTATGCTCGCTCAACCTCTCTTCCTCCCCTTTGGACCCCTGGTCTGCATGCCTGGTTATTTGTTTTCTTCCTTCTCTCTCTCCTTCACTCCAGTCTTACCCTCGGCCTCATGCCCTCTCTGCAAACACGCCTGGTTCAACCTCTCCTCAAGAAGTCTCACCTTAATCCTGCTCTCACCTCCAACTTTTGTCCTATTTCAAATCTTCCCTTCTACTACAAAATTCTTAAAAAGCTAATCTTCCTTCAGCTTCTTGAAAACACCAATGCCCTCAATCCCTATCAATCCAGATTTTGTTGCAACCACAGTACCAAAACCCTCTTACTTGCTCTTAATAATACTATATGCTCTTCCTTGACCATCATTGTTCTATCATTGTTGTGTTCTTGGATCTCTCATCCGCCACTGACATAATCAACCAGACTCTTCTCTCTCTCCCCTCCATTCCCTATGTATCTGTGGTATTGTAATTTCTTGGTTTTCAAGTTACCTCTCTGGATGTACCTTTCAGCTCTTCTATGACATTTCTCTTTCCCCTGTTTTCCCAGTAGAATCTGGAGTTCCCCAGGGATCCCTTCTGACCCCCAACTCTCTTTTTCTCATGATGATTCAGGAACAAGGCTGTACTCTCTTCTGTTACACCGATGATATTCAGTTCCTATGTCATGTCTTCAACCCCTCCACCTCACTTTCTATCCTCAGTGACTGTCTCCATCATATTTCCAGCTGGCTTAAAGATAACCATCTTGTTCTGAATACATCTGAAGTCATTGTATTCCCTAGTCCACAATCACCCTTGCTGCACTTCCCTTCTCTCACCGACTCCCCTTCAGTGACACCATCAAAATGTTGGGCATTATTTTCAACTTTAAGCTGACCTTTAAACCCCAGATTGATTCCATTGTCCACTCATCTTTGCTCTACACTGTATTCGACCCATGTGCTCTTTATTCGATTCACTGCTTATTCGCACCCTTCTTTTTTCCCTTATTTCTCACATTGATTATTGTAATTCCTTATACTCCAATTTCCTTCTCGGTTCACTTATTATTTTTTTTCATTTTGCAGAATTTTACATTAATATACAAAGATATTATTGAAATCAAAACAGACATTTCTTTTATAACATCAAATAGTGGAATAAAGCTTTAGGAAAAATTTATAGACAGTCCTCTTTAGACTACAAAACAAGGAGGAGAAGTATATTTGTTCAGCAGACAAACTACCAAAATATTTTCATATTGAATATAGCTTTGCACGATAATCCAGAACTAATATTCATTAATCTCAATCATGATGTCAAGAAGTCACCAATTTCTTGGATTCCACAAAATTTCTTAAGTGGTCAGGATTAAAGAAAACATATTTAATTCCCAAATATTTTATAACACATTTACAGGGATAATTTAAAAAAAAAAAAAAAAAAAAAAGAGGCACCTATTGCCAGCACCTCTTTCCTAACAGCAAAACTCTTCTTCTTTCCTGTGTTTGTTTAGTTACATCCATAAACATCCAAATCTTTTCACCGTAAAATAGTGAGTGTGAATTTCTAAAGAATAAACGTTTAACTGCTTCTAAGTCTTGTTCAAAAATAAAGGAAACGATTAAAGTCACTCGGTCAGAAATTTCTGATATAGATGTTTCCAACAACTGAGTTACGTCTAACTTTAATTGTTCTCTTCCTTGTTTTTGTATTGCAGCAGAATCTACTCCCATAATTCTCGGTTCACTTAAATGTGTTCAACTTATCCAGTCCACTGCTGTTTCACTTTACTCACTGTTTTGATCACATTGCCCCCATCTCTGTTCAGAACATTGGCTTCTGGTATCAGCCCGTAATAAATTCAAAATCCTCTGCCTGGTCTTCAAATTGTGTCTTCCTTTTGCTTCAGCATATCTCAACTCTCTCCTTATTCCCTATGTCTCAACACGCTCCCTCCGTTCTTCCACCGCTAATCTACTTACGGCCCCTAAGAACAGCTCAGATGGACTAAATAAAGGGGATCAGAACTTTTATCCCAGGCTAATTTAAATCTTACAGGATTTTTGCAACATTTTGATTCTGAAATTGTTAATCGTGCTACGCTGATTATTTCATTTGTTTTTCCTCGAGATCGCGATCGTATTCTGAAATTACCATATACTTTCACCACAGAACTGCGGAGTTTATGGGACAAACTAATACGGATATTTCCTGACAGTGAAAACTATGCAGGAGTGAATGAAGTAATTTCTTGCTCAGAGTATTATTTCCTTGGGTGGTACTTTCCATTTAAGATTTCCGTGCAAATGTGTACTATTCTCATTTAAATTTTTTATAGATTCTAAGAGATTAGATCCTCCCCAAGAAGACGTAGGGCAATTTTTCGTAAGGGGTTATTTGGAACATAGTACACTGAGGAATTTTTGTCTTCCTTATTTCAGTCTGTTTCTTTCTCGCCCTTTTTTTTTTTATTTTGCCTTTAATAGATCCCTGTAACTTCAAAGGTATTTCCTTTCTTGGTCCTCTCCAGTTTTAAGGTCTATGTAACACTGAATTAGTGCTTTTGTCGTTGTTTTTCCCCTTATTGTATTATTCTAGATTGTGCTTTTCTTTTACGTTAATTCTTGTAAAAGTGTATTAAATTCCAATAAAAATATATAGAACAAAGTTAGTTCTAAGCCCTTTCCTTCTTGCTAACAGAGGAACAGAGGTAATGTGTTCGGTGGAATCCGTCAGCACAGAACTGGATTTTGTGCAGGTGAACAAATCCCGTTGATAAACAGAATGATATAAAGTGAATGGGGAGCTGCTGTCTTTCTTTTAGCAAGTTGGCTACATGGCTAGCTTCTTTTGGAGGGACACTGGGGAGAACAGGGACTGCCTGTACGTTCTGCCAGCCTGATCAGCTATTGCTATACTTTGCAACAAAAGGACAAAAATAGGATAATATGGTACATTATCCTTGCCCTACCCCCTCCTTTGTCTCCCTTTCAGAGTTAATATACCCAGTCCAGATGGATTAATACATAATGCAGACAGGGCAGTAATTGGTTCCCTTTGTATCTCAGGCAGCCCTGATCCCTTGTCGCTGTGATCCCCTATTAGAACTCATTCAAATGTGTATTCTACCTAATTAAGCACAGCTTTGAACTCTCCCTTCTCAATAATTTTCCAGCCCCAAACTAGCTGTTTCCACATGAGCAACTACTTGTTACTCTGGCCATCTTGGTCTCTTTGGGGACAGACATCAGTTATCTCCTAGGGAAAATGACTCAGCTGTGAGATGCTTGGGCCTGAATGAAAAGCTTGGTTGATAAATGTTCATCAGAAACTGAGTATTAATAGGTAAGGTGGGACATTAATTTACCTCCAAACTGTCAATATCTGGAACACATGGGGGTCACAGATTTCCTAAGATTGCAATAAGGATTTTAATGAAGTGACTTAGCTTACAAATTGATACAGAATTTGTAAGGGTCACATTTTCAAGGTTTTATCATTTCCTGAGCTCCTGTTTCATTTACTGATCAGTTAATTGAAGTTCCTCAGCTTTTTCAGCAGCCACTGCGAAGTCCAAGAACACAGGCCCCTATCTGGCATTTACCAGCAGAACAATTGTTGGTTTATGCAATCAAGTATGTGCCCTGTTCCATTTTCACAATATGAACCCATTGTCCTCCTGGACAATGCAGCTACAAGGCCAGCTTCAGCACTGTTCTTGAATTCCTCTGTGAGGCAGAGATGGAGTAACCCTCTTGATTACAGAGTTGCACAGGGACAGAAATCTTACCTAACACGCCCATCCCCGCTGGAATCTTACCCAACCCCACCCATCCCCGCAAGAATTTAACCCAACCCTAACCGTCCCCGCAAGACTTTAACCTGTCCCCACTCAGTCCCACAAGAATTTAATGGTACATTTAAAAAAATTCTGGTCGGCTCTGTCTCTCTCTCTCTCTGGATTTGAGCCACAGCACTGCAGGCAAGGAAGGAACAGAAGTTGGAACTTGGAACACTCTGGTGTGCACATGTAAGGCTTGTCTCTGACTCACTGGCACTGTGCACTAAGAGGTCACCACGTGCACACGAAAGTAGGTCAGGTGACATCTGATGCTTGTGCCTGTGCCAGAGCTGAGATCTGCAGCACATCAGCTTGGGAGCAGAGAGGATTAACGGTAACATAGTGCCAGCAGATAAAAAAACTGAATGGTCCATCCAGTCTGCCTAATAGTCACACTCATTATCAATTCATGATTAAATCAACAATGAACATCATATTATATACTTGATTATGGTCTTTCCTTGGCATTTCTGAGACAGACCATAGAAGTCCGCCTGGCCCTATCCTTATGTTCCAACTGCTGGAGTTGCTGTCGAAGCCCACTCCAGCCTATTTGTCTTCTCATTTGCGGGACACAGACCGTAAAAGTCTGTCCAGCACTGTCCTCATGTTCCAGCCACTAAAGTAGCTGTCTAACCCCTTTCCAGCCTGTCCTAAACCAGATTGCCATATAGGAGACACAGACATAGTAACATAGTAGATGACAGCAGAAAAAGACCTGCACGGTCCAGCCAGTCTGCCCAACAAGATAAACTCATATGTGCTACTTTTTGTGTATACCTGACCTTGATTTATTTCTGCCATTTTCAGGGCACAGACTGTAGAAGTCTGCCCAGCACTAGCCCCGCCTCCCAACTACTAGTCCTGCCTCCCACCACCGGCTCTGCCACCCAATGGATTAGAATGAGGTTTGTTGTTTCTGTTTTTAATGTGTTAATCTGTTTTGGATTATGTATGTAATTTTTTGCTATCTGCATAGTTAATTATGTGGAATACAGGTGAATAAACTAAACTAAATTAACTATAAGTTTGATTCCAAGGTATTCAGGTGGTTTTTGTGTGGAAGGACCTTACCATCACAGCAGACAGCAAACCTCCTCCACTTAAAACTGTATGATCTTCTAGTAGAATCTCTTCTGGAAGCTAAGAAGTTCTGAGAAATACTGCCAGGCACATCTAGAAAAGCCAATGTTAACCTCTCAACATCCAAGCTGTTCCTGAACAGACCATCTACATGCTTGTGCTTTGGAAACTTAAAGATTGGGGTTTAAAGGAGGAATTGTAGGTTAGTGTTAGGCAAACTTAAAAAGCAAATTTCAACAGCTAACAGAAAACAGCTAATCTCCATAGTCTTTTCCACTTAGTTTTAAAAGCTTTGTACCACAGCATTAACAGATAGAATCTAACAGCCACTGCAGGATCTAATTTAGTATTCCCCCCCCCCCCCCACCCCTAGGACAACTCCTCATTTATAGTCAGTTATTGTAATTAGGGTAACAAGCAAGGAGTGCTCTTATAGAGTTTTAAATACATTTCATTACCATCTAAGAAGGAAATACTAAAATCATACAATACACTATATAAAGTAAAAGACACTTTTATATTAGGCTAATATCCTTAATACTGCAGCAAGTTTTAAAATATTGGAAAACTCAAAAACACTAAGATGGAGTCAGCAGTCCAGCAGCGAGAGGGGTGCTATCCAGTCTTTTGCATTGAGTGTCACATGTATGATTATCTCCCAGTTGGTGAGATGTCATATGTTTGCGCCCGATGCAAAGAGCTCCTAGCTCTTAGAGAACATGTCCGTTCTCTTGAGGCTAGAGTAGCAGACTTGGTGGAGCTGAGGGAGACAGAGAGGTACATAGAGGAGACCTACAGGGATGTTGTAGAGAGGTCCCACCTCCAGTCTAGTAGCCCTTGTGCTACCTTGGAGGAGGGAGGTCTCCTAGAAGGAGAGCATCAACCTGGTGAAGTAGGAAGTACTCCTTTAGCCAGGACCTGCCCACCAGGGGATGTACTATCCTCTCGCACTGAGGATATGTCTCCAAGTGCTGCCCGGGAGGGAAAGGTTAGGACAGCTGTTGTAGTTGGTGATTCGATCATTAGGCATATAGATAGCTGGGTGGCTGGTGGACGTGAGGATTGCCTGGTGACTTGCCTGCCTGGTGCGAAGGTGGCGGACCTCACGCGTCACCTAGATAGGATTTTAGATAGTGCTGGGGAGGAGTCCGCTGTCTTGGTACATGTGGGTACCAATGACATAGGAAAATGTGGGAGAGAGGTTCTGGAAGCCAAATTTAGGCTCTTAGGTAGAAAGCTCAAATCCAGATCCTCTAGGGTAGCATTTTCTGAAATGCTACCTGTTCCACGTGCAGGGCCCAAGAGACAGGCAGAGCTCCAGAGTCTCAATGCGTGGATGAGACGATGGTGCAGGGAGGAGAGTTTTAGATTTGTTAGGAACTGGGCAACATTCTGGGGAAGGGGGAGCCTATTCCGAAAGGATGGGCTCCACCTTAACCAGGGTGGGACCAGGCTGCTGGCGTCGGCATTTAAAAAGGAGATAGAGAGGGGGGCGTGACAAGATGGCGATCTAACACGCACGTTAACGCTTGCACTGCTTTTGGATGCTTGGTTGCTGAAATCATTGTTTCCTGAGATGCCATACACGAAAAGAAAGGGGGTAACGAAAGGCCAACTGCCGGCAGCCAGAACCTCCTCTCCAGTGCAGCAAACGTTAGAGCGCTACGTGGTGACTCAACCTTGTGCGACCGGAGGAGCGGGACCCGCATTGGACGCTGATGCGGAAGTATTGGCGATTCAGGGTCTAGATATCACGCTGTCGCCCCCGGGTGTTATTCCACCTCCATGCCCTGCCAAATCAAGGGGAGAGCAAGGAGGGCTAGACGAGACGGAGGACACCAACGGAAACCCTCAGCCTGGCAGTGCATCCCTTGATTTTGGTAAGGAGAAAAACGTGGAAGAAGCTTTTCCTAAGGAAATAACTTTGGTTTCAATATGGAAGGTCCTTCAAGATTTAAAATCTACTGTTGATAAATCCGCACAAGAGACCACTTCAATAGTTAATCAGATGACTTTATTAACGGATTCCTTGGAAAAGGTACGCTCTGAGACTTTGGAAAAAATTTCATTGAATCAGGAGGAGATTAAATTGGTAAAAAATGCAACGGACTCTTTGGTAAAAGATAAACTTCTGATTCATAAAAAAATAGAAAATTTAGAAAATTAAAATAGAAGACTCACTTTGAGGCTACTGAATTTCCCAATAGTTCCAGGAATAACAGCAACAGATTTATTTAAAAAATACCTAATAGAGAATCTAGGTATATCTCCACAAGCTATTCCTCCTTGCAATAAAGTTTATTACCTGCCGTTACCTAAAAAAAAAGTGGTTCCTGGACAAGTGGGAAATGAAATAGATCTTCAAAATTTAACAGCAATTCTAGAAGAATCGATTATTGAGGTGGAGACACGCGGAACATTAATTGTTTCCTTAATATTTGACCAAGATCTTAGCTCCTTGATGAGACTCTATTTTAAGAACTCAATGAAACCATTCTATGGTAAAAAAAATATGGATCTACCCTGATGTTACTAGAGCTACGCAGGAGAGGAGAAGGCAGTTTTTGTTGTTGAGGGACAAAGTGAGAGAGATGGGTGCAACATTTCTGTTAGCCTATCCCTGTAAATGTGTGGTAAAATATATGGGTAATAAGTATATTTTCTATGATCCTAATCAATTGCAGATTTTTGTTGATAGGAAAAGCTTAAATAAGGAATAATGGTATAAAGATATAACAAGGTAATATCAGATGTTAAGCCACTATAATGGACATTTTTGTCCTTTGTTTGAGGATTTTCTTTTTGTTTCTTTATTTCTAATCACTCCCCCCTTCCCTGTACATATATTGTGGTCTAAGAAAGAGTGCTATTGTTACCTTTTGGAGCCGAATTAGGTTCAAGATTGCTTTATGTTAATTTCTCTCTGTGTTTCAACAAGTATGATTTTTTTGGCAACTTGTAAAAAAAAAAAAAAAAAAGGAAATAGAGCAGCTTTTAAACTAGAAATGGGGGGAAGGCCGACAGTCGCTCAAAAGCACATGGTTCGGGAAAAGGTATCTTGCAAAGTTACCTCACAAACAGGGAAGATAGGGTTTCTGGATAGTGAGGTTGCACAACAGACCGTGGTAGGCCAGGTGCCCTTAAATACAACTAAAGATCAGACAAAAGATGTCAAATCAATAGTGTCAGGTACTAAGCATCATGCAAATAAGAACAACAAACATACTCTGAAATGTCTATACGCAAATGCTAGGAGTCTAAGAAATAAGATGGGAGAGTTGGAATATATTGCACTAAATGAAAAATTGGATATAATAGGCATTACTGAGACCTGGTGGAAGGAGGATAACCAGTGGGACACTGTCATACCGGGGTACAAAGTATATCGTAATGATAGGGTAGACCGGACTGGTGGAGGGGTAGCATTGTATATTAAAGAGAGCCTTGACTCAGATAGATTACAAATTCAGCAGGACACAAATCACACCTTTGAATCACTGTGGGTTGAAATTCCATGTATATAAGGGAAAAAAATGGTGATAGGAGTGTACTACCGTCCACCTCGCCAGGATGAGCAGGTAGACACAGAAATGATAAAAGAAATCAGAGATGCGAACAAAATGGGCAATGTGATAATAATGGGTGACTTCAATTATCCAAATATAGACTGGGTAAATGTAACATCGGGACACGCTACAGAGATACAATTCCTTGATGAAATCAAGGACAGCTTTATGGAGCAACTGGTGCAGGAGCCGACGAGAGAAGGAAAAATTCTAGACTTGGTCCTTAGTGGAGCGCATGATCTGGTGAGGGACGTTATGGTACTGGGGCCGCTTGATAACAGTGACCATAATATGATCAGTTTTGACATCAACCTTGAAGTAACTGTACACAGAAAGTCAAATACGTTAGCGTTTAACTTTAAAAAAGGAGACTATGATAAAATGAGAAGAACGGTAAAAAAAAAACTTAGGGGGGCAACTGAGAGAGTAAGAACTATACAACAGGCGTGGACGCTGTTCAAAAATACCATCCTGGAGGCCCAGGCCATACATATTCCGCGAATTAGAAAAGAAAGACGGAAGTCCAAAAGACACCCAGCCTGGTTGAAAAGTGAGGTGAAGGAAGCTATTAGGGCTAAAAGAAACGCCTTCAGAAAATGAAAGAAGGAACAGTCTGAAAATAACAAGAAACAGCATAAGGAGTGTCAAAGCAAATGCAAGGCGCAGATTAAGAAGGCCAAGAGGGAGTATGAAAAAAAGATAGCATTAGAGGCAAAAAAACATAGTAAAAAAATTTTCGGTATATTAAAAGCAGGAAGCCGGCAAAAGAATCGGTTGGGCCGCTGGATGACCGAGGGGTAAAAGGGGCGATCAAGGAAGACAAAGACGTAGCGGAGAGACTGAATGAATTCTTTGCTTCAGTCTTCACCGAGGAAGATTTGGGTGGGATACCGGTGTCGGAAATGGTATTTCAAGCGGACGAGTCGGAGAAACTTACTGACTTCACGGTAAACCTGGAGGACGTAATGGGGCAGTTCGGCAAACTGAAGAGTAGCAAATCTCCTGGACCGGATGGTATTCATCCTAGAGTACTGATAGAACTGAAAAACGAGCTTGCGGAGCTACTGCTAGTGATATGCAACTTATCCTTAAAATCGAGCGTGGTACCGGAAGATTGGAGGGTGGCCAATGTAACGCCCATTTTTTAAAAAGGCTCCAGGGGAGATCCGGGAAATTATAGACCGGTGAGTCTGACGTCGGTGCTGGGGAAAATGGTAGAGGCTATTATCAAAAACAAAATTACAGAGCACATCCGAGGACATGGATTACTGAGACCAAGTCAGCATGGCTTTTGTGTGGGGAAATCTTGCCTGACCAATTTACTTCAATTCTTTGAAGGAGTGAACAAACATGTGGACAAAGGGGAGTCGGTTGATATTGTGTATCTGGATTTTCAAAAGGCGTTTGACAAGGTATCTCATGAAAGGCTACAGAGGAAATTGGAGGGTCATGGGATAGGAGGAAATGTCCTATTGTGGATTAAAAACTGGTTGAAGGATAGGAAACAGAGAGTGGGGTTAAATGGGCAGTATTCACAATGGAGAAGGGTAGTTAGTGGGGTTCCTCAGGGGTCCGTGCTAGGACCACTGCTTTTTAATATATTTATAAATGATTTAGAGATGGGAGTAACTAGCAAGGTAATTAAATTTGCTGATGACACAAAGTTATTCAAAGTCGTTAAATCTCGACAGGATTGTGAAAAATTACAAGAGGACCTTACGAGACTGGGAGACTGGGCGGCTAAATGGCAGATGATGTTTAATGTGAGCAAGTGCAAGGTGATGCATGTGGGAAAAAAGAACCAGAATTATAGCTACGTCATGCAAGGTTCCACGTTAGGAGTTACGGACCAAGAAAGGGATCTGGGTGTCGTCGTCGATAACACACTGAAACCTTCTGCTCAGTGTGCTGCTGCGGCTAAGAAAGCGAATAGAATGTTGGGTATTATCAGGAAAGGTATGGAAAACAGGTGTGAGGATGTTATAATGCCGTTGTATCGCTCCATGGTGCGACCGCACCTTGAGTATTGTGTTCAATTCTGGTCGCCGCATCTCAAGAAAGATATAGTAGAATTGGAAAAGGTGCAGTGAAGGGCGATTAAAATGATAGCGGGGATGGGACGACTTCCCTATGAAGAAAGACTAAGGAGGCTAGGGCTATACAGCTTGGAGAAGAGACGACTGAGGGGAGACATGATAGAGGTATATAAAATAATGAGTGGAGTGGAACAGGTGGATGTGAAGCGTCTGTTCACGCTTTCCAAAAATACTAGGACTAGGGGGCATGCGATGAAACTACAGTGTAGTAAATTTAAAACAAATCGGAGAAAATTTTTCTTCACCCAACGTGTAATTAAACTCTGGAATTCGTTGCCGGAGAAAGTGGTGAAGGCGGTTAGCTTAGCAGAGTTTAAAAAGGGGTTGGACGGTTTCCTAAAGGACAAGTCCATAAACCGCTACTAAACGGACTTGGAAAACTCCAAAATTCCAG
Organism: Microcaecilia unicolor; assembly: GCF_901765095.1. Taxonomy (NCBI): domain Eukaryota; kingdom Metazoa; phylum Chordata; class Amphibia; order Gymnophiona; family Siphonopidae; genus Microcaecilia; species Microcaecilia unicolor. The sequence goes on along the minus strand of NC_044042.1, from coordinate 85,425,556 downwards.
GAATAACATGTATAGAATGTTTGTACGTTTGGGAAGCTTGCCAGGTGCCCTTGGCCTCGATTGGCCGCTGTCGTGGACAGGATGCTGGGCTCGATGGACCCTTGGTCTTTTCCCAGTATGGCATTACTTATGTACTAGCTCCCCAACTCAGTTTGGATGCATCAGTCACTAGATTTACCTGAATCTGAGGAATTCGGAAGGGGACCCCTTTTGCCAGATTGGACTAATTTGTCTACCAGGACAGTGAGTCCTTGTAGGGGTCTGGTGACAGAAACTATGTCCTGAACACTCCTGGTGGTATCTTGTGTGGGTAAAGTCCATTGGGTTTGTCTCTAATAGAGATGTGCTAAGAGTGTTATATGTATCATGGATACCATGTAGCCCAACATCTTCAACATTTGATCAGCTGATGCTCGCTGATTCTACTAAGTTTCCTCCACAATGAATACTAGGGCAGTGATCATTTGTTGTGTGTCATGTACAGTGGTGTTTCCCACCGCATTCTAGCACTGGCGGCTCCCGCCTCATGGCGTACCTTCTTCATGGCACTGGCGGCTGTCAGACCTGTGAGTTCTCGTACCAAGTAGAGAGCTGCCAAGCCCGGTACTCAGACCAGGTTCTGCTTGGCGGCCGGACAACCCCGGGTTTCACCTGCGCTGACTACCGTTCCCCAGAGGTTGAGCCCCTAGGTGCAGGCGGCCTGCAGGGCTTAAGAGATGGAGCAGGAAGTGGGCTGATGAATGTGACGGCCAGACAGGCAGCAGGCAAGAGAGTGATCCAGGTACAGGCAGAGTCAGTAGGCAGGCAGCAGACACGAGAGTAATCCAGGTACAGGCAGAATCAGTAGGCAGGCAGCAAACAAAAGAGTAATCCAGGTACAGGCAGAGTCAGTAGGCAGGCAGCAGACACGAAAGTAATCCAGGTACAGGCAGAATCAGTAGGCAGGCAACAGACATGAGAGTAATCCAAGTACAGGGTAAGTCAGCAATGAAGAACAAAGTAGAGGAGAAGCACACTACTGAGCAAATAACACCTACCAAAGTAGAAGCCGAAGCAAGGAGTCTAGGGAGAGCTCAGCTGATAAAGTGCTGGCGTCTGACATCAGCAGGGAGAATGGGCACAGCCATAGGACAAGAGCAGGGGAAGGAGGAACCGGAAGACCAATAGGAGAGAAGCAAGGGAAGCCAGGCAGAGGAGAGCAGACCCAGGTGGGTGGAAGCAAAGCAATCAAGGAGCCTGGAAGCCAGGCAGAGAGAAAGCAGAGCCAGGTGCATGGAAGCAAAGCAATCAAGGAGCCTGCAGCCAGAGAAGAACTACACATACATGGCTCAGGGCTCTGCCAGTCAAGTGTGCGTGTCGACGGGACCCTGCGCAGCACGAGGATGCCGCTTGCGTTGAGGTAAGGGACATGACAGCAGCTTGCTCCTTGAGTTGTGGCTTCTGCTGCATTCTGCCAAGGGCAGCTTCCGCCACATGGCTCAACTTCTTCTGGTTCACCTTGGTGTCCATACCGCAAGGAACACTCTTTCAGCCCATGGCTCTGGATGCAGAAAGCTTGGAGCAGGGCTCTAACGTCAGACGCCTCCCTTCCCCTTCTTAAACTGCGCACACATTGAAACAAGACCACAGTAACAGGTCCTGTGCACAGTTGTTCTGTCTGTGTGCTTCTTGATTCACAATTTACCTAACAACCTGGATTACTGCCTGGCCTGACTTCTGCCTGGACCGCAACTCTACCTGAACTGCTGCCTGACCTGACCTGCCTGGACACCGACTACCTGGATTGCTGCCTGACCTGACTTCTGACTACCTGGATCGCTGCCTGACCTGACTTCTGCCTGGACTCTGACTCTACCTGGATTGCTTACAAAGTCACAAAAGAGAGGGTAAAACAGTATACAAACCAATACAGAAGAAGCAAAACTGGGCCTTCAGGATTGAGATAATCAATGTCCTCCTTTATTGTAAAGATTGACCCGACACGGGCTGTGTTTCGGCATACAAGCGCCTGCTTCAGGGGTCTAACATAAAATGACATACAAATATATCAGTTATACATAATCATAAATTAAAACATGCACATATAAAGAACTTTCAATTTATAAGAATTCTATTTCACCATTAAATAAAATATACACAAATAACCAATAAACATAAAACACATAAGTGCATGTAAAAACATGTAGAAACATATATGTGCAAATATATTTATAAAAAGATTTTTAATTTATCAATCCTTCAAACTTGTGTATGTATATATTTATTATTTATAAAGACTGGTTATCATTCGTAATTGCATGATTTTCAAATGTCACCCAGCATTTTGATGATTCTTATCTTTGAGCGCTACAAATGATTATCCTATTAGATGATATAAAGATAGCATTATGCAAAAAAAAGGCCGATCATACAATTTCAATAAAATAGTTCAAACCAACATAAATTAACATTGCTTTTCAAATCAACGTTGAAAAGATCTTTAAATCAATGTGCCAATCTACAAATATACAACAGAAAAGAACTTATACATGAGGAACCACATTCTGAGAATGAGTAAAATAACCTTGGTCAGAAACAATCATCTGTAATCGATATCATAACGGAAAATCTTACCAGAAAATCCTGATTATGACTTTCCTAGAGATGTATGTTTGACCAAAAACAGTCGAGATACAGTGCCTAACACAGAGAGAGAGAGAGAGAGGCAAGGTAGATGGATTATTAGTTATGAATAATTTAATAGTAATCAATCCCATGTCAAATTATTCTGTTTGTATAGGCAGGGGTAGCTAATGTTAGATCTATCACATAGAGGCATATTTTCAAAGCACTTTGGGAGGCTAAGTTCCATAGGTTTCTATGGAACTTTGGGAGGCTAAGTGCTTTGAAAATGAGCCTGATAGTCAGCCATCAGAGAGTGTCTGCAAATAATTGTGGTTTGAAAAGATGGCAGTGGGTTGGAGCAGGCCTAGAGAAATAAATAATGGGGCAGGCTTTACAAAAAACCTTCTTAAGGTCTCCCTGGAAGCACGTTTAGTAGACAATGTTATGGTACTACATACTGGAGCACCTAAGACAAATGTATGCAGGGGGGTCCTAACCTTTCATGGAAGGACTGTGGGCTGCAGGGCAGATTTGAACACATTTGGTGGATCTGTCCTAAAATTTAGGCTTCTTGGAAGGGAGTAGTGGCTTTAAATATATTTGGGGGTGTTCAGGTGAAAACAATAGAGTATTTTCTTTTAAATCAGGAGATACCTGTCGGCATTGCCGTGCGGCTTTGTAAACAGGGGGGGGGGGGGGTAAGTGTGTTACAATAAAACATAAATAGCAGATAGTTCAAAGATGCTGCTACATTAATATTCTCTCTCGACTCTTCTATTTATTGATTTATTTCTTTTCTACTTTTTTTTTTAAATTGATTATTCTAAACCACTCAAGAAAGCAATTGATGGGCAGTATATCAAATATTGACCAGTGTCAAATTTCAAGTGTAATAAGTCTTATTACACTTGAGAACTCAACAGAAGAACTCCTTCTCATTGGCTGCTAACTCAAGGAGTGAGTCAGCCTTCTCCCTAGGAAGAGTGTTACCAAAGTACTATGAGGCTGATGCTACAGGTTGCGGCAGCCATTTCGAGGAGGCATCTGTGATGGGAAGCAGCAAGTAGGCATCATTCTTGCCCGTTTCCTGTTAGACCAGCAGGGATCAGGCAGGTAAGCCCACAGTGATCCTGGAGGGGTCTGGATGTTTCAGTGGGGTGGGAGAGAGTGAGGGGAGATTGGAAGGGGAAGTTCATTTTCTTCCAGGAGGTGGGAGAGAGGGAGATATGGGGATCCTAGGGGGGGGGGGGGCGGATTGCTGGATGTTCTGGGGGTAAGAAGGAGGAAGAGAGTGAGGGGGAATTGGCACTATTCAGGCTGGGACTCAGAAATTAAGCGAGTGCTGGTCAATATTTAGTGCTGGCACCACTACAGCTAAATGACAAAAGTTAGGACTTCTATTCATGCAGTTTTGTTTGGGTGTTTAGATATGCATGCACTGGCGCTGAATATTGTCGGCACCCACATAGTTGTCAGCTCCTCCCCAACTCTACTCTTGGAACACCCCTCTCTAGCCCACTTAGAAATGGCCAGTTAGAGCTGATATTCAGCAGCACTGCTCAGTTAGTGCTGCTGAATATCAGCAACTGGTCCACTGAGTATGATTTACGCAGACAGGAGCCTCTCTTGCCCATTTAAATCATTTTGAATATCAACCCCATTGTGCACAATGTTACGCAAGAACATACCCATTGAAGAGTTGGTAGGATGCTATGCGGGATGTTTGCATAGCATTCTGGAAGTTTTCTCCCAAAAGACTCCAGTGTCTAAGTTTCCCTCCCAGGAAGCACTGAGGAGTGTCACAGCCTCCTTGGGTGGGTTGAGGAATTAGAGGATATCTTCCTGGGGCTTCTTCTCTGTCTGTAATTTAATTGGAATGGCCTACATCATCTCCTTGACAAAATCAATGAACAAAAACTCCTCTGGTGAGGATTTACACCTCTCATTACGTGGAGATGGATTCAAAGTGAGACCTGGGGACTATTCTTCCCAGAAGACCTCTGGCTCCTCTTCCAACTCCTAAGAGTGTCTGAATCAGACTAATAAAAATACTAGGAATGTGCATTAATTTGAAATAAGGGAAATGTCAACATCATCTCTTATATTGTTTCGTGTAAAGTTTATGCCAAAACAATAGGAAAACTCCGAAAATTTCAGATTTTTTCATGTGTCATTAATAGAGTGCACTCTTACATAAGAATGTGCCCTTTTTCCAAAAGAGTACACACTTTTTGCAAACAGTGTACCCTCTTTTGGTAGAGGATTAACTCATTCCAAAAGAGGGCACAGTACCAATGATATTGCTCCAATGAAACTGCACTACCCCTCCCTCTTCCCCCCACAAAAACATAGATAAGAGCTGTTATGTGATGTGTCACAGAGGACATGAGGCTTGCCATTGCTGACTTTGCCTCCCTGTGGGATTTAAACACACCCACACCTGTGTACTACTCCTCTAGAGTCATCTCCCTTACCAAAGTATTGATTCCTTGCTCCTACCCCCTAACATCTATCCTACCATTTCCTCCATCTACTAAGCCTACATCATTCATACAGTTATGAAGGTGAATATATATGTGTGCTTATTACAGACACATACATTAGTAAAAGTACCCAAAACCATGCTGAAGAGGTGCTGTGAGAAAACTTCCCGAGAGGGAGAGATCTTCACTGGTAATAATTTGCTGGGAAATTGTTTTTAGATTTGGGGAAAGGTAGACTTAAATAGGTAAGCTCATGGACTTCATTTTAAGTTACTCTGATCACTTAGCAAAGGGTTTTAAGGAATAGTTTTTCTTAGCATATGAAAGTCTCTGTTACAGTTTCATAGGCTAGCATTTAAGGGGGCAATTTTAAAGTTACTACAGTATCAGTATAAAGCACAGCTAATAGGCACAGGAAGCCTCAGTTTAGACTTTTTTTTTTTTTACTTTAGCCATTTCAGATACATTTATTAATACAAAGAGAAAGCAAGGTATGGTCATACTTGTGAATATCTAATTAAAATTATTTGCTAGAGAAAGTAACCTTTACAGAGAATCTTTTGCAAGAGTTTTCCCTTTAGGCAGCATGATAAACACTGTGTTCAGTTATATGTCAATCAAACCACAGTGACTGATTAAAGAAAAAGTTCAAAATAACCCTACTGGCACACTGATTGCAGTGTGAATCATCAAAGAAGCACAAGTACATAAGTAAGGCAGGACTGAGTTCCCCTCAGTCCAGAAGAAGTTCTGTGAGAAGAATCCAACAGAGGGAGAGATCTTCACTGGTAAGAATTTGTAGGGAAATTGCTTTTAAACTTGTGAAAGGTAGATTTAAAGTTATATAGGTAACCTTTATTTTAACTTACTCTGCTCACTTAGCAAAGGAGTTTAAGGGATAGTAAATACACACAGAAAATCCAATACATTAGCATTTAACTTTCAAAAAGGAGACTTGTTAAAAAAAAAAACAACCTTAGAGAAGCAGTTACAAAGGTCAAAAATTTAAGAACATAAGAATAGTCATACTGGTTCAGACCAATGGTCAATTTAGCCCAGTATCCTGTTTCCAACAATGGCCAATCCAGGTCACAAGTACCTGGCAGAAATCCAAATAGCAGCAACATTCTATGCTACCAATCCCAGGGCAACCAGTGGCTCTCCCATGTCTAAATAGTAGACTATGGATTTAACTCCAGGAACTTGTCCAAATCTTTTTTAAACCCAGATATGCTAACCGCTTTTACCACATCTTCTGACAACAAGTTCCAGAGCTTAACTATTGAGTGAAAAAATATTTCCTCCTAATTGTTTTTAAAGTATTTCCACGTAACTTCATTGCACCTCAATCATATCTCCTCTCAGCCGTCTCTTTTCCAAGCTGAAGAACCCAAAAATCTTCATATGAGAGGAGTTCCATTCCCTTTATCATTTTGTTCACTCTTCTTTGAACCTTTTCTAATTTTGCTATATCTGTTTTGCAATATGATCACCAGAACTGAACATAATACTCAAGGTAAGATCGCACCATGGAGCAATACACAGGCATTATAGTATTCTTGCTTTTATTTTCCATCCCTTTCCTAAAAAATCCTAGGACCCTGTTTGCTTTTTTGGCTGCCGCCATACACATATTTACAGAATCGTGTAGCTGGACTTTTGGCATTTATGCACGTATGACCACTACTCATACACAGGGTTATGCCAGTATTCTAGTTCTTTATTTGGGTATTAGCATCTTCTCTATAGAATTACGCTATAATGTCAGGGTAGTCTGGGAGTGCAGATCAGAGTTCTCTGTGTAGCATCAAATTTTCAGCAGCACTACCTAGGTAACTGAACAAAAAATGTTTCCTAAATGTACTCGCATGAACTATGTGGATCGGGCCGGGAACTCCCTGCAGTATTCAGATATTCAACAGCAGCAATTATCAAGACACTGGTGCTGAAAATCTGGACAATTTTACCCATGGAGACCGGCATGTATAAAAATGCTGACTACCATGGACTAAATATCAGGCAGATAACTTATCTGTTTTAAGTTATTCCCCTAGTCAGTCGTGAAAGCATAAGTTAGACAATGAGCAGCTAAAGTTTTGCCATTTTCCACATAGGGGTCGATATTCACCCAGCAACACTCAGTGTTTTGTGACCACCAGCAGTGTTATTCCTGGATATTCAATGCCAGGCCCTGTCATAGGTACATAAGTAATGCCACACTGGGAAAAGACCAAGGGTCCATCGAGCCCAGCATCCTGTCCACGACAGCGGCCAATCCAGGCCAAGGGCACCTGGTAAGCTTCCCAAACGTACAAACATTCTTTACGTTATTCCTGGAATTGTGGATATTTCCCAAGTCCATTTAGTAGTGGTTTATGGACTTGTTCTTTAGGAAACCGTCTAACCCCCTTTTAAACTCTGCCAAGCTAACCACCTTCACCACGTTCTCCGGCAATGAATTCCTGAGTTTAATTATGCATTGAATATCTGGTGTTGCAGAGCCGGTTAAGACTGATAGTCAGACCTTAACCAGCTATGGGTTACCGCATAAAGCTAGGACTGATTTCTATTTATACAATTAATCTAGCCAGTTAAGTGCTGAATATCGGCCCCAGAATGTCCCCAAAACAACTGGTTTTGAGTTTGGAGCTAAACGATTATTTTCAGCAGCGCTAACCAGTTACGTATCACTGAAAATTAGCAGTTAGCCTCAAACAGGCAATTTAACCGACTAGGAGCCATTTCTGGCCAGTTAAATCGCTTTGAATATCAACCCAATAACTTTTAGCACTACCCCTAGAATGCCTCAATTTTCATCGATATAAAATGTAAACTTTAGCAGTATGACAGCTTATGCAGTAAGTACCTGCAAAAATAGTATATGTAAACCACTTTGACTGTATCTACAGAAAGGCAAGTGTGGAATAAACATAAACATTTATTTTTTTTTAAAACACTTACGTAGTCAGCACCAGCTGCCAACTACAGAACTGCTTTTCAATATTGGGCTCAGAACAGTTACAGCATGAAATGCTGCTCTATAAGCTTCTTGCACACACACACTGCCTCACTGCAGAAGAGATACTCAGTACTACAAGCTGACCCATGTACATGGGGTTATATAGTTTTAATTTGGAAAACATTTGGAAAACATCCTAAAGAAATTCAGATCAGAGGGTCACAAAGCCAATCAGTGCGATGCCATCTCTTGAATTAATCTATTCTAATGCCTTTGGCTCTTGATCTCTATAATCCTGCAATTACAATATTATAATTACATATCTGATTGCTCTCATTTTGCATTGCTGACAGCTGTGATTGGACATTAGACTACTGGCTGCAGCTGCCTTCTTGACTGGCCCTCGTCTCTTCCATGGCACAGTGCAGACTTCAGAACTAAAATTAGTTGCATCAACATTAGTACAATTGGTCATATAATTAATGGCCTTCCAGGTATTGTATGATGTTGATATTCATAACATAAAAACCCACAACACTTTTTTTTGGTTACATTTGTACCCTGCGCTTTCCCACTCATGGCAGGCTCAATGCGGCTTACATGGGGCAATGGTAGGGTTAAGTGACTTGCCCAGAGTCACAAGGAGCTGCCTGTGCCTGAAGTGGGAATCAAACTCAGTTCCTCAGTTCCCCAGGACCAAAGTCCACCACCCTAACCACTATGCCACTCCTCCAGGTGAATAATCAAACTGGCATTTTAATGGAAATTCTGGGGTCGATATTCACTGCAATTTATCCAGCCAGAAATGTCTCCTGGCTGGTTAAATTACCTGTTCAGGGCTAGCCATTAATTAACCAGTTAATGCCACTGAAAATAACTGGTTAGTGTTGAACTGAAAACCGGATATTTTGGGGGTGTTCCGGAGAGGAGTCAGCACTTGGTCGGTTAAGTGCCGATATTCAGCACTTAATTGGCCAGATTAACCTTACAAATAAGGCCTCATAAAAGTCAGGCCTATCTTTATGTGGTGACCTATAGCCGGTGAAGTGCTGAATATCACACTTAACTGGCTATGCATTAGCTGGCTCTACAAACCTGGATATTCAGTGCCAAAGCCAGTGACAATCCTAGGTCGGCTGCCACCGCGGGCGGATCGCCAATGCGCACCCCCCCCCCCCCCCGGGTGTAGCACGACACTTCCCCTGGTGCAACGACACCACCCCCCCCCCCCCCCCCGGGTGCATTCTTGGCTGCTGGGAGCAGCCACGTGGCTCTCGGCTCCGCTGGCTCCCTGCTCCCTCTGCCCCGGAACAGGAAGTAACCTGTTCCGGGGCAGAGGAAGCAGGGAAACAGCAGAGCCGACAGGCATGCGGCTGCTCTCTGCAGCCCTCCAGCAGCGTGCACCCGGGGCGGACCGCCTCCACCCTTGCTACGCCGCTGGCCAAAGCCCAAACATGGCCTGGCACTGAATTTCCAGGTTTAACACTGGCGGTGATCAGCAAAATGCTAATTTGCCACCGGCTGAATATCAGGCCCTCTATGTTTTCAACTCTGATGATCAGCCTTGTAATCAGAAGGGAAGGGAATTCATTTGCAATGATATGGTAATATCAACAACATAACCCATGTCATAGCATGCCATTATCAAACAAAAATGCAAAGAACCCCCCCCCCCACAAAGAATGAATGTTTTATCATAGTGGCTTGTATATGTCTAAATGTTACACTTCCACTTTCACCCTTTTAAGATGTTTTATTGTACATTGTGTTGACATTGCAAGTAGCATACCATTGCATGATGTGTATTGTTAATTTAATATTTTTATTGCTGTAATTGTCTATTATCTATGTTCGACTTATTCTTGCTGTACTCCACCTTGGGTGAATTTCTTTAAAACGCAGTAAATAAATCCTGAAAATGAATAATGATACAGTAATATCATAATTTTAACAGGAAATGGAAGAGCCCAGGAGCTGCACAACCATTAATACTGATTGTAAACTTTCCTCTGCTCATTTGAAAGGATAAGTTCAAAACTCATGACACTCTCTTGCTTTAGTTCTTTGTTCATTAAGGTCATTCAGCATCATTAATCACAGCTGCAATGATGTGAATCCTAGAGAGGCCATACCCTGTCCCCTCTGGTTCCAGTTCACTTTAATTAGTCTCTCAGCAGGAAGGCTTCATAAACACACTCCACTGCTGAGCCTACTGACCTGCTGGAGGTCCAGAGTACTACTGCACACCAAGGCCTGGAGGTCATGACCTGACTAGAGTAAAATAGAGATCTTTATCCCTTTTTTTGTCCTCTTGACAAATACACACGGATTTTCCTGGCTTGAAAAGGTACAGATCTGACAGCCTGAAAAATCAGTTCCTCAGAGGATTTATGCACAAATAATGGCCTCTTCATACTAACCAAACCTAAGTTTCAAGTGGATGCAGTAAGGATACTAAAGTCAACAGCTGGACAAACAAGCCAGTGAAACCCAGAAAGGTGCATATTAGAAATACAGGAAGCCAGTGAGTAAACCAACCAATAAAGACAGTCAAGCATATGCAAAATATGAAATAATGAGAGGTTCCCTCAGACTCATGTCTACCCAAATGGTGACTCTCTTTAAAGGTGACTCACAGAGCTGCGTTATGCACTAACCCACACCTAATGCAGCAAAAAATGTACTTCCACGGGACGCACTGCAGCATCACACAGTAGTTTGTGAATATGCGCACGCTTACCACAAGCTAAATATTTTTTTGTTCTTCTTTTTGAAGGGTCGTGTAATGGACAGAGAATGTGCATTCCTGTGCTAGCCAGTTAGTACATATACATTACTGTGCGCTAACTGGTTAGTACAAGGATAACATAGGAGCCCTTACCACCTACAAAATGGATGTCAGTAAGTGGTAACTTTTAAATAATGGCTGTGCGCTAATGGTAATATTAGCACGTCCCTTAGTGGTAAAAATAGTAAATTAGGATTTTTATGGCTTTGGTAGAATGGCCTTAGCATGTGGAAAAGACCCATATAAGAACCCACTACGGCCTATTTTTACTGCAGCTTAGTAAAAGATCCCTAAAAGTACTCAGTATTCTCACAGCTATCAATGTACTCATTTGCTCATATACCTTTAACACAACTGTCCATGTCACTAAAAACTGAAATAATAAATCATTTATGTAAACTAATGAAAACTAACGAGTCACTTATGTGCTCAAAAATCTACTACTACTACTACTACTTAGCATTTCTATAGCGCTACTAGGGTTACGCAGCGCTGTACAAGTTAAAACATGGGGAAGGACAGTCCCTGCTCAAGAGAGCTTACAATCTAAAGGTAACAAACTATGTAGTCAGTGTAGTCAGTGTATCATGAATGGGGAAGGTGGTTAGGCGCCAAAAGCAAGGGAGAAGAGATGAGTTTTGAGTAGGGACTTGAAGATGGGCAGGGAGGGTGCATGGCATATGGGCTCGGGGAGTCTGTTCCAGGCATAAGGTGATGCGAGGCAGAAGGGACGGAGTCTGGAGTTAGCGGTGGTGGAGAAGGGTACAGATAGGAGTGATTTGTCCTGAGAGCGGAGGTTACGGGTGGGGACATAGGGGGAGAGGAGGGTAGAGAGGTAATGGGGGGCTGCAGATTGAGTGCATTTGAAGGTCATTAGGAGAAGCTTGAACTGAATACGGTAGCGAATCGGGAGCCAGTGAAGCGACTTGAGGAGAGGGGTGATATGAGAGTATCGGTTCACGCGGTAGATAAGACGTGCAGCGGAATTTTGGACAGATTGAAGGGGGGATAGGTGGCTAAGCGGGAGACCAGCAAGGAGAAGGTTGCAATAGTCAAGACGAGAGGTAACGAGTGAGTGGACGAGGGTTCGGGTGGTCTGTTCAGAGAGGAATGGGCGGATTTTGCTAATATTATAGAGGAAGAAGCGACAGGTCTTAGCTGTCTGCTGGATATGGGCAGAGAAGGAGAGGGAGGAGTCGAAAATGACTCCGAGATTGCGGGCTGACGAGATGGGGAGGATGAGGGCGTTGTCAACAGAGACAGAGAGTGGGGGAAGAGGAGAGGAGGGTTTGGGTGGGAAGACAAGGAGCTCAGTCCTTGCCATGTTCAGTTTCAGATGACGGTTGGACATCCAGGCGGCGATATCTGAGAGGTAGGCCGAGACTTTGGCCTGGGTTTCGACTGTGATGTTGGGAGTGGAGAGGTAGAACTGGGTGTCATCGGCATAGAGATGGTACTAGAAACCATGTGATGAGATCAGTGAGCCCAGGGAAGAAGCGGTCCAAGCGAGAAAAGAAGCGGTCCAAGGACAGATCCTTGAGGAACCCCAACAGAGAGCGGGACGGGGGTGGAAGAAGAGCCATTAGAAAATACTCTGAAGGTGCGTTGGGAAAGATACGAGGAGAACCAGGAGAGGACGGGGCCCTGGAACCCAAATGAGGACAGTGTGTCAAGAAGTAAATTATGATTGACGGTGTCAAAGGCGGCAGATAAGTCGAGGAGGATAAGGATGGAGTAGTGACCTTTGGATTTGGCAAGGAACAGGTCATTGCAGACTTTGGAGAGAGCTGTTTCTGTTGAGTGTAGTGGGCGAAAGCCGGATTGAAGCGGATTAAGGATGGCCTGAGAGGAGAGGAAATCAAGGCAGCGGCTGTGGACAGCGCGTTCAAGTAATTTGGAGAGGAAGGGTAGAAGGGAGATGGGGCGGTAATTGGAGGGGCAGGTGGGGTCAAGTGATGGTTTTTTGAGAAGTGCTGTCAAATGTCCCCCCTTGTTCTTCAAAACACCCGACTCTGTGAGTTACGTTATGGAAATTGTTTCGAGGTGGTGACTGGTGACAATTTTATACACGTGGCACTTCAATCTCCAAACTCCCACTTGATCCACACAGTGCACTTGACATCAAGTGTGAACTTGGAGATTGAAGTATTCCTTGTGTAGACAGTTATTGGGTCAAACATCAGTCTGAGGGCTCCTTTCATTACTTCATATTTTACATATGAGCAGGTATCTTTATTGGTTGGCTTTACACACTAGTCTCTTTTGTTGTGTTACAGCTCTTGAACTCATCACTAGAGGGTGTGGTCAGAGCAGTTAGTGTATATAGGTTTAAAAAAGGTTTAGACAAGTCTCTAGAGGAAAAATCCATAGTCTGCTATTGAGATTGACATGGGGAAGCCACTGCTGTTCCTGGGGTTGGTAGCATGGAATGTTGCCACTCTTTGGGATTCTGCCATATACTTGTGACTTGGATTGGCCATTGTTGGAAGCAGGATACTGACCTAGATGGCCCATCGGTCTGTCCCAATATGGCTATTCTCATGTTGTGACATTTTGATTCCAATTGTCCAGTGAAAGAGAATTTTGTTATTGGGAAATAGAGGAGGCTATGGGGCACGTGCTCTATTGTGGATTGAGAATTGGTAAAAATATGATACAGAGTAAGACTAAATGATTAGTTTTCTCAATAAGTACATAATCATTGCCATACTGGTAAAGACCAAAGGTCCATCAAGCCCAGCATCCTGTTTCCAACAGTGGCCAATCCAGATCACAAATACCTGGCAAGATCCCAAAAAAGTACAAAACATTTTATACTGCTTATCCCAGAAATAGTGGATTTTCCCAAGTCCATTTAATAACGGTGTATGGACTTTTCCTTTAGGAAGCCGTCCAAACCTTTTTAAAACTCCGCTAAGCTAACCGCCTTTACCACATTCTCTGGCAACGAATTCCAGAGTTTAATTACACGTTGAGTGAAGAAAACGTTTCTCCGATTTGTTTTAAATTTACTATATTGTAGCTTCATCGCATGCCCCCTAGTTCTAGTATTTTTGGAAAGCGTAAACAGAATAGAGAAAGATACACAGTGGAGGACCCCAGGGATATGTGCTGGGACCTCTGCTTTTTAACTTAACTAACCAAGCTCCCTGGCATTGCTCAGGCCATTCAATATCTAATGGTTGACATATTAAGAAGTGATCAAAGGCAAACAAATGTAAAATTTATATTAGATCAGATATCTATTGCAAACCATGCGGATATTACGGCTGAACATGGCAAAAATGATAGTTCAGTTCATGTTCAGTTTAATTAAAGGTTAGAGCAGCAGGCTGAGAACCAGAAAAACCAGGTTCAGATACATCTTGGCCTTTTGATTAATGTCAAGTTGTAAATTTTGTATCTGAAGTATTTATTTCTAAAATATTGTTTATTAAACTCTTTCTATGCCACCTAATGAGGGACTGCACAAGGCAGTTTAGACTAAAAACAGAAATGGATAAGAAAGTCCCCCTCCGAGGGACACCACCTTGCAGTGGTGGAGGGGCTTCTGTGTTTTTCACATGGATGTCTTTGGTTTCGAAAATCGAAGAAAGTCAGAAACGTCCACGTCTAGGGACGTCCATGTCAAAAACGTCTAATGCAAGCCATTTGGGCGTGGGAGGAGCCAGCATTTGTAGTGCACTGGTCCCCCTGACATGCCAGGACACCAACCGGGCACCCGAGGGGGCACTGCAGTGGACTTCATAAAATGTTCCCAGGAACATTGCTCCCTTACCATGTGTGCTGAGCCCCCCTAAACCCACTACCCACAACTGTACACCACTACCATAGCCCTTACGGGTGAAGGGGGCACCTATATATGGGTACAGTAGGTTTGTGGTGGGTTTTGGAAAGCTCGCTGTTTCCTCCACAAATTAACAGGTAGGGGGGTATGGGCTTGGGTCCGCCTGTCTGAAGTGCACTGCAGTACCCACTAAAACTGCTCCTGGGACCTGCATGCGCTGTCATGGACCTGAATATGACATCTGAGGCTGGCATGACATATTTTGAAAGATGTTTTTTGAGGGTGTGAGAGGGTTAGTGACCACTGGGGGAGTAACGGGAGGTCATCCCCGATTCTCTCCGGTGGTCATCTGGTGATTTCGGGCACCTTTTTGTGCCTTAGTCGTAAAAAAAACAGTTCCAGGTGAAAACGTCCAAGTGTTCGTCAGGGACATCCTTGTTTTTTTCGATGATGGGTCAAGGACATCCAAGTGTTAGGCACGCCCAAGTCCCGCCTTCTCTACGTCTCCGACACGCCCCCTTGAACTTTGGTCATCCTTGTCATGGACTGCAGTTGGAGACATCCAAAATCGGGTTTTGATTATACCGATTTGGACGTCCCTGGGAGAAGGACGCCCATCTTCCGATTTATGTCGAAAGATGGACGTCCTTCTCTTTCGAAAAATATGGACAGCAGCATTCTGCACTGATTGAAGATGCTTGAGCAAGTCTGTGGAGAGTCCAGCATAGGCAATATTGCAGTAATCTAGACACAATAGAACAAACGTGTAGAGTAACATCATGGAAGTAAAAGTATTGAGGTATTTCCGAATAGAGCAGAATCAACATAGCACAAAAGAACATGATTTGGTCGCTGCTGCCACGTGGGTGTAAAAGCTGAGCTGTTAGTCAAGATAAACTCCTAAGTAGTGAAACGAGATGACAAGCAGTATAGATACCAAAGATGGTGGGAGAAACAGATGGGCTAGAAGGACGATTTGTTAACCAACAGGCTATTGTTTTGGAAGGGTTGAGAAACAAATGATACCAGTCGACACAAGACTGGAGAGATCAAGATGATTTGGATAATGAAAGGACATTTCTGCACCAACGTCAAAAGTGTTCAAATCACTATGGCAACTGCGATGACTAAGAAGCTACTTCCTAAAAAACACCTTTTGCATCCTGGCCCAATGTTTTGCTCTATCATAGATAAACTACTGCAACACGATTTATGTGGGATGCAAAGGAATACATCTTCAAAAAGCTACAAACAGTACAAAATACCTCTGCACATCTGATCTGCCATACCACTGCTGCAATCCTTGCACTGGTTACCCATAAGAGCGAGAGTGATTTTCAAAGTATGTACCTTCATATACCAGGCTGGTTACGGCACTGCTCCGTCCAAACCTTTTTTAAACTCCGCTAAACTAACCGCTTTTACCACATTCTCTGACATCAAATTCCAGAGTTTAATTACACGTTGAGTGAAGAAACTTTTTCTCCGATTAGTTTTAAATGTACTACATTGTAGCTTCATCGTATGCCCCCTAGTCCTAGTATTTTTGGAAAGCGTAAACAGACACTTCACATCTACCCATTCAACTCCACTCATTATTTTATAGACCTCTATCATATCTCCCCTCAGCTGCCTTTTCTCCAAGCTGAAGAGCCCTAGCCGCTTTAGCCTTTCCTCAAAGGGAAGTCGTCCCATCCCCTTTATCATTTTCGTAAAGTATGTGATGCGATGAAACTACAGTGTAGTAAATTTAAAACAAATCGGAGAAAATATTTCTTCACCCAACGCATATTTAAACTCTGGAATTCATTGCCGGAGAACGTGGTGAACGGTTAGCTTGGCAGAGTTTAAAAAAGGGGTTAGACTGTTTCCTAAAGGACAAGTCCATAAACCACTACTAAATGGACTTGGGAAAAATCCACAATTCCAGGAATAACATGTATAGAATGTTTGTACGTTTGGGAAGCTCGCCAGGTGCCCTTGGCCTGGATTGGCCGCTGTCGTGGACAGGATGCTGGGCTCGATGGACCTTTGGTCTTTTCCCAGTGTGGCATTACTTATGTACTTATATATAATCATAAAACATACATACATGTGGCAGTTTTTTCATTTGAGATGGCAACCCTAGTGTAGGCAGTTGGTTATAGATGGGCAGGGAGGTGAAGACACAACAGTAGGTGTGGTAAGGGGTTTGGGATGGGGCAGGACAAGGGAGAGGCATGGAGCAGGGAAGGTGTAAGGTTTTTCTTCATAAGAAAGTAGGCAACCCTAGGTGTACCCCCTGTTTTTACTGCATGTGTTATTTTTCCTTTTAACACACAGTTAAGTGCAAAACCTTATTGCACTTTGTTAAACAGGCCCCTTGGAGAGTTATGCTCCTGGATTTACCTCTGTGAAAATTTACTAGAGCAGAGTTGCTAAATTTATACTCAAAATTTCACTAAATTCCTAAATTAAAGAACATGAGAAGTTGGTGATAACGGGATAAGGAAAAAAAGTTGGGAGCTTAGCACTAATTTTCAGCACTAGGCTCATAAATCTAGTCTGCTCTTTAACCATGTGAGGTTCATATGTAAGTGCTGTTACATTAGCAACACCACCTGGCTTCTTAAACATTTCAGGTGAGACATCAGCTGTTCTTCACAAGAATGCACTGGTGCTGGTTCATGCAGGTCCCGTGATGTGCAATAGGTGCTCCTCCAGCGCAACCTTAGCTCCATAGGATGACTCACCTACTGGGCGCTGCTGCGTGACCTGAGCTGCAGAGTCACAGTAGGACCATGACACCCATAAAACATGAAATCGATGCATTATCCCCTAGATTCTGTGTAGGTCACCGAAAACCGGGCGTGCAATTTTGAGCACAGATTGCAAATCCATGTGAAAACTAATTGGCTAAATGAGGGATCTGTTTACTAAGCTGTGGGGGAAAAAGGGCCCTGCAGTAGTGGTGGGGGCTGTTTTTCCGGCATGCCAAGGCCCTTTTTACCGCAGCGGGTAAAAAGTCCCTAAAAAAAAAGGTCATGCAGTAAGATTACTTTTACTACATGGCTGAGGGGGGGGGAAACACTTACCGCTACTTACTGAGGTGGCAGTAAGGGCTCCTGCGGTAATCCGGTGGTAACCAGGCAGCACGTGGCGATGTCCAAATACCACTGTCCAAATACCAAATACCTCATTGGGCCTGCAGTAGTTCAGGGTTGGGCTTACCGCCGCTTTAAAGTCCCCCTACAATGTTCCTTCCCAGCCTGAACTCATCCCTGGGCCTACCTCCTCTAGCTAAAATTATGCTCATCTTAGGGAAAAGCTTCTGGATCTAATATTCAGACCACAGAAGTCAGCCCGGCTAACTCCTGTGGTTGATGCTGAGCCCAGATAGTCAATGCTGGGCCATTTCCAGTGACCAGCATTGAATATCTGGTTTATTTTTGGCCAGTTCAAACTTAAGCAACCAAGTCGATATTCAGAATTGGTTAAATTTGAACTGGCCAAAGGTAGGCCTGGTATTTACATGGCCAAATATGGCCACCAAACTTGTCTAGCGATGTGCTGAAAATTAGTGGATTGCCGGTTATACTGTACGATATAACCGGCTAGCTGCTAACTGCGAATTTTCAGCAGGTCATGGCCGGCCAGGTCCTGCTGAAAATTGGCGGACAGCCGGTTATGGGGCATTTAACCAGCCAGGTGCCAATCCTGGCCGGTTAAATGCTTTTGAATATTGGGGTGTCTGGCTGTAGAGAATGTACTGCTGCAGATTGAGATTAGTTTTCCTACAGGACTTTTGCAGCATCCGATACTCCATTGTTATCAGATTCAAGTAGGATAGAAAGTGACATCTCTTTCACCTACACTAGCCGGTCCACCAGATGCTAACCGTGGCTTGTGTGCAAATGCCACTAATGAGATGGAGAGGGGCACCCTGCATGCTCATGTGGGTGTGTGTTATGCGATGTTAGGGAGCATAACTGTACTATCTGTGCATCGCTTTGCACCTGCCCTTCCCCCTCCTGGGACCCATTCATTGAGAATGTGACTAAGTCGCTGGAGGCAAGTCTCAGCTGAGGCTGAAACCATAAAGAAGCCCAGAGGGACAGCATGAGGAAGCATGCAAGAGCTTTTTTAATATACATACTGGCCAAACACCAGAGACAAGCAATAATTTATAGCAGATGCTGTTAGCATAAGCTTTGCTGGCAGTTAAACAACTACAGAGGGACCTTGATTTGTGTGAAACAGGATTTTACATTCAAACTTCCAGGGCTGAAATGCATTAGCTTCTGCCTCATTGAAAGCGTCATTACTGGTTTAACAAACTAATCAGTGCTTAAGAAGCCAGTCTTCAAAGCCATTTCCATGCATAAAAAAGGGCTCTAGGTGTGGAAATGTGATTTCTGAAAATTGCTCACCCTATTTGCAGGTGTGTAATTCCACTACCTGCATAAATTTACTCACACAAATGGACAGATTTGTACATACTGGGGTCCTTTATTAAGCTTGTGTTCTTACCATAGCTTAAAAGGACTTACCGTGGGACGTGCTCAAGCGTTCTGCAGTGAGGGGTCTTTTTACAAAGGGGTGGTAAAAAGAGGCCTGCAGTAGTCTAGGCGTGTGTTTTTGGCGCATGCTGGGCCATTTTTTACGTCTAGGAAAAAGGGCCTCTTTTAATGAGCCGGAAAACGGTCGTGCGCTACATCTCAAATCGCCACGCGCCCATTTTCGGCCTGAAACCTTATCACCACCCATGGACCTAGTGGTAAGGTCGCAAGCGCTACCCAGGTGGTAAGCAAGCAGTGCGGGCCAACTGCCGCTTACTGCCGGGTAAGCATCCCACGGTTGAAAACAGAAAAAAAATAAGTGTTCTACCGTGTGATTCGGCGTGTGCCAAATTCAGAATTACCTCCCAGGGCACGTGCTAGCTGGGCAGTAATGCCAATTTGGCGCATGCAGGCCCTTTCACGGCTTAGTAAAAGGGTCCCTAAGTTTTCTAATCTGCATGGAGAGTGGGTGTCTGTGCTGATCATTTAGTGTAGCTACATTACCACTTGCGTACTGATACATGCGGATTAGCATATGAGCGCTTACCACCAACAAAATAGGTGTCGGTAAGTGCTCTCCTGCTAGTTTGTTTTAATGGCCGCACACTAATGGCAACATTAGCACATGTGCACAAGTGAACTAAATAGTACTTGTAGAGGGAGAGACGCCCAAGTTCATAGAAATGTAGAATATAGGGTTCTTTTTTACAACTTGCGCACACAGACGTTACAGGAGGAAAAGCCTAGACGCTCCTAGACTTGTTCAACAATCTTACAGGAACGGGACTTCATCATCATCGGCAAAAACCTCCTTAATTAGAACAGCCCGTGAATCTTTACAACAAAATTTAGCTTTGCCTGTCAGGTCTCTACTATTCTCAGAAATCTAACAGCACAGGAATCAATAAAGCAAAACTTAGCTTTGGCTGTCAGGTCTCCAACTCTTCTTGAGATCTCTTCAACTAACTCCGATCTGATCACGGTCGGTTGAAGAGATCTCGAAGAGTAGAGACCTAACAGCCAAAGCTAAATTTTGTTATAAAGATTCATGGGCTGTTCTAACAAACTAATGAGGTTTTTGCCGAGGATGAGGAAGTCTCGCTCCTGTAAGATTGTTGAACAAGTCTAGGAGCTTCTCGAGGCTTTTCCTCCTATAATGTCTGTGCGTGCGCAAGTTGTAAGAGAACCCTCTTATATATTGAACATTAGCACTATACCAACTCGTGAACAAACTATTAGACACCACTTTGGTCACCGCAACCAACACAGACATCCCAACCAGCGGACAAACTCGCCAAATACTTCAATGAAAAAATTGTAAACCGACGTAGCACGCTACCTCAAAACACCACTGGCATCGAAAATTTCATCGAATGTCTGGACCCAACCCCCGGCGAATACCCAGCAGACAGACTTTGGACAAGCTTCGTCCCCCTCACTGTCCAAACAGTAAATCAAGCGCTTAATAGGTTCTCTAAGACTCACTGTAAATTGGATACTTGCCCTAGTTACCTATTAAAATCTGCTCCCCACTGTTTCATAGCAGACCTCACATCCCACTTAAACTACATGCTTCAACATGGGCTTTTCCCTAAGGAAAAAGGCAACATCCTACTCACCCCAATACCGAAAGACACCAAGAAAAAAAACAGACAGTATCACCAACTACTGCCCAGTAGCTTCAATCCCACTGGCAGTCAAACTGATGGAAAGCATGGTTTCCAAACAACTCACTGACTACACAAACAACTTCTCAATATTTAACGAATCGCTCCAACCACAGCACCAAAACAGTACTATTTACCCTCCTAGCCAAATTTAAACAAGAAATTGCAACAGGCAAAAGAATACTTCTCCTACCATATGACATGTCTAGCACGTTCAACATGGTGAACCATAACATAGTACTAAACATACTAGAATATTTCGGGATTGGAAGTGTACTTAACTGGATCAAAGGCTTCCTAACGACCAGAACCTACCAAGTGAAATCGAAATCGACCATATCATCACCATGGAAAGCAGATTGCGGGTTACCTCAAGGATCACCACCATCACCGCTCCTTTTCAACCTAATGATGACCCCCACTAGCCAAGTCACTATCCAATCAAGGCCTTAACCCTTTCATATAAGTGGACGTCACATTGTACGTCCCTTACAAAAATGATCTAACTGAAATCACCGAAGAGATCAAACTCGGCGTGGCCTAGTGGTTAGGGTGGTGGATTTTGGTCCTGGGGAACTGAGTTCAATTTCCACTTCAGGCACAGGCAGCTCCTTGTGACTCTGGGCAAGTCACTTAACCCTTCATTACCCCATGTAAGCCGTATTGAGCCTGCCATGAGTGGGAAAGCGTGGGGTACAAATGTAAGAAAAAAAAACTCATCTTGAACATCATGAACTCTTGGGTGAATACATTTCAACTAAAACTCAACACAGAAAAAACACACTGTCTCATCCTCACATCCCAATATACAGTGGGGGAAATAAGTATTTGATCCCTTGCTGATTTTGTAAGTTTGCCCACTGACAAAGACATGAGCAGCCCATAATTGAAGGGTAGGTTATTGGTAACAGTGAGAGATAGCACATCACAAATTAAATCCGGAAAATCACATTGTGGAAAGTATATGAATTTATTTGCATTCTGCAGAGGGAAATAAGTATTTGATCCCTCTGGCAAACAAGACCTAATACTTGGTGGCAAAACCCTTGTTGGCAAGCACAGCGGTCAGACGTCTTCTGTAGTTGATGATGAGGTTTGCACACATGTCAGGAGGAATTTTGGTCCACTCCTCTTTGCAGATCATCTCTAAATCATTAAGAGTTCTGGGCTGTCGCTTGGCAACTCGCAGCTTCAGCTCCCTCCATAAGTTTTCAATGGGATTAAGGTCTGGTGACTGGCTAGGCCACTCCATGACCCTAATGTGCTTCTTCCTGAGCCACTCCTTTGTTGCCTTGGCTGTATGTTTTGGGTCATTGTCGTGCTGGAAGACCCAGCCACGACCCATTTTTAAGGCCCTGGCGGAGGGAAGGAGGTTGTCACTCAGAATTGTACGGTACATGGCCCCATCCATTCTCCCATTGATGCGGTGAAGTAGTCCTGTGCCCTTAGCAGAGAAACACCCCCAAAACATAACATTTCCGCCTCCATGCTTGACAGTGGGGACGGTGTTCTTTGGGTCATAGGCAGCATTTCTCTTCCTCCAAACACGGCGAGTTGAGTTCATGCCAAAGAGCTCAATTTTTGTCTCATCTGACCACAGCACCTTCTCCCAATCACTCTCGGCATCATCCAGGTGTTCACTGGCAAACTTCAGACGGGCCGTCACATGTGCCTTCCGGAGCAGGGGGACCTTGCGGGCACTGCAGGATTGCAATCCGTTATGTCGTAATGTGTTACCAATGGTTTTCGTGGTGACAGTGGTCCCAGCTGCCTTGAGATCATTGACAAGTTCCCCCCTTGTAGTTGTAGGCTGATTTCTAACCTTCCTCATGATCAAGGATACCCCACGAGGTGAGATTTTGCGTGGAGCCCCAGATCTTTGTCGATTGACAGTCATTTTGTACTTCTTCCATTTTCTTACTATGGCACCAACAGTTGTCTCCTTCTCGCCCAGCGTCTTACTGATGGTTTTGTAGCCCATTCCAGCCTTGTGCAGGTGTATGATCTTGTCCCTGACATCCTTAGACAGCTCCTTGCTCTTGGCCATTTTGTAGAGGTTAGAGTCTGACTGATTCACTGAGTCTGTGGACAGGTGTCTTTCATACAGGTGACCATTGCCGACAGCTGTCTGTCATGCAGGTAACGAGTTGATTTGGAGCATCTACCTGGTCTGTAGGGGCCAGATCTCTTACTGGTTGGTGGGGGATCAAATACTTATTTCCCTCTGCAGAATGCAAATAAATTCATATACTTTCCACAATGTGATTTTCCGGATTTAATTTGTGATGTGCTATCTCTCACTGTTACCAATAACCTACCCTTCAATTATGGGCTGCTCATGTCTTTGTCAGTGGGCAAACTTACAAAATCAGCAAGGGATCAAATACTTATTTCCCCCACTGTAACACAATCAAACCCACCAACATAACCACCTCAGACCACACCCTCCCTATCTCAGACACCCTGAAAATTCTCAGAGTTACAATCGACCGAAATCTCACACTGGAGAGCCAAGTGAAAGCCACAACAAAGAAAATGTTTAACTCAATGTGGAAGCTCAAATGAGTGAAACCTTTCTTCCCGAGGGAAATATTTCACAACTTAGTACAATCCATGGTACTAAGCAATCTAGATTACTGCAATGGAATCTATGCGGGATGTAAAGAACAAATCATAAAGAAACTCCAAACTGTGCAAAACACAGCAGCCAGGCTTATATTCGGAAAAAACAAGATTCAAAAGCACCAAACCTCTACAAGAAAAACTACACTGGCTCCCAATCAAAGAATGCATTGCGTTCAAATATGCACCCTGGTTCACAAGATCATCTATGGCAATGCCCCAGGATACATGATAGACCTCATAGACCTACCAACTAGAAACACAACAAAATCAACATGAACATACCTAAATCTCCACTACCCAAGCTGCAAAGGACTTAAATATAAATCAACCTATACATCCAATCTAGATTACTGCAATGGAATCTATGCGGGATGTAAAGAACAAATCATAAAGAAACTCCAAACTGTGCAAAACACAGCAGCCAGGCTTATATTCGGAAAAAACAAGATTCAAAAGCACCAAACCTCTACAAGAAAAACTACACTGGCTCCCAATCAAAGAATGCATTGCGTTCAAAATATGCACCCTGGTTCACAAGATCATCTATGGCAATGCCCCAGGATACATGATAGACCTCATAGACCTACCAACTAGAAACACAACAAAATCAACATGAACATACCTAAATCTCCACTACCCAAGCTGCAAAGGACTTAAATATAAATCAACCTATACATCCAGCTTCTCTTATATAAGCACACAGATATGGAACGCACTTCCGACCGCTGTAAAAACAACCTAAGACCACCTAATCTTCTGGAAACTCCTAAAGACATACCTGTTCAAAAAGGCACACCCAAATGACTCAACCTAAATGCCTAATCCCACAATACAACAATATAATTGTTCATTCTGGACATAACCTAACCTACTTTTCCCCTAGACCCCAATATGTCCATCAATTCTGATCATTAGTCTGTCATAACCTCACTTTGTATCTGTTCTTGCCGGTATTGGCGACTGCCACTACTGCACTATATAAGCCACATTGACCCTGCAAATAGGTGGGAAAATGTGGGATACAAATGCAACAAATAAATAAATAAATAAATAAAATTATTTGGATTTATTAACCGCTTTTATGAAGAGATTCACCCAAGGCAGTATACAGTAGGTACAGTTTAACATCAAACTTACAGTTTTGTTAACAGCATAATAGTAAAATGTACAGTACAAATACAATAAATACAGCAAACTGAAATCTAATAATAGGACTACCATGAAACAGGATCAAAAATATAGACATTTAACAGCACTGAAATTCAAATAACAGAGATATAATACGATGTCAGCATAGTACTAATGAAATATCTAATAAGCACAGAATTAGAACATTCAAATAATATTGCTATGATACTAATGCTTTTCTACAATACAGCTTACCATATAGCTGAGGGGCCAAATGCAGATATATAGACAGGGACAAGATGGGAGGTACAGAGACAGTTGGGATAAATAGACGGGGTGGCTAAACAGAAGGCAAGTTCTTTGTACAGTTAATCAACATATATGGAACTGGTCTAAATTAGTTGTGTGTAGCATGCTAGTCTAGGTGCAGAATGAGTATTTAGTCAGTCACCCTACGAATTAAAAGCTTGGGAGAAGAGATAGGCTTCCTGAACTAGAGGGCGCTACTCCTGAGAAAGCTTGCTGGCACAGTCATAGTCCTCTGTACACTCTTGTGTCTGTGAGTTCCATAGACTACGTCTGCCAGACGGTAAAAACTGTCATAGCACTGACATCCAGTGGCCTCCAGATAGGCCCGCACGGTGTTGAGACTCTCCGGCGCTCTTGCAAAAGTGACAGGTGGTTGTTGAATTTCGTCAGCATGTGCCTCGCTGCTCATTTCATCATCAGCCGTTGCCTGCGTGTAGGCGCATATCTCGACATCAGTGCTGTCTTCAGCTGTTTGTAGATCATAATCAACAGCTACGTAGTTATGAAACTCCTCCAGTAACACTGGCTGGGATGTCAATAGCCTGTTCATCTGACGCGTTTGCAACAGCTGCATCTGTTTCGTCCCTTTCCACATCCTTAACAAAGCTTGCCCACTTGTAGCAGTTCACAATGGTTGCCTGTGTAACATGATTCCAGGCTTCTTTCTGCATATGTAGGGAATCCACCAGTGATAGATTACGAGCCAGATCAACAGCACGTTTATCCTTGCCAGTCTGGTCATCCATAACGCTCATCAGACGACGTAGCACAAGAGCCCGATAATGTTGTTTGAAATTGGCTATTATGCCCTGATCCATAGGTTGGATCAGAGAGGTAGTGTTTGGTGGCAGGAAGACCACCTTGACGTTAGACAGCCAGACATCATCACTGTGTGCAGCACAATTATCACAAAGCAACAAGATCTGACGCTTTTGTGCCCGCATTCCAGTGTCTAACTTCTTTAGCCACTGCTTACAAATTTCCCCAGTCATCCATGAATTTGCGTTAGCCTCGTATGACACAGGAAGTTGCTTAACATTCTTGAAGCAACGGGGCTGTTTGCTCTTTCCAATGACGAGTGGTTCCAACTTCTCACTCCCATCCATATTGCAGCAAAGGAGGATCGTCAGTTGGTCCTTCGACGTTTTACTTCCTGTAGTTTCGGCTTGTTTGAATGCAAGTGTTCCATCAGGAATCGCTCGCCAGTACAGACCGTTTTCATCAGCATTGAAAATGTCACGAGGTGCAAACTCGTTCAAGATGCTAGGAAGAACTGAAACAACCCAATTTTCAGCACCAAAGTCATCAGCGTCTTGTTTTTCACCATGCTGTTTCTTGAATTTTATGTTGTTCCTCTCCTTCCATCTTTCCAACCATCCAACAGTGGCTTTGAATTCAGTTAGTCCAAGACTTTCAGCTAGCTGATTAGCTTTCTCCATAAGCAGTGGGACCACTGACAGGAAACTGCCTGCTCCTGACTTGAGAAAACCACCGAAGAAGAGCATCTTCTACATCCTCAGCTTTCCCGCCCGTTTTCGTTTCCTGTGTGGATTTGTATTTTGCCCGTCTTCCAGAAGCTGATCTTTCTGCTTCAAGATACTTGAAATGTGACTGGGATTGACACCATATTCTTTAGCAATAGATGCTTGACTTTGTTTGTTTTCTAAATTTTTAAGAACTTCTATTCGTTCAGCAAGTGATAAAGTCTTACAGTTGCGCGATGACGACTCCACTTTACACTCTAACAACATTCTTTCGCTTATTCTGTCTGTGGCAGTTAACCAACGAGATTTCAAATTTACCGCCCCTTTGTCACGTGCCAATTGGCTTCCATATTCTGTGCATGAGCTTATGCGGAGTCTTTCCTGCACAGGAGTGATGAAACTACAGTGTAGTAAATTTAAAACAAATCGGAGAAAATTTTTCTTCACCCAACGCATAATTAAACTCTGGAATTCGTTATCGGAGAACGTGGTGAAGGCGGTTAGCTTAACAGAGTTTAAAAAGGGGTTAGACGGTTTCCTAAAGAACAAGTCCATAAACCACTACTAAATGGACTTGGGAAAAATCCACAATTCCAGGAATAACATGTATAGAATGTTTGTATGTTTGGGAAGCTCGCCAGGTGCCCTTGGCCTGGATTGGCCGCTGTCGTGGACAGGACGCTGGGCTCGATGGACCCTTGGTCTTTTCCCAGTGTGGCATTGCTTATGTACATATGTAAACCATGCATATAAGTGAATCTTGCACTTATCAGTGGTGCACTAAACCAGAGTTTGATGGCGCCAAAAACGGGACCGAAGTACGGCAAGCAGTTAAACAGAGCATGCGCTTATCCGACGTGCACTTAAATGAAGTGCACTGTAATAGATGTCCAGGAAAGACCAATTAAGGGAGTGAAAAATCTTTTCTTGTTGAATTTGTTTAAAATGTCAGAGAGTAAGTGCAATTGTTCCTCAATCACTAGAGAAAACACCAGGTTCAAATGAGCTGCAAGCAGACTTCAGAACAGATTTAAACATCAAGGCCTTGATTTTTTTTTTTTTCAAATTGGCATGTATTACCTTTGCAAAACTGGAAATATATGCATATTTTGCTGGTCTACCTTAGAGCCATGCTCATAACATGTCCTTTTCCAAACTGTGCATGCTATGATTCTAAACATGTCAATAGCAGATTTTCTAAAACGATTGTTTACTAAGGTTGTCCACTCATTTTAGGACAAATGGTAAAATGCAATGAATGTGGGCACTTTGCTATTTGTATGTCTTTAATTAAATCAGCAAGTGCTTGATGTGGGCAGAATCCTCATTCGTTAGGTTGATTTTTGGTGGCAAAATGCAGCTGCGAGGGAAAAGAGTAACAGTCAAACTGGAGCCATTTTGGGCAAAAGAGAAAGCAGGAGCTCTGCATAAATGGTTATATTCTAACAAGGAGACATAAGCTTGCTATTGCCTCTCTGACCTCCCGGAAATAGCTCGTCTGGGCCCACACCACAAACCCAGCCCCCCTCATGCTCTGTTGGACTGCTAAGGTAAGACTTGAGTGAACTTTAGATAGGCCTCCCCAGTCTTATCCTACATGCTGGAGGCATGGGAGGCTCAGCATCCCATGACAGGGGGAGGGGATCGAGACTGAAAGGGGAAATCAGAGGGCCTCTACAATTTTTTTTTAAATGTGGTCCCAGTCTATATTTTGCCAGGGCCCATATAACTGCTACACATGGCCCTGCACTGAATATACAGGGCTAATTTACACGGCCATAGTCAGTGTTTTTAAAAACGTTGACGGCTGCAGACTGAATATTGACCAAATATTTCTGTGACAAGAGACTATTTGTTACAAAAAAATTAATTTGAGACTTCCTCCTTGTCAATATTTTCAGATCCAGCATTATGCTCATGCTCCAGAAATTTTGAACTTGCCAAGTTCTTTTTGCAATATTCTCTCAATTGGCATAATTATATATGATATGATAGCAGGATGTTGTATAAACTGAATACTTTTGGAGGCCCACTTGGGATTACACACAAGTTATCTGTTCTTGTTTTTGGTCAACACTCAGCTGAAACTGCTGTTTACATTATTTATAACACCACAGCATAGTAATAAATGGGATCCTGTGTCCTCTTCCTTGTGTTGGAGAGGTTGTGGTGTTGCTTCATATGTTGTGGGAATCACTTTTATACAAGCATTTTTGGAAAAGTCTGCAGTATTATCAAACACTTAATACAGACACATTTACACTTCTAGATGCTTCCACTTTCTATTAGGCTCTTTGCAGTAGTTGAATTTGACTAATAACAAACTTCCCTTCTGTGTATATTGTTGATTTCAGCTAAAAGTACAATAGCCAGATTTTGGTGAAAGGACAGTGGCTAGCAAAAATCTGGTTGGTTATTGCTATGGAACTTGGAAGTGTGGTCCGGTTCTGGTCTGGGCACCCAATTCCCCAAATTCTATAATTGGTGCCTTAAGTTGAGTGCGATAATTTGGCCACACAGCCAAATTGCACATACAACTTAATTGATGAACATGCCAATCAGTGCTGTTAATTGGTACTTAAATTAGTGACACTAATTGGCTTTAATTAGAACTTACGTGTACAGCTTTCTAAGCATATTCTATAGCATGGTGTCTGTAAATTCTAATGCGCACAGCTGAAAAGGGAGCACAGCCTCACCTCCTTAAGAAGATTACGAAACAAGGGGCTTCCCCAGTCCCTGTCCAAGATTTATACCCAGTGTACTTTGATATGGAGCTGAATTGAGACTACATAAAGATTTGCCTATGGTCCTACCACTGTGAAAATAAGTGTTTTTGTGCACATGGATTTTGCATTTTAAAATATTTTTCTATGTATATATAGTGCCCTGTGGTATGTTAGTTCACCTACTTTAATCTCTGGTTGGTGGTTCTGTTTTTTGGGAACATTTGTTTGTCTCATGTTGTTGAGAGTTGTTTTCTGTGTTCTAGATGCCAACTGAAACCTATGACAGTAGCCCAAGTCAGGATGATTACTGTTTGAGTGCCTCCTGGGGCAGTTGAGGTTTTAATTTTTTGAGGGGAGCTAACATCCTTAGGTATTCTATGATTTTTTTATATTTAGGTTTATATATTTTGCTATCCTGTTTGTTTTGCTCTTGGAATGGGTGGGTCATGGGCATTTTAAAAACTATGAACACTATTATAGAATACACCTGATCTGCACCTAAGTTAGGTACAGCTATTTAAGGCCTGGCTTTAGGTAGCCTAAATAGGTGCACCTAAATTTTAGTTGCAAGAATGGCTGCTAAACATATTCTATAAACTGTGCCTAAATTTAGGCATAGATTATAGAATCGTGTTAAGCACATGGTTTTTCGGCACTGATTTTTAAGGCACCATTTATAGAATTTGGTCCAATATGTGTATCCTCAGCTCTTGTGTTTTGGAGCCCAAGGTCTGTGCGGGAGGAAAGAATAGCCCAGACAACAAAGCACATATGGGCTAAAGATTCACAGAAGAAGTCTAACAGCTACAAAGTCCAGCAGCCTTGTTTCACTGATTTCTAACTTTCCTTCTAAGCTATGGCTTTTTATTAGCAATCATCAAGCATGACTAAACATTCCATACATGATTACAACATTTGGAGCCCTGTTTACTAAGTCACACTAGAGGCATGTTAGCATTTTTAGCATGAGCTATGTAAACACCCATATTCCTATGGGCATCTACATGGTTAGCGCATGCTAATTTTAATTTTTAGCACACATGAAAAACAGTAGCGTACCTTAGTAAACAGGGCCCTTGGTGAACAATATACTTCTCTCTTTCTCACACAGTGCTTACAACATTTACAGCCCACCTTATTTTCTTTGGCTAGACTACACACACATTTCTTCCCTTATGAGTTGTTTCTCAATGTCCTGTATAGTACATTCTGGTTCAGCAATTACAGAAAACTATGGGCGTAGTTTGGAGGGAGAGGGGGCATTGCCCCCCCCCCCCCCCCCCCCCGCCAAACGAGCTGTCAACCTGAGTGGCAAGCCCCTGGATTGCCACATCATTTTCCCTGCTTGACATCCCCTGCCTGGTGCAGTGCAGCATCCCTCTCTCTCATCTCTCCTTCAAGCCCTGTGGCACCTGGTATCGTCATCATTGCCCCCCACTGGAGTCTTCCCCCCTCCCCTACCAGAGTATTCCAATCTCCTGGGCTGCCAACAGCCTCAGCAAGAAAGTAGTGAGCACGCTGCTTTACAGCTGCCTCGGAAGCCCATCTATCTCCTATAGCTTTCTGTTCCCACATAGGCGGGAAGCTGTAGGAAAAAGAAGGGTTTCTGGGGCAGGCCTAAAGCAGCGTGCTTAATGAGGCTGCTGGAGGCTCAGGAGATTGAAGACTCCAGTGCAGCGGGGGTGAGTAACACTGGTTCCTGCATGCAGGCCTGGAAAGGGAGGGAGAGATATGTCTGCCTGTAGATTTGGGGGGTGGGGTGGATGGGGGCAAGCAATACCGGGCCCTGTGGGGCTGAAAAGGAGGGAGAAAGACAAATGTCTACCTGTGGATTTGGGGGGAGGCAAACTATATCGGGATCTGCAGTGCTGGAAGAGGAGGGGAAGAGAGAGACAAATGTCTACCCATGGATTTGGGGTGGGGAGAGAGATGCTGGGGCAAAGAACGATTGGACCTGCGTGTCTGTGGAGGAAGAAAGATAGATGCTGGAGTGGGGGCAGAGAAAGAGCTGATGGATTGGGGCAGAGAATGATGGGAAGTGTGTGGGGGTGAGTGGAGAGACACAGATGCTGGCATGGGGGCACAGAATAATGGGACAGGTGTGTGGCGGGGGGGGGGGGGGGGGAGATTGGGAAAGACACTGGATCCATACAGGTACTTGTGACTAGGACTGATCACTGCTGGAAGCAGGATACTGGGCTAGATGGACCATTGGTCTGACCCAGTATGGCTGTTCTTAAGTTTTATACCAGAGGGGAGGTGCTGGACAGGAAGACAGGGACACAGAAGAAATGATGGTAGGCATGAAGAGAGGAGAATGGATAGGAGATACTGAAGGCAGAAGATGGATGGGACTAGTTGTGTGGATGTGGGGGGGGGGGGGGGAAGGAGCAGAAGATGGCTGGGACTAGGTGGTGTGGGTGGAGGAAAGGAGGTATAGTGCTGAAGATGGATGTGGTGGGGAGAGGAGAGGGGAACAGCAGTAAATGGATGTGACTGGGGGGGGGGGTTGGGAGACGGGAAACAAAGACTAGGTGAGGGAGGGAGAAGGGGAATAGAACAGAAGATGACTAAGGGATAGAGAAGAGGGACAGATCAGATGAATATGACTAGAGGGTGGGGGAGAAGGGGGAACAGAGCACAGGATGACTGGGACTTGGTGATTGTATGGGAGAGTGTTGGGGAGCAGAGAATTATGGATAGGAGAGATGGAGTGGGAGTTTCAAGGGGATAGTGAGTACTTGGGCAATTTTAAGTATGAGTGGGGGTATATTGATGGGTTGGGAGAATGAATGAGGGTGTTAAATGAGGGATAAGAGAAAAGAGGCAAGAAAATGGGTTGACATGTGGGGAACGGTTGAGACATATTGCGAATGACCTGGAAGATGGAAGAGAGGGTGAGGCATTGAAAATGGATGGGAGGGGGTTCTGGGGAGGGGAATGAGTCTCTGAAGGGGTTGAGCGAGTACGGAGATGGGGTTGAAAAGATTGTGAAAGAGAGGAATAGGACATGGGCTATAAGGTAAGAGATGGAAAAATGGCCTAAGAGGCAAAGGAAAGAAGGAGATACAGGGATGGAGCTAGGACTGATAGGGTGAAGAGATGTAGTGGAGGGTAGATGAGAGCTAAGAGGGTAAGTACAGAGAAGGGCTGTGGAGTCAGTACAACAAACCTTCGACTCCTATTTTTCTACTGTCCGACTCCAACTCCACAGCCCTGCTAAAGAGGATGGGAATGGTGGAGGAAGTGGGTGAAAGAGGGGGGGGAGATAGAAAACTGGGGAAGGAAGAGACAGAAGGGGTAATGGGAGTGCTGGAGAGGGAATGAGAGGGAGATGGAAAAAGCTAAGAGAGAGATAGGAAGTGAAATGAAGACTAAGGACTAGAGGGTGAGAGAAAGGGAGAAAAACACAGAAGAAAAATGTGGTGAGGAAAAAATATAAAACAAAAGATAGAACCAGACAAGAAGAGAGAGAAGAAACAGAAAAGAATTTAGAAGGACATGGAAAGTGAAAGAGCCTGGAACCAGCACAATCAGAAAAAAAAAGCGCGCAGACAACAAAGGTAGAAAAGAAAAAACATTATTTTTATTTAATACTTTTTAAGGACTGAGATGTCTGCTTTGTGAAATGTACATTTTTTTTCTAGTTTTGTATTTTGCAGAATACAGGAGAAAATAAGTTTCTGTTTCTCTCTTGCAAGACCAGTATTGCCCTACTTATAGAATCTGGCTTTTTTTGGGTGGAGGGAAGGAGGGGTCTTCATTTCAGTTTTTATCTTTTTTTTTTTGTGCTCCTCTATTTTGCATCAGTTGAGGGTCTGCCCATGTAACTGAGTGAAGGTTCTGCTGGCATGTAGTGTCTGTATCGGAATGTGTAACAGTTCAGCTTGTTCCAGTTTTCCAGCAGCTAGTGTATTGGTGCTCTAGAGTCCAGTGTAATATTTATTGCTCTGTCTTTTCATATGTGGGTTAGGGCTGTTATGGTGTGAAGTTTTCTGTATAGCTTTTGAGTATCCCTTTGCAGGGTTTTGTGTTATTTCATAAAGTGTCTGGTACTATTTTAAAGCAGGCTCTGGGGCAAGAGCTCCCACCACTCAAAATAAATATGCTGAACGCCAGTGGTCTAAACATCGTGTACAGTCATCACGCAACAAAAACCCATCTGCTTTAAACAAAGTGGAAGGAGTGTGCTCTGTTCCTGAGACGATGATCACAATTTGAATATTTTTGTCTGGTGAGTTGTAAGGGGGATGAAGCATTAATCAGCTAGGATAACCGCATAAACAGGACCACATAAAACACAGTACTATCTTTATGAACTTCATCCTAGCCGGTTAAGTGCTGAAATCACACTTAACCAGCAAATACCAAGAATACTAGGACTAGGGGGCATGTAATGAAGCTACAAAGTAGTAAATTTAAAACTAATTGGAGAAAAGTTTTCTTCACTCAACGTGTAATTAAACTCCAGAATTCGTTGCCAGAGAATGTGGTAAAGGCAGTTAGCTTAGCTGGGTTTAAAAAAGATTTGGACGGCTTCCTAAAAGTCCATAGACCATTATTAAATTGGACCTGGGGAAAATCCACTGCTTATTTCTGGTTTATTTATCATTAAACTTTTTTGGGATTTTGCCAGGTATTTACAACCTGGATTGGCCACTGTTGGAAACAGGATGCTGGGCTTGATGGCTGTCCCAATGTGGCCATACTTACATACTTATGTAACGCTTACCTGACCACCTGTGCCCAGATATTCAATTCTGATGCCCGGACACAGCCCAGCATTGAATATCTGGAAATAAAGCCTGCTGAAATGCTCTACTTCAGGTCTGCACCCATTGCTGCATGGGGAAGCCTCCTATGGATGCAGAATATATGCTTGCATTTAATACTATGACAATTCGGAGTCAGGGGGTCAGTATTTTTTTTATAGTAGAATTCTAGGCAACATAATTTAACTTGGATAATTTTTGTTGCTTATAACCACTGTTGGCCCTCTTTTGGGGCCAAGAGGAAAAATCTTATGCCTGGGTGTGTTGCCTCCGAGGGAGAAGGGCTAGAAAAAAGTGCTACCTGTGGGAAGGGGGGAGGAATAAGTGCTGCCTGTGGATGGCCACAGGAAAAACATTCTGCCTGTTTGTATGCGTGTGTGTGTGTGTGGGGGGGGGGCGCTATGTTTTTCTATCCATGTGCATGGTAAGGGGAAGTGCTGGTAAGGAAGGAGGAAGGGAAAGTGCACTCTCTACTTGCTAATCAATGTGAATGTGAGAGGGGGCATAATGAGAGAAATTTCCCATGGTGCTGGCTCATTTCAGTTAAAAAAAATCAAACAAAATAAAACATGGAAAAGAAAATAAGATGATACCTTTTTTATTGGACATAACTTAATACATTTCTTGATTAGCTTTCGAAGGTTGCCCTTCTTCGAAAGCTAATCAAGAAATGTATTAAGTTATGTCCAATAAAAAAGGTATCATCTTATTTTCTTTTCCATGTTTTATTTTGTTTGATTTCTATTGATAACCTTAAGAGTGGACTAACACGGCTACCACACTCCTCTAGTTAAAAAAAAAAAAAAGAAAAAGAAATATACACACATACATACATCTCCACTGTTTTGATATGCTCGCTTCATAGTCAGTGTTTTAGTCTGGTGTGTGTGTTTTGAATAACCATAATTAATATGTATGAGATATTTATGCAAATGATATGCTAATTTGTCAATCCCCACCCTTTGCTCCCCGCCCCAAAATGAAACATACTACTCCCATGACACAACAGATAATATTCACAGCTTGTTCCCTCCAAGATTACAGCTCTCATCATCAGAAGAATTAAATCATTCTTCTTTATATTCTTCTTGGTTATTTTACTATTGTTATGTTGTTAACAAAATTGTAAGTTTTATGTTAAACTGTACCTGCTGTACACCGCCTTGGGGATTCTCTTCATAAAGGTGATTAATAAACACCAATAAATAAATAAATATGACTGACACAAACTCCCCTTCTTTTCTAACTCATTTTACTCTCTTACATATGTATGTTTCATCTTTGCATTTTACGTATTGTATTGACATTGTAAATAGTATACTGTGCCATACTTTGTATTGTTATTTGAATATTTTTACTGCGGTAATTGTCTATTGCTTATGCTTGACTTATTCTTGTTGTATACTGCCTTGAGTGAATTCCTTCAAAACGGTAGTAAAGAAATCCTAATTAGTTAATTAATTACTCCAAATCAAGTAACCAAACTAAATTAATTATGGAACTGGGATAAAGCTAACGTTGATTTTTATACTAAGGATGAAAAGATTCTGTCAGTCATTTTTACTGTATGACCCAAACTGAGAAACAGTTAAGGCCTATATTATGTTTTATGAAAGGCATTTGCTACTGCCACAGAACTGCACCCTGATTACTGGTGCTGAAATATTTGTTTTCTTTTGTATAATGCTGTACATTTTAGTACAGTAAATACATTTCTCTTTCCATATCAACAGGAAATTTAGAACACCACAGGATCTTTATGATATCAGTTGATTTTTAACAAAAATGTAACTCTCTTCCTACAAAAAGACCTGATCTTAGAATCATCGAAATGACAGTTTGACAATGGGACCTTTCTAATAAAGGACATTAAGTTTGGGGCTTAACATGCTTTAGCACAAACATTTAGGGGCCCTTTTACTAAGCTGTGGTAAAAGGGGGTCTGCGCTAGTGTCAGTGTGGGTTTTTGATGCACACTGAGGTCCTCTTTTACCACAGCAGGTGAAAGACTGATCATTTTTGGGGAAAAGAAACGACTGTGTCTTAAGTGAACCACCTGCCGCATGGCCTGACTTATTGCATGCTATTGCCATGGTAGCCATACCACATTTTGTCCTTGCCAGGTGCACTGAAAAATGGACATGCATGCGTCCAAAACACATGCCTACACCAGCACACCTTAGTAAAAGGGCTCCTAAATATTTAGTCTTGTCTTTATTAAGTTTAAATTTGAACATCAATGCCCAAGACTCTAAAATATCAAACCCGCGTAAACGGGATACATATAATATCCCCCACATAAAAGGGCAAAGCCCATTTTGGAGAGTTTATAACTTAAGGGGT
This sequence comes from Microcaecilia unicolor, assembly GCF_901765095.1. Taxonomy (NCBI): domain Eukaryota; kingdom Metazoa; phylum Chordata; class Amphibia; order Gymnophiona; family Siphonopidae; genus Microcaecilia; species Microcaecilia unicolor. Next base: position 85,389,340 of record NC_044042.1, on the reverse strand, counting down.
CTAAAAGAATATTAAAACAGGATTGGCGACATTAGCGAACTTTGGGGAACTCCATAAGTGAGGATCCAGGATCCCTGGAACCACTCTTCCTAAATTATGTATACCATAATTTGACTTTCACCAAATCAAATGCATTCGACATATCAAACTGCATTAAAAGAACCCTTTTACCATTACTAATCTCTCCTCTAAACTCCGATAGCAAGGTCCCCAGAACTGTTTCTGTGCTATAACCACATCTAAAACTGGACTGAGGTTCATGTAAGGTATTATCATATTCCAAATATTCCTTCCATCACCTTAGTTAATAGAAGTATACATGACACTGATCTATATTTACTTACATTATTGGTCTTTAAAGAGGAATTCTTACTGATAGGCGTTAGTAAATTATAAGCAATATTGCAAGGAAAAGAACCAACCAGTGTTAAGCATGTATAGCTATTTAATAAAACTTCCTCAGGCATTTCTCATTAGATATACTGGGCAGTTGTCCAAGTACCAGTAGAGGAGTATTTTTTCAAATACATGGAAACAAAAGTTTGGGAAGGAAGGGTATAAGAGGTACACTATGCCTTCATCATTTTCAGAAGAGAACATCTAAATCTGTTAAATTAAAAGGAATAAGGGCTTGTCTGATTTTATCAGTTTTACCCTTAAAGAATAGGGCATGATCCTTGGCCGAAGGGGAAGAGTTATCAGTGGACAGTAACTTTGATGAGTTGGTTAATTTATTCAATACTAGGAAAAAAGCCCGTTTCGTGAAAAAAAAAAAATTAAACAGGCGCTAGCAAGGGTATCGTGAAAGCATGTTCTTATCTCTCTCCCCTGCCCTCCCATCCATGTCCATGTCCGAGGTCGCAGCGGCGGCAGGCTCGGCTCGCCTCCCCTTCCCTCTCAGTGTCCCGCCCTCCTCTCACATCATTTCGTCTTTCTGCGAGGGCAGGACACAGTGGAAAGGGAATGCAGGAGGTGAGATGACGTAAGCTCATTTGCATACGATTACGAACCTAGAGAGCCAGCCATCCAGGGACAGACAAATTATTATATAGGATGATAATTTTTCCATCAAAACCTTACTTCCTAATCAAAGATATAAAGTAGGATAACTTAGCCGGCTTAACCTTAGATTTATAATTGTTTATTACCACCCTCCATTGCAGTCTGTTTTCCTCTAAGCTGTTGTCTATGTTTTCATTCTAGACCCGAACAAATCCCTCAGAAGCTTACTATTAATAATGTTGATTTCCAACTTTCCTCAGTTAAGATTTTGGAGGTTCAAATTTGACAGTACTATCTCATTAGAACCACGGGTAAACTGTGTAGTTAAAAAGTGTTTCTTTTCACTGAAGAAGCTTCATAGAATTAGGAAAAAGTTTTTGAATTTACTTAATATGAACAATTGATACCCTCTTTGTTGTACTCTCTTGATTACTGCAATTTGATCTATCTGGGTTGCTCTAAGGGCTCATTAAGAAAGCTGCAAACAGTGCAGAAATCGGTGTTCAGATTGATTTTTGGTTTGACTGTTTCTTCTTTCTATATAAAACTTCATTGGTTTAAATTAGCTTGCTTTCTTTTTAAAGTGTTACAAGGGCAGATTCCTAATTATATGCTTGCTCACTTTTGTTTTGCTTCCTCTAATAGAGCCTGGAGATTTATTACTGATAACTTTTTCATATTTTCTACAGTTAAAGGAAAGAAAAGATTAAGTCATTTTGATGGGTTAGTAGCATCAGGGAACATGTTTATGAAAAGAAATTGCAGGATTGTTTTTTCCATCTCAGTCCTACTTGTCATTTAGGAAGCATATAAAAACCTATTTAGAAAATGTTGTAACTACAGTGTTTTCTTTTTTTCTACTGCTGCCTAGAAGTTTGTTCTGGTTTCTTTAATTTGGAACCCACTTAGAACTGCAAGGCATTAGCAGATACAAATCCGGATGTAATGTAATGTGGTAAATACTCCAACCCTTCCTATCTCTGATAGTTTGAAAATTTGGGGAGTAATATTTGACCGTTAGCCAAAAAGATGTTCATCATGTTGTGGAAGCTCAAGCGAGTACGCCACCTCTTCCCGAGACCACTCTTTGGAAATATGGTACAATCATTGGTGCTTTGTCACACAGACTACTGCAATGGTACATTAGCAGGGTGTAAGGGTTTTGTCTTGAGAAAACTACAGACTGTCCAAAATACGGCAGCGAAACTTGGTCTTCAATAAAGCCCGGTTCGATAGTGCGACGCCTCTTCTTGCTAAACTTCACTGGCTTCCGATGAAGGAGCGCACTGAATTCAAGGTTTGCACCATGGTTCACAAAATCATCAATGGGGATGTCCCAAGTTACTTGCTGAATATGATTGACTTGCCAGCCAGAAATGCTGACCTGTCCTCAAGATTATACCTCACCTTGCACTATCCCAGCTGGAAAGGCTGTAAGCACGGATCTATTCAAACATCAAGCTTTCCCTTCATCAGTGCGCAACTATGGAATGCACTTCCTAGAGACATCACCAGTCTGAGAGACTACCTTACCTTTCGCAAGGCACTAAAAACGCATCTGTTTACCAAAGCATTTTCTCCGGGAACAATATAGGATTATCGCCTCTGCCAGCTGGCATACGTGGATCCTGTTTAGTCCTATTCTTTTGTCCTGTTATATGTAAAGTATCCTTTCTTTCTTGCCCTTCTGCTCTACTATTCGCATTTGTATCTGATATCACCTGGAGTTCTCTCTCTCTCTCCAGTTTATGTAAGCTACATTGAGCCTGCATGTGTGTGGGGATAATGTGGGGTATAAATACCTTAATAAATAAATAAAATGTTTCCTAAAAAAATCTTAATTTTCAAAAGCTCTTTGTTAAACCAATTTTGCCTCACTTTGTCAGGTCATTTCTTAAGCAGTGCTATTTCGTCTAAGATTTTTCTGCCAAGCTCATTCCAGTTTAGTAATAACAAAACAACTTCTTGTTCTGAACTATGATCTACCCTGCTCCAGAAAGTATTATCATTTTTACCTCTTGTAATATAATTAGTTGACATGTTGAAATTTTTTTCATAATGTCCTTCCATTAGCTTATAAAATATAGTCTATAATGATCAGACCAACTGAGTCCCAATGTTGTCTCGATACCAAAAAATTATCGAGCGTTAGTTTTATTTTAATCATTTATCATTTTTCATTTTACAAGGGTCACTTGCAAACAGTAATACAGCGATGACTGTACAAGAGTGTTAGTTTTATATGCAAAGAGATCTAACTGATGACCCTTTGAATGTGCGATAGCGAATGAGAGTAATATATTTAATGAGTTCAGAAAGAAATTTACTGTCTTGACCTTAGGATCACTACTTTGTTCTAAATGTAGATTCAAGTCCTCTAGTAAGATAATATTGGCATATTCCATATTAACTGCTGCTATAAAATCTACAAAGTTCTCATGAGCAATTTTCCATTTTCATGGCAGAAAAAAATAGAATACAACATAGTGAATCTTCTCATCTTGAATAGTACAGGATAACATCTCCAATGAAGATGACATAAAAGCAAGTTTCCTCTGAACAAAGAGGAATAAGTATAGATTAATGCTATACCCTCTCCCTTATTTCCCTGGGTTGGTGAACCATATCTATTTGCAGAATCATCAGAAAGTTATAGCCAGGTTTCTGAAATGACCACCAGGCCTGGTTGTTCTGCTATCCACTTCTTAATTGTACTTGCTTTGTTTACTACATACCTGGTGTTAATATAATAAACAGGTATATGCATAAGTTGAACTAACATCTTGTAAATGACCTACTGTGGTCAACTGGTGTGCAAAAGAGCCATGTTTCAACTTTCTAAATCTGTCGTGTTGATTCTTCTGTGTCTTCTATTAAATTTGGCATAACCAACTCACAGTCAAGCATTACGACTGTGAGATACATGATGTATTTTTGGCTGCCGTAAGTGAGATATAAAACAGTCAGTATCTGCCAACCAAGACCGTAGAAGACATCGCTGTTTCCCAGAAGTAAGAAAACATGTCAACTATCTCAGGTTCATGGCCATGCTAAAGTCACATATTTAGCTCACCACAATAAAAACTTAAAGTAAAAGGAACCTATCAGCCTACAGACTTCAGTGAAGTGACCACAATAAAAAAATATCTGGTTAATGCAGTCCTACGTAACATTACTAAAACATATTCCAAAAACAAAATCAAACTTAAAAATTGCACACAAAGTTGCGTTTGGAAGCAGTTTCTAGAATTGGATAGCAAGGCTTCTTTCATCAGGAAGGATTATCTTTCAACCAATTTGTTCCATTAAGGTACCCAGTTTCTGAAAAAATGCCACCATCTGACAAGGGCAGGCCATGCCCCTTTGATGGCATGCCTAAGGCAGTGTGCTTCATTCTTGGCGCGCTTTTCAGCTTGAAAAGGTAGGAAGTGATGACACAGTGGGTGGGTCCAAGCTGCACCACCGGAGATGCTGCTGTGCGTAGTGAAAGATGCTGAAATAAGATGTTACCAACAATCAGGATGAAAAGCACAGATCAGAGGGACAGCAGACAGTAAAAAGCCTTCCTCTGTCTTGGCATGCGTTTCAGCTTGAACAAGCAGGAAATGACGATACAGAATGGGTGGGGCCAAGCCACACCACTGGAGACACTGCTGTGCATAGTGAAAGATGGTAAGATAGTGGTGCTGTTTTCTTGAGATGTCTGAAGCCAGTAACTCCTGGGAACTGGTTTTCTTAGTGCAAGTGCCACAAAGCTCTGAAATGCACAGAAAAAATAAGATAGGTGGAGATGCCAGTCTACCTCATTCATGACTTTATTTAAAGGAATGAGGCATTCTGAACAAAAAGAACCAAGCCAGGAATTTACAAACTTAAAATACCATGTCCTCTCAGGCAGGCAGGTGCTCTGTTCCATTCCAGCTGGCTACATATGGTCTGTATAAAAAAATATATAGGGAACACATGAGAGTAACATATAGCACAAACAACTTAATAATAATCCTCTTTAAAATGAGAACTTCCTAAATTTTTATAATTTTATATATTTTATCGATTTTCCTAAAAATAGGGATGAAAAGCCTCAACAGACTCCATCTTGGCAGAAGAGCCAATCGATTATGGGAGTTCTGTCATCATGGGCTAAAAAACCTCCCAAAATTTTAATTGAAAATAGTCCAGACAAACTTTTTACTTAGTCGAGTTCAACAGCCATGAAGTGGAGTGAGCTTGTATTTCACGGACCCTGACGCAGCTATTGAAACTTTGGCCATTGTCGGCCGTGGAATGGTATAGAAGGAGTTTGTGCATCTTTCAAGCTAAGTAAAAAGTTTGTACCATTTTCAATTAAAATTTTGGGAGTTTTTTTTAAGCCCATGATGACAGAGAGAATTCCCATAATCGATTGGTTCTTCTGCCAAGATGGAGTCTGTTGAGGCTTTTCCTCCCTATTTTTAGGAAAATTGATAAAAAAATATATAAAATATAAAAATTTAGGAAGTACTCATTTTAAAGAGGATTATTATTAAGTTGCTCACGATATACATGTAGCCTGTATCAGTTACATCAGCTACAGCAAACCGAGGCTAAAAGCTTCCTACAAGCCGGTAAAGCTGCATGGTGAGTCAGTCTCCTCACTGTAGTGGTGACATATACAATGTGAATCTGTAACTTGGTAGGAGATTTTGTACAAGTAAGGCTGAACATCCTTTAAACTTCTGTCAAATGTATAGTTAAATATGGTTGTGTGAAATATAGTTTTCAAGCCTCCAGTCACCTTTATTAATAGGAAGAAGGAACTTGAGTGTAGATCTTGTTTAAGATTTGTATCTGTTGTAAATCTAAATGTTCCTGGAACACAGTACTTTTTTGCTGTTTGTTTTATTGCTGACATTTATTTCTTCTCAAGTTTCTGTCCTGGTCATCCTCGTAGTGTGGGCTTGATAGATGCTACTGAGATTTTTTTTCTTTACTATATATAATTTAATTTATAATAGTGTGTATCTTTAGCACTTTCTGTACAACCGTATACTATAATATGTAAATTGCATTTAAAAATAGAAAACAAAAATTGCCTGACTGTGGCAGGTATTCATGCATGTTCATCACTTTTACAATGTTGATCTTTTCACCACGTTTCTTCCCCACCTTTGCCAGCATCAGTCAAGTTCACATTGATCATGAGTGCATCCCTTGGGTGGTGGTAACCATTATCTGAGAAAAGCCAACAATTTTTGTCTGTAGAACTCCAGGGATATTTGTCCTAGTTCACCACTTTCATCTTCTACAGTGCATCCTAGAAAAGAAAGGAAAATGAATATTAAATTCAGACAGCAAAGATATAATAGAAATATATCAATATAGTACTCATAAACCACTAATTTCCCCAAAAGGGTTCATTGCGGTGTACAAATAATCTCTTTCCTTTTGTCTATCTTGCCTCATTTACCTTTCCATGTTCACATTTTCTTAAACCTTACTACTACTATGTATATATCAGGTTGTAATGTTCTCCATATAATACTTTATAATTCTATTTACTATGTAAGCCGCATTGAACCTGCTGTTATGTGGGAAAGCGTGGGGTACAAATGTAATAAATAAATAAAAAGATATCAACTTATCGTTCATTACTTAGCCATAATATAAAACCTTCAACAACTAAACAACATGCTAAGGTCACTCAAATAAAAAAAAGTTTTAATCTTTTTCTGAAATACTAAGGGGCTTTTTACAAAGCCGCGCTAGTGTTTTTAGCTCGCAGTAAAAATCAGCTGGTGGTAAACGCTAAGACACCCATATGAAGGGCAACTCAGCATTTACTGCCAGCTGATTTTTACCACGAGCTAAAAACACTACCATGGCTTTGTAAAAGGCACCTTGGTATTTCAGGAAAAGATTAGAACTTTTTTTTATGTGCGAAACCTTTGTAAAAGCCACCTTTAAATAACTCATTGCTGGATTTCTAATTAACTACACAAATGACTACTAAATACCCAATTCAGCTTATGAATTTAAAGCCAGCTATTATAGCGTGTCTATATAAAGACTGAAAAGCGTTTCTGCTACATTTTTATTATATTTTGACAAATGTTGAAGTCATGTTGCATGAAAAAGACTTCTCATCTAAGTAAAGTGCTTCCATGGCCCTTTCCAACTTCTATTAGATTACATTCTGTTTTGGATTTACAGTGGAGGAGTAGCCTAGTGGTTAGTGCAGCGGACTTTGATCCTGGGGAACTGGGTTTGATTCCCACTGCAGCTCCTTGTGACTCTGGGCAAGTCACTTAACCCTCCATTGCCCCTGGTACAAAATAAGTACCTGAATATATGTAAACCACTTTGAATGTAGTTGCAAAATACCACAGAAAGGCAGTATATCAAGTCCCATTGCCCTTTCCCTTAATGAGAATGTTTGCAGATGAAGTGTTATAATGGATTCTATGACCTGTTTGCACAGATGGGGAAACTCTACTTTACCTTGAAATCTCCCATAGCCTCTCTTAACGCTGTCAAGTTCATCAGCAGAATGTCACATAAGTAAACTCAAAATCCAAGCCTTGTGTTCCCACTGTTCCAATGGAATACCCCAGTGTTCTGGAGGAGGATGGTGGGTGAACCAAAGTCAGCACTGTTTCCTCAATCTGGTGACCTTCCACTGAAACCTCCAGCACTTCTGAAGGTCGGTTCAGCTTGATCTCGTGTACTGTAGGAACCAACTCAAAGAACCTTCCCTCTTGACAAACCTGTTCTGAAAATTAGAAAGAGTAAGAAGCTCAAAAGATATTTAAAAAAATTATATATATATATATATGAATATAGAGAGAGAGAAATTAGAAAAGGTTCAAAGGGCAACCAAAATGATTAAGGGGCTAGAACTCCTCTCATATGAGAAAAGGCTTAGGGCTCTTCAGCTTGGAAAAGAGACTGCTGAGGGGAGGATATGATTAGAGGTCCACGAAATCCTGAGTGGAGTAGAACAGGTAAACATGATTTGATTGTTTACTCTTTCAAAAAATTAAGATGACAAGAAGACACTCCATGAAGTTACATGGTTCATAGTTTTAAACAAATAGGAGAAAATATATTTTTCCATTCAATGAATAGTTCAGCTCTGGAACTCGTTATTGGATGATGGTGCGGAAAAAGCAATTAGCATATCTGCATTTTTTAAAGTTTTGGACAAGTTTTTGGAGGAAAGTCCATAAACTGCTATTAAGATAGATAGGGGAAAGCTACTATTTATTCCTGGGGTTGGTAGCATGTAATCTTGCTATTCTTAGATTCTGCCAGATACTTGTGGGCTAGATGGACTATCGGTCTGAACCAGAATGGCAATTCTTATGCTCTTAAGGGCTAAATCATGCTCCAAACCCTGCTGTAGGAAGGCCAACTAGCTGGCACAGTGCTTTGCATGGTGAAGTATGCCTCTCAGAGCACCAGCTCTCAAACAGTCTCCACATGTGAACATAAGCCACAGAGGTGGAGGCAGGGCCATTAGGCCACCTGATGTGAGTGTCTGTGCCTGCACTCTTCTGGAAGCGGCATCTCCCCCTTCCTTCCTCCACCCCATTCCCCAAGATTTACCTTATGTTTAAAAGCCGGCGGTGGCAGCGATTCCAGTACGCTGCACTGCCGCCAGCACCTGCCTCTTCTCTTTACTGTAGCCACTTCTCTGATGTAACTTCCTGTTTCATCAGAGGCGGCCGAAGCAGAGAAGAGGCCAATGTCGGCGACAGGGCAGTGTACTGGAATCACTACCTCCACCAGCTTTTGGAACATGAAGAAAGAAGAAACTTAGCCCGGGGGAAGGGGGGAGCGAGGCATCTCTGCCCTGGGCCAACCCTGGGAGGCGGGACTACAACAAGGTCTGAATAACCAATGCCAAGTAACCTTTATTCTTCAGTTGATGTCACTCAAGGGAAAAAAAAGGGAGACAGAACCTCCATTAAGATGGGACCCTGCCAGATGATCGCCGAGGTCCTTGTTAAAAGGAAGGAAGCCCTCCAGAAGGCACTGGAGGTCTGTGTACCAAGGGCATCACAGCTAATCTGATGCCGCTAAATCACCAACAAGGGATGTCTTAACACCCTCTGCAGCACTCTGCCAATCAGATGCCAAGGGGAGGGACACAAGTGGGCTCCCTGTGGGGCCAGAGTTGTACCAGCGTGTCTATGCTCACAGCTATAGCCTCCCTTAAGACCATCAGATCTCAAGAAAGAAACCCCCAGTGATCCACGTGACCAAACTTCTGGAAACAGCTCCCACTTGCCAGCGTGTTCTCCAATCCATGTGAGTTGATGAGAGGACTAACAAATTCTTCTCCGCCCAATGGCGCAGTGACACACCCTCCAGAGCCACTATTACCCTCTTGGTCTCTCACTGCTTGCTGATATAAGCCATCATGGTTGCATGGTCCAATATCACCCAGAGAGCCTTCCCTGCCAGGATTGTGAAGAAAAACCTGGAAAGCCAAGCAGATGGTTCGGGTCTCTGGGTAATTGATAGGCCAAAGTTCCTACCTCTCTGTCCAAGAGCCTAAGTCCACATACCACGGGCACCTCAGCCAGTCCAGGGCCACCAGGATCACCCTGCCCCAATGGGCTGCCACTTTTCTCAACGGACGACCTAACATTGACCACGGAGGAAAAGCATACAGCAAGCCCCCCCTCCACAAATTTTAAAAAAATAATAAAATAACTCCTGTTTGCCACCAAAGCCATGTTAAATAAAACACCAGGAGTTACTTTATTATTATTTTTTTAATTTGCGCTGGTTGGGTAGTTAAGGGCATACTAGGAGCCATCGTAGGTTATAGAGCATGAAATAAAGCTGGTACAAATTCTCCAATCCTGCTTCAATATTCCAGCCCAGTCAGCTACACAAGCCTCTCTGCCCAAGCTGAAAGACCAACAACTGGCACCTGTGGCAACCCACGTGAAGATCGACACACACCTGCACCAAGTAGATCTAGAGACCTCTGATGCTGCTGGCACGTAGACTGCAGTTTTGCCTACCTCGCTTATTTCCCACGAGTTTGGGCTTATTTCATTTAATTTGCAGTATGCTTCATTTTATACTATTACAAATTACTCGAGGGAAAAAAAAGTTGAGGAAAGAAAATTTTTCTTCTTGAAATTTTTATTAATTTTATAATGATACAGGGAAGAGAAATGCAAAGTACAAGGAATAATCAAATAGTCAAATCAAAGAATATCAATATATATGTAATAGAGAAGGGATTAGGGGAAAACAATATTACAAATAAATTCAAAACCTGCTCTCCTCTTTACCTGTCCTGGTGGGGTCGGCTGGAATCAATAAAAATGACCTCCCCCAAAATTACGTTCATTTTAATTATGTTACCTATTTTATTTCCCCCTTGCTTTTATAAAAGTATTGACACAATTTTAAGTAAGTTCTTGTGGTCTGGGAAAGAAACAATTTTTTATTGTATTTCGTATGTGGCTTGTCCCCCCCCCCTTAGACTTTTCTAGATATAGGGAGTTATAAAGTTTTGGGGTTGAAAACTCGCAGGTAGCTTATTTTTGGGCTTGTTGCCATCGCCACTCTCTGGAAATAAGCGGGGTTGGCAACATGGTAAAAATTCTGTGCGGGAAACTTGCCTACTATGAACCACAAACCAAGTTTCCAACTCACCTACCTCCTTCTCTCCGGTCCATTTGCACTGCAATGGAGACGCAGAGAGAAACCAGGTCATCCATTCAAACTCCTCCATACTGTTGTGTTGACTGTTTTTCCCTCAGAACTAACGCAGTCTGTACCCCCCCCCCCCCCCACCCCCACTGAGCTTGTCCTATCGGAACGCACGGCTTCCCCACACCTGGCCAATGGTCGGCAGGCTCTCTCAGGCACTATTGGCTGTCTTGGTTGCAGAGGCGGTGTCAGCTCTGCTGCTCTGAGATTGGCTGCTTCCCCCTCGTCTGTTCGGCCAATTGAAATTGGGCACTAGTTGTGGATTAACTTGTGTGAGTGGGGGGAGCTGCGTACAGAGGGTCAGGGGAGGAAGAGGGTAACATTGCTTCCGGTTCTTCGTTGCAAGGGAGTAGCTGGGTGAGTGTAAAAAAATTTGGACTTTATTATTATTTTTTTTTTTAGTGAAAATGTGCTTATTTTGACACGACTACTTGGGAACACTGTGTCTGTGTGCCCTTGCCCCTTAGTCATCATAAATCTCCTTGCATCGACCCTGATAGAAAGCAAATGCAGCTGCGCTGAATATATCACATGGAAAAAAGTTCTTTTCCATTCCAATCGCATCAGCACGCCGTATTTTGCGCTTCAAGCGCTGGTACTCAAATAAGAATAAGATACTCTTTCTACTACATCCCAAATGTCTTCCTGTGTGAGCATTTGCCATTTATTTAACTCGCACATGTCCAGGCCGCCCACCTCATTTATTTCTCTTTGTACGGGAGAGGCACGGAACCTATTCTGCCGCAATGGAGAGCGGCTCGTATCTTTCTCTACTATGAAAATGCAAAGTCCTGAAGACACAGCTCATCGTCTTTGGACAATGGCTAGTATAAAGACGCATCCTCAGCCCCCCACCCCCCCCCCAAGATATTTGTAAAGCAGTTGCTCGGGGTAGCCTTGCATACTTTTACGGAGCACTACCTGCATCAGTACTGCCTCATCGTTAATCGACTCCAACGAGCTAACCTAAGTTGTCCTTGATTTACACTTTTCGGACACGCTGCGCTCTCTCTTGACTCCTCTGACGCAACTTGACTTCCTGTTTCCGGCAAGGCGGGATGTAGAGAGGGTGAGGAGTGGACGGTTGTTTGTGACATGTATGTGTGTGTGTAGTAGTAGTGTATCTTAGTGGGGTCGGGGGCATCACCGGAGAAGTAAAGCTGTGGGATTGTTGTTAGTGGGCGACCTCGGGTATTAGTTTGGTCGGGGGGTGGGGGTGGGGGCTGAGGGAGAGGTGCCGTATTGTGGCCAAGGAGGAGAGTGGTAGATGGAGAGGTGACAGATCATGCGGAGGGGAGAGGCCGACCCCCGGATGGGTGTGAGGATGGGTGCTCGGCATGTGAGAGTGTGACTTGGTAACTTTGAAAGCCCTATAAATTTCATGCTCCCTAAATGTTGGAAAATTGCTTGCAGGAAAATCTCAGTTCTTATGATGGTTCACCAGCAGCAAGTTCATTGTGGTACTGGTTACATAGTAACATAGCTTTTTTTTATTATTATTATTATTATTTTTTTTTTTTTAATGTCCAAGAATTTTATTGGTTTTAGAAAAAGACAATTTATCAAGGAATAGCATCAACTGTAACACAGAATTCAAACATTAACTTCTCTGTGTAGCACAGCTTCTTAAGCTGCAGGATTCCAGAATGCCCTGGAAATATTAGTAAATTCTAATATTTTAAGGCTTTGAAATGTTTGTGTAGAGGTGGTATTAAAAAAAATAATGTAGCTTGGAGGTAAAGTATTACTTAATTCATGGGGAGGAAAGGATGTGACCAGCTTGGCCGTGTGAACTTGGATGTTTGTTTTCTTGGTTTCCTGAGCTTTTTTTGGGTTCTACAGGTGTGGCACTGACAAATGGCAGCCAAACTGTTTGAAACCATTGGCAAAGTTGGCCTAGGACTGGCTGTGGCAGGAGGAGTAATTAACTCTGCATTGTACAATGGTGAGTAACAGGAATTTTTTAAACCGTTGAGTTTTTTTTTTTATGTTGCTATTGGTTCATTGTGGTGGTCCATGTCTACAACATTGAAAAGATTCTTTCTAATCATCATAAGTTCCTGAACTGGTGCTTTTTCAAAAGTTATATTGTCAGACTGATTTTCCCTCTAAAGAAGGGGTTCTCAACTTAGCCAGACAGGTTTTCAGGATATCCCCAATGAATCTGCATGGCATAATGCAAGACAGATTTGCATACAGTGGAGGTAGTGTATGCAAATTTTACATGCATATTCATTGCTGATCGCCTGAAAACTTGACTGGCTAGGTGTCTCCTGAGGACTGGGTTGAGATCCACTGCTCTAAAACTTTCTCAGTTCACATTTGAGTAAAGAATCCCTTAGAGCAGTAGTTCTTAACCTGTGTGTCACCAAAACTTTGGCATGGACAGCAGTCTATCTACAAATGGGATACTAGAGATTGGGTACTTGAAATCTCCATAATTGGTTCCTTTTCTGCTTCTCCATTACCCCCCTCCCCCCAATGATACTTGCTGTGACCAGTCCCAAATGGAAGTATTACAGGCCTGCTGTCCATATGTTCTGTTTCCTATAGCATATTGTTAAGGTTTTGTGTTATTACACAGTATTTGGCAGTAACTGTTACTGAGGTGACATCTGAATTTAAAATATTTGTTTTGTATGATATACTAGAAGTGTAAACATCCTAGCTCTATGATCTGTGTAGATCCTAGAATACATAAAGGTTTCTTGATGTTGATTGTAAGTTAGTGTAAATTGCCATCCATTCAGTCTCATATTGCAGTGGTTCCCAGACCTGATCCTGGAGGCATCCCAGCCAGTCACTCATGAATATTCATTGTGGATATCCTGAAAACCTGACTGGTTGGGGTGCCTCCAAGATCAGGTTTAGGAACTACTGCCATATTGGAAAAACTGCATTCAACATGCCAGATTTCTTACTGATAAAGTGAAGATTAAAAAATTCTTTTCAGAAAAATAAAATGTAGTAACTTTACTTTTAACGGTTTATAAAATAAAGAATATTTTATATTTCCAGTTCATCATTTTTAACAAAATGTTTTGGAATAATGTGTATATATATATATGTTTTTGTTTTTTTTGTTCAGCTTTGAATTTTAGTGTTCAGTGTGTCTCACTTACAAACATTGTCCGTCAGGTGTGTCACAACAGATTAGAGTATACTTCTTTGTAATAAAGTGTATTCGTGTGAGAGATTTGCATGCAGTGGCTGGGGGGGGGGGGGGGGGGGGTGTACCTCTAGGATACACCCCCCCCCCCCCCCAGCCACTGCATGCAAATCTCTCACACGAATAGTCATTGTGGATATCCTGAAAACCTGACTGGCTGGGATGCCTCCAGGACCAGGTTTGGGAACCACTGCTATATGGATTACTTTGCATTAGACTACACTAAACGTCTCTGCCATTTAGATGCCCAGTTCCCTCTCAGTTAGTCTGCTTATGCTTTAACTATTTTGAATATCTTTGTCTCGCGTGCAAATTGATCACCTCGCTCTGTAGTCTGCTCTTCAGTCTGGGGTCCTTTTAGGCGCGCTAGAGTTTTTAGCGAATGCTAAAAATAAGCATGCGCTAAGCGTTAGAGATGCCCATGTATCTCTATGGACGTTTTCTAGCGTTTAGCGTGCACTAATCAGCGCACACTAAAATCACTAGCGTGTCTTTGTAAATGACCCTCTGTTGTCTTTATGCACATCCCTGGGACACTTTTGCTGTTCACCTTTTTCCATTGAAAAATAAACATTTAGTCCTACTCCATTTTCTGCCTTTAAGCTAGTTCCCAATTAACTGTGTTAATTGGCTCACCTTTAATACTTATGTCTTCACAGTACCTGTATATAATATGTAAGCCGCATTGAGCCTGCCATGAGTGGGAAAGCGCGGGGTACAAATGTAACAAAAAAAAAAATAAAGAAGCTTGTTGAGCAAGACTTCTCTGGACTAATCCCACGTTTGACCTGATCTCATTAAATCATCAATATCTGTATATCCTGGAATTGTTCTTTAACTTCTATTCTACTCAATCCCACATTCTTGACAGATTACAAAATCACATACATATTATTAAAAAATACAACACAACCTATAGACCAGACAAATCAAAACAAACAGTGATTGTTTAAAAGATCCTGTAAACGCCATCTTCCCTCTTAGTCCTTAATGCTTCCCAACTCCCTGAATGCCTTCAAAAATAAAGGGTCCTGTTTACAAAGGCGTGTTAGCATTCGTTAATGCGAGCTGACAGGGTACGTGCGTTAACTGTGTAGGCATCTATAGGAATATTGTAGGCGCCTACGCAGTGCGTGCTAATTGTGAGCACGCCCTAACAAACATTAAC
This sequence comes from Microcaecilia unicolor, assembly GCF_901765095.1. NCBI lineage: Eukaryota > Metazoa > Chordata > Amphibia > Gymnophiona > Siphonopidae > Microcaecilia > Microcaecilia unicolor. Next base: position 85,374,287 of record NC_044042.1, on the reverse strand, counting down.
GTGCCTTTTGTATAGAGCTGTTTGGGTTTTCAATCAGTCAGCTTTGTATGTTTTTGAGCTAGTAGGGCAGTTAGCTAGCTTGTGTCTTGGTTTTCTCACAGACCATAGACAGGCTTGCTTAGCCCTAGTAATGGGCCATAAACTTTAAGTGTCTTGTTTGTTTCAAACAGACTCTGAATTAATACAGAGCCATTTTTAGTGAAGGACCAGTATGAGTGATAGGTAAAGAGGTTACAAAGGGCAAATGATGAATATTTGAGAAAAATACCAAAGAGCTGAAGGTGACCTTAGAGGTCAGAGTTGAAGGATACCAGATAAGTAAGAGAGAAAATATAAGGTATTAAATGATTGGACAAAATTAAGCTTCAGTAGTCTGACAGCTTCTGAAGAAAAACAAAGAGAGAGTGAGTTTATTTTCCTTATACTGAAATTTGGACTGATATAAATAGTAATTCAATTTTCTGTAATACTGGGATAAAAGAATTGTAACGATTTATTTACTCTAATAAATTTTAGCATTATTATAAAAGAGAGAAACTGAACTCTGAAGTGGTTAGTGCAGTGGACTTTGATCCTGGGGAACTGAGTTCAAGTCCCACTGCAGCTCCTTGTGATTCTGGGCAAGTCACTTAACCCTCCATTGCCCCTGGTACAAAATAAGTACCTGAATATATGTAAACCGCTTTGAATGTAGTTTCAAAAACCTCAGAAAGGCGGTATATCAGGTCCCATTTCCCTTTTCCCTTTCCCCTTTTTCCTTTGCCAGAAGGGCTTGCTTTTTTTAGTCTCTTCTGCTCAGCTTCCTTTTAGAGGCAAGAAGGGAGTGCCCTATATACACTTTGTAAACAGGGCCCAACTGTTTCCTAAAAGTGAGTAAAGTTTCAATTTTACTTATCTCCAGTGGCAAAGAATTCCACAATTTGGGCCCTGCAGTTTGAAAAGTAGTTGCTCAGAGACCTACTAAATTTACAGCTCAAACTTGAAACCTCCTAACAACGCTGATTATCAGACCTTAGTAAACAAGTTAGTTTATACTTTTTGAGAGTTACTGTCATCCAAGAAGATTCCACATTTATTCAGTGCTTTAAAGATTAGAGTAAGAGCCTTAAATTCAATTTTATACACAATCGGTAACCAATACAGTGAAGCCAATGTGGCTGTAATATTTTCCCTATTTGATTTGCCCTTTTTTTTTTTTTTTTTTTTTAAGTTTTCTGTACTTTAGCATATATACCTTTTTGCTCCAAGTGATTTACTGCTCTTTATCTGTCCAAGTAGATGATCCTGTGGAATTGAAACAAATCTCTCATCTTTTAATACCAGTTCTGGCATGTCTCGCTGCACCCTACGCCTGGAATAAACTTCCTGCGCCCCTACGTCTTGCCCCATCCTTGGCCACCTTTAAATCTAGACTGAAAGCCCACCTCTTTAACATTGCTTTTGACTCGTAACCACTCGCCTCCACCTACCCTCCTCTCTTCCTTCCCGTTCACATTAATTGATTTGATTTGCTTACTTTATTTATTTTTTGTCTATTAGATTGTAAGCTCTTTGAGCAGGGACTGTCTTTGTTCTATGTTTGTGCAGCGCTGCGTATGCCTTGTAGCGCTATAGAAATGCTAAATAGTAGTAGGGTACCTCTGTGGTATCATTTTTTTTGTAAAAAAGAAAGCAAAGAATTAATTTAAGGGGTCTTTTACTAAGGCACACTAGAGACGCCCATAGGAATACAGTGGCGTCTCTAGCATTTAACACACTAAAAACACTAGCGTACCTTAGTAAAAGACCCCCTTAGTCTCTGATATGGCTCTGTTCTCCCTTTATCCCTTAATCGTATAGTGGTCTAGCTGAATTTCTCACAGGTTTCTTGTTTCAAATATATTTGAAAACATTTTCACGTTTCTGCCTACAAAAGCAGTTTTTTTTTCTTTACCATATCATGCTTTTTTCTCTTTTTTTGCTGTTTTATTGCAAACTAATGTTTGAGATTTGCACAGTTTTCTAAATTATTTTCCCTGCCGTTTTCTGTTCTTGCCTTTTGCTCTGAGTTACTACTACTACTATAAATCATTTCTGCAGCGCTTCACAATTGAACCTGAGCCAGATTTGTTGTGTGCGCAATCAGTGTTTAGGCCATTTGTTCTTTGTGAAGCTTAATAAACAATTAGAACTCGGATCTTTGACTGTGAGGAAACAGGCTGGATGATTCTAATCTTTTAGCAACCAGATTATGTCAGAAAGAGGTTTGACAGTGTTGCAGGTTTTCCTGTTTTAGCAAAACTTTACCAAAGAATGACTTGCCACACTTCAGTAATGAGTGTTACTTCAAGACAAATATTCCTGCACTTGGATTCAAAAACTGATTTAAGGGGTACCATAGTTTCAAGAATATGAATTGAACTTAGCAGTTTTGAAGGCAGGAGAATGGGACTAAAGGTCTGGTAATGGGGAGGAGTGATTGGTAAGGGAAGGGGGGACAGAGAATTTGGGTTGAGTGAGCAAGGTGATGATGATAGACGTTTGGGGTGGAAGGGAGAGCAAGAAGATATTTGGGCAGTAATCATGACCTAACTTCATTCTTTCTCTCTCCCATCTCTTGTTTGTATGTGGTGTCTATCTCCCTCGTCTGAATTTCTTGCTTTATAGTGGATGCTGGCCACAGAGCTGTTATCTTTGATCGGTTTCGTGGCATTCAAGAAGCGGTGGCTGATGAGGGAACTCACTTTCTCATCCCCTGGGTGCAAAAACCTATTATCTTCGACTGCCGCTCCCGCCCTCGCAACATTCCAGTCATCACAGGCAGTAAAGGTGAGTCCTTCAGCAGCAGAGTGATAATTATTTCGGAGTTAGGTGGGACCAAATGACTGTGTGCTTGCTGAAGTCTGCAATCGAGTGATGGGAATGGTGACGTTTAACATTCTTTCTGATCTCATTGTATTTGGCCTGTTTGTTACTACCACATCGTTTAAGTACTGTGCCCATCATGTTGAAGCCTGTGGGAAGGGGGAGGAGGGTGAAGTTGAAAAGTCTCACCTGCTGGCTCCTAAGGTTTGGGGCTAGCTTCTAAATTCAAAGAAAATTTGTCAAGGCCAGGTCTGGAATATTGTCCTCAGCGTGTCTGTGTTTTCCTGGAAAAGGAATATGCAAGATGATGGTATCGGGGTCTAATGGGGTGTGTGGGGTTGTGTGTGTAGCAGTTGGTAAATAAACTTTATTTGCAGGGGTTTTCATTAGCAGGGGTTTTCATTAAACAGTACAATACAAATAATTACAGAATGGGATCAACAATATAAACATAAAAAGAAAAGCACATAGATGCATACCCAGGCCAGTGTCCTTACTGCACACACAACAAGAGTATTGCCTTTCTACATCCCAAGCAGAGCATGAAACCCTCTAAAATTTTGAATTTTGTTTATAAATCCCATGTGCCCCAACCTGCCTCAAAGTAGACTTGCATATTAGAACTGCCAGAAGCAATTCCAAACTCCACTTTAAATTGAAAAGATATATTTTCTACAGTCTATCAAAAAATATACAGCCTTAAGAATGGTTTACCAAAAGCTCTTTTCCATTTTATCTCCCATCCTATACTTAGCTGTGATGATCCATTGTTCAAATCCAGTTCAGTTTTATTCACCTATCTGGCTTAGGTGGGGCGGAGTAGCCTAGTGGTTAGTGCAGTGGACTTTGATCCTGAGGAACTGAGTTCCATTCCCACTGCAGCTCCTTGTGACTCTGGGCAAGTCATTAACCCTCCATTGCCCCTGGTACAAAATAAGTACCTGAATATATGTAAACCGCTTTGAATGTAGTTGCAAAAACCTCAGAAAGGTGGTATATCAAGTCCCATTTCCCTTTCCCTTTTCAGACTTCAGCACTGAGCTATGATCAGCTTGGCCGCATTAACACTGTGATGTACCAATGTTTGATCCGAAGGAGATTCAGTATCGGTCTATTTAATAAAAATATTTCCAGGTCCCACTGAATTATTATGTATAACTAAAATTGCAGCCAGCTACTTACTGCTTTCCAGAAGACCTTGCTCACCACAAAGATGCCAGCAAAACAGTGAGGCAGGAGTTAGATACTATTTATACATAACTTTAATACAGTTTTCTTGTATATTGGTAGCCAAGGAGATCCTAGCCTGGGCAGTTTTCATTTTGCCTTGGTCACAGTCAGGTGTAGCATATTCCAGTTCTTTCTGCCATTGTCTCTATGTACAGTATATGGTGTGTGTAATGAAACAGGGGACTTGTATCTGTGCCTTAGAATGAATGACCTATTTGTTCCCAAGTGCATTTCCCTTGTTTGGCCAGCAGATGGTGTCTGTCTTTTTTTTTTTTTTTAAGCACTGAGGTAATCTTTAGTCTCAGTATGTAACATAGTAACATAGTAGATGACGGCAGAAAAAGACCTGCACGGTCCATCCAGTCTGGGAGCACAGAGGTAAATATCTCTGTCCTGGGACCCTGTTCAAGGCTTGTGAGCAGTTAATTTCCTAAAGCTTCCCATGCACTACCCAGGTAGTAAAGTGTTTAGACAGTTTTAATATTGATCCTTATTCAGTTTCCTGTTATTGCCTTACTTTTTCCATCTGTTTTATATGGTTCACTGTTCTAATTTTGTAACAATAAATCTTGTTAGCTTATTGGCTCTGTTGTCCTGGATTGACTAAGATTCTTGGTTGTTTGTGTGTTGGGTTTGTGGGTGCTTTCTAGAAATACAGGGAATAACTTGAGAGAGAGAGACTCACCCAGAGGCAAGTGGGACCCAGTGAGGAGGGTGCTAGTATAGAACACAAGCGACAGGTACAGGCTGACCCGAGCAGTGTTGGGGACTGACCGTCCAGGTGGCTGCAGGGTTGGCATGTCCCAACGCAGAGCTCTGCCAAGAAGTTGTCATCCCGCAAAATTTTTGGTTTAATGTCAGTCCAGAAAATGAGCCAGTTATGTGCATATCTGCCAGTAGGCAATAGCTGGTAAGTGTGGGACAGAGTCAAAAGGGTAAAACCGTGTCATCATCAAATTGAGCCCCCCCCCCCCCCCCCCCAAATAAGTAAATAAATAAGACAGCCACTTGTAATGCCAAATCTTGAAAACACTAGAGCTAACCCCTGGAGGAAACAATGCATTACTGGCAATATGTTAAGTGAAATAATTGAAAATGGGATTCTGTATTTGTCATCCAAGTGGTGAAAAGTAAATACAATAGAGGGACATAATTTCTGAGGAAGTCCTTGAACATGGCAGGGTAACCAAATGAAGTGACTCCATGGTATGGAGCCCACCATATCTTACTCGATTCTTACTCATAACTTATGGGGATAATTTTGAAACAGTTCTGCTGCTGCCTTGGTTTGGGTTCCTTATAATAGAGAGCTAAGTTCAGCACGCCCAGGCCCCCCTTCTTCCGGTCCCTATAGAGTAGGTTTTAGGGAAGCTAGGATTATGCCAAATTAAGCATTGTATTCTGAAGTTTATTTAAATAGGTCCTAGGCACCAAAATAAGCAGCACTTGGAACAGGTACATAAGCCGAAGCACTACGTTTAGTCTTTTTAAAATACAGCTGTGAAAGGAGAAGTACTACCAATAGGTGATTTTAATATGCCAGACATTGATTGGGGTATCCATATTGTAGGGTCTTTTAGAAGTAGGGAGATCCTAGATTCTCTACAGGGGGAACTATTCCAGCAGTTAGTAATGGAACCCACGCAGGATGGGGTCATACTGGACTTTGGCATCCAGTGATCACCAGATGTTGTGGTTTAGCAGAGAAATGTTAAAGATGAAAGAGGAACTCGGCATAAAAATATTGGATATACATTTATTCAAGAATCCTCCCCTCTTCCCCCCCCCCCCCCCCCCCCCAACAAGGAAGGTTTAACTGTACCCCAGTGGTTCCCAATTCCCAGCCAGTCAGGCTTTCTGGATATTCACACAGAATATGCATGGCAGAAATTTGCCTGCAGTGGAAGCAGGTCATGTTGTACATATTCATTGCAGATATCCTAAAAACCTCATTGGCTGGGGTTCCCCCATCACAGGCAGCACGGTTAACAAGCGCTGCGTGCAGGCATTAACGAGTGAATGATGCAGAAACTGGTTTGGTGGGGGATGTAGTTTGTGTGGTACTCATGAGCGTAGCCCAGAGCAAGCACAACCCGTGCTGGTTATGGTCAGGTCTGAGACGGCATAGAAGAGTCAGCTTGTCCTCTGCATCAGGACAAAAAAAAGCAGACAAGCACCCCTGGTTTCTTCCTAGACTTCCTCCCCCCCCCCCCCCATACACACACCCTAGCATTGAAAAAAAATTTCTTGGTGTCTAATGATGCCTGCATCTGGAGTCCAGGGTTCTAAAACACACCTCAAAAAAACAACAGTATAGAACATCAAAAATGTATATAAAATTATGCCATACAGACAAATCTTTTATATATAGTGCAAAAGACATCACATCGCATGAATAGAAACTTTATATAGAATGTTCTATATACATGGAATTAGCGACCGCCTTTCATATTCCTTTTTGCCACATGATCCTGTTTTGAGGCATGCATTATTTTATTTTTGATACATTTTTAACGTCTATTTATTTGCTCTTGCAGTAGTAGTGATTGTCACATTTGCTCACTCTACTTGTGTTTGGAGATATTTACCATGTTGGCTTTTTTTTTTTTTTTTACAGCTGGCATAATCATTTATGTACTTACTGTATTTGATTTAAACTTTTCATTTTTTTTAATTTCACGTATGTAATGTCTCCTATTCATGTTTTAAGTGTGTATGTATATATATAAATAAAATATTCACCCCACATTTGAAATTTCTCTGTGTATGTGGAAGTATGGTATAATTTTATATACATTTTGTTTTGTTACTAATGTTCTTGTGGTGTGTGTTTGGAGCCTTGAAGTCCTTGGACTGAGTAATGGTATGTGAAGTAGTGACTTAGTTGATCTCTTGGACTTAGGAAATATCAGCTTGTGTATAAGCATCTCCAGCTCACATTTCTTTTGGCTAACCCTACTCCTTTTTCTGTGTACTTTATTTTTGTGGGGAACCAGTTCTTCTGTTTTGCAGAAAGATCAGTAAGCCGTTATAAAGTAGGGAGACTTGGGAAGTCACTGCTTATTCCTGAGTGTAAGTAACAAGAAAGTTTGGGTCTTTGGGATGATATCACCCAGTTCCGAGGTCTTGTTACCTAGTTGTGTATCTTGCTATCCACAGAGATTAATTTGCTCTGTTTCTGCTTAAGGTAAAATTGAAGCTTTATTAGTGAAGGAAGATCTGATAACATCCTTTGATTCGTCACTGTAGCAGGTTCTGAGTAACACTGGGTTTTCCTTTTTCTTTTTGTGGTGCATTCTGTATTCATGTTTTCATTCATGTTCTTATTTTCTGTGCAGATTTACAGAACGTGAACATAACTTTGCGTATCCTCTTTAGACCTGTCGCCAACCAGTTACCACGGATTTTCACCAGCATAGGGAGGATTATGATGAAAGGGTCCTTCCTTCCATCACTACAGAAATCCTGAAGTCTGTCGTGGTAAGAGATAAATCACGTTTATGCCGGGTCCCAGTAAGGTTTCTTTTTTTTTTTTTTTGGGGGGGTGGGGGGGTGGGGTTGAGACTCCAGAAGTTGATCTGTCTCTTGGGAGCTGAACTTGCACACTATAGGGCAGATGTTCAGAAGTAAATGTGGCTGTTATGGTCAGAGGCCCTCACTGTGGGAAACAACAAGCATGGGAAGGAACAGTGCAAATGTAGGCAGAAAGACGTATATGAGGTAATCTATTCCCGTCCGATGATCAGAGAACCGCATACCTCGCAAGAACGCCCTTTCCTCTGTAAACTTTACACCACCTCGGCGCACTCGGGTACCCAACCGGCTGGAATCTGCCGAAAACAAACAGGCTTGCTAGCAGTTTCTCAAGGTACAGATGGTTCCTGCACCTGCGACTAATCCCCATGAAGCCTTCTTCCAGCTGGTGAGCAACCAGCCCCCACATTCTGTAGCAGCATTTCCCCAGCTCTTAGGCTTCCTCTTCAATACGGAATTTTTTTTTTTTAATTCTTGGGGGGGGGGGGGGGGGAAGCATTACAATAACCTTCATCCCCTTGTTACTGCTGGGCAACCTGCACTTCTTCCTCCTCCTTCCCTTTTTCCTCTCTGGCATTCTGGGCACGTGCTCAAGAGCTCTGCTTAATGCACAACTGTTGAGCACATCCTCTCCTAATATTGAATGCTAAGAGTGCACCTATATTCGCATCTCATTAGTGTTGTGCATTAGAGATTTCTGTACAGCGCCAGAATTTTGAGCATCAGGGCCTATGTGTCAAGAAAATAATATCCCTACTAAACAGTGATGAGTTTGTTTTCAAAGTGATTTAACCAGTCGGGAGAGCCTCCTGCTGGATTAAATCACTTCTGCCTGCCTATCCTTCAATATTCAGCAGCACTTAACGTAGATAAATGCCAATAAATATCAGCACAAACTTCCCCTGCACTGTCCAGTTAATGCTGGGGGGGGGGGGGGGGGGGGGGGGGGTGGCGTCTGTGGATGGAGTTGGTACTTAACCGGTTAGTGGCAGTATTCAGACCACTAACTGGTTAAATCGCTGAGCTCACTGGGCACTAGTCTGAATAACAGCCATCAGGTTTCTGATAGACCAACCCCCCCCCTTTCCCGAAGTCACATTGAGCTGCCCCAGGCCTATCCCTGATGATCTAGGGGGTCCTACGAGTGTTCCTTGCCTGTCACAGCTCCAGGCCTCAAAATGTGCACTACAACCTCTAGCAGCAATTTAGCGGTATTTGCTAATAGTACGAGGTTGCTGTCATGGTGGCCATTTTGAGGTTTGCAAACATGATAAATAGGAGAGTGTGGGCATCGCTTCTCCCTGTAGGACCCCCCTAGACCACCAAAGGTATCACCAGTAGGCCTTGAGGGGGGGGGGGGGGGGTATGCCTGTTTAGTGGGGAAAGGGTCCTGGCCAAAATTCATCCGAGGCCTGTATAAACCAGGGCCAGCACTTACGCTCATGACCCTCTGTTCAGTGGCCTAATGCTGTCCTGCTGGCTAAATATTGATTAGTAAGGTTATTGGTGCTGCATATGAAAATCTGAGAAAATTTAAACAAGGAATGATGGAGCTAACATTTTGTTTTAATAGTGTTTGTAAGAATTTCAAATGTTTTAGTTTCAAAGTTTGCTGTTTCCTGACACAAATGAGGCTTTGCTTCTGGTCGATATAGAGACAGTGGAAAGCCATGCTATGTGTGGTGACCTAGCACTGTGTTTTCTTATTCTCACACCCCTTATCTTCAGTCCTTCTCTAACTTTTTTTTTTTTTTTTTTCCCCCTCTAGGCTCGATTTGATGCAGGAGAATTGATCACGCAGCGAGAGCTGGTGTCGAGGCAAGTCAGTGAGGATCTGACAGAAAGAGCGGCTACTTTTGGGCTCATCCTAGATGATGTTTCTCTGGTGAGCACCCTCCATTCCTTGGTTTAATTCATTGGTCCCCTAGCCAGTCAGGTTTTTAGGATATCCACAATGAATATTCATGGAAGAGATTTGTATGCATTGCCTCCACTGCATGCAAATCTCTCATGAATATTCATTTTGGATATCCTGAAAACCTGACTGGTTGGGGTGTTTCCAGGATCAGGTTTAGGAACCACTGGTTTAATTCTTCACAATAGTTAAAAAGTCTGTCTAAGTTCTATAAATACTTCCCACTCCCAGAAGCAACATCTCACACACAACTTTCTAGGAACACACCACCGCCAACTTCAGTCTTCCACTACTACCCTCCCATCTGTCAACCCCACCCTCTCATAGGACCTTATTTAATAAGTTGTTTTCTGTAGGCCCAGAATGAGGGGGGAAACTTGGACTAAGCTTCTGGGAGACCTGAAATTGGTGACTAGCTATTGTTTGTTTGCTCTGTTACCATATGAAAAGCATGGTTTTATGGCACTCTGTTCCCTGGAAGGAGACCAAAGAATGTCTCCCTCTTTCTGCATGTGTGAGATGACAAGGGTTTGCTGCTTTGGTTTGTGGTGGTAATGTTTTTATGATGACTTTTTAGTTGATTTTTATGAACTTGTACACATATTTAGAGTTTGTAAAATAAAAATATTTAAATTTAAAGTCCCTGATCTGACAGTTTCCCACTTATTACGAGTTCTGTAATGTCTAAGGAATGTGAATCTGACTACCTTCATTGGAAGGTGTGCCATTTAGCAGCGATGATAAAATAGAATGTTTTACTCCTGGGCAAGTTCTTCAGAATTCTGCACACAGTCTTTCTTATTTTCTTGTGCAAAATTCTTCCATTCTAAGGGCTGTTTCCTTCCCCAGACAAGAAATACAGTACCACTGCCACCACTATTTCCTTCCTTACGTTCTACTGGTTGGTGGGCTGACTGGATAAGTTGCACGACCTTTGTCTGCTGTCACTTTCTCTTGATTCTTTTTGAAACCCAGCATTGTGTCTTACGGTTAGGACTATGTGGATTACATTGGAGTTTCCCACATTAAATTTCATTCTCCACCCCCCCCCCCCCCCCCCCCCAAAAAAAAAAAAAGATTAAAAAAAATACAGTAACAAGAGTTGGAAGAAACATACAACTCTACTTTTTGTTACTCAAAATACTGTCAAGCTTGAGCTGCATGGTGTTCTTAAAGGGCAGAGTACTCGGAACTTTCCTTCTGTCTTCAACCACTGGCTAACAGCAGAACCCAAAGTTTCTGGACTCAGGAAAGAAAATTAGCAGTTAACATAGTTTTTCCATCTGTCTTGGCTCGGCATCAGCATCACATTTAACAAAATGCTTAGCCATGGTGACTGTGCTCTTTAACAAGCCTGTTCTCTGTGAAAACCATGGCTCTGGAGACAGTCGACCAACTCCGACTCCAGCTTTAAAAAAAACAAAAACATTTTATCTTTGTCCTGGATACTTGTAATCTGCTTAGAATTGCAGATAACGCAGAATATAAAATTTATAATCACATTTACCAATACTAGGAGTGGAGTAGCAGCCTAGTGGTTAGTGCAGAGGACTTTGATCTTGGGGAACTGAGTTCGATTCCCACTGCAGCTCCTTGTGACTCTGGGCAAGTCACTTAATCCTCCATTGCCCCTGGTACAATAAGTGCCTGAATATATGTAAACCGCTTTGAATGTAGTTGCAAAAACCTCAGGCAGTATATCAAGTCCCATTTCCCTTTCCCCTTTCTTTGGACAGCACGAGGAAAGAATCTCTCTCCAGGAGAAGATAGCATGTTGGAAACTCTCATGTAATCCACCCACCTCTCCATTTAAGCTTCAAAAAGAGCTGACATGGCCTTGTGCAAGTATAGTGAAGCAGAAAAGCTTTAATTCTAGAAAGAGGAGAGTTCTTCCACATCTGGGCTCCATTGATTTCACAAGTAATATAAAAAAAAAAAAATCACTATTTTAAGAAGGAGGAAAAAGCTTCAGAATGCACCAGTACACATAGTACCACCTCAGTGCAAATCAGTCATAGGCAAAAGATCTCCGTTATGAATAAACACAAATATTTAACCGGTCTTTAAAACTTTAATGTGCAAAACAAAAATACTTAGCTGAATAACTGTGCTTTATAACAATTTTACTGTTTGGGTGCAATGATGGCCAATGTTTTGCCACTCTGCTTCAGGGACCAGAGGACTCTATACACAAAAAGAAATTTATTAGCACAAGTGTTTGTTTGACTCCCACTACAAGTCGCTATGATAGTTCCTTCTGCACACGGACACTAAGCTGCAAACAACTTATGGGGACTTCCACAAGTGTGACATTTTGCATGAGAGGCTGTGAGCAAGATGGGTTGCTAGTGCCATCCCCTGTCATTCTAAGGCAGTGGAGGGTTAAGTGACTTGCTCTAGACCACAAGGAGCCATGGGATTTGATCCTGGACCCTCTAATTCCCAGCCCACTGCTCTAACCTTGTCTATTCATCCACCTCTAATAGCTAAAGGGTAGTATTGCATTTTAGAATTGGGAATTTTTTCTTTTTGACTTGGGCAACCAGTCTATATGACATGTATAATATGAGGATTCTCCTTCATGCTGTCAGGAGGACTTGGCAAATTTTGGTTATTGAATACAGAAATGTTCATATGTATACAAATTGATTTAACAGTAAGTAAGAAAGCAGTGATCATCATTTGTAATATTTTAATGTGTTGACTTCAATGTTCTTAAAATGATTTATTATATAACTTGCCTAAACGAGGTTATAACATCTTTTCCTACCTACTTGCAAGAGAGACATTGTGAACCTGGGTTATCCCATTGTTACACATTCAAGAAGGGGGATTTTAGTAGAATACCTTCCATTTTTATGTAGACCTCTAGAGGGTAAAAGGGAACAGAAGTTGCTATACTTTAACATAACTAAATCCCCTGCATCATGTGAAGGAGGCTTTGTGATCCAAGTGGTATATGTTAACACCAGTCTCTGTTTCAAGCTTATTTTTAATAATTCTCCTTCTTTCTTTCCATAGACACATCTGACCTTTGGTAAAGAGTTCACAGAGGCTGTGGAAGCCAAGCAGGTGGCCCAACAGGAGGCTGAACGAGCCCGGTTCATTGTCGAGAAGGTGAGAGATCTTGTAGATGTGCCTTTTTCTCAGATGTTCCAAAAGCCTCTGAAAGACACATCTTTATGGACAGATGTAATATGTGAAGTTCACAGGGCTCAGGGTTTTTTTTCCTTCCTCTCATTTTGTCCCAGAAGTTTGACCCCCTCTTCTGGCTTGAAGTTCATGAGCCCTCATTGACAACCATCTGGGGATTTTCTTTTCTCCCTAAGATAGGTCATGCTGGTCACAAGACAAGTCCATCAAGCCCAGTACTCTGTCTCTGACAGTGGCCACTTCAAGCTGACTCTCTTCATGGGTAGTGACGACTAGCTGGGAAAGGGAGTTTATTTATTATATTTGTATCCCGCACTTTCCCACTAAAAGCAGGCTCAATGCGGCTTACATAGTAATAGGTAACACAGAATTTTGTCATGTAAAGTAGGAAATTAAGTAGCACATAATAATAGGATGGATAGGTAGGTAGAGACAGGTGATAGAGAGAGGAAGGTAAGATGGGAGATAGAGTCTGGGTCAATGTCGTTTTCTCTTCAGTATATGTAAGGTAGGTGGGTTCAAGAGATTAATCTGGGTCTTTTGGGTAGGCTTGTTTGAATAGATGGGTTTTTAGTGCTTTTGTAAATGGTAGGTGGTCATGGATTGCTCGGATAGGTCTAGGGAGAGCGTTCCATAGACGTCTGCCCAGGAAGGAGAAATTGGATCCATAATAAGTTTTGTGTTTGAGACCTTTACAGCTGGGGTAGTGCAGGTTGAGGTACTTTTGTGAGGATACAGACATGTTTCTTGCTGGAAGGTTGACCAGATTTATCATATAGTTCAGAGTTTAACTAGTTACTCCCCCCACCCCCCTCAATGTAAGGGCTGGATAGCCAGGGCTAGCTTTGGGGGGGGGGGGGGGGGGTTAGAAATAGCCTCTTAACAGAGGTGGTAGAGATGAGGACTGTATCTGAATTCAGGAAAGCATGGGCCAAACAAAGATCTACAAGAGAGAAGGCTAGATTGTAGAGACTGAATAAGTTGCACGGCCTTTATCTGCTGTCACTTTCTCTGGTTCTTTTATGAAACCCAGCATTGTGTGCTTACGGTTAGAATTACGTGCATCACATTGCAGTTGCCCACATTAAATTTCATCTTTCATGTAGACACCCTTTTTCCAGCCTGACAAGCTCCTTCTACAATTCCTCAGTCTGCTGATATTTCAGAAACTTTGAATAATTTTGCCTTGATGATCATTCATTGATCTTTTCCAAATTTACATAAATGTTAACCACCAGCAATCCGAATTAAATCTTCTGCTTGTGAAGAAGGTCTGTATATCATAGTACTATAAATAGGGAAAGGGAATGTTACTTGATATACTACCTTTCTGTGGTTTTTGCAATTACATTCAAAGCGGTTTACATAGTATATACAGATACTTGTTTGTGCCTGGGGCAATGGAGGGTTAAGTGACTTGCTCAGAGTCACAAGGAGCTGCAGTGGGAATTGAACCCAGTTCCCCAGGATCAAAGTCCACTGCACTAACCACTAGGCTACTCCTCCACTAGATGTTCCATTCCCTCTTTCCAGATTAACCCACAGTTTTCATGTATAGCACCACACCACACCTCCCTCTTCAAATTCTATCTGGTCAAGCATCAGTGTTCCTGTTAGATCTGAATGGGTTATCTTAATCTACTAAAAGGCACTGTTAAGGGTTTACATTTGAAGTGAGTCTTGGTTCTTTCCCTTTCTCTGAGGATAGGCGAGACAGTATTCCAACAGAGCCCCAGCATGGATACTACCCTATGTTCTGATTATTCCAGAAGCTTTAGGCAGCTGTACCACACATGTGTGTGTGCCTTCCCGCCCACTTCAGTCACGTGGGACCATTGGTCTGTCTTTTCTGAGGAGCAAAGCTGTGGCATTTTTTCGGTTCTCAGCAGATTTTTTTTTTTTTTGCTGTGTGTCTTCCCTTCCTGCAGCCTTTGCTGCGTGACTACTTGGGGCCTTCTGTTCTTCACTTTTCCTTAGTGTCACCGTCCCTTTAAGTTTCTTTTTTTTTTTGACACAGCTCCATAGCTGCCTCAGGCCTGAGTTCCCCAGTCAGGCATTATTTCTTTAAAAAAATTGAGTCATTTGATTTCACTGCAGCTATTTTTCCCCTGATATCCCTTAAAACTCCCAATGGCTTTAAAAAGTTTTCTTGCACAGCACTGGACACACAGAAGAACCTACCCTCGCAGTCCAAGAAGACAGAAAAACACAGCAAAGGAGACAAGCAAATCTCAAGACGACTCTCAAAAGGTGCAGTTGTAAGTGGCTGACCCTCACAACTGGTGCTTGCCATGCCTTGGACCCAACCACAAGGCCTCTAATTGTAAGCTCCGTCCTAAAATACAGAAAAAGACTTTGAAGTCGAGAGGTTCAATGTAAGAAATGTTTTGGCACTCTGAAGTCCAGTCCATTGACATCATAGGCATCGCTTCCCGTGGTTGACAGAGCTGCATGGTCAGCAGTCTTCATAAGGCTGATAGGGACAGAATTAAGTCTCGATATGTATACTTTGGGAGAAAAACTGGAGAGGAGAGCGATGATAAAGACAATGTAAATATCTGTGACATAAATACACAGGAAGTAAGAATCCTTTCAATTGAAAGGAAGGTCTGGAACGACGGAGGCAAAGGATGAAGGTGAATGGGGGAAAGACTCTGGAATAATCAAGGAAATGCTACTCTGTGGAAAGGGTGGTGGATGTGTGGCGCGGCCTCCTGGTGAAGATAAAGACTATCTGAATTCAAGAGCTTTGAACAAGTACATAACATCTCTAAGGGAGAAGAAAGGATAGTAGATGGTATAGATGGGCAGACTGGTTAAGCCATATGGTCTTTATCTGCCATCATTTTCTCTTACATTCATTCAGTGTGTTTGTATTGGACATTATGGCAAAAGAAGACAATTTTTCTGTTTGGGGAGTTTAGGCTGAGGAATATCAGATTTTGAATTATTATTGGACATCATGACAAAATGAGTTTAGAGTAGGGGTTCTCAACTCAGTCCTTGGGATGCATCTAGCCAATCAGATTTTCAGGTATCCACAATGAATATGCATGAGATGCGGGCAGAGCTTTCCCTGTTTCTTTTTCTTATTCAGGATGGTTAGGCTGAGAGAAGACCTAGACCTATTCCTCCAAGACTGGATCATTGCCGATGACTGGCCCAGTTGATGCATTTGTGCAATGAGCAAAACATTCTGTAATTTCTGGAGCTCAAAGCCCACTTGGGCAGCTCAGGGAGTTGGAACTACCATGGGTTTTCCAGGGTATGATACAACTATAAACCGGGAAGTGAAAGATCCCTAAAGTAGCCGTAGTTTGTCTTCACTGAGTCTATCTGTACCCAAACTATTGGGGTCCTGCTATTAGGAAGAGGTGTGATCGGAGCTGGTACCAGATCCAGAGCCACTGATGGCTTGTGGCAAGAGGCAGCAAATAGTTGCTCAAACTGTGTGGAGAAAACACCGTCTGAATTACTAGATTTGGTGCTTCTGCCATGAAGAAACTTGGAGTCCTTATGGAGTCTAATGAGCAAGTAGTCAGTCAGGGCTACAGGTTTGTTTGTTTGTTTTTTTTAACCACAATTTCTATTAAATTGCCCGCCTATTATTTCATTGGATTTCATCTGGAGACTTTCTTTGAATTAAGGAAGGCCTTAATGCCACAGATAAATGGATTAACTCAAATTCAATGTATGGAAGAGAACGCAGATAAGCCTGTGCAGGAATTGTCTCAATTAGCTTCAAGGCATCATAGAAAGAAGACGACAGGCTACAATACCTGGAAAAGCTAAGAGCAGCTAGTAAAGTAGTCAGGCGAGCAAAGATACAAATGGAAGAAGAAGTAGCCATAAAGGTGAAATTCAGGGACAAGACTTTCTGTAGATATGTAAGTGATAGGAGGAAGTGCAAAAGTGGCATTATGAGACTCAAAAGGTGAAGGGGAACAGTACGTAGAAGCTGATAAGGATAAAGCAGAATAGCTCAACAAATATTTTATGTTCTGTGTTCACAGTTGAAGGGCCAAGAGTAGGACCGCAGAAGACAAATGCTGTTTGTGAGGAGCTGGCTAAACTAAAGATAGACAAAGCGATGGGGTAGGGTGGCATACATCTGAGGGTACTGACGTAAATTAGGGAAGTTCTCATGGCTCCACTTTCTGACCTTTTCAATGCTTCTCTAGAGTCAGGAGTGGTCCCGGAGGACTGAAGGAGGGCAGTTGTGATCCCTCACCACAAAAGTGGGAGTAAGGAGAAGGTTGGGAACCGCATTCTAGTTAGTCTTACCATTAATTTACTTACCACTAAGGTAACACTTTTTTTTTTTTTTTAAAGAGAGGATAGAGAGGTTTTTGTAATCAAATGGATTGCAGGACCTGAGACAGCATGGTTATACTAGAGGAAGGTCTTGTCAGACTAATCTGATTAACTTCTTTGACTGGGTGACAAACAGTTGGATTTAGGGAGAGCACTAGATGTGTTGTACTTAGATTTCAGTAAAGCCTTTGACACGGTTCCACATAGGCAACTTGATAGAGTGCCCTTAGTCTGGACCGAAAAGTCACTAACTGGGTTAGAAACTGGTTAAGTGGAAGAAGATAAGAGGGAGGGTGGTGGTAAATGGAATTCACTCTGAGGAAAAAGATGCTATCAACAGTGTACTGCAGGAATCGGTCCTTGGCCAGGCTCTTTTTTTAACATCTTTGTGAATGATATTGCGGAAGGACTGTCTGATAAGATTTACTAGTACATAAGTAATGCCATACTGGGAAAAGACCAAGGGTCCATCGAGCCCAGCATCCTGTCCACAACAGCGGCCAATCCAGGCCAAGGGCACCTGGCAAGCCCCCCAAACGCACAAACACTCTACACATGTTATTCCTGGAATTGTGGACTTTTCCCAAGTCCATTCAGTAGCGGTTTATGGACTTGTCCTTTAGGAAACCATCCAATCCCTTTTTAAACTCTGCTAAGCTAACCGCCTTCACCACTTTCTTCGGCAACGAATTCCAGAGTTTAATTATACGTTGGGTGAAGAAACATTTTCTCCGATTTGTTTTAAATTTACTACACTGTAGTTTCATCGCATGCCCCCTAGTCCTAGTATTTTCGGAAAGCGTGAACAGACGCTTCACATCCACCTGTTCCACTCCACTCATTATTTTATATACCTCTATTATGTCTCCCCTCAGCCAGCTCTTCTCCAAGCTGAACAGCCCTAGCCTCCTTAATCTTTATTTATAGGGAAGTCGTCCCATCCCCGCTATCATTTTAGTCGCCCTTCGCTGCACCTTTTCCAATTCTACTATATCTGTCTTGAGATAGGGCGACCAGAATTGAACACAATACTCAAGGTGCGGTCGCACCATGGAGCGATTCAACAGCATTCTAACATCCTCACACCTGTTTTCTATACCTTTCCTAATAATACCCAACATTCTATTCACTTTCCTAGCCGCAGCAGCACACTGAGCAGAAAGTTTCAGTGTATTATCGACGACGACACCCAGATCCCTTTCTTGGTCCGTAACTCCTAACGTGGAACCTTGCATGACGTAGCTATAATTCGGGTTCTTTTTCCCACATGCATCACCTTGCACTTGCTCACATTAAACGTCATCTACCATTTAGCCGCCAAGTCTCGTAAGGCCCTCTTGTAATTTTTCACAATCCTGTCGCAATTTAACAACTTTGAATAACTTTGTGTCATCAACAAATTGAATTACCTCGCTAGTTACTCCCATCTCTAAATCATTTATAAATATATTAAAAAGCAGCGGTCCTAGCACAGACCCCTGAGGAACCCACTAACTACCCTTCTCCATTGTGAATACTGCCCATTTAACCCCACTCTCTGTTTCCTATCCTCCAACCAGTTTTTAATCCACAATAAGAGAGCGAGATTTACCCAGTGAACGGAGTTCCCGGGGAGGAATGTAGGGAGAGATGAGTGGAGAGATACTGAGGAGCTGCAGAGTGAATGTACTTATAGGTCAATAAGAGGAGTTTGAACTGTATGTGGAAACGGATAGGAAGCCAGTAAAGTGACTTGAGAGGGCTAATATGAGCATAACGACACTGGCGGAATATTAGTCGTGCAGCAGAATTTTGAACAGATTGAAGAGGAGGGAGATGGCTAAGACTTGCCCAAGATCACAAGGAGCAGCAGTGGGATTTGAACCGGCCACCTCTGGATTGCAATCCCAGTGCTCTAACCACTAGGCCACTCCTCCACTTAGTGAGTAGTGCATGTAAATTCTAATTAGTGCTGATAATTGGCACTGTTGGCACTAATGGTGGTTAACATCCAGTTATCAGCACTTGTTAAGCAGTTGGTTGCATGTGCAAATCAGAATATGCACGCAACTCAGTCGCCCTATATAGTATTTTCAGATATATGCAGGTACTTTCTCTGTCCCTAGTGGGCTCACAATCTAAGGTGTTTTGTACCTGGGGCAGTGGAGAGTTGTGACTTGCCCAGGGTCATAAGTAGCTCCAATGGGAATCTAACCCATTTCCCCAGAATCTCAGTTCACTGCACCAATCATTAGACTACTCCTCCCTCTTTGCGGATGATACAAAACCCCGTAATAGGGTAGACACCCCTGATTGGCTAGCATGAGGAGGGATTTAGTGAAGATAGAAGAATTGTCCAGAAATTGGCATCTAAAATTTAATGCTAAAAAATGCAGGTTCATGCACTTGGGCTATAAAAACCGAAGTGAGCAGTACCCTTTAGGAGAAGTACTTCTGTTTTCTTAGAAGAAGAGCAAGATTTGGGGATGATTGTTTTTGACTATCTTCAGGTGGCCAAATAGGTAGAAAGGGTGATAGCCAAAGCCAGAAGGATGCTTGGGCGTATAGGGAGAGAAATGGCCTTCAGGAAAAAGGAGGTGATAGGTGAAGCCATATTTAGAGTACTATGTGTACTGGAGACCACACCTTCAAAAAGATACAACTGCGATGGAGTCAGTCCAGAGGACATCTACTAAAATGGGTCAGTGGTCTTCATCATGGGAACAGACTCATAGACCTCAATGTGTATAGTTTGGAGGAAAGACAGGAGCGACAATTGAGACATTTAAATATCTCTGCAGGAGAAATGCACAGAAGGCAGGTCTTTCAACTGAAAGGAAGCTCTAGAACAAGAGGGCATAAGATGGAAGTTGAAGGAGGATAGACTCGGAAGTAATCTAAGGAAATACTACTTTACAGAAAGGGTGGTGGATGCGTGGAACGACCTACTGGTGGAGGTGGAGAGAACAGTGTCTGAATTCAAGAAAGCATGGGATAGGCATGCGGGATCTCTTAGGGGGAGGAAAAGAGGATGATATGGAATGGACAGACTGAATGGGCCATATGGCCTTTATCAGACATAGAAATTTATATGTTTCTGAGAGTGGTGAAAATTGAAAAGAGTTGGATTATATCCAGAAGATTCAGGAAATGCTGATTAAAAATACTAATATAAGGATGAAGGTGGAGAACTAGAAAAATCTTTCCAGAGTGGCTAATCTTGGATTCTTGACTTTTCCAGAGCTGCTGTTAGTGTCTACATGTTGACTATTTAAGAGAAATTTAATAAGGTTTTTGTTTTCCTCAGATGTGATACCCCCTTTAACAAATGCTTATTATTTACCATTGGGGAAGAAACAGTTATAAGTCGAAGGGGGCTGTTCCAGTTGCGTTGGATACATTGGTTGTTTCAGAGATTCTGGAGCATACTGATTCTGATATAATAATTTCCTCAGCTATGCTGGTTACATTTACCCTGGTGTCTGATAAAGACTGGATGCTTCAGATGTTTTTAGACATCGAAACAAAGTATTTCGTTTTCCCGGATATTTCTAACTATACTGAAACGTGAAGGAAATGATTTCTGTTGATGGTTTCAAACAACCCCAGGAGGAGACACACTTGTTACCTGTTCTGGTGAAGTTTAAAGTTGCCCACCAGCTGGTTTTCTTTGCCCCTGTTGCAGCCAGAGTTTGGCAGAATGTGGCCATGTCGGGCAGCTGTTTGTGAATCCTGGGAGTATTGATGAACCAAAAGACTGTAGTTCTCTTAATAAGGTCTGCTTCTCTTTCTGTTCCTATCTGGAAAATTTGACTGGCTAGGTATAGCTGGAGGCCTGAGTTGAGAACCACTGGTTTAGAGAGTATGAGATAAATTCGTTAGTTTCTGTCCTTTATTTTTAATCAAACTTGTTAAATTATTAAAAATAAGGTGTAGCCCAGTACAACAAATGAACATTAGCAAATGGTGCCAAGATACAATAATGCTTTTCAGTTTTGGGTGATGGAGTATCTGCTCTATTGGGTATATAGGAAACCTGGCCTACCTCGCTGTCCTATACTAAGGCAACCTACTCAAGCTACCACTGTCTCATATTTGTTTTTTTTTTCTTCTCTTGGCTCCTGCAGGCTGAACAACAGAAGAAAGCTGCGATTATCTCAGCAGAGGGTGACTCTAAAGCGGCTGAACTGATTGCCACTTCTCTGTCCAGTGCTGGCGATGGGCTGATAGAGCTGCGTAAGCTGGAGGCAGCAGAGGATATCGCATACCAATTAGCCCGGTCTCGTAACATCACCTACTTGCCCACTGGACAAACAACACTGCTACAGCTTCCACAGTAACCTTGTTGGGAATAACTGCTCTGTAACACTCTTAAAAAACAAAACAAATTTGTTTATTTTTTTAAGATTCGTGAATTTTTGGAATGTGGCTGCCTAGAATGCATAAAAGTCATTAAATTAGCATTATCTATAAAAGTGCACTCTTAAACGGAGGGAGGGGTATGAGACCCAGGATAGATGGCATAATGTAAACACTGAGTTTATCGGAAGTCTCGGCTTGAGAGATGTTCTGTTCTAGAACTTCCGTTGGGAATCTGTGCGTATCGCTGTGTACAGAAGTGGACTTCCTTCCTTCAGTTCCCATGTCCTGGGAGTCTGTAGAGTACTTCGTGTTTTACACATTTAACAGAGACCAGCAAGGGTGCGTTGCACATTACAGAGAAACAGATGTCCTTGCAGCATTCTAATTACTGATTTGTCTGGATATTAAAAGTGAGAAGGCAGGTGTAAATCTGTGTGAAGAAGAGGTTGTATGTGCAGTTTTTAAGTTTCCATACAAATTCTTTGGATACTTATGTTGGTCTAATAAACATTTTCACAGCTTGCATAAGTGTACAGAGTTTGAAGAAAAACCCAGGCTGCAATGGTGCAAATGTTAATATATAGTTCAGAAGGCAAAGGGGGGCAGGGTGTCTAACCTCCAGTATATAAAGTTTGTTTAATTAAATAGTAAAATATTTTCATGAGAGTAACTATAAGTAGTACTAGGAGTGGCCTAGTGGTTAGGGTGGTGGACTTTGGTCCTGGGGAACTGAGGAACTGAGTTCGATTCCCACTTCAGGCACAGGCAGCTCCTTGTGACTCTGGGCAAGTCACTTAACCCTCCATTGCCCCATGTAAGCCGCATTGAGCCTGCCATGAGTGGGAAAGCGCAGGGTACAAATGTAATAAAAAAATAATGAAACTTGAGTCTTATATTTCATTAACTGCATTTTGTTTAAAACAAAAATAAACTACTGCATTTAAGGGGATGGGATTTCATATACTGCCTTTGTCTACTACAATCAAAGCTGTTTCTATATTATATACAAGTACTTTGTCCCTAGTTGGCTCAGCAATCTTTGTAGCTGAGGCAATGGAGGATTAAGTAACTTGCTCAGGGTCGCAAGGAGCTGCAGTGGGAGTTGAACCTGGTTCGTAGAACATGGCACTAACCTAGTGGTTCCCAGTCCTGGAGGCACCCCAGCCAGTCGGGTTTTCAGGATATCCACAATAAATAGTCTTCCTTTCCCACGTGAGAAACTTCTTCAAATAGTTACATTAATGAATCACAATCCCCAGTAACTTGTCCTTTAATCTTTCAACAGTTTAACAATGTCTTTATTCATTTATTTCATTTATAGACTATAAATTCAAATTTTTAAAATGACACTCACTTAGCCTCACACCTTATGCATTATGCAAGTGAAGGTGTGAGGATAAGTGAGTGTCATTTTTAAAATTTGAATTTATGGTCTATAAATGAATAAATACATTATTAAACTGTTGGCAATAGATATTCTTGAGATTTGCATGCACTGCCTCCACTGCATGCTGATCTCTCTCATGAATATTCATTGTGGATATCCTGAAAACCTGCCTGGCTAGGGTGCCTTTCGGGAACCATTGCACTGAGCATCAGCCTGTTCAGACTGAGTATTCCTTAGCATCCCTCCGGACCGGCCCAGGATTGGACTGATGGGTTGTGCACGCCTTCCAGCAGGTTGGGAGACTGAGAAAAAAAACTCTGACTCTAGCGAGCCAATAGGAGCCCTGGTCATGTGACCCTAGCCTCAGTATTTTCTCAGTCTCCCAGCAGGTAGGAAGTGAGCCCTTTAGTCTCTCTTTGTTATCTTCAAAACTGTTTATTTTGTCTGTTCTGAAATTTGGTGTTTATTTTAGTCTGTGCCAGAGGAATTCTTTGGAGGCTTGTTAGCATTTATCTTTTGCCTCAGGGGTGTTATACTCGGGTGTCCCGGGTCCCTCCCCCTTTCTTTCCTCCCCATCTCCCTGCTAAAGATCACAGTTTTCAGGGAAGGGCCCCCTTTTGGCAAGCAAAGGGGCTGTTGCCTTTGGGAGAGGCAACCAGTTTAAAGTTTAAAGTTCAAAAAAAAAAAAAAGAGCTTCCCCATAGACTTAACGAGCACACAGCTCTGGTGTCTGTTTGTTTCTGTGGTATCTGTTTCAGTATCTGCAGCAGTGATTTAAAAAAAAAAAAGGACAGGAACGGAAAGAAAGACTCGGGGAGTTTTAGTTGCTCTTCAGGAGTCTTTTAAGATCTTTTTTCGCGGGTGTGTAGTTGGCTAATCGCTAAATTTTGTTATTTGTTTTTGGCGCGAACCGTTCCGGCGCGTGCACGCGCGTCTCCGCGATGTCGGAGAAATTGAAGCGTTGCGCTGTCTGTCAGCGGCGGGGGGTTTCATCCGCCGGTTCTTGTAAATATTGTTCCTCTCCGACTTCGGGTCCGCTTTTGCCGGGGCCGAGCTCTTCGCTGTCGCGGTCTGGTTCTGTGGTACCGGAGGATTCGGGCACGCGTCAGGACGCCGTTCCCTCGGATTTGGCGCGAACGGCGGCCATTTTGAATCCGGCTACGGAGCCGTCTTCGCGGTCGCAGCCTGCGATTTTACCTGTATCAAATGTTGATGATTTGAATTCCTCAGCTCTGGTACAATCTGGGCCCGCTCAGGCAGGGGGTTTTCCTCCTGAGTTTGTGCTTCAGATGTACCAGGCGTTTTTGATGCACAAAGGTGATGCAGGGATGGGGGCAGGAGATACTACCAGTCCTGCTCCTCCTCCCTCTAAGAAATCGAGGGAAGCTGATTTGCATGGGATTTTTTGGGATCAGGAGATGCCCTATTTAGAGGAGGAGGAGGATCTGATGGACAATGCCTCCTTTGATCCTGATTTTGCTTCCTCTGATCCTGAGACTGCTTCTTTTGTCCAGGGGGATGACCCTTCTGTAGCTAGAGTTTTTCACAGAGATGATTTGCAGGAGCTTATTGCTATGGTCTCCTCTACTTTGAATTTTGACGATCTTCCTCCAGTTCCTCAGACCCGTAAGGTAGACTTTTTGATCAAGGGGTCTAGATCCGCAGCTAAAACATTTCCCATGCATCAGGACATCTGGGATGTCATTAAAGCGCAATGGGAGATCCCAGATGCGGCTTTTCGTCCGACTAGATCTATGTCTCGTCTTTATCAGATTCCAGAAGCAGATAAAGCTATGCTTAAGGTCCCGGTGGTGGATGCAGTGGTGTCAGCGGTGGCTAAGCGCAATACGGTGCCCGTGGATGGAGGCACGGCGCTGCGGGATGTCCAGGATAGAAGGCTAGATTCTCTGCTTAAGTCAGGTTTTGATGTTTCTTCATTGGCAGTACAGGCTGCCATTTGTGGCTCTTTGGTGGCTAGAGCCTGCTTCAGATGGGCAGAGAGAGTCTTGGACAGGACATCGGATGATCTGCAAGCTATCGATTTGGAGGTAGCTCGAATTGAGACGGGGGCAGCTTTTCTATCTGATGCTCTGTATGATCTGCTGCGAGCATCTTCTAAGTCCTTGGCTCTGGGGGTCGCTGCTCGCCGGTCTTTGTGGTTGAAGGGATGGTCGGCGGATGCAGCCTCCAAGTCAAAGTTGAGCAAGTTTCCCTTTAAAGGTTCTTTCTTGTTTGGAGAAGAATTAGATAAGCTGGTTAATTCCTTAGGGGATGCCAAAGTTCCTCGTCTACCGCAGGATAGGCCTCGTCTAGCCAACCGAGGGTTTTTTTCTGGTAGGAGTTCAGTGAGAGGCTTCCGTAGATTTTCAGCTGGTCGCGGTTATCAGCCTCCTAGGACTCGTTTTGGCAATAGGACTCAGTCCTTTCGGGGTCCTCGCAGAGGAGCAGGGTTTTCCAATCCAGGTTTTCGAGCCCAGAGTCGTTCTTCCCAATGAAGGTGCGAGGTCCTCTCCTCTGGTTCCTGTCGGAGCTCGTCTCTCTCAGTTCTATCAGAGGTGGGCCCACATCACTTCGGATCAGTGGGTCCTGGAGATTATTCGAGACGGTTATGCCTTAGAGTTCGCAAGGCCTATTTCAGACGCCTTTCTGGTGTCTCCTTGTCGCTCTCCTCTCAAGGCGAGGGCGGTTCGGGACACTCTACGAAGGCTTTTAGATCTGCAGGCTATCTGTCCAGTTCCTCCTGCGGAGTACGGGCTAGGCCGCTATTCCATTTATTTTGTAGTTCCCAAGAAGGAAGACTCTTTTCGTCCTATTTTAGATCTCAAGGCGGTCAATCGAGCGCTCAGGGTCTCAAGTTTTCGTATGGAGACTCTTCGCTCAGTCATAGTCGCGGTGCGCCAGGGAGAATACTTGACAGCCTTGGATCTCACAGAGGCCTACTTGCATATCCCTATTCGGCCGGCCCACCACAGGTTCTTGCGCTTTGCAATTCTGGGACGGCATTACCAGTTTCGCGCCCTGCCTTTCGGGCTTGCGACGGCCCCGCGCATTTTTACCATGGTCGTGGTGGCCGCGGCTCTCAGGAAGGAAGGTATTCTCGTTCATCCATACCTGGACGACTGGTTAATCAGAGCAAAGTCTTATCAGGAGAGTTGCCGAGTCACAGACCAGGTGATGCGGTTCTTACAGTCGCTAGGTTGGGTAATAAATGTACCCAAGAGTCGGTTAATTCCTTCTCAGTCTCTGGAGTATCTAGGGGTCGTTTTCGATACGGCTCGGGGCCGTGTCTTTCTGCCACAGGGCAGGATTGTAAATCTCCGGTCTCAGATTCAGGACTTACTTCGCCAGCACCGTCCTTCGGCGCGGGATTATCTTCAGGTCCTCGGTTCCATGGCAGCCACAATAGAGGTAGTTACCTGGGCCAGGCTGCACATGCGTCCTCTTCAGTAGTCCCTTCTGTCCCGGTGGTCCTCTCAGAGGGATTCGATACAGATGCGGTTACCTCTTCGCAACAGGGAGCGCAGCTCTCTGTTCTGGTGGCTGAGGATGAAGAATCTCACTGTAGGAATGCCTTTAGAACCTCCTCGTTGGATACAGTTAACGACGGATGCCAGTCTGCGAGGCTGGGGAGCACATTGCCTAAGCAAATGGACCCAGGGGCTCTGGTCTCAGCTGGAAGCAGTTCAGTCCATCAACTTTCTAGAGACCAGGGCGATCAGGCTAGCACTGCAACATTTCAGTTCTCTACTGGCAGGCAAGGCAGTACGAGTCCTGTCAGACAATGCCTCGGCAGTGGCGTATATCAACCGCCAGGGAGGAACGAGGTGTCGCCTCTTGTGTCGGGAGGCGGAGAGTCTGCTAGCCTGGGCGGAAGTTCATCTGTCAGCCATCTCAGCATCGCATGTAGCAGGAGTGGAGAACGTTCAAGCCGATTTTCTCAGTCGTCACACTCTCGACCCGGGAGAATGGGCTCTCAGCGATCAGGCGTTCCAGCTGATAGTGGACCGCTGGGGCACTCCAGTTCTGGATCTTTTTGCCACTGGTCTCAACTCAAAGGTCTCTCGATTCTTCAGTCGCCGAAAGGATGCAAGGGCAGAAGGAGTAGACGCTCTCTTACAGCACTGGCCCTCGGGCCTTCTTTACGCGTTTCCTCCGTGGCCGCTGATAGGTCGTCTCCTACAGAGGATAGAGGAACACGGGGGACCGGTAGTTCTGGTGGCACCAGACTGGCCTCGACGGCCTTGGTACGCGGATCTACAACGTCTGTTGGTGGCGTCTCCCCTTCCGCTTCCACTTCACAAGACTTTACTGGAGCAAGGGCCAGTTCCGCATCCAGATCCGGCTCGATTTTGTCTTACGGCTTGGCTCTTGAACGAGCCCGTCTAGCTAAGCGGGGTTTTTCAGCGACAGTGATTTCCACCATGCTTCGGTGTCGGCGGCGTTCCACCTCTCTCAACTATATTTGCACTTGGAGAATTTTTGAGGCCTGGTGTGCGGAGTTTGGTATTCTTCCTTTTCGGGCGTCCGTAGCTCAGATGTTAGATTTCCTGCAGAGAGGATTTGATAAAGGGCTGTCGCTTTCTTCTCTTAAGGTGCAGGCAGCAGCTCTTTCCTGCTTCAGAGGTAGGATTCGGGGTAAGTCTTGGACTAGTCTTCCCGATGTGGTCCGTTTTTTGAAGGGTGTCAGTCTTCTTCGCCCTCCAGTCAGATCATTTTTCCCATCGTGGGATCTTAACCTGGTTCTTACCACGCTGACAAAACCCCCATTTGAACCTTTGCGGTCGTGTTCTTTGAAGGATTTGACGCTTAAGACAGTGTTTTTGGTGGCTATTGCCTCTGCGCGACGAGTTTCGGAGTTGCAAGCTTTTTCATGTAGATCTCCTTTTCTGGAATTTTCTAAGGAGCGAGTGGTTCTTCGTCCGGTTCCTTCCTTTTTGCCTAAGGTTGTGTCCCGTTTCCATCTGGCCCAGTCGGTTTTTCTTCCTGTTCTGGGGTCAGCCACAGGGAATCAGGAGCAGAGACAGTTGCATACTCTGGATGTTAGGAGAGTGCTTAAAAGGTATCTCGCTGTTACGGAGGAGTTTCGTCGCACGGACCGTCTTTTTCTTCTGGTAGCTGGTCATCGTAAGGGGTTGTCGGCTTCCAAGCCCACATTGTCTAGGTGGATCAAAGAAATTATAGCGTCAGCCTACCTTTTGGCAGGTAAACCAGTCCCGGACTCTGTTAAAGCTCATTCAACTAGAGGGCAGGCAGCGTCCTGGGCCGAGTGCTCTCTGGTTCCACCGGTGGAGATCTGTAAGGCAGCGACTTGGTCTTCTCTCCATTCCTTTTCTAAGCATTACAGGCTTGATGTTCAGTGTCGACAGGAGGCGGTCTTTGCGTCGCGGGTACTTTCAGCGGGCTTGCTGGGGTCCCTCCCGTAGGACTACTGCTTTGTTACGTCCCATCAGTCCAATCCTGGGCCGGTCCGGAGGGATGCTAAGGAAGGAGAAATTAGACCTTACCTGCTAATTTGCTTTCCTTTAATCCCTCTGGACCGGCCCAGGCCCCTCCCTTGGGCTATCTTTCTGTCTGTATTTGGATGTTCAGTTTATTTGTTTGCAGAGCTGTTTTTTGCTGGTTACATATATGTTGGAAAATATAAATGATATTAAAAAAAAAAAAAAATTAAGAGAAATCATTGCTCTCCTGTTTAGGCCATACCGCTGCCCTGGTAAGGGTACGTGGTGAGCCTTTTCAGTTAGGCCATACCGCTGCTCTGGTAAGGGTACGTGGTGAGCCAATGCAGTCAGGCCATACCGCTGCTCTGGTTAGAGTATGTGGTGAGCCATTAAAGTTCGGCCATACCGATTCTCTGGTTAGGGTTTTCGGTGAGCCATGATAAGGCCATACCGCTGCTCTGGTGAGAGTTGTCGGTGAGCCTTTGTTAGAGCACGTTTCCAATATGTGCTCCCTGGTTGCTTGAATTCCTCGGGGCACAGACTGTCTTCTTCCCTTTTTTCTGCTTTGTTAATCAAATACTGAGGCTAGGGTCACATGACCAGGGCTCCTATTGGCTCGCTAGAGTCAGAGTTTTTTTCTCAGTCTCCCAACCTGCTGGAAGGCGTGCACAACCCATCAGTCCAATCCTGGGCCGGTCCGGAGGGATTAAAGGAAAGCAAATTAGCAGGTAAGGTCTAATTTCTCCTTTGTCAATTTTTGAAATGCTGCTGCTGTGGGTTGATTTAGACCTGGCTATTCAGGGCTGGGCTAAATGTGGGTCTTTGGGTGATTGCTGAAGCTGTCCAGGTGTTGCTGCTTCAAAGAGCCAATAGCCAGGTCACTATTCAGGAAGACAGGACTGCTATGTACTAGGTTGTACTTGCCCTGAATAGGGGACAGTGCTTGGATAAGAACATAAGAATAGCCATACAGTGTCAAACCAGTGGTCCATCTAGCCCTATCTTTCCAACAGTGGCCAGTTCTTCCCCTGGGTCGCCTCTGCACTATAGCTAATGTGGCAGTAGTCAGACGTGATCTTCAGACACAGGTCCAGACCCAATTGGAATTAACTGAGCAGGGACCACTGCCCCATTGAATATTGACCCCTATATTTTTCCTGGTTCTTAAATGATTTTTTTTTTTTAATGTGATGTAATGCTTATTTTATGAAGGCTGGTACATCTGAGCAGTTTTGGCTCGCATCTGCTTTTTCTCAATTTCTGTAAGCAATTGTCTTTTTAGAGTGAGGCTTAAGGTCTCTTCTGGATTGTACAGAATCTCTTTGAACTGTGCAGGTCCAGTTCTGTAAACGTGGTCTATGTCCACAGAAACTCCCATACTACCTGCTCAACTAGGACATTTCTCCTCATACTGCAGCCTCCAACACCATATGCAAATTCTTGTGTCATTTAAGTAAGTAACAGCACCATATGTATGGTCCAGCATCTGGTATTCTGAAACATGACACCATGCAAAGCGTGACGTGGAAACTGTTTAGCAAATGTGACATAACAGCACTAACCACAAATAGAAAGGAAAGGCTGTTGGATTTTGCACATTTCCTTTTTCAGTTGTAGTTATGTTACATTCAGGTTTAGTAAGTGTAAGCCCTTGAGGGCTCTGGCATCAGCCTGCCCTTGTGCCAATTTTTCACATGTGATAAGGCTATTTTTACCACAGCTGTTAAAAAAAAGGTTTTTTTTTTTTTTTCTGTTTTCTGTATTAATGACAGGCACTTGCTGCTGCTCCTTTTTTAAGGGGTTAGGGCTCATGTGCTAGTCCTGTGCTAACCAGTTAGCAAGTGGTAATGTAGCTGCACTACCTGATAAGCACAGGAACACTCCCTTTCTGTTCCCCAGACATACCCCCCCCCCCCCCCCTCCCCTCAAAAAAGTGTTAGCTTGTGCATATTTGGCACATACTGCAGGATGCCATTTTAAGCCACGCTAGGTCTGGGTTAGCACCTAAATTTGTACCTGAAGTATTTAGTGACTTCCTAATATCACAGGGAGACATAATGGGATTTGAAGTGGTCTTCCGTGGTTCACAGCGCACTCATTATTTGTTTTGCTCATGCCTTTTTCAGTTGTAGCTCAAGTCATACAGTTGATGATACTTCTTTTATTGAAGACAAAATCATTAGCTGGATAGGTGCATGAGCTCATTCTCCTCTGAGAACATTTCTTCTGTCTTGATCTGTTTACGAATTTAAGGACACCATGGATGTTCCTATTTGGGGCAGTACATAAGTACCGCCATACTGCGAAAAGACCAAGGGTCCAGCAAGCCCAGCATCCTGTCTCTGACAGCGGCCAATCCAGGCTTCAAGAACCCGGCAACCCCCCCCCCCCCCCCCCTCCCAAAAAAAAAAAAAAAAAAATTTTAAATAATGTTCAATGGACTTTTCCCTCAGAAACCTGTCCAAACCCCACTTAAACTCCGTAAGGCCAGTTGCTGTCACTACATTCTCCGGTAACGAGTTCCAGAGTCCAACTACATGCTGAGTAAAGAAAAACTTTCTCCTATTTGTTTTAAATCTACCATATTCTAGCTTCATCTTGTGTCCCCTGGTTCTGTTGTTGTTTGAAAGTGTAAACAAACGCTTCACATCTGTCCGCTCTACTCCGCTCATTATATTGTAGACTTTTATCATATCACCCCTCAGCAGCCTTTTCTCCAAGCCGAAGAGCAGTGTTTTCAGTTTCAGCAAAGATGTTATCTAAAATATGATTCCTGAAGTCTTTGTTGAACCTGAGGACACTGAAGCAGGGGCGTAGCTACGGGTGGGCCCAGGCCCACCCAATCTCAGTTCAGGTCTACCCAGTTTTACAGCAGCTGAGCAGCTGCAGCCTAGTTCTGCCATCGTGGCAGCGGCCCACTCAGCCACCTCCCACCTGCTTTTTTTTTGACAGTCTCAGCAGTCAGCACTCACTGGCAACTCTTCTAACTTGGTCCTCCTCCTCAGCGCTGCCTGCATTTCCATCCCACGCCGGCGACACTGCACCTCATATCTCGCGCTAAAGTCTCGTGGTTGCTCTAATATTCATATAGCAGCTGCACCAGTGGCGTTCCTAGGGGCGCTGACGCCCGGGGTGGATCGCCGATGCACCCCGGGTGCAGCCCCCCCCCCCGGAACAGCGCGACACCCCCCCCCCCCCTGGTGAAAGAACCCCCCCCAGGTGCACGCCACTGGGGGGGGGGGGGGTGCCGCGCGCCTGTGGGCTCTTCGTTTCCATGCTCCCTCTGCCCCGGAACAGGAAGTAACCTGTTCCGGGGCAGAGGGAGCATGAAAACAAAGAGCTGACAGGCGCATGGCACCCCCCCAGCGCTGTGCACCCAGGGTGGACTGCCCCCACCGCCCCCCCCCCCCTTGGTACGCCACTGAGCTGCACTGCCTGCTCCCGGCCTGTCCGACCTCGAAGTGCATAATGGCGCCTTGCCCCAGGGCCTACTTTCAAATAGGGGTAGACACTTTGTGAAATAACACAAGCCCCTGCATAAAGACACCCAAAACATATACTGAAAACTTACCACACCAAAACAGCCCTAACCCACCTATGAAAAGACAATGCTATAAATATTATAGTGGGACCTAGAGAAGTGTTTCCCTAGGTGGTCCTGGAGTACCCCCTTGCCATTCAGGTTTTCAGGCAGCCTCAGACTAGAGAGTTGCATGGGGAAAGAAATCTTACCCATCCCCACCCGTCCCCGCAAGAATTTAACCCATCCCCGTAAGAATTTTAATGGTACATAAAAGAAAATTCCAGTTAGCTCCCTCAGTCTCTCTCTGGATTTGAGCCACAGCACTGTAGGCAAGGAAGGAACGGAAGTTGGAACACTCTGGTGCGCACATGTAAGACTTGTCTCCAATTCATTTGCACTGTGTGCTGAGAGGTCGCCACATGCACGCGCCAGTAGGTCAGGTGACATCTGATTCTCATGCCTGTGTCAGAGCTGAGGTCTGTGCACCAGCCTGGTAGCAAAGAGGATTAATAGTAACATAGTAAGTGACAGCAAATAGACCTGAACGGTCCATCCATTCTGCCAATAGTCACACTCATGATCAAGTCGTCATTAAATCAACGAGTGTGATATTATATACTTGATTATGGTCTTTCTTTCGTGTTTCTGGAACAAAGACCACAGAAGTCTACCTGGCCCTATCCTTATGTTCCAACTACTGGGGTTGCCGTTGAAACCCACTCCAGTCTATTCGTCTTCTCATTTGTGGGACACAGACCGTAAAAGTCTGTCCAGCACTGTCCTCATGTTCCAGCCACTGAAGTTGATGTCTAAGCCCTTTCCAGCCCATCCTAAACCAGATTGCCATGTATGAGACACAGACCATACAAGTCTGCCAGGTATCAGCCCTAGTTCATCACAGCCAGAGTTGCCATCTAAGCATCACTTGACACATCCACACACATGCAGCCATTTAAGATTAGGTTTTATATAATGTCCATTTTCTAATTAGAGATCCTCTGTGTTCATCCCATGCCTTTTTGAATTCCGTCATCATTTGTGACTCTACCACCTCCTTAATGGAAGACTTTCCACATTTGTGCTGTTAAAGCAAAGGAGAAGAAGACAGCACTCAAAGAAATTGGTATTCGGTAGATGAGAGGCTGGTGCAGGTGCAGCTTACTCTTCTACAAGAAGACTGCAGAACTGCCTCCGTCCCTGTGGGAATCCCACGGATTCCCGCGAACCCGGTTCCCGTGCAACTCTACCTCAGACCTGCCCTTCAATTCAGAGATTGGGATGCAGGAGTAGAACCCCTGAGGCAGCTTCTGGCGAAATGGGGACTCCCTGCCGGGTGATTTGGACTCAACTCTGTGGTGAATTGGGCAGCACAGCACTGGAGACGTTGACAAAGATGAGTGGAGTGTCAGATAAGTGCTGAGGGGCTGCAACACCTGAGCTGTATGATTGAATTTTGGTATTCTGTGTTCGCTTTATATGCACAGTCACTGGGACTCTTTAATATACACTCAAATACCTCTAATTGGTGGAGGTTTTTTTTTAGGCAAAATGATGGTACACCTAACCCATGCCTTATAACCTGTGTATGCAGGCTAGCTGGAAGGTATTACTGAAGCCTTTTTTCTCCACCTTGAGGTGTGGGTGGGAGCATTTGTGGGTCTAAGTGGCATCGGGTGCATTGGCAAAATAGTAGTATAATTGCAAGTCCCACTCCCTGCTGGTGTAATTTCCTGTTTAGGCAAGGGCCGGGACATGCAGAGGAAAGGTTCCACTGCCAGCTGCAGACTGTGTGTGTTGATCGCTGCTGCAGCAAAGAGGAAAGTTTGAAGCGCCGCGGGCATGGGAAGAAGTGTTAGGGCCAGCAGGGGGCATCAGGAGAGATGCTGACTTGCACTCGAGGAGGAGGGAGCAAGGAGCCAGGTTAGAAGTGCCGTGGGACTAAGAGGGGGAGGGAGAGCTGCTGGAATCATGGGGAGGGCAGGAGAGAAGCTAGAATGGCAGGGGAAGGGGGGGGGGCAAAAGAAAATCTGGACTTACAATCTAATTAGGACAAACAAGTCCTGTAAGCTCTGTCGAGCAGGGACTGTCTCTTCATGTTCAAGTGTACAGTGCTGTGTACGTCTAGTAGCGCTTTAGAAATGATAAGTAGTAGTAGTAGAGATGATGGCTGGGGAGGGAAGATGGGGTTGTGATTAACTATCAGGGGGCAACTGGGCAGAGAGGGGGAGGTGCAAAACTACCCAGTAGGACCAAGAGAGGGGGGGGGGGGGAGATGAGTTGTGGGACTATGGTCCGTGGGAGTTGGAGGGAAGGGGGGCATGCTGGTGTCACAGTGGTAGAGTCACATATTGCACTGGGTATTGGAGAGGGAGAGAGGGAATGGGAGAGAGATATATTGTCCTGTGGTAGGATGGAAAGAAGATAAGGGAGAGATGCAGGGTGGAGAGGAGGAGCACAGAGATAGTGGACAATGTAGTAAGAATAGGAAAGATGCTGGACATGGGGAAGGATAGGGACACAGAAGGGAGATAGTGGGCATGAAAGAGCATAGGGATAGGGACAGAGAGGGACAATGCTGGGTAGAGAGGGTACATAAGTAATGCCACACTGGGAAAAGCCAAGGGTCCATCGAGTCCAGCATCCTGTCCTCGACAGCGGCCAATCCAGGCCAAGGCCACCTGGCAAGCTTCCCAAACGTACAAACATTCTATACATGTTATTCCGGGAACTGTGGATTTTTCCCAAGTCCATTTAGTAGTGGTTTATGGACTTGTCCTTTAGGAAACCGTCTAACCCCTTTTTAAACTCTGCCAAGCTAACCGCCATCACCATGCTTCACATCCACCTGTTCCACTCTACTCATTTTATATACCTCTATCATGTCTCCCCTCAGCCGTCTCTTCTCCAAGCTGAAAAGCCCTAGCCTCCTTTCTTCATAGGGAAGTCGTCCCATCCCTGCTATCATTTTAGTCGCCCTTCGCTGCACCTTTTCCAATTCTACTATATCTTTCTTGAGATGCGGTAGGACACATATGACCAATGCTAAACTTGGGGGAGGGGTAGTTAGGGACACAGAAGGGAACCTATGGTCAGAGAAAAGGGTGATGATAGACATGGGGGGATAGGGACACAAAGGGATGATGTTGAAAAAAGGGGGGTAGGGATGCAGAATGGAGATGTTGGGCAGGGGAAGTGAGATGCTGAATGTGGGGGCAGGATAGGGACAGGGACACAGAGGGAAGATGGATATGGAAGAAAAGAGGGGAGACAGGCTGCACAGATAGGGAAGGAAAGAAAGCTGAACATGAAAGATCAGTGCCAAACAGACATAGGGCAGGAGGTGAGAAAAGAAATTACAAATGGAAAGGAGGCCTAGAAACAGAGTTAAGAGTACAGACGGAGGAAAGCAGAACCAAAGATTAGGAACAAGATGATTGGAATAATAAAATCACCAGACTACAAAGGTAGGAACAATTATTTTATTTTCAGTTTAGTGATCGAAATGTGGGTGTTGAGAATTTGCATGTGTTGGTTTTATTTTCCACTGGACAAGAAATGTCAAACCAACAAAACGAAGGTCCAAGTCTCCCGCAAAAAACACATGAAACAACAAAGAGAGCGGAAGAAAACCAAAATAGACCAGATAAAAACCACAGAGCATTTACACCTACTCTCGATTTTGGACAGCACCAGCGTTTATGCCTTTCACTCCATGAGAGTTCTGGAGGCACATCTGTATACATCAATTTGAAGACCCCTGAAGAAGGCCGGTTGGCCGAAACACGGACCGTGTAGGGTCCTAATAAACTTTTTTGGTGCTCTTACTCTCTGTGGTTTTTATCTGGTCTATTTTGGTTTTCTTCCGCTCTCTTTGTTGTTTCATTTATTTTCCACTGTACAGGAGGACACACATTTCTTTGTTTCTCTGGTGTTGCACAACATGCAGAGTCCTGTATCTGCTTTGTGTCTGCATGTTTTTTTTTGTGGTTCCGTATTTTGTATCAGGTGAGAGTCATGTTCCGTTCTTGCAGCAGAGGTAAATGATTCTGCTGGTATGTGGTGTCTGTGTAGGAAATCTGAAACAGTCCATCTTGTTTCAGTCAGTGGTGTAGCTACGTGGAGCCAGGGGGGCCTGGGCCCCCCTGCCGATGACCCTCTCGACCCCCCCCTCCCGCCATCGCCTGCCTTTGCTGGCGGGGGACCCCAACCCCCCACCAGCAGAGGTCCTCTTCTTCCCACAAAAGGATTCCTTCTGTTTCTGACGCCCTGCACGTACAATGTGCAGGACGTCAGAAACAGAAGGAAACCTTTTGCGGGAAGAAGAGGACCTCGGCTGGCGGGGGTTGGGGGTCCACTGCCAGCAAAGGTAGGTGACGGCGGGTTGGGGGGGGGGAGTTGGTGGTGGTGGTGGCGGCAGGGTCGGCAATGGTGGGGGGAGGGTTGGTGACACCAGGGGAGGAGCTAAAATGTGCCCCCTCACCTTAGGCTGTAGACCCCCCCCTCCCGCCAAAGTCTGGCTACGCCCCTGGTTTCAGTTTCCCAGTATTGGTGCTGTAATGTATTTCAGTAGCATATTTAAATGAAATAACTACTTCTGAAGGGTATGGGTGGGGATGGAATGGATCTTAGCAGGGACAGGTGCATAGGGGTTAGATTACAGTGGTGTGCCTCGACAATGTTTGCACCTTGTAATTGTGCCACGAGATGAAAAAGGTTGAAAATCACTGCTCTATACCATCATCATGCCTCAGCTATCTCCTGCTGAATATTGCTGTCTAGTCAGCTAAGTGCCATTTCCATAGCATTCGCCTAGACCGTCACAGATGGGTTATGCACTCCTACCAGCAGATGGAGACAGAATACACTGAACTTCCATTAGGCTTATAAGTGGGTTGTGCAGTTCCCTGAAAGTCAGTCTATTCTGTCTCAGCAGATGGTAGGAGTGGTAAGTCTGTGCAGACCCTTTGGTTTCCATTAGTACATAAGTACATAAGTAGTGCCATACTGGGAAAGACCAAAGGTCCATCTAGCCCAGCATCCTGTCACCGACAGTGGCCAATCCAGGTCAAGGGCACCTGGCACGCTCCCCAAACGTAAAAACATTCCAGACAAGTTATACCTAAAAATGCGGAATTTTTCCAAGTCCATTTAATAGCGGTCTATGGACTTGTCCTTTAGGAATCTATCTAACCCCTTTTTAAACTCCGTCAAGCTAACCGCCCGTACCACGTTCTCCGGCAACGAATTCCAGAGTCTAATTACACGTTGGGTGAAGAAACATTTTCTCCGATTCGTTTTAAATTTACCACACTGTAGCTTCAACTCATGCCCTCTAGTCCTAGTATTTTTGGATAGCGTGAACAGTCGCTTCACATCCACCCGATCCATTCCACTCATTATTTTATACACTTCTATCATATCTCCCCTCAGCCGTCTCTTCTCCAAGCTGAAAAGCCCTAGCCTTCTCAGCCTCTCTTCATAGGAAAGTCGTCCCATCCCCACTATCA
Organism: Microcaecilia unicolor; assembly: GCF_901765095.1. Classification (NCBI taxonomy): domain Eukaryota; kingdom Metazoa; phylum Chordata; class Amphibia; order Gymnophiona; family Siphonopidae; genus Microcaecilia; species Microcaecilia unicolor. The sequence goes on along the minus strand of NC_044042.1, from coordinate 85,337,098 downwards.
TTTTCGTCGCCCTTCGCTGTACCTTTTCCAATTCTACTATATCTTTTTTGAGATACGGAGACCAGTACTGAACACAATACTCCAGGTGCGGTCGCACCATGGAGCGATACAACGGCATTATAACATCCGCACACCTGGACTCCATACCCTTCCTAATAACACCCAACATTCTATTCGCTTTCCTAGCCGCAGCAGCACACTGAGCAGAAGGTTTCAGCGTATCATCGACGACGACACCCAGATCCCTTTCTTGATCCGTAACTCCTAACGCGGAACCTTGCAAGACGTAGCTATAATTCGGGTTCCTCTTACCCACATGCATCACTTTGCACTTGTCAACATTGAACTTCATCTGCCACTTGCACGCCCATTCTCCCAGTCTCGCAAGGTCCTCCTGTAATTGTTCACATTCCTCCTGCGACTTGACGACCCTGAATAATTTTGTGTCATCGGCGAATTTAATTACCTCACTAGTTATTCCCATCTCTAGGTCATTTATAAATACATTAAAAAGCAACGGACCCAGCACAGACCCCTGCGGGACCCCACTAACTACCCTCCTCCACTGAGAATACTGGCCACGCAATCCTACTCTCTGCTTCCTATCTTTCAACCAGTTCTTAATCCATAATAATACCCTACCTCCGATTCCATGACTCTGCAATTTCTTCAGGAGTCTTTCGTGCGGCACTTTGTCAAACGCCTTCTGAAAATCCAGATATACAATATCAACCTGCTCCCCATTGTCCACATGTTTGCTTACCCCCTCAAAAAAATGCATTAGATTGGTGAGGCAAGACTTCCCTTCACTAAATCCGTGCTGACTTTGTCTCATCAGTCCATGTTTTTGTATATGCTCTGCAATTTTATTCTTAATAATAGCCTCCACCATCTTGCCCGGCACCGACGTCAGACTCACCGGTCTATAATTTCCCGGATCTCCTCTGGAACCCTTCTTAAAAATCGGAGTAACATTGGCTACCCTCCAGTCTTCCGGTACTACACTCGATTTTAGGGACAGATTGCATATTTCTAACAGTAGCTCCGCAAGTTCATTTTTTAGTTCTATTAATACTCTGGGATGAATACCATCAGGTCCCGGTGATTTACTACTCTTCAGCTTGCTGAACTGACCCATTACATCCTCCAAGGTTACAGAGAATTTGTTTAGTTTCTCCGACTCCCCCCGCTTCAAATATTCTTTCCGGCACCGGTGTCCCCCCCAAATCCTCCTCGGTGAAGACCGAAGCAAAGAATTCATTTAATTTCTCCGCTACGGCTTTGTCCTCCTTGATCGCCCCTTTAACACCATTTTCGTCCAGCGGCCCAACCGACTCTTTGGCCGGTTTCCTGCTTTTAATGTATCTAAAAAAATTTTTACTATGTATTTTTGCTTCCAACGCTAATTTCTTCTCAAAGTCCTTTTTTGCCCTCCTTATCTCCGCTTTGCATTTGGCTTGGCATTCCTTATGATCTATCCTGTTACTTTCAGTTGGTTCTCTTCTCCACTTTCTGAAGGAATGTTTTTTGGCTCTAATGATTTCCTTTATCTTACTGTTTAGCCACGCCGGCTGACGTTTAGTCTTTTTTCCCTTTTTTCTAATACGTGGAATAGATTTGTCCTGAACCTCCAGGATGGTGTTTTTAAACAGCATCCACGCCTGATGCAAGTTTTTTACTCTGCGAGCTGCTCCTTTCAGTCTTTTTTTCACCATTTTTCTCATTTTGTTGTAATCACCTTTTCTATAGTTAAACGCTAGCGTACTTGATTTCCTAGTTTCACTTCCTTCAATGCCAATATCAAAACCGATCATATTATGATCACTGTTATCAAGCGGCCCTCGTATCGTTACCCCCTGCACTAGATCATGAGCACCACTAAGGACTAAGTCTAGTATTTTTCCTTCTCTTGTCGGCTCCTGAACTAGCTGTTCCATGAAGCTGTCCTTGATTTCATCAAGAAATCCTATGTCCCTTGCGTGTACAGATGTTACATTAACCCAGTCTATATGCGGGTAATTGAAATCCCCCATTATTATTGTGTTGCCCAGTTTGTTTGCGTCCCTGATTTCCTTTAACATTTCCGCAACCGTCTTAAAAAAAAGAGGGGGGGGGAGGGTGAGACCACAGCAAGATGTATGTGGGTTTCTTTTGTGTGTCACAAGCTGACTTAAAAAAAAAAGTTTTTTTTCATGAGACCTATTTCTGCTTATCAGTCAGGAGTCGAGTCCCATGGGGTCTCTGAAGCCCCACAGATGCCACACTTAGACGGCTGTGTCCCTCCCCCATCATGGTGGTCTCATTTGGGGCTAACTTGCCTAATTCCTTCGTTGTCCTTTGCTGCTATTGGGCACGGGGAGGGTCGGGAGTGCGAGGGATCTGCCTGTAGCGTTTGCCCTTGCTGGTCTGGTAGTTGGGTTTCCACCCGCAGCAGATTTGCAAGCACAAAGCTACTCTGCAAAGCAAAAAAAAGCAGGGAAAACCAGACACGACACTGTTCCTGAGGGAGAGTGCTTGTGCACGCTGTGTTTTTCCCAACCACGGTACCGTTTGACGGTTTGTTGAGACTCTGCAACTGTTTCTCATGGGCCAGTTATATCAAGCAATATAACCAGTTATCTGCTAGACATTACCCGACTGGCTATCTCCCACTGAATTATTGCCAGATAGCCAGCTAAGAGCCATTTAACTGGCCCGGAGCCTTTCCTGGCCGGTTAAATGGTTTTAAATATCTGCCGGAACGTGTGTCACTTCTAGAAGTGATAAGTTACTTATATACCTCACGCAGACATTTAGATGTGAGCATTTACAGCAGCTGTATGGTTGGCATAAGTGCATACACTCTTACCCTAGCTGAGGAGTGGCCTAGTGGTTAGGGTGATGGACTTTGGTCCTGGGTAACTGAGTTTGATTCCCACTTCAGGCACAGGCAGCTCCTTGTGATTCTGGGCAAGTCACTTAACCCTCCATTGCCCCATGTAAGCCGCATTGAGCCTGCCATGAGTGGGAAAGCGCGGGGTACAAATGTAACAAAAACAAAACTCTCTCTGACCTTGCGTGCAACTTTCTTCAAATCAGTCACCTTACTTTCTAATTCTTACTCATCTATATGTTACAACTTTACCTTACCCTTCACTACCAATTATAGTGTTCTAGTACATATTGTACTGTCATTGCAAGTAGTATACCATGCCATATTTTGTTTTGTTACTTGAATATTTTTACTGCTGTAATTTCCTATTGCTCATGTTTGATCTATTCTTACTGTACACCATCTTGAGTGAATTCCTTCAAAAAGGCAGTAAATAAATCCTAATACAATACATTGCATATTTACCTGGTTATGCTAATATTCTATAATGGAAAGCAGGTGTCTAATTCTCCTATCAGGTGCCCTCTCTGTGACATAGTAACATAGTAGATGACGGCAGAAAAAGACCTGCACGGTCCATCCAGTCTGCCCAACAAGACAAACTCATACATGTATACCTTACCTTGATTTGTACCTGCCTTATTCAGGGCACAGACCATACAAGTCTGCCCAGCAGTACTTCCCACCTCCCAACCACCAGTCCTGCCTCCCATCACTGGCACAGACCGTATAAGTCTGCCCTCCACTCTCCTCGCCTCCCAACCACCAACCCCTCGTCCCCCACCTGCTCCGCCACCCAATTTCGGCTAAGCTGAGGATCCATTCCTACTGCACATACTGTGCATAGATATAGATGAATTCTTATAGAATTACCCCTCTATCACATTTTGGGATTTTTTTTATTCTTTCTTTGAAGCCATTCCATTCAAACCATCTCCCCTTCAGGCTAGAGAGAATATAGGTGCACTAGGGTTGCATAAGCTCAGTCCTCGAGGGCCCCAAAACAGTATGCAAATCTATCTCCTGCATATTCTGAAACCCTGACAGGTTTTTGTGGCCCTCGGGGAGTGAACTTGGGCACCTCTGCGATAGCCAGATACTCACATGTAAAGGGGTTGGAAAGAATTCTAGAGGCACTGTTCTGCATGCCTCACTTTTTAAAGAAAATTCTCTCTGCTTATAGACATTTTTGTCCGAGGTTAGTGAGCTCTGTGCGGTTGGAAGGCTCGTGTACTACATTTCAAGAAACTAAAAAAAAAAGTATCACAACCTCCACAGCTGCCAAACCAGTCCAATACTGGACACTGTAAATAGCACGACATCCAAAAATACTGCATCAAGTGTGTACCTATATCCAATGAAAGGAATTGATTAGATTTGTTGGACCTGATTTTGTACCCCGCACTTTCCCACTCATGGCAGGCTCAATGCAGCTTACATGGGGCAATGGAGGGTTAAGTGACTTGCCCAGAGTCACAAGGAGCTGCCTGTGCCTGAAGTGGGAATCGAACTCAGTTCCTCAAGACCAAAGTCCACCACCCTAACCACTAGGGCACTCCTCCACTGTTGCTACTATTGGAGATTCTACATGGAATGTTGCTATTCCACTAGCAACATTCCATGTAGAAGTCAGTCCTTGCAGATCACCAATGTGGCCGCGCAGGCTTCTGCGAGTCTGACGTCTTGCACATCCATCAGACTCACAGAAACAGAAGCCTGTGCAGCCTTCTACATGCAATGTTTCTAGTGGAATAGCAACATTCCATGTAGAATCTCCAATAGTATTTATTTTATTTTTGTTACATTTGTACACCATGCTTTCCCACTCATGGCAAGCTCAATGCGGCTTACATGGGGCAATGGAGGGTTAAGTGACTTGCCCAGAGTCACAAGGAGCTGCCTGTGCCTGAAGTGGGAATCGAACTCAGTTCCTCCGTTCCCCAGGACCAAAGTCCACCACCCTAACCACTAGGCCACTCCATTATCCTCTGGTAAAACTATGCTGTTTTGGACCTATAGCAGTGGTTCCCAAACCTGGTCCTGGAGGCACCCCAGCCAGTCAGCTTTTCAGGATATCCACAATAAACACTCATGAGAGAGAGAGATTTGCATGCACATCTCTCATGAATATTCATTGTGGATATCCTGAAAATGTGACTGGCTGGGGTGCCTCCAGGACCAGGTTTGAGAACCAGTTACCTATAGGTTACTAGCAGCAAGATGCTGTGTTCTCCTTTCCTTTAGCACTGAATCTATTGATTGAACCAGGCGTCAGTCCACACAGTCTATAATTTTCAACCTCCTTCCTGTCCAGCTTATGTTATCAGGAATCACACCTGCCTAATTTCCTTTAATGTCTTCGGCTGTCTCCCATGCAGCCCTATTGCTAGATTCATTTGAATGCTTTCTTAAATGGAATATGCCATAAAGTGATGGCATATTCCATTTAAGAAAACAACATTCAAATGCCAACTCCAAACCCTTTTTCACTCTTCACCTTTGTCTTCCACTCATCTCTGCATATCTTCCGTTTTCTAACATGTCTACAAAAGGCAATGTCACCATGCTTTTTACTGTCTTGCATGAACAGGGAGGGAAGGCCATGAACTGGCTAAGGAATGGCACCTCTGTGAACTCTGACCGTCATCTGCCAATTTGGCCCGATGAGGAGACTGTGTGGGTCTAGCTTCACGAGGGCCCAGTGCAAGTTTCAGAGCTGAAAGAACAGCCAGTAGTTTCAGACACCTTGTAGGTCTCAGCAGATATTTAACAAAGCTTCACATCATCCCTGCCCCCAAACAGACCCAGATTTATTTAAAAATGAAGTCTTTATTTCTGTAAGAAAGTGGAACATGCAAACAGGATTCCTAGAATTATACAGATCTGTGCCCTGTAACAAAACAATTTTTATAAAACAATTAATGGCTTTTATGATCCATAAAATAAGTTTAAATAACATCTTAGTAGCTGTTAATATTGCAATATTAATAATATATAACTTAGTAGTAGTTAATATATCAAATGTTCATAGCACTCTACAACCACCAGATGGCGCAAAAAATGGTGCAGCATATTTTTTGCAAACCGCACTGGGCAGTTTTGTTTACCCAGGAGCACAGTACATAAGAAATAAATGAAATCACTATGTGCTACAATCTCATTCTGATCCAAATGTAATTTCTAGCTGGAAAGCCAACACTGACACTGATCATTTAAATTCCTTTGCTTTTCAGCTAGAAGAGCCGTATAGGAAGTTTGCAAATAAACTCATTCGATCAAAAGCAGAGAGCCAGTGGCCTAATAGCCGCATTCAGAAGAGTCTCACGTGCTGTCTGATGTCTAACCATACAACAGTCTGAAACATTTGGAGTACTACAGGCAAAAGATAATTAACAAAACACACCCAGAGCTCTGACTGGCTTCAGACCAATAATTTCTCACCTAGTTCTAGCCTGCAGCTAAGTGCAAGTCTTAATGTTGAGCATTTAAACAGCAGGAAATCCTATAGGTGACCTTCAACACACCTTGCCATATTTAAATTGAGCTCAGGAGTGTTGAAACTAGGTCCCTAAGGTTTCATTAGCTCTAGGGGTGATGTTTCTGGATAAGAAAGTCAAGACATAACCATGAGGTTTAATGTTATAGCCCTTAAAGGATTATCACTGGGACAGTTAAATACCATAATTGCTCTATTAGATATAATGCAAAGACAAATACTACAGTTTGTTAAATGGGATGGTGAGATGCCGCGATAACAGTCTGAGTTCTGGGCGTGAGGGATTGCAGCTCTGAAAAAGATGGCTCAACGTAATTCCAAAACACCCTCTCAGAAATGAACTCTGCTGTATTGGTCCTTTGAAAGGCTGCACAGTATTATGTGAAAGAACCATGGTAAGCTTTCTTTAAGAAAGAGTGCCTAGCACAAGCTGAGAAACCCATTAATGAAGAGAAAGCAAGTCCTTCAGATCCACAGCAGTGAGGAGAGAGTATGTATTGACATTTCACTGAAAAAGCAGGGGTGGTAAAGAAGACCCCACTGATTCTGCAATTAGCCAAATAATAAAGGGAAACAAAGATTGATAATCCAAGTTCTGTTGTTTTCTGAAATGGACTACTATGATGTTTATTCTGGATATTCGAAATATCTTGATTTGCTACTTAATTAACAAGCATATACACTTGTTGAAAGCAATACAGCATTACCATCAAATAAAAAGTAACAAGAAAAATTAAGGAAAGATTATTGATATTAACCCTTCCTTGGGCCAATAAATAAGAAAGACAGGGACTGTGGTCAAATAGATAAAGGAGATCAAAGAAAAAAAAATGAATAATCAAAGGCCCAACCTAATAACTCACAAGCTCAACTACAATCAACCAGCTTTAGGATATTCTAAACTGGTTGTAATTTCCTGATTAAGGATTTTGAATACTGCTGTCAGACTGGTAAACTTTTGTAGAATTTTTCTCCCTTAGGTTTCATTGGTTTCTGATTGAGCTAGGGATCAATTTAATTGAATACGCTAGCTTTTAAAAGATTTGTATAAGGTAATGCCCCATCATACATGATGGAACTTTATTCAACTTTCGAATGGTAGCCATTCCCATTCTTTTCAAACCCAGATGAGTTTACATTTTCCTGCTGTGCATAAGATCTTAAAAGCTGCTGCCAGCATCTTTTTCATACCAATGGCATTGGTTTGGAACACTTTATCTCCCTCAATAAGATTGTTGAAAATTATTTTAAGTTTAGAAAAGCATTAAACTCTTATTTCAAAAGTGTATGTTATCCAGAACTTGGTTTCTTGTTTTTTGTAACTTTTTTGTAATCTCTTAAGCTGGAAAACTGTAACCTAAGAATGTGTAAAAAACAGTTGTACTTAGGAGTCATCAAGCCGTCTTGTTTTGTAATCCGCACAGAACTATACAGGTAATTGAGAAACACAAGTAATGTAATGTAACCCTTCAGCATACAGTCCGTGTTGTAACCCTTCAAACTGCTGTCCTGGCAGAAGCTAAAAGCAGAAGCATGGTTATTCAGCACAGGGAAGTAGTTTCTGATGGAGAAAACGTCAGCTGATAGTCTGTTGAGATACATTTATGACCAAGGTATATTCAGGTGGTGCCATTGAAATGCAGCCACATTAAAATATAAGGGACAAAAGTTCCATTCTTATTAAAATCTTTATGTTTATGCTTCTATATAATCTTATGAAAATCCTCCTCCGTCCATACTGGGCCAAGGGATGGGGAGCTTCCTGTGTCCCACCAATCAAGATCGCTTCAGCAGAGACTGCAGATACTGAAGAATGACCTCTGCAGACTCCCAGGGGACCACTTGGGCATTGAAGGTCCCAGGCTGCTTCTCCTCTGTCTCTTGAATCTTCCGGTGCATGGGGTAGGTCTTGCGGGGAAATGCAACATCCATCGGGCTTAAGAGAGTAGACGGACAAAAGTCATTAGCACCATCCCCGATGTATAAAAGCTTCTGAAAGCTGATACCCTGCTGGGCTCTCTCTGCCAGGTACTCGCTCAGGATCTTACGTTTGCACATGTTGGTGGGGCACTGCGGGCAGCTGTGTGAATGATAGGGAGCCAGACTGAGGTAGCCTCTCTTGTCAGAGGCAGAGGGGTTACTGAAGATTCTACGGAAGAGAGAAAAGAAGCCAGCTGCTCTCAGGGTGCTCTCAATGCCAAAAGTGTTGGCATCTGAGATGAGGATGATCTCAAAACGGTCAAGGTTTAGGGAAAGGTAATGAAGCAACTGCTGCATATATGGAGATAGTGGGAGTGCCTCATACACAGCTTTGAGGTCCTGTATACGCACCCCACTGTCACCCAGGTATTCAAAGATTCGTTGCATGTACTGATTGTAGAATCCTTCCTCAAAAGTCCGGCGTAATGATTCCGGTAACTCCTGTGAGGGTGCGGCCCGGACGACAGACTCATCGCTGTTCTCATTCACAAGCGTCTCATCAAAGTCAAAGATGAGAAGATATTTCTGAGATGTAGGAGCAGTCATCTCTAGTTCCTGCAAGAGAAACAGAAAGATGTCTAAACAAATCAAAATGTGTCCCTAGGCCCTAGCCAGAATCATGGTAAGGACGAAGCTAAAAATGTCAATGCAGTACACACAAGGCAGCAGCAGTGCTCTGGGGAAAAGGGATAACATGGTAGCAGTGACAGCCAATGAGAGCATGGGCTTTACTTACCCTAACCAACTACTCAATTCCCATAACTTTTAATTTTATTTTTTAAACTTCTACAACCCTAACTCTGCTATAAATCTTTAAAAGCCTTATAATCCAGACAACTATCTTCTGGATATTCAACAAAATAGGAATTAACTAGTTCTTGTCTCCCTGATCCTTCCGCTCCTAATTAGTTCTTTATAAACAGCCATGTGGACAAGTTTCTTGCTTCTCTGCTACGTATTCACATGGGAAAAGTTGCTTCTCTGCTACGTATTCACATGGGAAAAGGCTAACAGTGTGTTTGCTCGCACAGCGATTTCAGACTCAAATCCTGCTCATGCACCAACTTCTCTCTCTCTCTCCCCCCCACATTAGATATGAGTGATGGGAAGGGAACGCTACTAAGAATGCACTTAGCTTCTGGCCAAGCAATCGGACTACAAAGAGTGGGTATGAATGGAATTCTTCCTAACAAAATAAGATCTACCACAACTAGCATAACCACAACTGTTACATAAGCCATGTTTGTACATGGTGGCAGCTTCTGGAGGGGCATATAGGAACTAAGGGGGGGGGGGGCAGAAATACAAAAATGAAAGGGAGCCATACAGGAGGGACATACAGAATGATTAAAAAAAAAAAAAAAAAAAAACGTGAGGAGCAGAAAAGGGATGAGAAAGAAACAGCTGGAGACAACTGGTTAGGAGAGGTGGGGTATAAAAGAAATATGGCTGGATATTAGTGAGGGACCAAGGCAGTGGTGTGCTGGAGCAGGCTCTCACAGGCTCACAAGAGCCGGTTGTTAAAGTAGGGCCCTCCATGGCTACTTTAACAATTGGCTCCCAAAATATGGGCTTGGGCCCCCTGCTGAATTCTCTTTTATACTTTGCTGGTGGGGATGCTGAGCCCTGCCAGCCAAGTAAATAGACTGCTGCTGCTCCCCACTCCTTGTTTCCAGCTCTGAGCAGCAGGCTGGGACTTCTCTAGCATGTGTGAGAAGTTTCAGCATGGTGCTCAGAGCAAGACGTTGGGAGTGGTGGCAGTCCATTTATTGGCTGCCAGCAAAGGTATGCCTAGCGTGCCCACATGAAGGGAGGGAGGAGAGAGAGAGGCAAGTGTTGCTCCCCCCCACCCTGGCCACCCCTAGCCCTTCCAACTGCAGAACTGGCTACATCTGGAGAAAGAGCCTGTTAATTTACCAGCACACCCCTGGACCAAGGTCAGAGTCCTGGGATGACATGATAGAGGAAAAAGACAGAGATAAGGTGTAAGAATGGAATTCCAGACTGACCTGATTCTTGAGATGAGTCTATGGATTGGAAGTGACACCAGTGGTGAATTGGATGCCAAAACCATAATTTATTCCTAGCCGCAGAGTTCAAGGACTTTGGGTGGGCACACATTTGAGATAGAGCAAACAGAGAAAATGGCATCCTCACCAAAGGCAACGATGCCCAATTTTCTGACTAATCGAGCTGGTTTTGTCACAGAGTGTTTAAAGCCAGAAACAGGAAGTGATGACAGATAAAAGACCTAAACAACTAAACAGGATTCACACAGGTGATCAGTTCCCCAACCCATGAAAAAACGGTCACATACTAGACTTGGTGTTCTACAAGGGGGTTAATATCCCAAAGCACTGGGACAGCCGTATTGAAATAACACTTCTATCGTAGACAGACTGTTTTCTAATCACATTTTTTTAAGTGACCACCTGAAACAAAATGGCACCTTGCAGATTTAGGGGTACCCAGGTAGGAGTGATCCCCACTTGCTCCTGCCCACTTGCAGTTCCATTGCAAAAATGGCCACTGAAAGTTCAAGTGATATCGCTAGGGGACAGGAGTGAGTAGGGATTGCTCCTGTTCAGGCACCCACTGGACCGCCAGGTATCATAAGTAGGCTCGGGGGGGGGGGGGGGGTCGGAAGAATATGACAGATCTACTTATGCACGTCCTAGTTGAATGTCAGCCAGGACCCATAATAGTTCAGGCAGATAGCAGTCTGGTCAAACCCGGATATTCAATACTTTGCACTGAATATCCCAGGTATAAATTAACTGGCAATGTCAGCATTTAAAAATCGGACTGACTGACGACAGCCAACTATTGATCAGCAATTTTTTAAACAGCTTACCACATTGATATTAAGATAAGATGCATATGTGTTTCACCGCATAACTCTGCTAGGTCAGAAAGGGTAGCCATTGTCCTGAGGCCATCATTAAGAGGGGGGGGGGGGGGGAGGGAAATGGGACTTGATATACTGCCTTTCTGAGGTTTTTGCAACTACATTCAAAGCGGTTTACATATATTCAGGTACTTATTTTGTACCAGGGGCAACGGAGGGTTAAGTGATTTGCCCAGATCTGAATTGTGGAATTCAGGGTTCCTTTTACTAAGGCACACCAAAAAATGGCCTGTGTTTTGGATGCGCACAGGTCCATTTTGCAGGTGACTGCAAAAAAGGCATTTTTTTTGGCCAAAAATGGATGTGCGGCAAAACAAAAATTGGCGTGCGTCCATTTTAGGTCTGAGACCTTACCGCCACCCATTGACTTCTTTGTAAGGTCTCACGCGTTAACCAGGCAGTAATCGTCAGCATACACTGCCAATTAACACCCGGTTAGCGCCGGGGGGCAGAAAATAAAAAATATTTTCTGATGTGCATATTGGATGCACGTAAAAATTAGAATTACCTCTCGGCGCAAGCGGTAGCTGGGTGGTAGTTTTGACATGTTCTACATGCATAGGCGCCTACGCTTTAGAAAAAGGGCCCCTCAGTTTGAAGAAGCAATCTAGCAACCAGATAACTAACCTCTGTCACATGAGTGGGCCAAGACCTGGGAACACCGGCTCATCTGGAAAGGTTCCTGCGAGGTCTTTGGACTGTACATGTGTGAGACTGATGTATGTAGTCTAAACCTTAGAATATGTAGGCAACCATACATCCAAGGGAACACAGACCATGGCCTACATTGGTCCATGTGGTATGGCGTTGCCATTACTTTACATGTTGCTTGCCAAATGTAGGCTTGACTATTAGGATATGGACGTGATGGCCAGAGACGTTTCATCATGCGGACAGTGAGTACAGTCCATCACCTATTTTGAAATCTTCTCCTCTAATGATCTAGTAGACTGGAGAGGGTTATGAAATGATTCAAGAGCACTTCCTCAGCATCTTCCAGGATATGCCTGAAGACCCATTTGTCAACAAGTATCATACCTGGTGTCACACAAGAGACAGTCAACACAGCTCTGTCATTTGAGCTATTTATATTGAGTGACTGGTTCCAGGGCAATCACCATTGTCCATGTGGGTTCCTACACATGCTTCCCTTTTCATTTCTTTGCCCAGGAATCCTCCTTTCGAGGCCTTCCCCATCTCCTGAGAATTGGGCCTGGTTCCGATAAACAATGTTTGGATTGGATTCAGAACTGTGGCTCATGATTATGTTTTTAAGGGAACCTTTAGGAGGCGAGTTGTGGTGCAAGTTCTGCACTCGCCTGCTTCCCACCACCCTGCTGTTTACGATGGAGTTTGAGCAGTGCAGGAGTCTGGACGTCAACGGCCAGTTGTGGCACGAGTTCCTGCCTCGCAGCCATTCTGAGTTTGACACGGCGCACGGGCTCCGAGTTCCATGCCCCCTCCCTCCCTCTCTTCCGAGTTCCAGGCCCCCTCCCCCCTCCTTCCCTCTCTCTCTCATCACACCACTCTGGGAAGCTTCCACAAAAACTATTGATTGTCTCAAAACAAACATATCAATGTGGAGAACTTTATATGTAGAAACATCATACTGGTGAAAACTGCAGGGGGAAAGGCCTCAGCAATCCATGGCTACATTTTTCACTGAACCTTCTTGTAGCTGACAAACTAACCATTGGCCAAAAACCTCTACTAATTAGTGCAAATCTTCACAAGTGCAAAAATGTGCATTTTCATAACCTTGCTAACGACTTTTTGCTTTAAAACAAATATTTTTTGATTATATTGAAATAGTATTTTCATTTATTTGAGATCACGATCCCAACAGGCCACCCATCTTTCGTTTCGATAATACGGTCGGGGCTGGCCAAAAATCTCAACATTTGGGCCGCCCTTTGAGATCACCGCCATTGTTTTTCGCCTATAATGGAAACTAATGGCGGCCATCTCAAACCCAGCCAAATCCAAGCCATTGGGTCGTGGGAGGAGCCAGCATTTGTAATGCACTGGTCCCCCTCACATGCCAGGATACCAACTGGGCACCCTAAGGGGCACTGCAGTAGACTTCACAAATTGATCCCAGGTGCATAGCTCCCTTCTCTTGGGTGCTGAGCCCCCTACATCCCCCCCCAAAACTGTACAACACTACCATAGCCCTTATGGGTGAAGGAGGGCACCTACATGTGGGTACAGTTGGTTTCAGGTGGATTTTGGAGGGCTCACATTTACCACCACAAGAGTAACAGGTACGGGGGGGGGGGGGGGGGGGGGGGGGGAAGATAGGCCTGGGTCCGCCTACCTGCACCCACTAAAACTGCTCCAGAGACCTGCTTACTGCTGTCATGGAGCTGGGTACGACATTTCAGGCTAGCAAAAAAATGTTTTTAAATTCTTTTTTAGGGTGGGAGGGGGTTGGTGACCACTGGGGGAGTACAGGGAGGTCATCCCCGATTCCCTCCGGTGGTCATCTGGTCAGTTTGGGCAACTTTTTTGAGGCTTGGTCCTGAAAATAAATGGACCAAGTAAAGTTGGCCAAATGCTCGTCAGAGCCGGCCTTTTTTCCATTATAGGCTGAGGCAGGCCATCTCTTAACCACGCCCCTGTCCCGCCTTCGGTACACTGCCGACACATCCCCTTGAACTTTGGCTAGCCCTGCAACGGAAAGCAGTTGAAGCTGGCCAAAATCGGCTTTCAATTATACCGATTTGGCCGGCCTTAGGAGAAGGCCAGCCATCTCCCGATTTGTGTCGGAAGATGGCTGCCCTTCTCCTTCGAAAATAAGCAGGATAGTGATGCATAAAATTTACACAGTTATCGCATGTTAACTGCAAATTTTAGTACACTTTAGTGAAAGGGCCCCAAATTTAAACTTCAAATAAAATGAATATCCCAACTGTATATGCAACATAAAGTGATATTAAATACTTGAATCAAAAATGTGTGTTAAAACATGTTATGTCAAATATAGATAAACAGTGAATACTAAAAACTAGCCACTAGATGTCAGGATTATACTGCAACATTGAGGCATCTCCATCTTTATACCAGAGTTTGATTTGTCCTTGCCTTTCTCAGGGCACAGACCGTAGAAGTCTGCCCAGCACTGTTCTTGTACTAAGTTCTGAAGCTAACGTCGAAACCCCTTAAAATTTACACTCCAGCTCATCCATATCTATTCAGTCACGATCAGGGTGTAGACCGTAGAAATCAGCCCAGCACCGGTTTTGCTTCCCAATTACCGGTATCACCACCTACTCTCTGCTAAGATTCTGTCAATCCATTCCTTCTAAACAGGATTCCTTTATGTTTATTTATATTTTGCTCACGGTGAGTTACATTCAGGTACACTGGATCTTTCTCTGTCCCCAGAGGGCTCACAATCTAAGTTTGTACCTGAGGCAATGGAGAGTTAAGTGACTTGCCCAAGATCACAAGCAGCAGTAGTAGGATTTGAATCGGCCACCTCTAGATTGCAAGACCGGTGCTCTAACCACTAGGCCACTCCATCCCACATGTGTTTGAATTCCATTACCATTTTCATCTCCACCACTTCCTGACATTACTCCTGAGTCTGCCCCTCTTCAACCTCAATTCTACCGCCTTCCCATCTCTGAAAAAGGTTTGTTTGCAGATTAATACCTTTCAAATATTTGAACGTCTGGATCATGTCACCCCTTCTCCTTTCCTCTAAGGTATACATGTTCAGGTCAGCAATGCAAATCCCACACCATTTTTGTAGCATTTCTTTGCACCACTTCCAGTCTTTTTACATCTTTAGCAAGAAACGGCCTCCAAAACTGCAATACTCCATCTGTTTTATATATACAGGGGTATTTAATACAAACCTCTCCCCTAAACGAATGAATTTATGTTGAAAACATCTACTTAGAGGTTAATGTCAGCGCTGAGCAAGTTTTCTTTTTTGGATAATGTGAAACCTTTGTTGAAATCCTCACTGGAATGCTTGCAGATGTCATAGAAATTACCAATATCATTGTCTGGAAAAAGTTCTCATTTAACATGCTGATTGTACCTCGTTGGCTAAACATACCAGTCCCTATCTTTGCATATTTGTTTCTGGGATTTCCAGATTCTATTTAGGGCACTTGTAAATTTTTATGGGGAGGCAAGTGGCAAAGGCTTCTTTTGCAAACTTTAATATTACCTAGAAATAAGGAGAGGGTCTGCTAGATCTAAAATTATACAGCTTGGCATGTGTTGAGATCTCTTAAGGATTGGATCAATGAGTCGGATTATATCTACTAACCTGGGGAGCACTATGCCTACAACCCGCCCATTCCATGCCCCCCCCCCTTTTTTTTTTTTTTATAAATTTTCAAAAATATACTTCAAGTACAACTTAAAAGACAATATTGGTACAATGTAATTATATAATTACATAACTTCTACAAAACAGGAAAAAAAAAAAAAAAAAAAAAAAAAGACTAGGAAAAGAAACACCCCCAATATTATCAAGAACAGGAAAAAAAAAAAGGGGAGGGGAAGAGGGGAAGATAAAAAAAAAAAATCACTCCACATCCAGAGAAATGTGGAGAAAATAAAGGAAATTAAAAAACCTCATTAGAAGAGTCTGTAAAAAAAAAATCACCTGGAGGGGAATAATCCAATTACAGTAATTTCAAACGGTCAGGGTAACAGTGACTACTAGACTCGATGGGACTTTTTGCCTTCAAAAAAAACTCAAGTTGAGGATCAAAAACACAAAATTATTACCCTCAAATTTAACACAACATTTACAGGAAAAAGGTTTGTCCCCCAAGACTATCACTTGTGAGTGCAAAGCTAAAAATGCAGTGCGCCTCACTTGTGTGATCTAGAGAAATCAGGAAATATAAAAATAAATGGACCCAAAAACACCACATCTCTATAGCGGAAAAACAATCTCAGGACTCAGGTTTTGTCAGGTTCAAAGGCAAAAGTGACTATAAGCGTTGTTCACGTTAAGAACCTCCTGGTGAGAGTTTTCCAGAAAGTTAGTTAACTCTAGACTGCCACTAAAACCATCTCCAGGCTGATTCCCAGTTCTTATACATAATATGCTCTTGAGATAGTGTAGCATGATATAAGTTTAATTGTGAGAGAGTTATTAATTTTGCTGGATCAGATCTAAATCATATAAAATATACAGCTTCAAAGATAAATGCCCAGTTCAGAAACTTTAAAAGCAGGGGCTCTTTCTTTAGGAGAGTTCTTCCTGGCTGTTCCTATCCTAGTCGCTGCTAGAATCTCCTGGAATCCTGACTTCTCAAGCTGGACATCACATCCACCTGAAAGAAACTGCTTCAAGCCAAACTTGCCAGGGTTGCGGTTAAGCCGCCCAATTGGGCGGCTTTTCGGAAACGGCAGTGGGGAATTTTCTAATCGCGTGGGTTGCGGGGATTTGGGCGGGTATTCGAGCAGCCGCGGTGCGGGATTGGGTGGGTTTTCGCAGCCGCCAATTGGCCGGTTTTCCCGTTGCCGGGGCTTCTATTGGTCCAATAGAAGCCTTTCAGGGGCGGAGTTCGGTGACGCAGGGGACGGGGGTTGACTGCGGGCGGTTTTATGGCTGGGAAAATTTTTCCCAGCTGGCAACACTGCTTCAAGCTCATCAGACAGCAAATCTACAAAGAAACTTCCTGTTCCAGCAAGGATCTCCTGCATCACTCTCCATAGCAGCCTCCAATGTGAGTTATCCAGCTTCATTTACAATCAAACCTGTTATTTTGTAGCATACTTCCATTGGTAAAAGATCCTCTCTAAAATTGCCTCTCTATTGTAAACTTGTTACCTTGCCTGTATTAGAAATAAACATTTTCTTTTTAAAGTTAACTATCTGGCCTTTATAGTGGGAAAAGCACATGTCCTCACATGTGCAAGCTCCAAATGCTTTAAGCACATGTTCCTAAATGTACAATGCAGGTTAATGTAATTAATTCAAATTTAGTGTATTTACTTCCCCTTTTCCTTACATATGCTTATCTTATTACCTTATAGGTAATTGGGGAATAAAACAGAATCAAAATATATCTTAAAACTTAGAAATACAGCACATGTTGAGACCACATGCTCTGAGCAATCCCCTCTATTCTTAATCATTTTGGAACTGTAACATTTCAAGGCATAGTTTCTTGAGAGATCTACAGGACCGCTCAAAAATCTCTTAGCCATCTCAACAGGTGACAAAAGAGATTTAAGAAAATCTACAAATCTTACATTCAAGCGCCTGTAATTTATAATAAATCACAAGTTTATCTTTAACTAAAGCCTGTTGAATGGTTCTCCAACTCACCGGTCATAGTCCCCCAGGGAATTAGCCACACTACTCACTCTTTCCTTGGCCTCCAACACCTGGGACTGAAGCAAATCAAACTTCTCAGAAAAAGCATCAGTACGTACAGACAAAGAACTTCCCATTCTGCCAAAAGCCCCCAAAACCTCTCTCAATCCATCAGCCTTTACTCCAAATGCCTGGAACTCAATAGGCTGTTGACCAGTTGCCTCCAGACGCCTTCTTGTCCCAGAGAGCACTCTCCATCCGGAGCAGTCAAGAGACCAAGCTTCACTGGACAAACCTTCGGAAGCTGTATTATTTACAGCAGTCGCCCTGCTGCTCTTCGAGGTGAAGACGCCATCCAACACCAAACCAGCAACTCCTGTCGCAGCTTCACTTCCGGGTATCGGAGGTATGCTGCACGCTTTAGGGCTTCAGCAAGCACAAGCTCTCCGTTGCAGCATGCTTGATCCGAAGCTAGCTCCAGCACGGGAATCACATACTGGTCCAAAGTCTGTTGATGAGGAGGGCTCCGGAACCATCCTCAGCAGGAAAGGTATGTGCCTTGCCCTTTCGCTTCCCCATCAGGGCTGGTGCCTCGTACAGCAGAATGAACCAGACGGTGCTCACACCACTGCGAGCTCTCCTGTCGCTATTTTGCTCCTCACCGCACATAACTTCTAATGCGCACAGTCAAAAAAGAGGTATGTGCACTGCATTATAGAATACGCCTAGAAAGTTGTGCAGGTAAATTCTAATTAAAGCCAATTAGTGCTGCTAATTGGTTAAGCACCAATTATTGACACCGATAATTAAGTTGTGCACGCAATTTGGCCAAGCGTCCAAATTAGTGCACACAATTTAAGGCACCATATATAGAATTTGAGAGTCTAAGCACAGTATGATATATATGCACTTGGAGCATTTAGAATAAGGAGTGGAGGAGTAGCGGACTTTGATCCTGGGGAACTGAGTTCAATTCCCACTGCAGCTCCTTGTGACCCTGGGCAAGTCACTTAACCCTCCATTGCCCCTGGTACAAAAAATAAGTACCTGAATATATGTAAATCACTTTGAATGTAGTTGCAAAAACCTCAGAAAGGCGGTATATCAACTCCCATTTCCCTTCTATGAAGAGATATATGTACATATTGAGTTCATTTTTGTTATACAATATGTATGAGTTTTTATAATTGTGTATGTGATTATGTGATCTGCCTAGAAATTTTGGCAATAGAGCGGAATATAAAGTTTTAATAAATAAATAAAAATCCCTTATCTAGGACATTTGTGCTTCATGCTGATCCCTTTTACTGGGAGAAAGTATTTCGACACATATGACAGGTAGATGAAAGAGGCAGGAAGGTTTGCCTTCTACCAAGTAACTACCATTTCAGGGGATGGACTCTATGAAGGTAACTCAGAATTTACACCAGTGCCTTGGATTGAGTGAGGACAGGAAATCAATCGAGCAGATGTTTCTGGTTTCCTGCTGGATCTCCTCTGGGTCTACATGGATCAGCTAGCTGCAGTCTGGTTCAAAACTTTACTATTTGTTGAAAGCTATTTTTTTCCACTTAGTCTGCAACGTCCTTCGTGGGTGCTAACCTCTGCCTGCTTATCCTGTAATGCAGCACAAACACAGCAATTTTAACTATAATTTTATAATGTTTAAGTTGTGTCACTGAGTATCTTGAGTGTATTCTCTTTCCTATCATATATTAGAGTTCCTTTCCCCTTGTTGCGTTATTATTCTAAACTGTGAACCACTTTGACAACCTCAAAGAAAAGGCGGTGTATGAAACATCAATTAAACCTGGGAGCGAAATAACAGCTGACTGACTTCAAAGAATCTTGAAAGATGTCTCTTGTCAACATACTTATTCAAGAGTTGGAATATATATTTCTGTTATATAAATACATAGTCCCGTGGTGAGCTTTTAGAACTAAAATGGCAACACATGGAAGCTGTCCATAATGTGCAGGCATCCAGGGCTACTTTAGGACACATGCTTTGGGGTGTCCTAATGTTTGGTGCTTTTGGAAATGGATCAGGATTTCATTTCTCTTAACTGATTACTGGGTCACTGTTTTCCATTCAGACCAGAACTTCTATTTTTCAGGGTGTCCAAGAGGACCTTTTTCTTTCGGAAGGTCAGCAATTATTTCTACGTAAAGCATCGTGTTGGGGAAGAAAGTTATTCGTCTCGATTGGAGAGAAAAAAAAATGCCCCACAGTTTAAACCAATAGTGGCATCTTTTGTTTGATATGACTCAGCTGGTCATGGGGACAGCTCAGGATGGCAGATGTTTCAAGTTATTTGGGAGCCACTTTGGTTGGCTCTCCCTCACAAGGAACTTTGCATCCTGTTAAACAAATGACTAACTCCCATTAACTTGGGGATTCCTTTCTATGTATGCATATATTTGCACCTCTTTCACTGATGGGTCCCATGGGGTGGAATCATATATGAAAAGTCTCAAGCTGTTACTTTGTAATTTTTATAACCACAGACAAGGGTCTGATTGGGTGTTGGGTATGGAACAGGCAAAAGTAGAGGCTGATCAAAGACAAATCACCACTGGAGAAATGAATCCCAACAGTCTTTATTTTCATCATAATAAAGACTGTTGGGATTCATATCTCCAGTGGTGATTCGTCTTTGATCAGCCTCTACTGTTTCGTCGTCTTTGATCAGCCTCTACTGTTTCGTCGTCTTTGATCAGCCTCTACTTTTGCCTGTACTGTTTCGTCATTGTAGAGGATTGTTCCTGTTCTGTATTTTGGGTGTTTGGTATGGACATGTTTTTGTTATATATTACCTTTTGTTGGTATGCAGAGTTCTGGAAGATAAGACTACACTGTTCCTTGTGATGTTATTTTATGCAACCTTTCTGAATTGTTGATTAACTACACCTAATAAAGATGATTGGGGGGGGGGGGGGTGGAGAATGTGACATATCGGATGTCGATAGAAACATTGTATACAACAACAATCTGGAATAATCATTATTTGCTCAACTTAGGAAGAATATAGATAAAAATGGGAAACCTCACTGATTACATTAACACCAATGTGTTACATACAAGCTTTGCTAAATATAATACAATAATGAACAGTAGAGTAAAAGACAAAATGTGAAAAAAAAAGAAATGTGTCAAAACGCTATTTACAGCATAAAAAAAAAAAGTCACCAAGTTCCAAGTTAAATATAAAAATGGTTAACTCTGCAGTGCTCATGCCATATTGTGCTTGAATTGCCTGCATTTCTTTACAGAAATAAGAGCCATACGGAATTATTACCAAGCGTCCTGGTTTCGGTAGGGCTCTAAATTATCATTCAGAGGCTGAAGGGGATAACTAAAACCACTTCCAGCAACCAGACTCCTGGGAATACCACCTCCACTCAGGACCATCTCATCATCCCATTTGTTTCAGAGCCTCGAGAACCCCAACTCTAGCACAGCCTGGTCTCTCTTCAACACCTACTTGAAGCTATACAATTCCCTTTTTAAAAGAGTTACATTGAGAGTACTCAGATATTTTCACAAGGAAGAATATGTAACAGAAGGAGAAAAGATACTTTGTAAATAGTGTTATTTACTCCTCTGACTAAGCCTTTGGCTTGGAAGACGGACTGCAGCTCTCCGACTTACTGTGTGAGGAGAGCAGCATGTGTGTTAATTGCCTCCAGGCTCCTGGTCCCAAACCAATAAATTACTGTTTATGTACAGGAATGCTCTGATCCCAGTCACATACAAGTAGCTGCCTAGACAAACTATGATTTTTTTCATTTAACTTGTTTCTATGCAATTTAAAGTTATCAACCAGAAATAACTTATGCTAGAACAGCATACATAAAAGTACCAAAAAAAAAAAAAAAAAAAAAAAAAAAAAAAAAAAGACTCTTCCAGCCAGACGAATGCTATATGAATCTTTATTGGGCACCTCTCATTCATGAGAGCCGACATGAGCGTGTTTCGACAGGAAACACCCATCTGACTCAGGGATCACTCACAAGGAGGATAACATAATTGGGTGCAAAATCAATTCCATAGAACACTGGACTGTTCATCTTTGCAGTGTTTAGCAAAGACGTCATCAGAACCACCAGATTCGCTACACCATATATCTCCTACAATTGAAACACTAGCATGTAAAATCACTGACACTCGTAGGTCAACTACGCATCACATTATTCTACCGACCCCTGGGTAGCTGGACAAATGCCCAAGATGATTTCATGAACTTTGTATCAAAACACCTGACCAAACCAACAAAATGTCCTAATTGGTGATATCTAAACCTAGACAAACAGAATGACAACACAAACTCTAATAAACTTCACATCACACAAAAGGCCACCTACTAGATAAGACTTGCCCACAGGCTACCAACAAAAACAATCACATAATAGAAAACCACAAATGGGAAGATATACCATGGTCAGATCACAGCAAGCTAACTTTTCCATTGCAATGGAAAGTGAACGGAAAGAAGAGAAAACCAAGATCATCACACACAGTCATGACCAGAAGAAAGGTGGACAACCACACCTTCTGGGGAACAGTGGAAAACAAACAAAAACCTAGAACCGAATGACTTCCATTTCATGAGGAACTGGGATGAAACATACAAACACTGGACAAAACAGCACCACTCAAAACTAAAACAAGAAATAAAAAAACAACCGAGACCCTGGTTCAACAATGAGCTACTACAAATGAAAAAACTATGCAGAAGACTAGAAAAAACATGGGCCAAAACCAAAACAGAAAAGCTGTAAAAACATACAAACACAACCTAAAAAAAGTGGAACACTACAACACATACACAAACTGAGAACAGATTAATGCAAAAAAAAAAATATATATATATATATATTCAAACTCACAAACAACCTTATGAAAATACAGGATATTTCAAACAAATAGCAGCAAAGACAAGATGCAACCTCACAACAATGCAAACGTCCATCAATGACTTCTTACAAGACTGCGAAACCAACCACTCCCATGCCATCACTGACAGAATCTGGACCGCGTTCAAACCTCCCAAAATGAGCACAGTAAAGGCACTACTGACAAAATATGCACGTGTGAACTGGATGTTGGACAAATGCCTAAACTACATGATGAAAAACCCATCAGAATAGTTCATCAAATGCACCACCAAGCATATCACATATATGCTAACAAAAGAGCAATTCCCTAAAGATAAAAGGCAAAATCATACTCACCCCAATCCCTAAGAACACAACCAACAAGATCAGTGATCTCGCAAACCACAGACTAGTGGCCTCAATACCATTACTGACCAAAACGATAGAGGGATTAGTAACGCAACAACTAATGGAATACCTAACAAAATTCTCAATTCCCAATCAGGTTTCAGACCACAACACAGCACTGAAAGGGTCCTAGCCACTCTGATAATGAAGTTCAGAAGCTTAATAAGCCAAGGTCAGAACATACCATTAATGCAATTTGACATGTCAAGCGCGTTCAACCTAGTAGACCATGCAACACTGACGACCATGCTCGACTACATGGGAGTCAGTGATACAGTGGCCGCATGGTTTAACGGCTTCCTAAAGAACAGATCCTACATTGCTAAGATGTCCAACCAGCTATCAACATCCCGGATCTCCGAGTGTGGAGTACCACAGGGCTCTCCAATATCATCAACACTGTTCAAAGTACTGATGGCTCCGCTCAGAAAAAAACCTGGAGAATATGGGCTTCAACCCATTCATCTGTGCAGATGTCACTATTTACACACCTTTCAACAAGAATATCACAGAAATCTCTCACTGGCTCCCTGTCCGCTTCCTCGTACAGTTCAAACTTCTCTTACTGACCTTTAAATGCATCCATTCTGCAGCCCCCCATTACCTCTCCTCTCTTCCTACATTCCTCCCCATAAACTCTGCTCGCTGGACAAATCTCTCGTCGTCCCCCTTCTCCTCCATTGCTAATTCCAGGCTACGTTCCTTTCCGTTGAAGCACCTTATGCCTAGAATGGACTTCCTGAGCCTGTACACCCAGCTCCATCTCTACCTGTTTTCAAATCTATGCTGAAAACCCACCTTTTCACCACTGCTTTTGGCTCCTAACCACTACTCAATTCCCCTATCCTTGTTCCTTCTCACCCAGTACTTTCCTCGCTCTTAATTGTCTTGTCTGCATTTTTAGATTGTAAGCTCTATCGAGCAGGGACTGTCTCTCTGTGTCAGGTGTTCAGCGCTGTGTACGTCTGGTAGCACTATACAAATGTTAATAAATAATGGAGTCAAAACAGGATCGGACTCATGGAAAACTGGGCAGAAACCTTCAAACTCAAATGAAAGAGACAAAACCAAATTCCTGGTTCTTTCAAGCCCGCACAACCCTGCAGCCTACCAAAACTTCATAAATCAAACCACCAAACTTATCAAATTGAAACACAGCTAAATATCAAGAGTAACTACAAAATGCTTTAGAACACTATGGAAATTCAGAAGGATCAGATACTATTTTCCAAGACAATCATTCAGGTTAGTAGTGCAATTGACGATTCTATCACAACTAGATTACTGCAATGCAGTATATGTTGGGCGCACTGAAATCACTACAAACCGTCCAAAACACGGCAGCAAGGCTAATTTTCAAGAAGTCAAAATACGAAACAGCCACACTACTCGAAACATTACACTGGCTGCCAATCAAGGCAAGACTGTCCTTTAAAGTGAGCACTATCATCTACAAAACATTATTCGGTCTGTTACCAGAGCACATGCTAGACTTGATCACCAAGAAACGCAAATCTAGAAACCAGAAACTACCTACTTCACCTACCAAACTTGCAGAAAGAACCTACAAATCTATTTACATGGCCGGACTCAACTACCTGGGTTTCAAATGGTGGTACTCAATACCAAAGATCAAAAGCAGCATCACAAACTACCTTCAATTCAGAAAAGAACTGAAAACAAAACTCTACAACAAATAATTTAGCCATCGATGTCTATTCTGATCACAAATCACAAACCTTCATGTAAATCCCAACCAAAATATAAACTGCACTTATTAAACTATCACAAGTCACAACTAAACTGTAAATGTAAACAAATACTGAAACTGCTAACCAGAATGTAATTTGTAAGCCACTTTAAACCGAAACATGTTTTTGGAAAACAGTGGGATACAAGAATGCATAAATAAATAAAAAATAAATAAAATAAATAAAAAACAAAAATAAACTAAAATAAAAGAGTGGTAAAATGGTCTTAGCACATGGGAAAAACCTGTGCAAGGGTGAGTTAAGGACACTGCTCAAATTCTAGGTCTAGCCAAATTAGGGTGTGATCTGATATCTCCAGGGACCCTATAGTGGCACAAAGTGCTCTAAAAAAAACAAACCCGAGATAAAAGAATATAGTCTGAGACCAGGATTGGTGGCTCTTAATCTCTCGATGTGGTGCAAGAGGTGCCAAGAATCCACAAGGTCTAGTGTCTTACACACTAAGGGTAAGCCCCTACCACCCCCTGTCACCGAACAGGCCTGAGGTGATCTATCTAGGTCCGGGTCCGATACTTGGTTAAAGTCCCCCGCCCATACCCAGGGGACATCAGAATGTTGGAGCCCTGGCGATGTTAAGGATTGAAAAAATTGAGAATTATAGGCGTTTGGGCCATACACCGCACAGAGATAAAAATACTGGCCATGGTAGCAGAGATGAATCAATACCACCTGCCCCTCAGAATCTTTATATACTAGCCGTGAGTGGTATGGGAGGCCTTTTTTAAAATAAAATCACCCCACTTTTTCTATTACCGGAAGAGGAGTAGTAACAAACCCCCACCCACTGTTGACAATTTCTCATGCTACTACTACTAAACATTTCTAGAGCGCTACTAGGGTTGCGCAACGCTGTACAAATTAATAACTAAGCATGGTCCCTGCTCAGAAGAGCTTACAATCTAAAAGACGAAATGTCAAGTTGGGGTAGTCTAGATTTCCTGAGTAGAGGTGTTGTGATTAGGTGCCGAAAGCGACATTGAAGAGGTGGGCTATGAGCAATGATTTGAAGATGGGTAGGGAGGGGGCCTGGCATATGGGCTCAGGGAGTTTGTTCCAAGCATGGGGTGAAGTGAGGCAGAAAGGGCGGAGCCTAGAGTTGGCAGTGGTGGAGAAGGGTACTGAAAGGAGGGATTTGTCTTGAGAGCGGAGGTTATGGGTAGGGACGTAAGGGGAAATGAGGGTAGAGAGGTAAGGAGGGGCTGCAGATCGAGTGCATTTGTAGGTTAGTAGGAGAAGCTAGAACTGTATGCGGTATCTGATCGGAAGCCAGTGAAGTGACTTGAGGAGAGGGGTGATACAAGTATATCAGTCAAGGCGGAAGATAAGACGTGCGGCAGAGTTCTGGATGGACTGAAGGGGGGATAGGTGGCTAAGTGGGAGGCCGGTGAGAAGTAGGTTGCAGTAGTCAAGGCGAGAGGTAATGAGAGAGTGGATGAGAGTTTGGGTGGTGTGCTCAGAGAGGAAGGGGCGAATTTTGCTAATGTTGTAGAGGAAGAAGCGACAGGTCTTGGCTATCTGCTGGATATGCGCAGAGAAGGAGAGGGAGGAGTCGAAGACGACACCGAGGTTGGGGGCAGATGAGACGGGGATGATGAGGGTGTTATCAACTGAGATAGAGAGTGAAGGGAGAGAAGTGGGTTTGGGTGGGAAAACAATAAGTTCAGTCTTGGCCATGTTCAGTTTCAGGTGGCGGTTGGACATCCAGGCAGCAATCTCAGATAAGCAGGCCGATACTTTGGCCTGGGTTTCCGCAGTGATGTCTGGTGTGGAGAGATACAGCTGGGTGTCATCAGCATAAAGATGATATCAGGGAGCCTAAGGAAGAGGTGTAGATTGAAAAGAGGAGGGGCCCAAGGACAGATCCCTGAGGAACCAGAGAGCGGGATAGGGGAGGAGAACGAACCATGAGAGTGTACTCTGAAGGTACGATGGGAGAGATAAGAGGAGAACCAGGAGAGGACAGAGCCCTGGAACCCAAAGGAGGACAGTGTGTCAAGAAGTAGGTTGTGATTGACAGTGTCAAAAGCGGCAGATAGGTCGAGGAGGATGAGGATGGAGTAGTGACCTTTGGATTTGGCGAGGAACAGGTCATTGCAGACTTTAGATAGTGCCGTTTGTCGAGTGTAAGGGGCGAAAGCCGGATTGAAGCAGGCGAGGATGGCATGAGAGGAGAGAAAATCAAAACAGCGGCTGTGAACGGCGCGTTCAAGTATCTACATGCTCATGCTCTACATTAAGACAGTTTAGTCTCCTGTAAGCAGGCAATGGTGGCCTTATGGTGTTTAAGCTAAGATTTTGGAGCTCTTCAATGGGGATGAGATTCCGGAAACGTTCCAAGAAATAAGACAGAGTTGCAAACTACCCACCTAGAGCGCCACAGGAAAAACAGAAATTCAAGACTCCATCATATTCAAGCACATGGCTCTCTGGGGGCCAACCTCCCCCCAGAGGATCCTATAACCACCCATCAGAGCGCAGGATGACTTGTTCAACACTGTCCGCCACTGCAATCAATAACAAGTCAACGTATATCATCTTTGTGTCAATAGTTGTAACTTCCACCAAAGTCCAACCTGCAATCCACTTAAGAAAAAGAAATAAAGCAAGGGGCCTTTACGGAGATGTTTAGCCAGAATAGGCCCAGCCAAGCTGTCATGTGGCATCCAGTGCTTGTATCCAGGTCAGAGCCTCCTCAAGGGTAGTGAAAGATTGCCAATGGTTGTCATGTTGGATTCGTAGGGTGGCTGGGTACTGAAGAGAGAATCGAAGATGTTTCGTTACTAATTGGGCACAAACCAGCATAAAACCCCATCTCTTGTAGGAGAGGGTTGCCGAATAATCCTGAAAAATTTGAATCAGTCTGTCCTCAAACTGCACACCATCTGTTTTGCTTTTGTAGAGGCGAAGGATCTGAGCTTTCTGCGAGTAGCAGTGAAATTTCGCTATCACAATTCTGGGCCTGTCAGCAGTTGTGCACAGGGGGCCCATGTGATGGGACTCTGTTCAGGTGAATTACGCCCTGGGCCACCACAGAAGGAAAGTGCGCCAAAAGCCAAGTCTCCAGCATTGATGGATTCCGGGAAGCCCACAAATCGAAGGTCCTCCCGGCAAGCTCTGTTTTCCAAATCCTCTAATTTCTGTTGAGCACACGTGAGGGCTTCCAAGGGCTCCAAGCTTTCGCTATGGGATTGGAGTAAGTTTTCCACGTCAGAAACTCGGCATTCCAGTTCTGCACGCCAGCTCTGAGGTAGTTTGTGCAATCCCAGCAATCTGTTCCGATAGCTGCACAAATTTGGGATCCAATGCCTTGACCACCACCTCTGAATTTGGGGATAA
The DNA here is from genome assembly GCF_901765095.1 of Microcaecilia unicolor. Lineage (NCBI taxonomy): Eukaryota > Metazoa > Chordata > Amphibia > Gymnophiona > Siphonopidae > Microcaecilia > Microcaecilia unicolor. Next base: position 85,309,153 of record NC_044042.1, on the reverse strand, counting down.
AATCCAAGGGAGTTTGTGATGGTGGTGGCGAAGTCGCCATTTTGTCCTTTCCTGGCCGAGCATGACCTTGGCCCCGTCGTGGCGGTTTGGCAGACATCTGGTCCACTGGTTTGCTTAAAAATCTGTCCATGAACTTGTTAATAGTCGAGGGAAATCATCTACCAATAAATTTTATGCTGTTAGAGTGAATTGAGAGGATGAAGGGAGAGAATCCCCGAGCAGCAAGCTGAAGGTGCGTCCGCCTGACTCCCTGTTTTCTATCTTTTAACCAGTTGTTAATCCACAATAGGACATTACCTTCTATCCAATGACTTTCTAATTTCCTCAGGAGTTTTTCATGAGGCACTTTGTCAAATGCCTTTTGAAAATCCAGATGCACAATATCAACTGGCTCACCTATATCCACATGTTTTATTCACCCTTCAAAGAAATGTAATAGATTGGTGAGGCAAGATTTCCCTTGACTAAATCCATGTTGGCTTTATTAATCCATTCTTATGTATATGCGCTGCAATTTTTGTTCTTTATAATAGTCTTTACCAATTTGCTCAGCATCAACATCAGGATCACCGGTCTATAATTTCCTGGATTATCATTTTTAAATAGGGTTATTTAAAAATTTGACATTACATTGGTCACTCCCCAATCTTCCATTACCATGCTTGATTTTAAAGACAAATTACATATTACTAATAGCTCTACAACTTCATTTTTAAAAATTCTATCAGTACTCTGGGATGTATACCATCTGGTCCAGGCGATTTACTACTCTTCAATTTGTCAAATTGCCCCATTACATCTTCCAGGTTACTGCTGTAACCCTGGTCCCGCTCACACTGTCCTAGATGCCAGCTAAGCTGTTTGGGTTAGGCACCCAGATCAGAATTTACAAAAGTGTTGAGCAAGTCATAGGTCGGGGTCAGGCTAAATCCAGTAGGCCAGGGGGGTTTTGCCACCACTGCTCCACAAATGTTTACTTCTACACCAGATTTTATTTAAAAAAAAATTCAACTTTTAGTAACAGAAAGAAAAACCTCTTGAACACAATTCTTGTAATTTGTAGGCTAAGAAACACATCCACATTCGTTAACAGCTGAACATTCTTCCTCCCATCCACAGCTATTCCTCCCAATCCGTATGGGCTCAATTCCATCCTGCTGGAGAGAATAACCCGGGGCTGCTTTCACCATCTCTCAATACTGTCCCACTGGGTTCTTTCCTAGCTGCCGGACTCAATCATGGCCTGGACCCTCCTCATCCTTCTGCCTCCTTGAGGTGCGATACTGCTCACCCACCTCAGTCTCCATCAGGTTGCCCACGTGCTTCACTCTCGGGGTCTCCAATCCCTTTGCCTTAATCTGCATTAGCTACTGAGCAGAGACAATCCACTTTTTCCCTGCAGCTCCTGCTTCTTATGCCTTAACTTCCTGGGTCTCGGGGGGGGGGGGGGGGCAACCAAGGACCACACACTAATTCAAATGCTTTCATCCCATTCAAATCCCACCCTCATGCATAAGAACACTCAATCATATTCTCATAACATCCGCAACTGAATCAGTCTCCCAACTTTACCCACCTTAGGCAACTCTACTAACTCCCATCACCATAGTAACCCCCAGGAGATTCTCCCACCCCAGCTCTGCAGCTGATATCTCCCAGGTGAGGTTACACTACGGTAGGCAAATGCATGTAAAGCAGTTCATTAATATATAAATACCATAATGTTACTTCCAGTGTGTACTAGGTGCACACCACGTTATGGCACAGAAATCACAGTAAAATAACCCTAGCTTTTATGTGGGTTATAGAAAAAAAAAAAACGAAGGCAGATAAAAGACCATACGGCCTATCCAGTTTGCCCATCCACGCCATATACTGTCCCTTCCTCTCCGTTAGAGATCCTATGTACTTGTCCCAAGCTTTCTTTACCGTTAGTAGGCCAGTTTTTAGCTGGGGTTACTTTATTGCCCGGAAGATTGGGCTGCAAAGCTGTGGCCCAACGCGCCAGGATCCATTCTGAAAAAGGCCATGGAGCTCCTTCAAACCCTCTCTCCCTAGATAGGCCCCAAATCCCAGCTGCCCCACGTTCAGAGCCCCTGTAGAAGCTAGCAAACACATCCACATTTGTTAACAGCTGAACATTCTTCCCCCTCCACCCTAGAAGGCCTCCCCCCTGAGCAAGGGCCTGAGGCCCCTTCAGTGGTTGCTGGGCAGGCATGATCATAAGTACATAAGTATTTACCTACTGGGACAGACCAAAGGGCCATCAAGCCCAGTATCCTGCTTCCAACAGTGGCCAATCCAGGTTACAAGTACCTGGCAAGATCCCAAAACAGTACAATACATTTTATGCTGCTTATCCTACAAATAAGCAGTGGAGTTTCCCCAAGTCCATTTTTATAATGGTTTATGGACTTCTCTTTTAGGAAGCTATCCAAACTTTTTTTTAAGCCCCACTAAGCTAACTGCTTTTACCACATTCTCTGGTAACGAATTCTAGAGTTTAATTACATGTTGAGTGAAGAAATATTTTCTCCGATTTGTTTTAAATTTACTACTTTGTAGCTTCATTGCATGCCCCCTAGTCCTAGTATTTTTGGAAAGAGTAAACAAGCGATTCACATCTACCCGTTCCACTCCACTCATTAATTTTATATACCTCTATCATATCTCCCAGCCGTCTATTCTCCAAGCTGAAACGCCCTAGCCATTTCAGCCTTTCCTCATGCGGAAGTCGTCCCATCCCCTTTATCATTTTCATCGCCCTTCTCTGTACCTTTTCTAATGCCACTATCTTTTTTGAGATGCAGCGACTAGAACTGCACATCATTTACTCCTGCTCAGCTAATACTGCATCCAAAATGGCACCCCTAAAAGGTAGTCTCATGCTACTACCACTAACAATGGTAGCACAAGGCTATTGTTAGGGGTGCCAATTTGGGTTTGGCTCCAGCCTGCCAGGAGCTAAGGGGATCCCCCCCCCCCCCCTGCTTAGCAACTACTGGACCACCAGGTAAGGGCCATTGCCAGAGGTTGTGGTAACAGCAGTTGGTGTATCTGGGTTTTAAAAAGGTTTGGACAAGTTCCTGGAGGAAAAGTCCATAGTCTGCTATTGCAACAGGCATAGGGGAAGCCACTGCTTGTCCTGGGATTAATAGCATGGAATGTTGCTACTATTTGGGTTTCTGCCAGGTACTTGTGACCTGGATTGACCACTGTTGGAAGCAGGATACTGGGCTAGATGAACCATTGGTCTGACTCAGTATGGCTATTATGTCCTTATTCGTGTACCTTGCACCTGGCCAAATTACTGAAAATTGGCTCCTTTAACAGTTGGGTGGACTCATTCTAACTGAATAATAAGTTTCCTCATAGCTTTTAATAGAAGAATGTACTATGGCTAGCAGATGGTGCTATTTGCTGCAGTAGCACCTCACGTAACCCAGAGCTCAATTGGATGCATTCCAGACATGACTCTTTATTGTAGGAACGTAACTGTAAATGAAGCCTGCAATCACTGCCAGATATAAGAGGCTATGAGGCGTATTTTCAAAGGACTTAGACGATATATCGAAAATGCCCCTTCACTAAAGTCTAAGTCCAGCTTTGGATGTTTTGCTAAAAACATCCAAAATTCAAGTGGGGAATACAGCCATTTTCAAAACAGAAAAATGTCTATTTGTTAGATGTTTTTGTGCTCTGTGCATTTATCTTTTTGGTCCATTTTCAAAAAAAAAAAAAAAAATCCAAATGGAAAAATGCACAAAATCATGCCATTGGATGTAGGAGGAGCCAGCATTCTTAGTAGACTGGCCACACTGACATCCCAGGAGAGCAACGAGGCACCCTAGGGGGCACTGCAGTGGACTTCAAATAAAATGCTCCCAGGTACATATCTCACCGCTGCTCCCTTATCTTTTCTGCTGAACCCCCCCCCCCCAAACCCACTATCCCCAACTGTACACCACTACAATAGCCCAAAGGGGGCACAAGTGATTTCTGGTGAGTTTTGGAGGGCTCACAGTTTCCACCACAAGTGTAACAGGTAGGGGAAGGTATGGACCTGTGTCCACCAGTCTGCAGTGCATTGCACCCACCACTACTCCAGGGACCTGCATGCTACACATCTGAGGCTGGCATAGAAGCTGGTAAGTAATGTTTTTAATTACATTTTTTTGGGGGGGGGGGTAGGAGGGGGTTAGTGACCACTAGGGGAGTAAGGGGAGGTCATCTGGTCATTTAGGGCACCTTTTTGTGACTTATTCGTTATAAAAAAAAAAAAAAAAAAAAAAAACCAGGTTTAGCTCAAAACATCTTAGTCCTGGACAGTTTTGTTTCGCTCATTATGGCTGAAAAACATCCAAGTGTTAGGACTAGCAAGATCCCATCCTTAGCACACATCTAACATGCTCCCTTGTGATTTGAATGAACATCTGACTGACTTCACAGGAAAAACATCTAAAAACTGGTTTCGAAAATACCAATTTGGACGTTTTTGTTAGGAGGAAAAAAAAAAAAAAAAAAAAAAAAAGACCATCCAAATGCAGATTTATGCCACTTTTTGGAAGTTTCTCTTTTCAAAATGAGCCCCATAGTCAACTGTGGAAGTGCTTTGAAAATGAGCCCCTATGTGTTTGAAAAGGCCTTTTTAAAATATGTGGTTTATATTGTTGTAGGATGTCAATGCAAACCTAAAGCTTCTTATATGGAACTGCATGCAATAGCATCTAATTCCCTAACGTTTCAGTACAACAACGTTTAAGAGGATTATTTTAAAAACAGGCATTTCCAAACATATAACTTCATATGCTATTTACAAGAGTTTATTTACAGCAATATTCTTTTTTTTTTTTTTTTAAATCTGCAGGTCCAAATGAATTATGATGGCCATTTTGTCAGAAGAGTTAGACGTTATTCCCATTCCCCAGAAAGAAGTGTGATAGAAAAGAAACAAAAAAAAAATTAGTAGTAGTAAAAGTTTGTAATTGATCAGAAGATCTGTTTTAAAATGATGTGAAGGTGACAGATGATAGATAAGAACATAAGTGTTGCCATACTGGGACAGACCAAAGGTCCATCAAGTCCAGCATTCTGTTTTCAACAGTGGCCAATCCAGGTTACAAGTACCTGGCAAGATCCCAAAACAGTACAACACATCTTATGCTGCTTATCCTAGAAATAAGCAATGAATTTTCCCCAAGTCCATCTTAATAATGGCTTATGGACTTTTCTTATAGGAAGTTATCAAAACCTTTTTCAAACCCCGCTAACTTTTCAAAACATTCTGTAGCCAACTAGAAAGCAACCTAATCAAAACTCTTCAGAAACCCACACAAACTATTATCCTACCTATCCCAACATTCCACCTCTACAAACCTACCTCATCAAAACCCTTCAGATAACCACATAAATTATCATCCACCTCCTTCATTACATTCTATAAACTGTGTCCTCTCCATGTCATAACAGTTAAATACTAATGTAACTCAACAAAAATGTAAATTGTAAGCCACTTTGAACCAAAACTTGTTTTAGATAACAGTGGGATACAAGAACGCATAAATAACTAAAATAAATAAACTGCATTGAGCATATTCTCTGGCAATGAATTCCAGAGTTTACACGTTGAGTGAAGAAATATTTTCTCCAAGTTGTTTTAAATTGACTACTTTGTAGCTTCATTGCGTGCCTCCTATTCTTAGTGTTTTTGGAAAAAGTAAACAAGCGAATCGTGTCTACCTGTTCCACGCCACTATTTTATAGACCTCTATCATATCTCCCCTTAGCCGTCTTTTCTTCCAGCTGAAGAGCTGTAGCTGCTTTAGCCTTTCCTCATAGGGAAGTTGTCCCGTCCCCTTTATCATTTTCGTAGCCCTTCTCTGTACCTTTTCTAGATTGTATATGTGTAGCACAATAGATTTTAATGTAATGGTAATGTGTACAATTGCATGTTTTGTCTTATTTTTATGTAGGTTTTATTGTGACCCTCCGCCTCATACAGGGGATAGTGCAGGCTATAAAAATTTTAAATAAATAAGGGGCCATTTTACTAAGCTGCGTTAGGCAGTAACACACATCTAACTCAGCTTAAATTGACATACCATGGGACACGCTCAGGCGTCCTGCAGTAAGGGCTATTTTAGTAAGGGCTAATCCAGTGTTTCTCCAAGTCTGGCCCTGGGGTACCCCTTGCCAGTCAGGTTTTCAGGATATTCACAATGAATATGCATGAAAGATATGCATATAATGGAGGCAGTGTATGCAAATCAAGTTCATGCATATTCATTGTGGATATCCTGAAAGCTTGACTGGCAAGGGGTACTCCAGGACCAGACTTAGGAAAAACTGGGCTAATCCACATACTAAAATATTTTCACATTTATTGGGGGGAGGGTTATTCCTGAGCTAATCAGTTAATGAATCTATATTACTGCATAAAATGGGTGAGGGTAAGTGCTCACACAGTACTTTTTAATAATGGCAACATTAACACATGGCCATTAATACTAAAACCATGGGACAGTAGGCCATATTATAGTTCTAGCATAAATGGCCTTAGTGCATGGGGAAAAACCCATGTAAGGGCATGCTAAGGCCACACCTTAGTAAAAAGGCTCTTAAATAAATTGCTCTCAGGTGAATATTGCAGTTTTTAAACACTTAAGAATGCAGCATGTAGTACACACAGTTCAGCTTTATTTTAAAGCAGAACTAGCAAAAAACAAAACTTTTTCACATAAAATCACTGATGTTTAAAAGGAACAAAATCCAATTTAAACTGCGTTTAAAGTTTTAGACAGCTTCACTTGTATGTAAAATAGAGACAATGCTCTGCTGACACTTATACTTCCATGTAGGAATCAAACATGGATTCAGCAGACAACTCTCAGCGTCAGCATGCACAGGAGGAGCAGGCAGCGAACGCGGCTGCGCCGGAGACCGCACTGAAGGCGGCTTCGACTGGCGGGGGTTGGGGACCCCCGCCAGCCAAACTAGGGGCCCGGATGAAATTTGCGGAGGCCCCCCCCCCCCCCCCCCCCCGTAGCTATGCCCCTGGTTTGTATAAAGGCTGCCTGAAGGGTTGGAGAGTCGGCTTTTCAGGTACCTTTTGATGCTGCTTCAGTTCATTTTGTCCTCTCTGTACCTGCCTGTGTTGCAAGGGGTACACTTTGAAGGGAGCAACTATCAATATTCAAACATGTCTCGGGTTCTGACAGTTTCCCAAAAAAGCTGTTTTTTTTTTTTGTTGTTGTATGCCTGGTTCTCTGGAAATACTGAAAGCCACAAATGTGGGTCAAACTCGTCTGAGAAATTCACAATTTCTTCTTGCTCTGTAATTGCACCTGCAAACACTGATCGCTTTCATATACATCTTTTAAACATCATACCTGGCAACAGATAGCACCAAACACACCTCACCCAAAATCACACATGAAGAGCTCACTGTACACACACTCTTATACACCCCAACCCTCTCCCAACCACCCACAAATACTCAAACCAACAAAGATGCCACATTGGTCCACTACCAGCTGAAAGCCCTGGCTGGATAGTTCCCATTCTCCTGCTGAGAAAATCCGCCTCCATATTCAAGGACCCAGGCGATGTTTTGGATTACATGTACACCAACTAGATCTGTGAATTAGCCATGGCGGTATAGCAAATCTCAATCAAACATATAAATGGCAAGTGACCGACTCACCTGCAAATGCGCAGTAGAGACTTCCCCCTCTGTCCCGCCCCCATGTCAAGACGTGATGATGTCAGAGGGCAGAACAGAGAGGGAAATGGATGCTGCCGTTGCTGCTGGAGCCTGGAGAAGAAGGAAGGAAGAACAACCTCCAACCCCACCCCCGACGTGAGGCGCTCTCATGTCAGTGCAGGGGGCCCGGCACGGAGGGGGGAGGGAACGGCGGCAAGGAGGGTTGCTGGACATGGATGATGGAGGAGGGGGGAGGGCAGGGGAGAGAGGAGGTTTGCTGGACATGGAGGTGAGAATTACAAATCTCGCCTGTTTTAACGGCTAGTAAACTATAAGCTACAGCCACACCTCCACCCCCCATCCTTCCATCAAAACACTGGTTATTTTGTGATTTGCTTTATTTGGATTTTGTAGAGATACCAGTCTTTTGTTGCATCTTATGCTTTACTCCACTTTCTACATCTTTTGATTTTTATAATGGACTATAAATGGTAACTGTAAATTAGGCCTCTCAAGGTAATTGGCAAAAGAAAACTCAAAAGAACACAACTATAACTCTGAGGTGCATTCATATTGTTTGAAAGCGTAAGGGGAAAAGCCTCCGAGTCAAGCCCAACCTCCAACCCAATAATTATAGGTTAATAGCAAGGGTGGAGTTTTTGTGTATGTAAATGTTGGGTAAATTTTTCGTCGTAGGCAAAAAACCCTTTGATATACATAAATGCTATCTCCACAGAGTATATGAGGGATCCAAATAAAACATGAAAGAATCAAATGCAAACTTAGCTTTCAAGTGCAGTAAAATGTGTGAGTCATGTGAGTAACCAGAAGTAATCACTCAGGAACAAACTTCCTTTGGTACTCTTCACTTTAATTGGTGACAGTTAACTCTAAATTAGACACATCCACCTCCTAACCCTACATAAGTATTGCCACACTGGGAAAGACCAAAGGTCCATCACGCCCAGTATCCTGTTTCCAACAGTGGCCAATCCAGGACACAAATACCTACACTCAGAAAACCACCACACACACATTTTTACATCTCCACACATACTGCTGCATACCTCCACTCACCCTTCCAACTCCTCACTTATTCCTGCACACCCATCATACACAAACCCAGCTCACACACAATACACCCGAAACATCCATCACCATCACCACAAACTCTACCCACACTTTGTCAGATCCTGTTGAAAAAAAAAAAAACATTGCCAATGCCATAGCTCTGCATGCTTTCCCTATTTGTTCTTAGAAAATCACCGAGAGCAAATTTAGAAGTTTCTGACTACTAGATCATGCACATAGAAGGTGCAGGTTATGCTGAAAACGTTTTCACCAGAAGGCAGTAAATGTTATCCTGCAAAAAAACTTTAGTTCTCCAGAATGACAGTGCAGTAATGTAGCCACCCGTCACCGCTCCTTGAAATGAAGCCACTCTTGACAGCCCCAGCCCTAATCATGCAATGCAAAGTCATTCTCTTTAAACTACGAACGGGCACCGCACAAGGGAAACTATCCCAACCTATAGAAGACAAGACACACAGCCTCATAGAAGCTCGAGTGAGGAAGTTAGCGATTTCCCGGCACCAGGCAGCCCTGATAGGAAAAACTAGAAATTGGAAGTAAATAACTCGGAGCTGGTCACTGATGGGTCGCAGAATAGCGATCGTGCTACCGAGAGGGAAGAAACAAGTACCGACTTGACCTTAGTCTGAGGACACTGACGGCTCAGCCGCCCGGTGCTCATACTGGGAGCAGGGGGGACCCATCATGGAGAGAGGGCGGTGCTGGAAGAGGAACTGACCTGCTGTCTCGGCTCTTCTCTGCAGTCTCTCCTACCCCGGATCCTCGTGCTCCCTCCCCTGCCTCCCTCTTTAAAGCCAGTGCAATCCCAGCTGCGGACGCGGCAGGTCCCGCCCCCTCGCTGACGTCACAAGGAATGCGGTCAATGGGAGCGGCTCGGATGGAGAAGTCTAAAGGAAACCGCAGCGGGGCGTGGAACCCACCACTCAGTGACGAGCTGGGTGGGCTTGTGGCAAGAAGTGCAGGGCACAGGATCTCCCTGCCGGCAGCTGGCCACTTTATTGCATCAGCCTGTGCTGCTGGCCTTTTAGATCTAGCGGCTGGCTATGAAATTCCCTGGATGTCGCTGATCAGCTGTGAGAGCCTGGGCAGGAGACCTTATCGCCCTTGTACCTGGCTGATGCAGTCACTGGCTGTGAAGGGCAATAAATCAGGCCGCGTTTGCCTCCAACCCACTCTCTCCTCCAGGGCTCTAAGCTTGTTTCTGAACATAGGTCAGTTTTATTCCCAGCACTACAAGTGACACGCTATGGGACCTTTGCCAATTTACATCCGACTCCGCCCCCTGCCATGGAGACTCAGTAGGACCTTGGGATTTTGCTTACCTTGCTGTACAGCCACAGAGGTGAATGGGAGCCCGGTGCCCTCACATCATGTTTCTCTCCTTAACGGCTTAGGCAGGGGACTCTTTTAATTTGGTAGTACACCACTGTTTGGATGCAGCTGGGGGGAAAAAAAGAGCATCTCAATATTCTTAAAATTACTGGTGCATATACAGTGTGCACTAAGGGATGGATACTAACCCCATGACTTTAGGAATCTGTGACACACCCACACTGGTTCAATAACAAAGGTGACTTTTGACATCCCCAGCCAGGAGGAAAAGAGGAATGGGTGACAGGATGGTCCATACGAAAAAAGGTGGAAGTACAGCAGAGGAGAATTAGGAGAGTGCAAAAAGGAAGAGAAAGGAGATGGAATGCAAGGCCAGGTGGCAGAGGAAGGGAACATGGGAGAGCGCATGGATTGGTGGCAGAGAAAGAGGGAGACTGGTGAAGGATAGGGAAGGAGAAGTGTGTGCAGGATAGGGAAACTGCTTACATGGCCACAGTTTTACACACACCCTGATCAGAGGCATAGCCAGACCCCCCCCCCCCCAATTTTGGGTGGGCCTGAATCCCAAGTGGGAGGGCAAGAGAACCACACCATATATCTCCCACTAACCCAGGAACCCCCTCCCCACCCCCTGTACCTTTTCAACACTCCAGTGCTTCCCCAACTGTGAGCAGTGACTCATACCCACTGCTCACAGCAGCCCAGAGCCTTCTCTCTGATGCAAGTTCCCAGTTCCGCATCGGGGGAACCAGGTCAGTGGGAAGGCTCTGGGCTGGAGTGAGCATGAGTTGCTGCTCACTGCCAATAAAGCCCTGAAGGGTTGAAAAGGTAGGAGTGGTGGTGAGGTGGAGATGAGATACTCTGGAATGCCTGTGAAGGAGGGGAGGGAGAGATGCTGGGAGTCTTCCATTGGCGGGGCTTGGGGAGCACTGCCAGCCACATCAGAGATGCGCCACTTGATAGATGGGTATGAGTCCAAAGTGGGTGTGCCTGTGCCCACCCAGGCCAACCCATGGCTACGCCACTGTGCCCGACACGTACCTCTAACACCATTAAATCAAGGGTAAAAGGATCTCCCAGGGAGAACAAGGGCAAGGGAATGATTGAAACTGGAAGGTAGGAATAAAGAGCAGCAATCACTTGATCACAATGATATACCCACCAGAGTACTGAAAAAACTTAAAAATGAAATTGTAGATCTACTGTTAGACATCTTTAACCTATCATGAAACATGGCCATTAGATCTAAAGATTGGAAAGTGGGCAATGTACTGCCAAATTTTTTAAAAGGGGCTCAAGGGATGAGCCAGGAAACTACAAACCAGTGAGCCTGACATCAGTGCCAGGCAAAACATTATAAAGAAAAAAATGACTGAACATATAGCCAAACATGCTATTACATGCTCTGGTTAGGAAACACTTAGTAAACCTACAAGGAGTGAATTACAATAACCTATTATGCTCAATTAAATACCTCCAGTTAAAACAAAACACAGCTGTCAAATTGATTTATGGAGCCCAAAGGTTTGACTGTTACCCCACTTTTGTTTGCCCAACCCTAGCTAGTTCAAAACTGCTCATGTTGGCACATAAGATTTACTTTACAACTTGCTACAATATCTGTCTGTCAGTTGTTCCTTAATCCTCATATTCCTCTATGAGGTCAGTGAATACTAAGCAAAATAAGTCCAGTAGGGATGACCAAAAGCTGAGGAGAGGAAGCCAGGTATAACAAGGTATCCTTTATTGATGATAAAGCAAAAAAGAAAAGGGACATCAGATTCTAAAGGGCTCAATGAAATTTATAGGCATAAAATTATAGATGTAGATTAAAACACAAAGTGATCCTAAAGTCAAACAATAACTCATGGCAAAAGTGCTACGAACACAATGCATTTAACAGCCTCAGAACAATTAAGAAGCGACTCAAACCTGTAACTGGATGCTGCTTCTGAATTGTTGTAAGACTGTCCTTAAGATAGCAGGACCTAATCCCTCTCTTCCCTTTTATTTCTCCTTTCTCTTCTGGCCTTTCTCTCTCAGGGGTCCGTCCCTCTTGACTATTTTATTGAAAACTGCTTTGCTGCATGATTAATACGAACTGCAGTATATTAAGTTTGTTAAAATAAATAAATATGACTGGATACCTCTCATTCCCCAGCTTTTGCTTGTATTGATAATAAGTTCCAACAGGGAAGAGGCAAAGACCCTGTGCTGAATCTTCTATAAAGAAATGTGTCAGCTGTTGAGATCTGGCGGTTCTCCCAAGCTTTTAATTTTCTGCTTCAAGTGGTATTTCAGCAAGTGGCTTTTTTTTCTCCTTTTCCTTTTGGTTCTTCAGTTAATCATTTTGTGTCTCAATTATATTCCTCCTTTTGTGTCTTGTCATCATTTTTGTCAGATTTCATGGCAGGCATTTTGAAGATGGTGACTGCATGGGCATGAGTGGGAAGGATCGCTCAGGCTCGTGAGGGTACTAAACCGCACAATCCGACATGTTCTTGGCAGCGTACAATAAAAACATACATAATTCTATCATACATCCAAACAAAATATATAACAGCTATAATGATAGCAATAATAATCATCATCATAATAACTAAGCCATACCGATCTTCATCCATCCTAAAGCTGAGTGTAAATAGCACACTTTGAGGCTTATTTTCAAAGCACTTAGCCTCCCAAAGTTCCATAGAAACATATGGAACTTAGCCTCCCAAAGTGCTTTGAAAATATGCCTCAACTTTAACTCACAATTAAATAAAACAAACAAACATTAAAATCAACTCATTGTTCTAATACACATCTCTTCAACAAAGCCTACAAAAAGAACCCTCAATGACACAAATCACCACCCAACCCACCCAAGTATTAAAATACACCTCTTACACCACCCTAACACTTCCTTCTCTAATCCCTTATACATCTTCTGCTTACTACCGATTCTATCTAAGATCCTGTCATGACTATGTCATAACAACACTCTGTAAGCCACATTGAGCCTGCAAATAGGTGGGATAATGTGGGGTACAAATACAATAAATAATAATAATAATACACCATAGGCCTACTGGTATAAAAAAAAAGTCTTTAAGTAAAAAAACTAAAAGAATGGTATGGGATTTGCCTTACAAGACGTATGAGGAGAGACTTGCTGATCTGAACATGTATACCCTGGAGGAAAGGAGAAACAGGGGTGATATGATACAGACGTTCAAATATTTGAAAGGTATTAATCCGCAAACGAACCTTTTCCGTAGATGGGAAGGCGGTAGAACTAGAGGACATGCAATGAGATTGAAGGGAGGCACACTCAATAAAAATGTCAGGAAGTATTTTTTCACGGAGAGAGTGGTGGATACTTGGAATGCCCTCCCGCGGGAGGTGGTGGAGATGAAAACGGTAATGGAATTCAAAAATGCGTGGGATAAACATAAAGGAATCCTGTTCAGAAGGAATGGATCCTCAGAAGCTTAGCGGAGATTGGGTGGCAGAGCCGGTGTTGGGAGGCGGGGCTAGTGCTGGGCAGACTTCTACAGTTTGTGCCCTGAAAATGGCAGATGCAAATCAAGGTCAGGTATGCACATAAAGTAGCACATATGAGTTTATCTTGTTGGGCAAACTGGATGGACTGTGCAGGTCTTTCTCTGCCGTCATCTACTATGTTACTATGTAAGTGTCTTCTTAAAAACGACCAAGCTTGACATTGATCTTAGATACTCTGAGAGGCCATTGCACAAGCAAGGACCTACTACTCTGAATAATGTTCTGCAAAATTGCAGCCTCACGCTCACATTTAGATGGAACTTCCAACAAAGATTTTATTTTATTTGTTACATTTGTATCCCACATTTTCCCACATATTTGTAGGCTCAATGTGGCTTACATAGTACTGGAGAGGCCTTTGAAAACTCCGGTGAGAACAAATACAAAGTGATGTTATGGTAAGATAAAGTTCATGTGGCATGGCCACATTGGGGAAGCGTATAACTATAAGACATGGGAACCTGAAGTAGAAATGAAGATCCACAGGGGGGAATAGTTCATGCACTGCTTGCAGTCAGATCCTGAGAGATTTAGAGACAAAATATAAATTTATGGAGTTCCTTTCTTGCTTTTATTTAAATAGAAGCAGTATATTAAACCTATAAATGATAAGCAATGTACTGATAAATGCCTTCCATCCAGTGGGAGTGGGTGGAAGGGGCAGATTGGGAGGCAGATCTCAAAGTCCTCAATGGCTTATAAACTCTCAACAAGGCAGCAATCTGGGGTGCTACATAGCTTGTAATGGCTTTAAATAACAATAGCACTTTACACCTAACTCTGATTTCAACAGGCAACCAATGAAGCTGCTGAAGGACTGGCATAATATGATCATATTGTACACAGCCAATAAGAACTCTCACAAATGCAATCTTAGTCTGGTAGCTGGGGAGGCACTTCGGGGGGGGGGGGTGCTGATACCGGGGAAGCAGCTACAGTACGGGTGGGTAGACAGAGTCTACTGTACTTATTTTGTTACCTGGGGTAATAGAGGGGTGAAGTGACTTGCCCAGAGTCAGAAGGCGCTGCAGAGGGAATTGGACCTGATTTCCCTGGCTCTCAGCCCACTGCACTAACCATTAGACTACTAATATGCTGTACACTACCTTGGGTGAATCTTTTCATAAAGGCAGTTAATAAATCCCAATAAATTAATTATAGTGGGCTTCTTTTAAGGATGGTGTTACATGGTTAAACTGCCGGGCACCTACAATAAGTTTGATAGCCATATTTTGTACCCATTTGTAATCGACTAAAGGAGTATCCTGGAAATTCATTGAAAAGGGAATTGCCATAATCCAATCTGCTCAGGATCAAGGCATGAACCAATTTATGTAAGATTACTTCTCTATAAACAGACACACAGCTTTAATAAGACAAAGTGCTCCAAAACACTTACATATAACTGAGGCAAAGTACGGTTCAAAGGACCAAAGAGAATCAAAAACCACCCCTAAGATTTTAATAGAGGAATCAAGTGGATAAGGTATGTCCTAAAAAGTATCCTGCTGTAGTTGATAAGGGTAATCTGTTAACCAGATCACTTGAGAAGAAAGATCTGGCTGTCCTGAGTTAACATTAGTAACCAGTTAAAAGTCATCCGCCAGAAAATGTGCTGTTAATTCCTAAATCCTGAGGAAGAAGTGCTAATGCACAAGATTACTCTGCATGCCACGGGTTGACCTCTGAAATCCACTGAACTGCAGGAAACATAAAAAGATCTTTGCAGATGGTTGTGATGAGGCCTATTCCTTAGTTGGTTGGTTGCTTTGTTGTTCTCGAACAGTGTGGGGTGAGGTTGCTCACTGGACAAATCTCTTTTGTCGTCCCCCTTCTCCACTGCTAACTCCAGGCTTTTCCCTTTTCCCTCGCGGCACTTTATGCCTGCAATAGACTTCCTGAGCCTGTATGTCTAGCTCCATCTCTACCTGTTTTCAAATCTATGCTATTCTTTTCCATGTTTTATTTTGTTTGATTTCTATTGATAACCAAATCTATGCTGAAACCCCACCTTTTCACCACTGCTTTTGGCTCCTAGCCACTACTCAATTGCCCTCCCCTTGCTCCTTCTCAACCGGTACTTCCCTCACCCTTAATTGTCTTCTGTATTATTTTAGATTGTAAGCTCTATTGAGAAGGGACTGTCTCTCTATGTCAGGTGTTCAGTGCTACGTGCGTCTGGTAGCACTATACAAATGTTAATAATAATATGTGCAAGGAGTGTAAAGTTAATGCTCTTGCTGAAGGCAGCACCTCCTATTTGTCATGCGTTCCATCTCCATAGATCAAGGGAATATCTTCCTCGGTGCATGTACCTGGACCATGAGCCAGTCAGGCAAGGAAACTACTGGTGAAGAGGGACTATTTCTTTAGCATCTGGAAACTTC